>NC_140583.1:466673352-467292781 GCF_964204655.1 Triturus cristatus | reverse complement strand
AAGCGCACATGCCTTTAACATGCATGCCTTTACAACGAATTTTGTTATAAAGGCATATGTATTGTGATGGCATGAATTCTATTGGCATGTGTTGTAATATTTTCATTGCAATGGCCATTTCCTGTTTATAGCTATGACTTATAAGTTTGCGGATTCCAGCAGTAAATGTTCTAGTAGGAAGAACTGAAGGACTGCTAGTGTAGATCAAGCCTTCCATGCCATGTTCAGTTGTAGAAGTGGATGTGCCCTTGGTAGATGTCCAAGATATAATATTTTCCCTGGCATTTATCAAGCCTGTAATCTTAATCAACTTTTATAGTGAAAGTGCTAATTTTCAGAAAGAATTCCCTGTATTTCATGCATTAGATAAGATACTTCTCACACCAGCTCTCACCAAGTGATCATTGGGCGTGATTTTAAATGGAGTATTTGAGCCCTTTTGTCTCTCGCGGGACTTAGCAGCCGACAAAGTTTGTTATGAAGATTTATACAGCTACTCCCAAGAGTGTCCCAGTGCTAAAGACAACACAGGACCTACAGATGAGACTTAAACGGATTGTGTGAATAGCCAAATCTTCAGTTCCTTTTTAAAGACCAGAAGGTCCCATGTTAAACGCAACTCCCTAGAGAGCTTGTTCCAGTTGACCGGGCCTAAATAAGAGAATGACCTGCCGCCCGTTCTGAGCTGGCAAATACGAGGGACTTTAGCCAAGTGTTCAGAAAGATACGCAGGGTGCGGGCAGGGATGTAGACAAGGATCCCCTCTCTCAGATAGCCGGTATCTGAGCCGTGCAGGTCTTTATGCATTAAAACCATGGCTTTGAAGCGTATCCTATTTCTTATAGCAAGCCAATGAAGAGCCTGTAAATGAGCAGTCATGTGTGATCTAGGAGGGAGATTGAGTAACAGCCGAGCAGCCAAATTCTGAACCACCTGAAGCCTGCAAAGAAGGTCCTCCGGGAGGCCAAGATAAAGGGCATTACCATAGTCCAGTCTAGAGGTTATTAATGCTTGGATGACCACTTTCCTAGCAGACTCTGACAAAAGGGGCATAAATGTTTCCAGCATCCGAAGCTTTCCAAAGCCGGAGCCTATCCGTGCCTTAATCTGTGGTTGAAAGGAGAGGGCACTATTAAATTTGATGCCTTCCTTACTGAACTCTGTTGGTGGAGGGGGTGTGGGTGTTGGGCCCAGAAGTGGGGGCCTCCTTAGGCCAGCAAGATCTTCAAAGGTTAGGGGAAGATGCACCGAAGATCATGTTGGTTCATAGCCAACTACTGAAACGCCCAAGAGAGGCAGTTTGTAATAGTCTCCCCATCTATCTCCTCTCCTTTTCAACAGGAGAAAAGAAGCTCGGTGTCATCTGCATAAGAGATTACTTTCATGCCCTGCAAGTCTGACAATACCGCCAGTGGTGTAAGATGGACATTAAACAGGGTAGGGCTCAGCGCTGAGCCCTGTGGAATAACAACCGTCAGTGTACGAGCTTTGGACAAATAAGGAGGCAGCCAAACTTCTTGGCTTCTGTTGTCCCAAAAAGAGGATAGCCAACTCAGGGCAGTGTTCCTTAGCCATATTCCCTGAAGATGTTTGAGTAGCCTTTGAGGAACGGTATCCAAGGCTGCAGATAAATCCAGCCTAATCAGGATGGTCTTGCCTCCCATGTCCAGGGTGCCTCTAAAGTATTCCACTACATCCAAGAGCACTGTTTCCATGCTGCAGTGTGGCTTAAAGCCTGGTTGACTACGATTTAAAAGCTTGTTCTCCTCCAGGAATTGACAGTTGTCTAATAACCGATTTTTGTTTTTTCCAATATTTTGGAAAAAGCAGGGAGGAAGCAATTGGGTCTATACCTGACTGGCTGTTTTGGATCAGTTGTGGAGTTGTTAAGCAGAGGTAGCACTTTTCCCCTTTTCCAGTGAACTCTAACCTTCCATATGATAAAGAGGTGTTTAATATTCTATTTCCAATCGAATCGATGACTTGAGCTACCTTCGTCAGAATTGATGTGGAGCAAGGGTCAGAAGGAGAACCCAACTTCAGGCTCCTAAAAGCTGAAACGGACACCTCCAGGGATATAGGGCAGAAACTGGCCAAAGAGGAGCTTCCCGTAATAAGGATAGGAGGTTCAATTAAGTCCGGAAGTATTAAATCAAATTGCACGTTTTTAAGAAGATCTGCCCGAATGGTAGTGATTTTTTTTCATGAAATAATAATTCCAGCTCCTCCACCCTTCTGCCGAAGTTTGGCAGTTTCTAGAAATGACATCAGTTGTAAGAAAGGATTCCACAATTTTAAAGATCTCCTTTGATTTGTTACCAGCTTAATTGATCTTTCCTCCAAAGAAGGCCTTTTGGCAAAATGCACCTTAGCATGATAGTCGTATAATCCTGACTTCACGGTAGTTATCCTCTAGATTGAAGTTGCACCTTGTGACTGGGCAGGGGACAGTTCAGAAACAAGTACACCTGCAAGTCATTACTGGTCACACGACACTTCTATACCCCCTTGTGTTATCACACAGGCACCCGAGGAACAGCCCCGACTGGACGAATGGGCTCCTTACAATCCCCAGGACTGGAAGCCAGAAAAAGGACATCGTGCCTTTAAGACAGAGTTCCCATGGACCGAAACTCCTCCCCTGGATGACGTCTCAGTCGGCGGGACTTCAAAGGAGAGAGACCAGGAAGACGGCGGACGGCGTTTCCCGGGAGGCAGAGAACGACCTGGAGTGGAGGAGAGTGGAGGAGAGTGGAGGAGAGTGGAGGAGAGTGGAGGAGAGTGGAGGAGAGTGGAGGAGAGTGGAGGAGAGTGGAGGAGAGTGGAGGAGAGTGGAGGAGAGTGGAGGAGAGTGGAGGAGAGTGGAGGGGACTGGAGTGGAGGCGGATCGAGAGGAGTGGACGGAAGGAGTACAAACAAACCCCGACGAGACCGCTCCGGGAGCGGAGGACAACAAGCCAGGAGGCCAACGTCTCCGCGAAGCGCCCTGCCACGTTCCCAGGGGAGGAGCGTGGCTGGAGCAGGTACGGAGTAAAGTTGCGGGTTGGAAGGGGAAACCCCAAGAGTTGTGACACCACGAGCCCTGATAGCCTCTGTACATAGTCGGCACCCCCGTGTTACAGTAAACCCCCCCCCCGAACACCTAGGCACGTCTCGAACATCCAAATCACGGTGTCCCTCACTCCCGGTCCTTCTTCCCACGTTGCAGGGCAACCCTTCTAATTCCTGGTTTCCTTTAGCTTTTGGGGCATAACGGGTGGAGATACCTGGCCGGACCATCGATACCAGAGACCGCCCTAACCGAGGATATTAAGCTGAGGTGGCCGCCCAGACAATTCGGACCTTACAACCTTTACCGTTTACCTGGTGGAAAGCCAAGACTGTCCATACATTTGTGTAATAAAGCCCTCCTAAGATTTACGAGCCTGGTCCTGCGTCTGTCACCCCGAACCCACTACACTCCTCCATTTCCTTTTCGAGGTGTTTATATTGTTTTTTTGCTCATACTTAAAGTCCTCATTAAATTGGGGGGCTGTTGGTTTAGACCTGGGAGAATGGCGTGGCAAGATGGGGGGGGGTAGGGGGGGGGACAACTCATTAATAGTCTCATGAACCCAGTTATCCAGACACACTGCATCCTCATCAAGAGAGTCAGGCAGGACTGGGTTGTTCGCTACCAGTGCTTGAGTTGGGTAACTTTGCTGGCCTGTGTGGAAGGGCCGGGAAAAGGCCTGGGCATTGTTCCTGTGGGAGGGCCCCTTGGATGATTATAGCAATGTGAATGAGGTGAGGAGGTGATCAGACCACACAAGGGAGGTCGACTTGGAAACCTCCAGGCTCATGTTCGAGAATACCTGGTCTAGTGTGTGGCCATCTTGATGGGCTGAGCCAAAGACCTGTTGCTTGAGTGCAGAGGAGAGCATGGTGTCCAAAAGTGAGGAGGCCGCCGGATTAGAAGTATTGTCCCCAAGGAGTACAAAATGAGTATACCTAATGGCCCACGAGACCAGGGCACTGCCTAATGATGTCAAGCTTGGGTCAGCATGACCCGGGGAGCTATAGATAAGGGCACCAGCTAGTGACTGTTGAGCGGATGAGGTCCGGCAGAATGCCATTGCTTCCGCCTCCACAAGACCCTCAAGCAGAAAGGTTACACATTCATACTCCATTTTATAGACTAATGCTATTCCCCCCCCCCCCCGTGCCTGTTTCACGGTCTTTCCTAAGGATTTTAAAACCAGGAGAGATTGTTGTGGCTAAGGTCAGTTTGGCCAACTCTGAGAGCCATGTTTCGGTGAGGAACGGGGAGTTTAACTACTCATAATTTAGAAGGTCATAGACCTGAAGTACATGTTTCTGTAGTGACCACACATTTAATAGAGCTGACGAGAACTGTGCTAGTGGCACATTGGGACTGCAGGAAATAATGGATGCTCTGTTGAATTGTGTTTTTGGGAGTCCATACGCAGTCAGAACATGTAAAGTCTTTTGATATCTTCCAAGGGGAACAATTAGGATGTGCAGATCTGTACTATCGAAGGAGATGGAGGACTTGACTTCTGAGAAAAATCCAACGTAAGGGCTGGAGCTGGATGCTTCCGGGATGCTGATGGGCACAGGTGGGCTTGCCTTTAGTGCACCTTCGACATGCCAGCTGCATGCGTCTGCTGCGCATCCTTGCCTCCATTTAACGGCATGAGGGACGATGACTACAGTGCGCATAAACCAAAAATGGCGCTACTAGAAAGTCTCAACCTGGAATGGAGTCTTACAATCAAAATGTTGGCCGCTCCTCCTCCATCGTAATAGTAGCATGAAAGATTCTCCCGATTTTTGTAAAAGTCATGTTTTTTTTAAAGTGCAAAAAGCAGTTTAACAATCAATTAGCAGCAAATCTGTCATAAAATGTCAAGAGGTGCTGAAGTCTCACCGCATCCGAGATTAAAGTTTTCACTGGGGTGTCCCAATTTTAAACTCCCCACTTAAACCAACTGTTAACAGCAGTCTTGCAAATGGCTGTCATAACTCTTATGGCCTTTATACATGCAATGGTAGTTCGCCTTTTGATAACCATGCTTTCCCACCCTTTCGAAAGGGCACGTACACCAGTAACCTAGATTATATTGTCCTAGATGTTAGAATCTGGAGCACAATGAAGGACATCCTAGGTCATCCAAAGAGTCATGAGTGACCATGACCTCCTGATTCTTACCACTGATGATTTCATGTTGGTTGCCCGGCTGTCACAATCCATGATCTGTGAGCATGAATTACTACGGATTAACAACTAAAAAAGCATCCAGTGGGATACTGTTTTCACTTCTGTTGATTCAGTTTCAAGAACCTATACTACGGTTGCCACCCTCATGGCGTTGATAATTACACTAGGGGAATTCAAATGTAGTTCTTGAGATACATAATTCTTTATTTTCAGAGTTGAAAGATTGTTTCTGTTTTCAAAACAATTACAAAAAGATAACTACTCCCTTATCCCCAAACCCAGCAATGTTTTTTTTCTTTTTTTTCCCAGCTCGCCAGACTGCCAAGGATGCTTTTTTGCCCTATATTAAATAAGGAGATGGGCAAATGAATGAGGATGCTAGAGGCCTGTATAGGAAAGTCTAAGATATGCCAAATAGAACTGGGAGGAGAGTACTTGGGAGGATCTGATTCGAGCTATCAAAAGCCGGGTCTGGTGGCGTAGTGGACTATAATGCGTTCACTACAGGGGCTTGAGTTCGATCTCATGGTCAGTTTCAAATCCCAGTAAGCCCACTCAGCCTTTCATCCATAGGAGGTCAATATAATGAGTACCCTTGAGTTGGGTAACAAACATCTGTTATTCAGCGTCAAGATGCCTACGGGTAAACTTGTGCTTTAGAAATGCACATGTTTATGATAAAAATAAAGATTCTAGAACTTTCTGGCATAGTGTCAGCCACTGTAAAGACCCTTGAGGTACACATCCAGCCAAGAGCATGGATGGCTCACTTCATGCTGCTTTACACAGGGCTGGACTGACCGTAGCTGGCACTGGGCATTTCCCCGGTAGGCTGGAGGGGTGGCGGCTGGTTTTGTGCCCATGTGGGCCGATTTTTGTTAGTGGGGGTTGGTTTTGCAACAGTACTGAAATATCTGCCCCCCGTAACAAAAGCAGGAGCGGTGCTTCTTGCTAGCACTGCCCCTCCACCTCCCCCCAAAGGGCCGGTCGATCAGCAATCTACCCGGACTGGTTGCGGTTCTCATTCCAGCCCTAGCTTTTCACTTCCCCTGTGATGATTACTTCAGGAAGCATCATCTCAAACGAAAGTCAGGGTAATAAACATCACAATATCTAGAGATATCCATGCTGTAGATTTCAATTCCCATTGGTGAAGATACTTCATTTGTTCATGAGACTTGTGGTCTCGCAGGTAGTGGAATTTCAAGATGGCTGCAGTTGTGGGAGGCATTGGTTTGTGATCTATTTCTTCATACCCAGCACACCGTTTCAAGGATTCATAGCGCATGCACGAGACTCGCACTGCACACTTCACCTGTTCTCTGGAGTTGAGGAATAGGGTCTCGCCTTAGCACTTGACTCCGAATTCAATGGAATGTCCTTGTTTTTGGTCTCTGGCCGCTTAAAGTATTTGGTGTGCACACCCAGGGTATTCCCCATTAGGCTAAGTACACTTTTGACCTTTTTTCCCCTAAGAGAGCTTGTTGAAGACATTTATGGGCGGCAAGTTCCGAGGTGGATGCGAATAATTTTGGAGTGAGTTCCTCAGATGCAAAAATTGTTAGAATAAATCCAAGTAAAACCGTTCTGAGATAAAAGTATAATTTCAAGTAAGAGACTTGCAGAAGAAAATATGTATTCACCTTCTACAGTGTCACATGACTGACTTGTGTTTTGAAAGCACTGTGCTCATTCATATCGTAGAGTTTTTTCAGGGACAACTCAGGAAAAATGCTTTATGATAATAGCGCAAAAGAGAGGTTAGTCTTTCATGGGGTTTTAGGTATAGAAAACCCTTTTGATTTCAATATTTAATAATCCCTTTCATTTTTGTCAACCTTTCACATGGTTCCAAGAGATGCACTTTGGGAAATATTGCTCAACATAGGCATGCCAAGTAGTGCATCTTACATTGTAGTGTCCCTCCTCGATGGTAACTGCACTGATCCAGTCGGGGAACCAGTGGCAAACTTACATAAAAGATTGAGGTTAAGATTGGACTACGCAAGTGTAGTCTTTTTTTTTTTTTTTTCTTCTGTTTATCAGCGATTGTATTGGGTTCTTGGCAGATTGCTTAAACATTTCTCCCAGTTTACGTGGCCAGAAGGTGCCTACGCTACTCTCTGCTGATGATAACCTCTTAATTACCAAGACTGGCTTGCAAAATCTTGTGTATAGATTTGCCTTATATTTTTTTTTTTAGAACACCGGCCTGTAAATTAATGCCCTGAAAATTAAATTCATGGCCTCCAGTAAGTGAAGGAATTTTAAGGGAATATATGGCTAAGATTAAATATTCTGAAGAGGGTGATTGCCTAGGCATTAGATTCTCTGATTTGGATTCTTGGACATCCCAAATTACTAAGAGTTACTTGCTGGTCAAATACAGGACTGCTGCTTTAAATAGGTTTACAAAAAGGTTACTATCTTATCCAAGTTTACCAGCAGTGGAGATCTACAGTGCCTGAATCAGCAGTGCTGCACTGTACGGTGCAAATCTTTGTGTTGACTGCAATACGTCTTCTGTGGGGATATGCAAAAAATCTTGCTCAAAGTAATCCCTTACTGCTCTCTCAAGTAGGTCCTGTATTATCGTTGATTCAAGTCTGGAGCACACATGAACAAACTGTACAGCGATGCCTGGAGAGATATTGTTGGCTACCAGAAATCCAAGAAGATTTCCTGGTTGCCCTTTGTCAATCAGTCCCTGATCAACTTGGACCTGAGCAATAGGTGGCGGCATCCTTTATCTGTGCCCCTATAGCATCTGTTGAGAAGCTCAAATTCTTGGCTAGATGCATGAAGTTAAGGATTTGACAGTGTGGGTGTTCTGTCTAAATACATTTTCCTCCATAAACTGTATTATGGGCACAGGAATTTCTTGATTATCTGAACTTCAAGTAATACACACGCATGAGTACAGGGTTACTGTAAAGCATTTTTCCGAATGCTGTTTACTTCATCTTGGAGGGCTGCTGTGACTTACTAATTGGGCTATTGCATTAAAATGATATTAGCAATTTGTGATCACTGCCGTATCTACATTTTTGTACTCTGCATGGTTGACCAGGTTAAGCATATTGGCTGCTCTTCCCACATCGCCTGTCCTGTAGTTTTTTTTTTTTTAAAGTAAGCTATACATCTGGCTTCCAAAGGGAATATTTTTTATATTCCTTTTTTTATGTGAGTTTTTATGAATTGTAATGGTTATATTTCATTCTTTTTAATTGAAGCTAATGTACTGTCGAGCAAATTTGCACTGAACTATTTTATCTGTGTGTACTTGTCGATGCGTTTTTAAAATTAAATTGAAACTGAATTCTCCCTTTTTGAAGGTGGTGTTTGCATATATATGTCACTCATAGGTCTTCACAGTAGGACAGTCCTAACTGGAGGGCAGCTGGGGTGGTTACCCTGGGTTCTGCACTGCAGGCATCTTGGCGTGCTCCTTCTGATGCCGCTCAACAGCTAGGTGCCCCAATACTACATTTAATTTTTCCACAGAGCACTTCTCTTCTTAATTACCAGGGGCTCCTCTTAAGATTAACCCCAGGAAATGCTGCTTCTTTTTCGCATTGTAGAACACAACTTTGCAATGGTTTACAATGTTTAAGATTTAAAATACATATGTAGTTGGTTTCTATTAATCCTAAATTTCTATTAATTTACTTGCTTCTCTTCAACAGGAAGAGACACAAATAAATGATCGCGCCCATTACATTCATACTGGTCAACAGTATGAATGTAATCTAGCGCAAAATTTGGTGCATCGAAATGTCTTTTTACCAACAAAGCTGATATCCACGAATACTAATTACATAGTACAAGCCATTGATTACTATTCAGTCAATAAGATCAAGATAACTATTCTGCTTGACGCACAATAAGTGTTTGATCTGGTGCAGTGGGAGATTTTTTTAATTTTGAAAAAAATTAGGCTTTCTTCCAGTCTAGTTGGTATGCTGCGTAATTTATATAAAAATGCTGAAGCTAAAATTATAATCTATTCTAAAACAGCGGGGCATGTCGTTACCAGGAGCAGGACGAGGCCGGGCTGTCCTATGTCCCCGGTTCTCTTCACACTATTTATGAAACTTCAACATATGTACTTGAACAAGAATCCAATATTTTTACCCCTGCTTAACAGTGCAGCCAAATTCAAATTATTTGCGGACACTATTATATTGTATTTTGCGGCTGATGAAATGGTTATCAATGCGTTTTCCAGATTGAGGAATTCACCTGCATGGGGGGGGGGGGGGGGGGGAGACTGCAAAATCAGTCGCTGCACAATTATTCAAAAGCTTCCCCTCAGTTTTGCCTGTCGAAATATGGGCATATTTCTCTTAATCGTTGTTCAGCAAACATTTTTCTGACTTGTTAGAAGGAAATTATACCCCAACCCTGATTAAAGTACGAGGCCTACTGAACCAATGGCAGTCACTAGCGCTTAATATTATTGGTTGGATTGCATTAATTAAGATGCCCAGTCTTCCTTTGTTAATTTCTTTTTGCTAATGTTACGATTAAAGTTAATAAGCCTTTCTTAAAGAAATTTATAGAATGCTATGCCACTTTAAATTCGTACCGGGATTTCCCCCCCCTGCCATTAAAAGACACTACAATTAGGTAATGAAGAGGGAGGACTGGCACTTCCAAGAATTAAAATGTGCTATCAGACTGCCTTGTTAGATTTGGTAGCACGAGCCCCAATCACCAGTAATTTATCTAAACAATTTCTAGCTTGGTATGATAAGAGAAGCTGATGCTAACCTTTTTGTGTTTTTAAACCTACAAAGGCTACCGAAACCAACTTTATGTAAGATGCCTCACATTTTAGCAAATTGATTTGATAAAGTGTGGTCGGAATTTAGAGTACCTTGGGTTCATTTGCTTTACATTTAAGTGCTTGTAGCCTACTGGGTCTTCCCAGCTGAATGAGTTTATTACAACCAGTTGGGTGCCCTAAGCTTGAAGAATTTGTTAATTCATTGCTGTCATGGGGTTACTGATCCAGCTTGTATAACCACCCTAAATAGCATCTAATCTGTGGTTAAATTACATTAAAATTAGAAATTTTTGCAACACGTCAACAAGAGTAGAGTAGATTAGCTCAAAATATAAGTAAAGCCTATTTGGTATCCTCTTTAAAAAGGCATAGGTAACTGGTATCAACTGTTGCGTCAAAAATTAGATGTGGTTATACACCCTTTTTTAAAAATAAAAAAGAAGCCACCACTAATCGTACTCCTTAGGGCTAGTGCAACTAAATGTACACTAAAGCTACTCAAGTGGCGCATTGTAGAGGAATGTCTCTGTTTAACAAGTGGATTATAGATCTTTCTCCGCATCTCATATATAAGATGTATCGTGCGACCTCTGCTGCATGCTTTAAGCATATGAATATCATTGGCGATTGGCTACATATGATTTTCATGTCCTTATCTTTATAATTTTTGGGAACCAGGTTTTCTGGCTTATCATTCAAAAATCCCGGCTGATTTTACAAGAAGATCCCTGTGGGGCATTATTTGGAATAATTTCACAACCTACTGCTCCTACTGTTCGGCATCAACAATTTGTGTTTGTTGCTTTATTGATTATAAGTTGATTAATATTACAAAATAGAGATACCGTTGAGGCACCAAATTTTAGTCAATGGCTAAATAAGATTGTTGGACCTGGCCCTTTTAGCAGGGTTATCACCAAATCTTTTGCCTTCTTCCTCCTATTTTTCCTGACCTGTGTTTGTTTTTGGACTCTTAGCACTTTACCACTAACCAGTGCTAAAGTGTATATGCTGTCTGTCTAAATTGTATTGGTGATTGCTTTATCCATGATTGGTATATTTGAAGTACTAGTAAGTCCCTAGTAAAGTGCAGGAGGTGTGCCCAGGGCCTGTAAATCCCACACTAATAGTGGGACTGCAGTAGTAATTGTGCCACCCACATGAGTAGCCCTGCAAACATGTCTCAGACCTGTCACTGTAGTGTCTGTGTGCAGTTTTAAATTGCCAGTGCACTCACTTGCCAGGCCCAAACCTTACCTTTTGCTTCATGCATGTCACCCCAAAGGTAGGCTTAAGGCAGCCCAAGGACATGGTGCAGTTTATTTAAAATGTAGGTTGTGTACTGTTGTGTTTTACATATCCTAATAGTAAAATACTGTTAATTTTGTTTTGCGACTGCAAGGTCTTTCTCTCTTCTAGAGTAACATGAAGATTGCCTTGAAATATCTTTTAAGTGTTATTACCCAACGGGAGCAGATAGATTTGGAGTTTAAGGTTTCTGATCTCACAATTGATGAATACATCTTTTGGTGAAGTTTTTTAAATTGCATGTTCGAAAATGCCATCTCCATGTGTTTGCTTTGTTCGCCCTAAGTTGGCAGGGTATGCCTCGACGTGGGTCCCTTTCTCACTGGATTCAAGCTAGCCTGGCTGATGATGGCTGTTAGCCAGAAACCGGTCCCAGGATGCTTGTTTCCGGTTCGGGGAAGACATAGCTTGGCAGTTCGGCCTGGACTGTTCCCATGAGGCACAGGGAACTGTTTTGCATATAGCTGTGTCTGAACTGGGGTGGCCAAGTGAGCTAAAGAACAATGATTGATTCAACCCAGATCTGTGACTGGGGGTGAGTGTCTGGAAAGTTTTGGCGCTCTGTCCATCATCTCCTTGTGTTTACTTTTAGAAAGTAGGCATTTCTTGCTTGACCATCCTGTGCCTCTGCCTGTCTGTAGAATCCACGTCGGGGTTAGGATGACAGTTGGGCTCTTGTGTATTCACTCTAGACAGTCGCACAAAAGTAAATGGAATGACATTTATAAAGCGCGATGGCTACCCGGAGGCCTCCCAGCGCTGCGGACGAGTACAGGGGAAGAACAGAAGAAGATACAGAACTAAAACAGCCAAGTTTTTAAGAGCTTGTGAAATGAGAGAAGATTGGTCTCTTTCCGTAATTGAAGTGGAAGAGCATTCCAACCAATGGCACCATTATGAGCAGGATCGCCCGCCACATCTGACCCTCCTTATTCTGGGTTGAAGAGCAAGAAAAGAGGCAGATGACCGAAGGTCTCTTCGGTTGATAGGGAGTGATCAGAGATTGGAGGATGGGTGGGCTTTTCTCCCAAAAGGCTTTATGGACCAAACACATAACCTTAAACTGGATCCTTTCCCTGATCGGCAGCCAGTGCAGGCTCTTTAGTGCTTGTTTAGCTGACTGCTGGCGAGGAATCTGAAGAAGTCTACGGGCGGCACAGTTCTGAATGATTTGGAGCTTGTTGATGGTATACTGCGAAGCTCCCAAATATAATGCAGTTCCATAACAGGCGAGAGAGGATCAAAGCTTGGACCATGATCCTTCTGGCGTGGAAAGGAAGAAGAGGGAAGAACCTTACGAAGCATCCTTAGTAGCCCAAAGCAGGTTGCAGAAAGCTTTGCTGCCTGATGACTGAACGTGAGGGAGTGGTCAATCCAGATGCCAAGGCTCTTTATTTGATCTTTAGGGGCCGGGCCTAGGCCGTCTGGCCAAAGATGCCGGATTGAAGGCAGGGGAGTTGCCCAGGAGCATAAGCTCAGTCTTGTCCCCATTAAGTTTAAGGCATGAGAGTTCCATCCATTTGGCAACCTCCTCTAGGCAGCAGCCTAGGGTGCTAGAGGACCCCTCTGGGTGGTTGAGTGCCACAACGAGCGGAGTTTCATCTGCATAGGTGATGATTTTTATGCCAAATGGATGGACAATCTCTGCCAAGGGGGTATGTGTATGTATATATCTATATCTTCAAAGCAACTCAGCAGCGTCCCCCACCAGAGTATCCACAGCACAGAGGAATTCCACAGCATGGCAAGGTAGTTCAATTTGTGTTATTTCATTTTCTTCAAACACCAGGTGCAAAACAGCAGGGACGGTCGACGCGTTTCGGCGAATGCCTTCAACTGGACCATAGAGTCCCATAGTCTAAAGTCTTTTTTTTAAAGTGGTAGAGTGCAAAAAAAAAATTTTAAAAAAGGATTTCCTTGTTTGTTTCAATAGACTAGAATGTTAACCCCACATTCACCATGTGTGAGTCTGGCATGAAATAGGGGCATTTTTCTTTTAGTTTTTCTTTCTTTTGTTAAATATAAATATACAGACCATATTGGCGGTATTTTCAGTAAAGTACTCCTCCTTATATCGGCATGAGAGAAATTTGGAAAACTTTCACACAGACATAAAACGTGATGAACTCGAGAATTATTCAAAACATACTCATGTTTGTATATGCATTCAGCCAGGAGAATACTACTGGGTTGAAGCTGTAACTAGATTGTGGATCGATCTTTAGACTGAAACGATATTTAAGAAAATACAGTTAACACTTGATACCATGGACTCAAGTGGCACTATCCCAAGCAGATAAGTTCCCAAAGGTGTGGGTTAAAATGAGAAAGTGACCTGTGCAATGTGCAAATTGCATATCAACAAGACAGGGTGCTATGATCTAATGAGGCATGTTTTTAAAACCTAAAGATTAAATATATATTAAACAGTGTGGGGCGCAGGGCAGAGCCCTGGGGAACCCCACAGCTGAGAGGGAACTTGTTGGACACGGCATCTCTCTTAAACCCTAAAAGAACGGTCACTGAGAAACGACTGCAATCACTCTATTGCCATACCGGACACTCCCTAATTCTTGAGTCTGAGGAGCAGAGTGGTGTGGTTAACAGTGTTGAATGCGGCACTGAGATCAAGAAGGATAATAGCTGCAGTGCCCCTTTGATCTTGCTTCCTCTGTCACTGCAAGGAGAGCAGTCTCAGTGCCAAGCTGGGGACGAAACCCGGTCTGGGAGGGTTTCAGTAGAGTATTAGTTTCCAGAAAGGCTGTAAGAGTATTGTTTACGTGCCTCTCTAGAATCTTACTCCCCCACGGCAGGAGGGAGGTGGGGCGATAGTTGGCCAGATTGGCCTGATCAAGATTAGGTTTTTTCAAAAGGTCTTTAACCATAACATTTCCACGCCAAAGGTACTACACCTGAGGAGACAGAGGAATTCACCAAGTCAAGAATTGCAGGGTGAATAGTATCTGCGACTAAGGTAAGGGCCTGGGGGGGAGCAGGGTCTATGGGAGAGCCCGATTTTTATGTTTGCCATGATTAAGTCCAGCGAGGCATGATCAATGAGAGGAAATTGTGCTAGTAGGGTATGGGTTCCTACAATCTGCTCAGCAGGGGTAGTCATGGAATTGGTGGACTTGGAGGACGGAAAAGCCTGATAGATAATTTGGATTTTCTTTTGAAAGAACTCTGCCAAAATTGTTGCAGTGAGTAAAAGCATCATCCGACATAGGAGGTTTCTGAGGCAGATTAATAAGGGTTTTAGCAATCATGTCTTTAGGAGAGTTTGCTGCTAACTCAATTTTCTGTTCATAATAGGTAGCTTGGATAGTTTTAATTTCAGATGTGTAGCGTCTGATAGATTCCCTGTTTTCTATTTTACTTAGATCTGAATAATCCAGTCTCCTTCTCCTTTCAAACTGTCTGCAGCATTGTTTAAGTTCCCTCAGATTGTGAGTAAACCACGTGCATTTTTCGGTCTATTGGTAGTATGAGAGGGTTTCTTAGGAAGTACTATGTATAAAGAACCTTGGATCCAAGAGTTACACTTCTCATTAGCTTTTGCCAGATTAAAGTTTAACTCACGGGTCGGTCTATTAATTTCCAGGACCGAGTTCCACTGATCAATTGGAAGTTTTGACCAATTCCATTCACGAACCTGAATTATATTAGGGGAACAAACGGGTCCAGGAATTTACCAAGTTAACGGGATCAGGAAGTGATCAGTGCAGGGAAGGGGGATGGGGAGTCCAATAGTGAGTTTGCTACAGTTACTAAAGACTGGATCCAATAGGTGACCTTTGGAATGAGTGGGTTTCAACACTTTCTCCATGAGCTGGAGTGCTGATAGAGATTCTCAATCGGTTCTATAGCCAATTTGCCAGAGGAGTTATCTAGGTGTACATTAAGGTCACCCAGTATAGTGAAGTTGGCTAGTCTCAAGGCTAGATCTGCAACTCCTGTGGGTAGTGCTTTGAGGAATTGTCTAGCGCTACCTGGGGGGGGCAATAAACTAGGAGGCCAGGGAAAGTGCTGGTCGAAGAGATCTCTAGGGAGAAGGCCAAGCTTTCACAGTCTAGTAAGGGGTCTGCAATGATATGACAAAAAAATATATTTTTTAAAATGATGGCTATACCCTCTCCTCTACCGATCTTGCGGTCAATCCGGTTTATAGAATAGTCAGGAGGAAGGGTTTGAACAAGAGTGGGATCTGACTCGTTATGGAGCCATTTCTCCGTTAGAAAGAGGACGTCTGGTTTTAGATCTTCCAATAACATTGCAAGTTCCGTGGAATGTTTAGAGAAGGGTCTACAATGAAGTAAAAACCTCTTTAAAGTAGACGGAGTATCAGAACATTTTGAAACTTTGGTAGGGAGCGAAAGAGCAAAGTCACAGTAAGGGCATTGCACATCTCCATTCAGCGCAGATGAGGTGAGATGAGGTGTGCCTTGCATATTCTGATGGGCCGTCCTGAGCTAGAGTTGTGGAAGGAGTTGTCACTGACCCCTGAATAGGGCTGTGCCTGCCCTCACACAAAGCTGTCTCCACATCCTTATAGTGTGTCTGTAGCCAGGTCAGGGAAAGGCAGGGTCTTGTGCACTACAAAGACTTTCCTTTGAAGTTTGCCTACTTCAAAGGCAGAAAGGGGTATATGTATTGGACCGTTGATACCCCAAAATTGGAACACTTCTGGACTGAAGATATTCTGCCAGGAAGTACAGCTGGATTTGGTAGAAGGGACTGCCACTCCGCTGGTTTCATTGTTAGCCTGGCCTGCAGCTCCTATCCTGGAAGTGAATGGACTGGACTTTGCTGTCTGTATCCTGATTTCCAAGGTTCTCCAAGGTCTTGTGTGTGCTTGCCTCCTGTTAAGAAGTCTTCTGCGGAGAGTCCTGACTTGCCAAATGGTGCCAAATCTAGTCCCCAGTGCCTTGGAAGTGGAATCTGGTGAACTGAAGGAGAAAATCCACACATCTTCTCCCAGTGTCCTTTTATGGACGCATCGCTGTTGCCAATACCGGAGTATGGTTCCCGATCGGTGCATTGACCATGGCTTTCACTGTGGACCCCCCCCAGCTTTCCATTGCAGCACTTCAGAAGAACCACTGCAGCATGAGTTTCGAGCATCGTGTCAGCAAAGTCCATCATGCACCGCACTTATTCTGACGCAGCGCCCGCTTCATCGCTGTGGAATCGACACAGCATGTCTGGATTTTCGACTTCTCATCACTGGGTGCTGATTCCTTCATTGACGTTGTCCAGTAAGCAGCCAAGGTCATGTGTCCGGATATAATCACATCATCTCCCCTGACAGTAAGGAACAGACTCCTCCCCTCCCCTGGGAGTAGGGAATCATCCCCCTACACCTCGCACTGTCTTTTGGTTTTGACATATCCAAGGTACTTTGCGCTAAAAGTGACACATCCATAGATTTCTATGGACTGAACTGATTTAACCCTTGAAGTAATATCGTTACTTGTGTACATTGGATTTTTGTAGTTTTGGTCTTGTTGTATTCAGATAAATATTGGGTATTTTTCTAATCTAGTGTGGACTCATTTTGTGGTGTTTTTACTGTTGCTGTGTGTGGATGTACAAACGCTTTCCACATTGCCTCTGAGATAAGCCTGACTGCTTGTGCCAAGCTACCCAGGGGGTGAGCAGGGGGTTATCTTCGCTGTGTAATCCCCTTACCAGAGCGAGAGTCCCTACTTGGACAAGGTGCAAACTACTGGCCACTATTGACCCCATTCCTAACAAAGATCAAATGGGTGAAGCATTATGAGAGCCTATATGCAGCATGAACTGTGTCCGTAAAGACCGTTTAAGAAATATGGAGATATTTTAGATGGAGTCTGGTTCCAAAAATCTGTGAATGTTATGAATTTAGATTATGAAATTTATAGTCTAAAAGATTGTAACCATTGTTCTTCTCCATATGATTAACAATTTAGAATGTATTGGTCTTTCATTTGATCCTCCCCTCGTTTTTTTTGATTTTGTTCCTTTGCTTTGGGTTCTCTTCTACAGCATAATGAATTGCGTTATATATTTGTAGTGTGATACTGGGCTAAATTGTATAATGTCAGACCTGGCATCCTTGGTGCGGTTTCCCCCAAATGTTTTTAACTTCAGAGCTTCTGTTTTTCGGACTTCTTTTTTGCTGACTTGGGACTCTGCACACTTTATCACTGCTAACCAGTGCTAAAGTGCTTGTGCACTTGCCTTAAAACATGGTAGAACTGGCTTATACACAATCAATAGGAATATTTAATTTACTTGTAAGTACCAAGTAAAGTGGTACTACCTATAAATTAAATGCTACTAGGGGGCCTGCAGCACTGGTTGAGCTGCCCACTTAAGTAGCACTCTAAACATGACTGAGGCCTGACATTGCAGACTGTTTGCAGTTTTAAACTGCCATTTCGACCAGGCAAAATAAATATTTTGCCAGGCCCAAACCTTCCTTTTCAATACACAAGTCACCCCTAGGATAGGCCCAAGACAGCCAAGAGGGCGTGTGCAATGTATTAAAAAAAAATTGAGACCTGTACTTTTAAGTTGTACATGTCCTAGTAGTGAAAAAAATGTTTTTCACCACTGCAGGGCCTCTCCCATAGTATAACACTGGACTAGCTTTATTAGATTAAATAAGCAGTAATTTCCAAATGGGAGCTGGTACCCAATTCATGTTTGGTGTCTTCTGAAATTGTATTGAAAAATGTTCACTTATGGTGAAGTCTGATTTTTAAATTGAAATTTTGAAAATGCCACTCTTAGAAAGTCTGCATTTCCCTGCCTAATCCATTTGGCTCCTAGAGACGTTCTCTGGGTCACATGACTGGGTGTATTTGCGAGTTTGGCATTCTGTATTGCGCCTAGACAGCCACACACTATAGGGAACATAGGTTGCCTAGATCGCCATCGATGGAAGGTGAGGAGCGAGGCCCAGGCCCAGCCCCACTTAAACTGGTATAGGCTATGTCCTGCCGCCTCACAAAGGGCTGCATACCCCCTCTAGTTAGTCTGGAGCCAGAGCCAGAAAGGCAGGGCACCTGTGCACTTCAAAGGCCGACTTCTAGAAGCTTCTACCCCCCCCCCCCACCCCCTTTCAAAGGCACAACTGGTTATAAATACTGGACCTTCAGCACCAACTCTTCAGTACACTTCTGCACCTGTGGATACTCTGCCAGGAAGGTCTGCTGTGATGCTGAAAGAACAGCCACCTCGCTGGACTGCTGTTCTGAAGGACTGCTGCCTTGTTGGGCTGACCTGCTGCTCTCTTGCCTCAGTGAGAAGGACTGGACCTGCATCTCCTGAACCCAGAACACCAGAGTGATCCCAAGGGTTAGTTGACTGGCCTTCTGATGCAAAGCCTCTGGGACATACCAGGCTCACAACATCCCGCGCTGCCACCTGTGAGTCTACTATGCTAAGTGGTGCCACACCAGTCCTGGATCCTTGAAAGTGGGCCTAAAGTTGTTTGCCAGCCTCTTTGGATCCAGCAGTACCGATGCATCTCCTCTGTGGCACAGTGCAGTCTCGACGAGAACCAACGCACCGCCGCCGATGCGAGGATTGGACCCATCGAAAAGACGTATGTCGCCACCACAGCCTCTTCGGATCCGCCTCTGTGCAACGCATCCTGGGCACACGGCTTGGCATACCTCGTCGACGCCAGCGGAACTCTGCGTTGCAGCCTATGTAGCTCATCTGAACCGACTAAACATCCAGACTGCGCATCACATCCTCAAGCTCGCACTTTGCATCACATGCCCACGTTGGCTGAGTCCTCGACAATGACACAGGATCTTGCTTCACAGCCTCGCCTTACCTTGGAACTGATGCATCACTTCAGCTGCTTGATGCATCTTTGAGCTTAAATCGTGGTTTGCAGAGTTGCGGGGATCCGCATCATACGTTCAGCGAGCCTAACTGGGTGCCTGCAGCCAGACTGCGCTCCATTGGAGTCTGGCTGAAGTTGTGACTTCCTTGTCTGATGTCACCAGATATCCACAGTTGGCCTTTTGTGCTTTTTGCCACTATTTTCACAAAAGTCTTTTAAAATTGCGTATCTTGGGGTCTAATGATTAGATTTTTGTTGTTTTTTTATTTTGATGTGCTATCCTTTTTGTGTGGTGTTTTTACTTTATTACTGTTTAAAGTGTTGCACAAATACTTAACACATTGACGCTGACTACCCTGTGCCAGGCTCCTAGGGGGCTAAGCACAGTTTAATTAAGGGTTGGCTAGTACCTCACTGAGACAAGGATGGTGGTTGCTGCTTGACCAGGGCTCGCATCCCATTCAACCAACAGCTCAGTTTCTTACATATAATATGGAAACTGTCTTTTCTAGATAATAAACAGATTTAAAAAAAAAAAGTAATTTTGCCTAAAATGCAAAAAACAATTCCCAAGGAAAGTTCAGAAAGTTTTTCTCTATTGGAAACCATAGTGAAGGTGTTGTCAACTATGTAAACAGTTAAAGAACGATACTGTACCAATTTCCATTAATGTAGTTGAGTTTGCTTTTTTTGCAAGGTGTGTATGTGTGTGTGTATGTGTATGTGTGTGTGTATGTGTATATGTATGTGTATATGTATATGTATATGTATATGTATATGTGTATATGTATATGTATATATATGTATATATATATATATATATATATATTTTTTTTTATCTACTGGCAGTCGCCAGTAGATAGTTATAGTTAGGACCGTGTTTCCGCAACATTCTATTTGGAATAACTTTGGCGCTGATTGACGAATCCTCGCGAAATTCTCAAAATAGGTGGGGCGCTCCGCTCCGACCCTGAAAGTCTCGGGGGGGGGGGGGGGATTCGTCAAGCGGGGGCTGAGAAAAAGGGGGGGTCCCAAAACACGTTTTCCCCATGCATTTTTCCATAGGACCTTTAGTCCGAGCTACAGCCCGAACGGCTGAACAGAATTACTTGAAATTTGGCAGAGAGGTAGCCCTCAGGTCAGGGATGTGCCTTTTGAAGGTCTCGTGTAAATCTGTTCAGTATTTTCTGAGAAAATAGCATTTAAATCAATATATATATCTATGGGCGCGCTCCGAGCGCGTACCGTAAGCTTACCGTACGCGCACGCTGCCGTGCGCGATTCTGATTGGTTGTTAGATCTCAGTAAACATTCGAATCGGTCAAAACCAGGAAGTGTCGGCCGCCATTTTGTCTCTCGCAGTCTGAGGGGGTGAAAAACAAAGGTGGATAACGTGAAAAGGGGGCAGGCTCGACAGTTACTGACCCCCTAGCCTTTGTCAGGGGGTCCCAGAAGGACCCCCAAGGGCAAAAATTTATTTAAATTTTTTTTCAAAAAATCGCCGAATGCGCGTAGCGTACGCGCACGGCGTAAACTGG
Source organism: Triturus cristatus (assembly GCF_964204655.1). NCBI lineage: Eukaryota > Metazoa > Chordata > Amphibia > Caudata > Salamandridae > Triturus > Triturus cristatus. The sequence goes on along the minus strand of NC_140583.1, from coordinate 467,272,085 downwards.
AAAATTCCGCGAACTTCGCGTAATTACGCGTACCGTACGCGCACTGCAAAAAAAAATTTCAAAAAGGAAAGCTTAAAAAAAAATAAAAAAATTGTGAGGTAAGGTTGGCTCTTAAAAGAGCCGTTGGGTTAATACAGGGATGGAGGAAAGAAAGAATGGGAATATTATGAGCGTCTACAAACGTGCTGGTCTATCTTATTGTTAATAAGGGGAACACTGGTCTCCCCAAAAACAATAAGACTACAACACGTTGTACACCTCATTGCAACCCTCCCAAATCGAGGGTTAACGTCCAGAGGAGCAGAAGAAGGTGATGCTCCCACCTCAGAGGAAGGGCTCAGCTGCCGATGATGTACTCGGCTGAGCTTCTGAGGTTGGGCTCCGGTGACTTGCTGAAGAGTTTTCTTCAGTATGTCGAGCAAAGGTCCTGGGATGTTTATCCCTAAGGTGTCTCATCATAGAGTGATTTCCAAAGGAATACTTCTTCCTTGGATTTCCTCTAGATAAAACACGGTCACAAAGTGTGCAAGTGACCAATGGAGCATTGACCTTTTTCTGCCCCTCTGGAAAAGTAAAATACTCCCATACTAAAGAATTCTTTTGTTTCCTCCTTCTCTGGATGATGGTGGTGCTGCTAGCCTCACTCTCAGAAGAGGTCTGCTGTTCTGCCATTGTATCTCAATGTCAATTCAGCTCCTTCTCCTAGGGGATCTCAAGCAGTAATGAGGGGAATGGGTGTGGTGTGGGAAGTTTCTGGAACTGAAAGTTTCAACCAATGAAAAGTGTTCTTTGTGGATCACATGACCTACCGTGCGCGCTCCGTAAGCTTACGGTATGCGCTCGTAAACAAGTACGCATGCGCAAACGTGACGCTTACGGAGCGCTTACGGAGCGCGTACGTAAGACGCACTCGCGCATGCGCATTACACGCCCCTGCGTAACCGCGACGTTGCTTCTGCGCAACGCGCATGCGTGTACGCGTACGTCATCACGTAAGCGCACCGTACTTATGACGTACGGAGCGCGTAGCGTCAGCTTACCGTACGCGCATCGTATCACGTAAGCGCACCGTACTTATGACGTACGGAGCGCGTAGCGTCAGCTTACCGTACGCGCACGGCAAAAAATGCATTAAAAAAATGCAGGATATAGTACATATATTATTTTATACATAGGTTTACCAAAAATCTCAAAAAAAAAATTGGCATTTAAAAAACCGTACAAATTCACTGAAAAAACCATAGGTTTCACACACGTTATAGTTAGGAATTAGCATTTAAAAAACCTTGCAAATTCACTGAAAAAACCATAGGTTTCACACATGTTGTAGTTAGCTGGACATTTCACTCGTAAAAAACCAATGAAACTCACGCGACCGCAATCCTCTGTTGATGCTAATACTGTATCTTTAGCTATACATATATTACAAATATTAATTTTTCATAAAGACACATATGTCATCAGTGATGTAATATCTGACCTCATCAGCAGAGGATTGCGGTCGCGTGAGTTATAGTTGCCTGCACTAACTATAACGGGGGAATTTCATTGGTTTTTTACGAGTGAAATGTCCAGCTAACTATAACATGTGTCAAACCTATGGTTTTTTCAGAGAATATATATATATATATATATATATATATATATATATATATATATATATATATATATATATACACTCCTTGCAAGAAAAAGCAAATTCAACTACATTAATGGAAATTGGTACAGTATCGTTCTTTAACTATTTACCTAGTTGTCAACAATTTAACTATGGTTTCGAATAGAGAAAAACTATCTGAACTTTTTCCTTGGGAATTATTTTTTGAGTATATATATATATATCCAAATGCACCTTGACGAAGCAGGCACCCTTCCAAGCGGGTCGGGGCTTCTTGGCGTCGTCACCGCCTCCATATTCCATACGCAAACCATACCGCAATTGCAGCAAGTAGAAGCCCACCATTCGGAGAAGTAAGTCAAATGTAGCTTTAATTTTCAAGGACAGCAGTCACAGAATGCAGCATTACGCGTTTCGAGCGTACAACGCTCTTAATCATATGCAGTCCAGAGGCTCAGCTGTTCCCACCTTAAGTATGCTGTGGTAGTGAACAGCGAGGGGGGACCACACACACCTTCGGTTTTAAAGTAACCTTCATCAATGTTAATGTTTTGTTTGAGTACACGCACTTTGGCAATCAGAGTACATATAGTAGCTGAACTCCCATATTTATTGCATCGTGCAATTATTTCAACACAGAGTTCAAACTTTGCATCTCCATTGTCAGTGCTATCCGTAATCGGACTCCATTACCCATGATGCTTCATCTTGGTGTTCAAGTCACGGTGTGGCCTTCCCCTAAATTGCGACATTTAAGATGTTAAAGTCTTGGATAACTGAGGAACAGTTGTTAATCTATTTGAAAGGAAAAAGTTTCCATATCCTTCTTACTTGTAGGGAATAGTTCCCTTGATGGTAACAATCCTTCCTCCGTTCATTCCACGAGCGCTCAGCCTCATAGCAGGTACCATTCAGTCAGTGTCTTGCTTCGCTGGTGTCCTTTCTTTTTGCCTTTTGTTTCTCCTAAGTGCGGAGGTCACCCTCCACAAACCCTGGCTGCAACCCAAAATGTTCCATGGTTTCAGGACCAGCGGTCCTTCCCTCGATTCAGTGGCGGAGCCTCCCATTTCGGTGGTAGCACCGCAGGAACCATCCATCCTGGGCCATAGTAGAGGCACCCGCCGGCTGCATCTACTATGGCCCAGGATGGATGGTTCCTGCGGTGCTACCACCGAAATGGGAGGCTCCGCCACTGAATCGAGGGAAGGACCGCTGGTCCTGAAACCATGGAACATTTTGGGTTGCAGCCAGGGTTTGTGGAGGGTGACCTCCGCACTTAGGAGAAACAAAAGGCAAAAAGAAAGGACACCAGCGAAGCAAGACACTGACTGAATGGTACCTGCTATGAGGCTGAGCGCTCGTGGAATGAACGGAGGAAGGATTGTTACCATCAAGGGAACTATTCCCTACAAGTAAGAAGGATATGGAAACTTTTTCCTTTCAAATAGATTAACAACTGTTCCTCAGTTATCCAAGACTTTAACATCTTAAATGTCGCAATTTAGGGGAAGGCCACACCGTGACTTGAACACCAAGATGAAGCATCATGGGTAATGGAGTCCGATTACGGATAGCACTGACAATGGAGATGCAAAGTTTGAACTCTGTGTTGAAATAATTGCACGATGCAATAAATATGGGAGTTCAGCTACTATATGTACTCTGATTGCCAAAGTGCGTGTACTCAAACAAAACATTAACATTGATGAAGGTTACTTTAAAACCGAAGGTGTGTGTGGTCCCCCCTCGCTGTTCACTACCACAGCATACTTAAGGTGGGAACAGCTGAGCCTCTGGACTGCATATGATTAAGAGCGTTGTACGCTCGAAACGCGTAATGCTGCATTCTGTGACTGCTGTCCTTGAAAATTAAAGCTACATTTGACTTACTTCTCCGAATGGTGGGCTTCTACTTGCTGCAATTGCGGTATGGTTTGCGTATGGAATATATATATATATATATATATATATATATATATATATATATATATATATATATATATATATATATATATATATATATATATATATATATTCATTCATTCAAGGACACCGTCTTGTGTCCGAAACGCGTCATACAGCACTGTTGAAATGCACGCAAAATAAAAAATCTGGCACCAGCTATATAGTGTATCCGTGTTCCTGTGTGTGCAGACTGCACTTGGGAGTTACGCTGTGGAGATGTGTATATATAGTGTGTGTGTGTGTGTATATATATTATGTGGTGTTTAATTCAAACAGTTCATTAACCTGCTCAAGTAGTATGTTCATTATTCTTTGACATATAACTAAAGTTGCAAAAACAATACCATGAGAATTGAATACATTTTTAACATCATAACTGGTTTTTATTTTTCCTCAGAAATTCTAAAAAAGAAGCTGATTTAAACCACGCTCTGAGTCGATTAAGAGAACTTGAAGCTCTTCTAAACTCAAAAGAAGCAGAGTTGGCCACAGCTCTGGGTACAAGGCGAGGTTTAGAAGGACAGTTCCACGACTTAAAGGACCAGCTTGCATCTGTGAGAAACATCCTCATATTTTTATTAATCTTGATATTAATCGACTAATAAATGTACTTGTACGTAAGCTATAGTTATCGACTGAAAAGTCAAAGGGCTTGTGAGGTAGCTTGAGCGTTCTCTATTTTATTGCACCATTCTCTATATAAGTTTTTTTTTCTTTTTTAATTCTTTATTTCTTGTTAAATAATCCATGGCACCACATGTGAACACAGTTTGTACTCTAAACTGTAGAATTCAGTAATCTCCTATAGAATGAACGTACTAAAAAACAAGACCAAGATGAGCGCCACCCCAATAATAGTCTGCATTTGCTTCCTAGTAACACTCCTTCAGCTAAAAGTTCCTTGCTGCCAACAGGTCCCCTACCCTCATTGTCTACCATAAAATTGCTCATTCTCCTACCTCCCAAAGGGCAGTTTGAGTTAGGAATGCAGATTGGAGTTTGGGGGTGGGGGTAGGGATTGATGGATGTCCCATATTATAATTACTCGAAGTCTTGTGGTTATTCGCATGCCCAACAGTAAGCCTAACTAATGCCTATCCTTCTCTCCCAGATAAGAACAATTAAGTTGTGTCACCAGTCTTCCTATTGAACTAGAGCATAATGGCTCCATGTAGAGCAGCCACCTGGGGAGTCCATTTGTACTGGTGTCAATGAGGCCCTGGTAAGGCGTTCTCTTGTGCAGCACCCCGCCTCCTATCAGGGAATTGCAGAAGGACTGTAGCGCAGGGTTGTGCTAATCATTTGTGTGTTCAATGCCTCATCTCACTGTCTACAGCAACTAAGGCTGCTCGACCTGCCTGTGCCTATTTCACAATGATGAGAATCTCAGCATCTACAGCGCCCACCTGTGGGAATGACTAAACTATCTCACAAACCTGCCCAGGCTACTAATCTGCTCGCACACTCCTTTGTGGGTGTGGCCCAGTCTCCGTCATACTGGTTTTCCAAGGCTGGCCACAAATTAGTTCATTTCCACATAGTCAGATACAACAAACAATTTCCCATATTTCTCTGGTGCCTCCTATCTGTGGTGTCAGGATGGGCTTCCTAAGGAAGGAGCTTTAGTGTGTTAAATAGCGGCCATTACAGAGGGCAGCAAGCTCCATCTTCTTGTGAGCCATTATTCAAATCTTTTCTCGTATTTAAATATTTATACTCTAGGAATTCAATTCAGGAATCATAGGATGCATAACTCAATTACCAAATGCTTTAGTTGTCGTGTTTAATCTTAGTTTGTGGTCTGTTAGTGCATAATAGGAAGACAAGCCTGTATTCATCTTTCACACTAAAATGTGAGGTTTTGGCCTATTGAGATCTATCACACAGTGTTACACTTGTTTGTGCACAAAGATCGACTGCTTGAGGTAAATGCTATTACAAACCGTAATGAAGGTGTTTGCAGACCTAGGCTGCAGCGGTCAAAAACCCACCCCCTGAGAGAAGCATCTCTAAGAAAGATCTGTTTCTCTCTTCCAGCCTTCTTCAGGTGGCCGATCCCGTTCTTGTGTAAGGTGTTTCCCCATGCATGTGATTTTAGAAGTAGTCCTGTTCTTCTAGGCCCCTCCTTTTCTGGTTTATGAACGGTGTTTGTACTATGTGAACCACAAGTACTCTATACATAACGCCACCATTCTTCCACAATACCCCGAACTGGTCATAAAACGAGGACTTCTCTCATGCGCTTGCAAATTAGAACTGTAATTTCTTGATTGTTTCAGTTTTGGATACAGTTTATCTTAACTGTCAAATTTCCCTTTTAGCTTGAATGCTCAAAGCGTGATACAGCCAAGCAACTTCATGATGAAATGCTGAGGAGAGTTGACCTCGAAAACAAAACGCAGACTCTTAAAGAGCAAATGGAATTTCAGAAGTCTATCCATGACCAGGTAGAAGTCACTTGCACTGAACCTATGGGTGGAGATGTCTTTGTGAAGCTAGAGGTTTGATGACTTGAATTTGTAATTGTCACCATTTATTGAGTAGTCATACGAACATTACATTGCGAATAATTAAACTGACATTCAGGAATGTAGACCATGCTTGCAAAGGAAGTCCTGCAAAAATTGTTTCCATGCAAGTAAGTGGGTGGGCCTTGTTTAAAATTGTAAGTGCAGCATGCATGATATTACAGTCCGTATCCTTAAACTCGTGTCATGATTTTCAATAGCAATAGTTTTGAGCGGTTTCGAAGTAGATTTTTGAGAAATTTGTGATTTGAAGACACAAATATGGAATGTAACTTTAAGCCTAGGCGTAGTTCTGCTATGCGCAACTCCGCGAAGTTACAAAAAACCTCTGCGAAATTCTTTAAGTGGCAGAGTGTAGTAAGAACTGCTGTTCATGCTTGTCATACTGCTGCTCTGTTAGAAATTCTACCCGAGCAGCAGCTTGCGCTTGCTAACTTACTGTTCGCGAGCAGGGAAAAAACTCCGCTGCACTATGCAAAGCGGAGTTTTCTGCACTCCGCGAGCAGAGTTCAATGCCTAGGCCTAGTAACTATCTCCAATGATATTAACGCAATTCTGAGCACATTGTGGAACTACTGTTTTACTTGTTGATCATCCTGGTAGAAGCCATTGTGAGTACCCTCCATGAGTTTCAAACTATTGAGTCTTACTTGAAATATCCAGCTCGCTGCAACAACTTGCAAAACTTTGTAGTTTAAACATTTTAAGTGGTTAGCATAGATGGCTAAGTAAGGGATCGCTAAGAGTGGAGTAAGGCACTTCAAGACACTTTCAATAGTGGATGGAAAGCCGGTCATGTAGGTGATCTTGGAGTTGATGTGGGGATTTATGTTCAAAGTGGGATTGAAAGGAAACAAGTAGACAAACCAGAAGGCTTGACATAAAAAGGGCCAAGCTATACTTGCAGAATTTATGAGTTTCAGCAACATGGAGACGGGGAAGAGATGGTTAGTTATAGGATTACAGGGAGAGGTAGAAGATCTCTCAGCACAAGAATCTTTGCCATTGAGAAACATCCTCTTGATGATTCCAGTGGGACAGATTATAATCCACTTGGAAGGAACGGAGGGTTACCCAGGGAACATGGTGTTTATTCTTCATATAACCCATTCTGATGCCGACTCTCTGAGCAAGCATTCAGAAGCACCAATTCAAAAATAAATAAAATGTTGCAGTTGCTTATTCAAAAGAATATTGGCATAACAGTTCATGGGATTATTGAGCACATTTGTTTTATGGTATTTTAATCACTTTAGGTTGTGGTATATGGGGCAGTTCTCACTTAAGCCTTAATAACCGATTTGTGACAAAAGATGTTATGTTAATAATATTATGGTAATAATTTTGTCGCATGTGAATACCAATGATGTCTTGTCTCTAGTGACAAACATTAGGACATGGGACAGAGGTGGGGGACAGAGTTTTAAATGGAGGTGCAAAAATGCCAAGTTCAGTTGGTTCCTAAATTTTAGAAGATTTGAAGGACCTATGAGCTAGTTAGGCATTAGGTTCCATCATTTGCAAATGGAATGGGGAAAAATCTGCTTCATCCTATGTGCTTTTTTGATTCTGGGAATGTTTGCGTATCTTGCTGCGCTGGACCACTGGTCTGAGTAGGCACATATCATTTAAAAGTTTCTTGATAAAAGAGGGGAGCAGCCTGGTGCAGGGCCTTGTGGGCCCAGCACTAGGCCTTAAACTTGATTTAGTATTCAGTACAATTCCCTTGGGGTTTGCACAACTGAACTCAGTCCACTGAACATATCCAGACAAAATTTGCCTACCTTTTACCTCCACAAGTTCTAGGTTTATAAGATTACCCGAAGGGAAATGAGAACATTTTCATAATGTGGTGTTTTTAATTTTGTGGGGTTGGGTAGGAACTTTACCCACTTGCCAGCTTTATAAAACTGAGGGAGTGAGGAAAAAGCCCCAAAAACGTACCTTTTCACTACATATTTTGCAATTTTCTAAGTGGAGGTCAATATTTCCTATTTTTGCAGTTTAATAATACATTCTGATTTTTTGAGTTCTGCAAATTGGCATTTGTACAGATTCCTCATGGTTTTCTAAATTAATAGTTGAAATAAAAAAAGTAACGAATGTAAGAAATTAGAAATGGATGTTTTTATACTCAGTAACTTTTTACCTTCATGGCTAGTCTTCAAAAGAAATGTACGATGAAGTCCATAATGCTCTTCTAGTCACAGAGGTGTATAATCTTTGTCAAATGTCCAAAAGCCCTAGACTCTTGGTGTGGCTTTATTGGATACAAGAATTTACCCAGAGTGCTGAAACCCCCACACTCCTCTCACTGTCTATGGAGGATGGCTGCAGCACGAGAGCCAGGGGCCACCATAGACATTTTCAAAAACTAGACACATGGAACAGGCTGGGATGGCAATGTGTCAATCCCACCACTTTTTCTAATATGGTGTCAGGCGCTATTCAGGGTCCCACAGGTCAAGCAAGGGCTACTGAGCCTCCACCATAGTGGTAGAGGTCATTTGCCTTTGGACCTGACTGGCCATAATGGGATGGACCAGAGACCGTTATAACCTCTTCAGCACTTTACTCTCAGTGGTACTGATGGCAAGCAGGGAAGTAGTGTCAGTGAGTAAGATCAGAACCCAATAGTTATCATATCAATAACCTATTGTCCAACCCAGTGAGTTACTTCTAAAAAGAAAAATACTTGATTTACATACTAAAAGTAAATGCTACTCAAGTAATAATGTACAAGCTGAATTTAGTGATTAAGGTGCTGGGCTAATCACACCTTTATCCACTGTTCTATTCCTCTTCCTCTGGTTTCTCCCTTCCTTTGGTCTAAGCTGTGCCTCCCTGATAGTAGGAATGTCCATGGTTGCTTTAGTATTGTCTGTGGTACAGAATAATCCGCCCCCTCCCTGCATGCTGATCACAGTTCAAAAGCAGTCTCTGCCCACCTTCTGGGAGAGAATACATGCTTCAGTTTGGACTCTGCCCCCTCTTGCAATTGTGTTGTTGCATATCTGTGCAGCAGTGGGAGACAAAATCCAAGGCACTTCAGGTTGAAGATTCAAGTAACCTGAAGTTGTGGTGGTTCCATGGGGTGGATCTTGTCAGTGCCAACCTCTACTGGCTTTTTGGTGGTATGCTCTTACTCAACTTTAGGTCACCTAATTGTGGAGTGACCAAACCAGTCTCTAGGTCACAGTAGCAAGGGATGAGCCGCAGTCTCATGTCTTCTGATGGACATTTCTAACCTCCGGCACCAGGCATGGTTGTACAGCAGTCCTCCGAGTACTCTGCAGAGCACTCTCTTCATTGGTCATAGACTCTGAACTGGAACAAGTGGTTTAGTGGTTATTACCTTTATACAGTGAAAACCGGAAGCAGAGGTGAATCCGTTGTGTACACTTGCAGAACACGTTAGGGGGGTGGTTCTCCTTTAAAGTGTCATCTCCAGGCTACTATTCGGACAGAGCTTATGTGCAGATTGATACTCCTCACATCAGGGTAGTCTCCATCCTGGACCCCGTCCCCCCAAACAAAGAGCTACAAGGTACAAAGAGTTGTGAGCTTTCGGTACCTGGCTGTCATTTGCCACACTGAAAAGTGATCAGGGGAAAGACCAAAGGCCAGCCTCCCCTTTAGTTGTTTTAGGTCATCCTTAAAGTCACCCTGAACAACAAAGGCTGCAGTCTCACCTTTCATACTCATGATGTACTAAATGGTAGTGCTGCTGGACTACTCATCAGCAGCTTATATTGGCAAAAGGCCAAACTGAACTTCCAAAGGAGCCTTGTCTCCTCTGTCCTGACTTTGGTGTCTAGGGCTCCGCCGTCTGCTTCAGAAATGTAAACACACTTCCTCGGTCTGGTACAACCACCTCCCCTCCATTAGTGCACAAGACCAAGGGCATCCAAAATGGATCCCTCTGGCCTCCAGTACGCTGGTTCACTCATGCACAATGTAGGCCGCCAGACAGACACACTCTGAAGTCTCATATTAAGGGTTCTGGTCAAAACTATGGATTCACAAATCACTGTTTGTGCTAAATCCATGGGAGAGACCGTAGTCGACTGTCAGTGAAGTGAGGCATGCTTGGTGTGCCCTTCCGAGGTCCAAGGCCTCCTTCGTGTTAAAGACTGACCTAGGTCTCTGAGCGCTCTCTAGATTAGTGGGAGGCTTGGGGAAAAATCAAAATTCAGGATAGCATATGCACACAGTTGGGCAGAACACTGTTGAACACCATGCCGGAGACATTCCAATCCCAATATTTCTTTTTACGGAGTTTTGTATAGCACAAACTTGACCGGAAGGTATCTGGTATCAGAGCTCTTTACACAAGCACCAGTTGCATTACATGAGGACACATTCATTTTTGTTAGGCATGGGGAAATTAAGTGAATTGCCCAGAATCGCAGGATGTTGCGTGTCCTTACCAAGACTCTAATCCGGTTCCCCAGATTTTATGTTGACCGCCCTAGCCGTTAGGCCAACTCCAGATGGAAAAACTTCAATATCCTCATATTTCTGTGACGCAAACCTTTATAACTGACAGCTAACAGCATTCCCACACTACCCAACGAAAATGGTACACCACATTTGTGGGTGGACCTATCATGCCCGACCGGAATAAGACCCAACTTAGACTATGTAAAATCAGTGTAGTGGCAATGTGGTCTTAACTTGTTTAGATTTTTTTTGTTTCATTCATATCACATATCTTAGAGACAAATGGAAATGCAAGATGGTAAATTTTTTGTTATTGGCTGTAAGTGCCAGAGGTTTGTCACATAAATGTGAGTAAAATTGCATTTGTGGGTCAATACTATAACATTCTGACTTGGATTACATGCTGGGTTTTGTGCAAGCCACACCCACCCCCTCTTGCCTAGGTTTCAAGTGTTCAGAAATGCCCATAGTTGTTATGGTTTTCTGGGTGCCATCTCACCAAATCTCTCCTGGCAGTTGGCATTAACATTTAGGCCTTGAGTGTTTTTTTTTGCTCTCTCTTTGACTTTGGTAGAACATTCTGAGTCGGACAGCATGATCCGTGCAAAAAGCATCCCATGGATTCCCTTGGTCTGAAGGTTTTAGAAATGCCCAGGGTTGGTGGGATTTCTCGGGTGACAACTGACCCTGTGCCTTGGTTTTGACATATATCGGGCATTTGGGGTTTTACAGCTTGCTCAGATGCATGCAAGCTGCACCCACATGAATTACTCTGGGTCACTAGGGTTCCAAAAGGCCCAAGGCTAATTGGCTGACCTAGTGCTAGAGTATGTAGCAGGGTCCCATTTCTACCCCTTTGGTGTCAGAATTAAAGCATATACGTGAGCAAAAATTCCTAATCCACCAATCCGGACAGAACCATTCCGGCCATAGGCTGGGCTGTGCTAAATTGTCCAAAATGCCTTGAGAAGATAGAAGATTTAGGCCATATGCCCTCGAGCTAACTCTGGTATATCTCTTCTATATGAGCCATCACCCCCCAGGTCACTGTCTTCAGGTCCTTTACAGTAAACCAGTCCCCAAGCTACTCCTCCTCCTCCCCCCGAGAAGCTGTCCCCCACGAGGGACCGTCCTGTTATATACATTTGACCAATCACTGCTGTTTTTGTTTTATGCTGCTAGCCAATATAATCAAGCCCCATAAAAAGCGAGATGAAAATGTGCTTAACAAATATTTTTTGGGGTGATGACGTAATGGGTTAAATTGGCTAAATCCTGAATCCTACCATGGGGCAAAAGGGTTGTCTTATCTACCCATCCCATACACAATTAAAAAGAAAAAAGTAATCCCTGGTGCTCTTGTAAACTTTAACCCCTTCGCTGCTAGGCCTTTTCCTCCCCTGTGCTAAGCCTTTTTTGGCTATTTGGGGTAGTTCGCTCTTAGGCCCCTGTAACTTTTTGACCACATAAGGTATCCACGCCAAATTTGTGTCCTTTTCTTCCAACATCATGGGAGTTCTAAAGGTACCCAGGATTTGTGGATTCCCCTGTAGGAGACCCAGAAATTAGCCAAAATACAGCAATATTTTGTTTTTTTGGGGTGAAAATGGGGAAAAAAGTACTACAGATTAAAGCGTCTGGTTTTTTTTCCCTGCAAATTGTATCAACAAAGGGGTTGTGGTGCTGGAATCGCCATCTTCCCAACTTTCAGGGACAAGAGCCTTTTGTCCAAAAACCAAAATTGTTTGTGCAGTTTGGGCATTTTTCTGGGACATAGCCTATTTTTGCTATTTTTTGTGTGCTTTCAACCTCCTTCCAGTTAATGGTAGAAATGGGTATGAAAGCTATACATTTTAAAAAAGTAGAAAAAATTCTGACTTTTTTACACTTTTTCTTTAATTTGGAAGGCAGAAATGCATCGAAAGTCAATGGGTAATAACAGTTTCTCTACAAATCTGTGTTACCCCAAGTCTCCCGATACAAATGGTACCTCACTTGTGTGGGTAGGCCTAGTGCCCGTGACAGGAAACGGCCCAAAACGCAACGTGGACACACCACATTTTCACAGTGAAAACTGACCCTTTTTTTGCAAAGTGCTTAGCTGTAGATTTTGAACCCTAGCTCTGCCGGCACCATAGGAAACCTAGCAAGCCTATACATTTTTGAAAACTAGACAACCAAGGGAATCGAGGATGGGGTGACTTGCCTGGCTCTCACCAGGTTCTGTTACCCAGAATCCCTTGCAAACCTCAATTTGTCTAACACATTTTCCTCACATCTCACCAGGGGGGGGGGCAGAAAGACTAGAATTTCTCTGGGGAGGTGGGGGTATTTTCATGTCCGTTGTGGGTAGCCCCCACCCCTAATTGTACTTGCCAAAAACAATCCCTGGTTTCTAGTGGGTTTTCTGCTCCCGGGGGGGGAGAGGGTGGGGCAGATTGGAGTCTACTGTCTCCATCTGTCCCCTAGGCAGACCCTCTAGCTTTTCGCGATTTCGCGTTTCACGAAAAAATCCCGAAATCGGTTGACTATCGCGATGGCCGCGATATTTACAATTATTGCCGCGATAATTATAAAAAAGTGTCATGAAAACAAAGTATGCCCTTTTATTGTCCGTGCACACGTCACTACGTGCCGCCGTCCAGCCATCAAATACCTGCTTCCTCCTGGCCGTGGCTTTGATGTGCAAATGCAGCTACTGGCGCCTCGCTCCGATCAGTCCCACGTGAACAGGACCTTTACTCTCATGATGACGCCAGAGGCTCAGCGAGAGTGTAGGTCGGCTCAGGCTGCGGAAGGATGTTATCTGTTTCCTGCCGCCTGGGCATTTCTTGGCATTAATGTCTAGGGGAAGGTTGCTTAAGAAATGTACAAGTGCAGGTGGGCTGATTGACGAGTGCCTGGTGAGCACGCTCCATGCCGTACTTACTGCCTTTTGTTGATTTTATTCTTCGTGTAACACTGCTTTTATTGTGGTGGCTCAGCAAACGCTTGCCTTGTCAGAAAGCAGGATTAGGAGACGGCTGATTGACCTGAAAGAAGTGTTTTGTTTATTTGGGCTTCTGTCCATGTCTGTGGGTCAGAGAGTGGTCAGCGATCCGTCATCTTCCGTCACATCACCTGTTCTTCAGAAAACTCAGAGAAACTGATATGAGCAATGGAGCCTTCAACTACTATTTGTTATAATGCTCGCTGCTCAGAATGTTAACCGTGGTTAACATCCTGCATTGAAGGTGTTAAGCGACGTTAATTGCCCAATTATTAGCTGAGCTGATGGCAAGACTGTACAGTGAGGTCAAAGTAAATTAATAGCTCCTAATGCGCAAACACGAGGATAATAAAACTAGCAACAGTTGTTCCCCCAAAGACCACACAAAAACAGGCACATAAACATGCCCAATGTTTCTAACTCATGTCCTTTTCAGTCAATTTACAAAGCAGACAAACAACCTTCACACAGTCAGCCAATAACAGCATCCCACATTGGGAGCAAATTCGTTTTTTGGGTGCTGTAGAGGTTACCAACCGTACAGACCCATTACATGTAAAGTGTGCTCCTTTCCTGAATCTTTTTAAACAAATGCAATTTTTATTTTGATACTGTCAACCACACGTCAAATCTGCTAACAACGCAGCCATGCTTCGTTGTAACTAACTTCTCTAGACTGGTCAACAGACTACAAGCTCAGTGCTATATAATACAAATATTTTAATAAATTATTAAATGATAAAAGGCATACAGACACCACCCTCCTGGTAAACAGCTCAAAGCAAAAAGCAAATAGTATAAGTGAAAATGCTTTGAGGCACCATATACCCAGCCTGGACAGTCTTCAGTTAGGGGGGGGAAGAGGTGGTTAGAACCATACAGAGAAACACTAAATGATCCATTTGTAAATTAACCATTGAGTGCACAGGAGAAACTCTTAGTGGGTAGTGGAGACTCAAGTTTTTTTTGAGCAGTTCCCTCACAAGGATAGTTACTCAGGCACGAGTGCAAATCTTTGGGGTAAAAAAATTGAGGATCGGAAGGTAATGAAATAAGGGGACAGGGTGAGGATGGATTGTGGAGCCTGAGGAGGAACTTAAAAATGTAGGTGCACCATCAAGAAAGGAAAACTCTGGAGCTGGCCTCTGTGGGTCTTTTATGGTCTGTAGTAATTGTGATCACATGTAGCACGCATATCTGCAAAACCATATTTTGAGGTTAACTGTGAGTTATTGTTTTTCTCACAGAGATCCTTTTGTTTGCTTGTGGAACTTATGCAGCACGGCGCTGAATTCCTTTTGTGTCCAGGAGTTTTCATGCAACAATAAAAATGTCAAGTCAACTGCTGAATAATGCTCCCGCAGTTGCAAGATCAGCATTTTGTCATGATAAAATAGGGCAGAGGATTATTATGCCTGCTGCAAAGTACGTGAATCAGGTTACAAAGGCACTAGGCTAGTGTCCTTCCATTTCTGGTACTTTGCTGCAGTTTCAAGATATTCTTAGAGTTTCTAACTGCTCAAATGGGGGTATTTCTGATATTTATTTGTTTCCCTAGACTTCATTGTTAGATTTTGTTCAGGAGAAACTGTCACTCATACCGTTGAAAGTCACTCATATTTACACTGAATTTATGAAAATGTCACACGTAAGCAATCTGAAACCTTGGCAGCTATGTACCCTGCAGCAGCGCTTCAGAACTGCTGGGGATATTTTAAGGTCCTTTTAGACCATAGGGTTTCAGATAAGAGGATAGATTTTTTTTAATGGATTTCCTTGCCTTTGTTCACTCACAAAGTGTCACTTAAATTGCCACGCTTAATTCACTGCATTACTTTCTAGTAAAGAGCTCTAGCAACAAAGCAGAACTTCCTGTATGGGTCATATTTGTATTATCAATATATTTTCAATGTTAAAAAGGGTGATAGAAATTACTGATTTTTAAAATGGACGGGTCCAGGAGGCAGCAATGTCCCGGCAGGGGTGCATACATGGGTGCTAGAACACCCCTGGGTGATTTAAGGCTGAAAAGGAATGACTACGAGTAAAATAAAGTGCCGCAAAAATGCCGCTAAATTTCCATTTTTGTGCCGCTAAATTTCTATTTTTGTGCCGCTAAATTTGCAAACCTATGCCGCAATATCTAGGGTGAGCAGAAAGGCTCTAATTTTGGCGGCCCTTACCCTATTTCAATTGCCCCCAAAAAAATCCCTGGGGTGATCCCCAAGCAGTGATCCACTGGGGAGTGGTACCATTAGAAAGGGGAGATTCTCCCCTTTCCAACGATACCTCGCCTCACTTACTACGTGCTCAGGGGGCTGAGATAGCCTCCTGAGCACGTAGAAAGCGAAACTGAAATGAGCCTCTTGGCTCATTTCAGTTTCGGTTTTACTGAAATTAAGTCAGCGCGACGTGCATGCTGATCGTCATTTCAGGGAAACCAGGAGGGCCTCAGGAGCTGGGGAAGCTCTCCCCCAGCTCCCGAGTATGTTGGGGGGGGGGGGGGGGGGAGGGGTGCGTCGGACGCGCGGGAGCAGTCTGACGTACATGAGCACTTGTGCGTCCGACTGCTCCCGCGCTTCCAACACTTTTATGGGGTTAAACCTCTGGGTGCTGATTTGGTGTGGACCTGTGTTGCTCTTTACCCACCCTGGATGCTCTGATTTGGAATAAACCCCTCTGTCTGTCCCCTGGTAGGCACCTGGTGTGGAAGGGTGTAGTTCGATGCCTAGGCGGGGCTCCCACCATGCCATCCACCCATAAATGATAGAAGAAATTCCTGGTGTCCAGTCTAGTCTGCCTCCCCTTCCGGCAGCCCAGTGCCAGATAGGTAAATTCCTTTTGTTCCCTCCCCTGGTGTGTACTGAGCTTCCTGTGGGTGGGCAGAGTAGTGCAAAGTCTGTTCTTTAACTTCTATCTAGACCCACACTAGCCTCTCAAGTCTAAGGTCTTATTAGGCTTCATAGAACCAGAGCAGGTCTTAACTACAGATCAGAAAGCAGGCTAAGATAATCCTAGACGCTCACTCACCAGGACATTAATTGAAGAGCAACTATAACTTGTGGAACTATCTATAATGAGGATCTAATACTTGCACAGCTCAAATGGCAGTGCAGCACCCCATCAGTGACAAACCTGAAGTTCAGTTAACTGTTTTATAAGCAACTTGTTTTAGCAGTTTTTCATTCTGTGCTAATATTTGCATGCTGATTTCTTGGATGTTTTCCATGTCTTTCTAATTGTGTTTATAAGTGAATAATAATGATACCATTCCATACTGTTGTATCAGTGTCAAAATAACTTCTTTACCAAAAGTAAAGGGTCCATTTTGTTATTTATGCTCCAATCCAATCTCTACTTATAAGATAGGGCTATTCACCCGTGAGGGTTTCGAGGCACTGAATAATGCTGCTGGGGCTCATTCAAATAACCAGGTCAGGAGTCCTTTTCTGAATACCAGCAAGGAGGATGAGGTCTGTAGGTGAAGTGGGAGGTCGTTCCAGGACTTCGCATTGAGGTGGGAGGAGTGTCCTCCACTATTACGAAGGATGCAGGGGGTTTGGGTGAGGAAGACCAAGTCAGAACGCAGGTGCCTGGTGGGAATTTAGTCGATGGTTGATGTACACTGGTCCATGGTTGTGGAGGGCTTTGAATCATGTGCAGTCTCTTGAGGTGCGCAGTGATCGCTTTGTAGATTGCATTGCCATGGTCCAATCTGCTGCTGACCATGGCTTGAGTGATTATGCACCTAGTGTCGATGGGGAGCCACTTGGAAATCTTACAGAGCATGCAGAGGGTGAGGAAGCTGGTGGATGAGTCTGTGTTGATCTGCTTCTTCATGGTAAGCTTACTGTCGAGGATGGTCCGTCTGCATTGGTGAGGGTCCTAATTTAGGGGGGCCAATAGGCATTGTACCATGGGGAGGTGTTTCCGAAGATCAGCACTCATTCTTGTCTGGGTTTTGTAGGCAGTTGTTTCGCATCCAGTCTGCGATGTTCATCATGCATGGCGGCTGGGTCTTCTGATGAGAGAATGATCTGGGTATCGTTGGCGTAGGATATAATGTTTTGTCCATTCCATCTTAAAATGTTGGCCAAGGGAGTCATGTAGGTGTTCAACAGGGTGGGCTGAGGGACAAACCTTGAGGGATGCCTCAGATGTTAAGTTCCTCAGATTCCAATGTTGTGCAGCCTTTTGATTAGGGTGTGGTGTGATACTGTGTCGAACCCTGCTGAGAGGTCAAGGAGGATCGGGGATACCATTTTTCCTTGGTTGAGGAGGGGGTCTGTCATCAGTGGCTTCCAACAATGGTTGTGGTGATTGATGTGTTGAGGATGGTGGTGAGTTCACTGCTGATCACTTTGCTTCTGATGTTGAAAATGTGGTGAGGGCGTGGGTCTGTGGGTGCTGCTGAGTGGACCGATATCATGATGACTGTGGTGTCTTGCATAGTGAACTTGCCCCAGGTAGTGAGTAGGAGGTCAGGTTCTTCATTTGTGGGTTTAAGATGGCTGAGGAAGCCACTGGGTTGGAGTTCGAAGTTTCTGTAGATGGTGGAGATATTGTTGTGGAAGTCTGCCATATAGTCACAGATTTCCTGTGAGAGGGTGAAGACTTTTCTGGTGGCTGATTGGCTGAAGAACTCTGACAATGTTGAAGAGTGCCTTGCTGTGGTTATAGTTTGTTTTGATGCGATCAGCCAGGGCACTTCTTTGTCTTTTTCAGGAGTTGGTGGTAATAATTGAGGGCAGTTTTTAAAGTAATTCAATCAGCGGACTCCATGCTGGTGCACCATTTTCTTTTGAGCCATTTGCAAGTATGCTTTGAGGTGCTTATATTGGTCATTTACCTACAGGCTTGCTTGGAGGATTTGTTTTGGACTTGGTGAGTGTGCCAACATAGTCGCCCCCTGAAAAATCTGTCATCCAGGCACAGAATTTCTTGACTGCCTGTTTGAGGGCTTCGGTCCATTGGCTCTGTGAGATCTTGTTCCAGCTGCAGTGTGATGTGCTGGGTGGTTTGGGGGTGGTGTCAGGGAATCCCGAGTTGGTGAAATAGACAATTTCGTGGTCCATTTAGATGAGCTCGGTGACATGGCTGAACTTGATTCTGTCGCAGGTCATGAAGATTGGGTTGAGTGTGTGTCCTAAGATGTGGATCGGGTTGACCATTTGGGTGGGACTGATGTTGCTAATGTTGTTGAGGAGGTTGGTGGTATTGGTATCATTGGGGTCGTCTAGGTAAGAGATTACGTTGTTTATGGCGTTGCAGAAGCTTGGGCATTTTCCTGGGGGTTTGTGGGTGAGGGTGCCTCTGATGGTTGTTTTGTTGTCAGGCCAGATTTGGAAGTTGAGGTGTTCCATGATCGGTGTGACGTCATCGGCGGTGGTAGTGCAGTGGACTTGTGTATGATGAAGATTCCACCTCCGTTCTTGATGATGCAGTCGTTGTGTGTGATCTTGTAGTCTTTCAGGCTTGGCTGTGGTGATGTCTGGCGCAAAAGCGGTGTTCAGCCAGGTCTCAGTGAGGAAAATAGAGTAATGACTGGGTTGAGAGAGGTGATAGTGTCCTAGATTTCATTGGTGTGTTTGGAGAGAGACTGTGCGTTTAGAAAGGAGGCTGTGTAGATGGTCTGAGGTGATTGAGGTTGGGGTGGTGGTCTCCGTGCTTACTGCAGCTTTGGTGCTGCAGAAGAAGAGTGCTACCAGGTGAAAAGGCCCAGCCATGCATTTGGGTGGAGGGTGGATTTGTGGCAGCAGTGTTTGGAGCCCTGGCTCGATGGTAATGAGTTCAGCGGTAGTGTATCTTCAGGTGGTGGTAGGGACAGGGGTTCTGGTACTGTGCTCGGCCCAGGTGCACACAGGCATGCTTTTGGCTCTCCGGCATCACACTGCAGTCTCCATAAGTCGTCCTGGGAGGGGCTAGTGGTCAGCAGAAGGCACAGAGCTGGAAAGAAAACTGCAGGAGTGGCGAACAGAGTTCAACAAAACAGTCAACCGACTAAGATGGGTGTAAGAACTCAAAATAACACCAAAATACAGTTCAGCAGAGAGTATTATACAAGGCATTAGAGGACTGGCAGTCCCAGTGCAAGCAAAGAGCGACTAGCAGCATTGGGGAGCGGCCGATCCTTTCAATAGCAACTTTGCTTTTTAATCTCTGCAATATCCAGTTTAAATGTATTGCATCCTCCTTTTATTAAACTTCTGATTCTAGAGTTGCGTCTTAAGCTATGGCAG
This sequence comes from Triturus cristatus, assembly GCF_964204655.1. Classification (NCBI taxonomy): domain Eukaryota; kingdom Metazoa; phylum Chordata; class Amphibia; order Caudata; family Salamandridae; genus Triturus; species Triturus cristatus. The sequence continues at coordinate 467,252,303 of NC_140583.1, read as the reverse complement.
TTGCTGCATATTTGGCATAAAGTATGTTAAGATTAAAAACGGCCCTAATGGTGGTTCCCATTTTGTTTGTTAAAGGAACTCGGTGAAACCAAACAACGCCATGAGACCAAAATAGTTGAAATAGATTCAGGCCGCCGTGTTGAATTTGAAAATAAACTTGCAGAAGCTCTACAACAGCTCAGAAGAGATCATGAGGAGCAAATCCAAGATTACAAGGAAGAGCTAGAACGAACATTCAGTGCCAAGGTGAGTTAAAGTACTGATATGTTTACAATCCTTTTAAAACTCTAGAATGATCAAATGTGTCATACAGTCCTTGTGAAATTCAACCTATTTTTGTTTGGGTCCTTGTGAATGCAATATGAATGTAATGCTGATGGGAAGAGTGTTAAACTCAACAGCCAAAAAAGTAAAGAAAGGAGTTGGTGGACAGGTTTGTAGATTAAGCGTTCGATGAGAAGACAGAATAGAAACAACAGGAAGCACATAGACTAAGGAATAAATATTAAGTTTTAACGGGTTCAAACATCTCATGAGCTAGTTTTTCTCGTTAGCTTCATCAGTACCAAGGTGGTGGGCCCATATTGTGCTACACAAATATGTAGAGCCTATGACTTGTTTTTATTATGTACTGTAATCTAGCAGTTACCTGTGGGTTTTGCATAATGCACATTATGGTACGATCTTTCAAAGACCATTCAACTAAATTCCCAAAAATGTTAGGCATAAAGTTATCTCTATTGGTCGACTAGATCTTTCGTAAATAACTTTATGCCCCCATTTGGCAATGATACTATGTCGGAAATTCGGCGAACACCTAATCCAGCAGCAACCACAATTCCTGTCAGGGTGATGTCCCAAGCAACCCCAAATTAAACCGATGCCTAACCTTGGGGTAGCTTGGCACAAGAGCAGTCAAGCTTAACTCTGAGGCAACGTGTAAAGGATTTGTGCAGCATTTGAAACATGTAACAACGTGAAAACACTACACAAGGAAAATCTCACACCAATTTAGAAAGATTGATTAAAATCAAAGAATTATTTGACACTAAAATTGCATAAATCCAATTAGGTGAACCGGAGATATGCAATTTTAAAGATTTAAGTGAAGATGGGGCTTAAAAGCACAAAGCTCCAACTGAGGTTTTCTGATCGCACTGGACAGGTACAGAGTCATAGGTTCTGTCTGACCACGATGGAGCATGGGTCAGATACAGGAACCAAGTTATGCCCTCTGGATAAAGTATCTTAAATCCTGGTTGCGTAGCTTTTCGAGATCCTGTCTGGAGAATGTCGCCGCAGCAGTGGTTCCGATGGCGCTGTCGACTGAGGCTTTTAATACGAAGTCCTGCATCTGGAATGCATCACGACGCAGCAGTTCCGATGTGGGGCTGCGAGGAGGTGCCTCCGTTCTGCACAAGAGACCTCAGCTGGGCTGATAGAGCACTTTCTGGGCCATTTCCATGGGTCCAGGACTGGGGTGGTACCACTTAGGGAGCAAGTCTCACAGCAGACTGAGTCCAGGTGTGGGGTTCAAGGTGGTTGGAACCTTTTCTGTCCCTTTAGCTCTGAGCAGGTGGCCAGCCAACTAACCCTTGAAGTCACTCTGGCGGTCCTGGATTAAAGATTCTGGTCCAGTCCTTTTTCCCCCTCAGAAAGCCGGGCAGCAGAGTAGCAGTCATTTGAGCAGCAGAGCAGCAAACCAGTCCTGAGTCTTCCACAGGATCAGAGGTGTACGTAAGAGTTGTGTTTGCGGGTCTAATATTTTTACCTGCTGCCAGCTTTGAAGTAGAAGAAGGTTCTGAAGGTTTTAGCCCCAGAAGTGTTTTGAATTCCCTGCCCTGTAAGTGAGTACAATTTCTATGTGAAACACTATTGTGAGTGTGCTAGGGCAGAGCCTTTGTGATGTGCAAGTGTGGTAGGTGACAGCTTCTCCCCTCATCAAATTGGAGATGGTCCATCCTGGTAACACCTAGTTCCCCTTTGTGTATTGCTCCCAAACCGATAGACAAAGACCAACTGCCATTCACACCTAGTATACAGGCTGGAGGCACTAAATGGTTTGGACAAAAAAATGCCAACTTTCTAAAAGAGGCAAGTAAAAAAACAATGAATGTAACCCAGATCAGTGACTGGGGGTGTCTGTTTGATTTGTTAAGCATTCCGTCCAACATCTGTACTTTTGAGTTTGTAGCCCCAAGTGGGAAGGGTATGCCCAAACATGGGTCCCATGCTTGCTATGCCCCTGATTCCAAGCTAGCCTGGCTGATGAGGGGTAATACCCTGAAACCAGTATCAGGATGCTTGTTTCTGGTCCATGGAGGACCTGGGCTAGCAATTTGGGCTGGACTGTTCCCACGGGAAGCAAGATCAAGACTGATTTGCATATGACTGGGTCCGAAATGGAATGGCATGGCGCGCAAAAAAACAATGGTTTTACCCCAGATCTGTAACCAGGGGTTGAATTTTAAAAAATAAATAAAAAATAAAAAAATTCTGCCTTCTGTCCATCTGCTCTTTTGCATAATTTTACTTTCAAAAGTGGCATTTTCATAATTGGGACTTTAAAGTTAGATTTTAAGAATTATAATTTAAAACAGTCTTTAATAGTAGACACCAAACTTTACATTCCCACGTACTCCAAATTGAAAGTCATCACTAATTGAATGCAATAAGTTGGCCCAATGTTATATTATAAGACATGTTGGCCTTACAGTAGTGAATTTAGGTGTCTTTCACTACCAGGAAATGTAAAACTTAAAAGCACAAGTCAACTTTTTAAATACACTGCACACTACCATCTGGGCTATGTAGGGCCTAGCCTAGGGGTGACTTGCATGTATTAAAAAGGAAGGTTTAGGACTGGCATGAGATTTATTTTTCCAGGCCGCAAGTTGCAATTTAAAACTGCACTGACAGGCTGCAGTGGCAAACCTGAGACCTGTTTAAAAGGACTGCTTTAGTAGGTGCCACAATTAGTGCTGCATCCCACTGTTGTGAAACGTGTGTAGACCAACTTGCTTGTTAAACTATAAATTCATTTACCTCATGCAATAAATATTTGCCTCTGAACGAAGTACAACATGATCTGCAGTTTTCTGTTTTCTAAAGAACATTGCCTCCATTTGAATCTGCACAAACGTTCCAAAAGAGGTTAATTGATTTTGGGTCCTTCAAGGAAAGCTTTTTCTCCTGGTGGCCATTTAAGATCTGCAGATCTAAAATGATCCGATTGGCTGCCCCTAACCACCTAACAAGTTGGGGCCCGTCTCAAGGACTGAAGGGCCCAGCAGTGGAGATGCTAAGGCAGAAATGCCAAAATGCCTCCATGCCTAGCTTTGGAACACCATGGTAGGCTTCACAGACTGAAGGGCCCAACTGCAAAACTGCAGAAAGGCGAAATTGCCAAACGTTGTCCTAACCAGAGGCAAAGATATATGGGCAAGCTTCATGGAATGAAAAACTGGTACGAGTGAAGTACTTGACTGCAACACCACCAAGCTCCTTATCCACCCCTATACAGCAATACCAAGCTTCACGGACAGAAGGGACATGAAAATCGATAGATTAGGGCAAGTGTCTCAGACTGATGGGCAGGGCTGTACATGGGCAAAGGCACATATTGCTAAGCTAACATCTCCCAAGTAGGACCCGTCAGCATAAGCTCCTCTGACTGACTGTGCACAGCTACACATGGTTAAAAATGTTTACTGCCAAGCTACCTCCACCCGTTAGACTCCTACCAGGTCAAGCTTCCCAGACTAGACACACTACTACTCATTCAGCAAACCAAAGCCAGGCCAAGCTTCGTAACCATAGTGGGGCCTTCTGCGCATAGCAAACGACTTTGTGCAGTGGGGGTTGAACAGCAAGGGAATGGGTGCACCGGACCTAGCTAGAGTCTAGGCCCTGCACCTTTCCCAAGCTGTGTACTACTTTGACACCATTGATCTCATCCCCTCTGCAGACCAGCAAAGGCTGTCTACTTTTTTTTAATTTATTTTATTGATCCACAGTATCACCAAATTACATCACACTTCAAGCATTCATATGCTCATAAAACAACCCCCAAATAAAAATATCAGTCTTTTGTTTCCTTAAACCTTTTGCTGAATATAAACTAATTTCTAAATTAAAAATACTATACGTTCTAGCTCGCCACATTTCAAAAACAGGAGATTCAAGCTGCAACCAGGAAGCAGCAATACATAGACTAGCAACAGCCATAAACAATAAATAACGTTATTTAAACATAGGTTTCGCAGCCTCCAAATCCTGCCCAATTCCTAATAACCTAATCGCTGGAGTAATTTAAATAGATACATTAGTAAGACTGGTTAGAAAGTTTTCAATATGGCTGATATAAAGAGCCAATTTACTACAAGAATAAAAAATATGCAAACTATTCGCATTATCACTCCCACACCGAAAACATTTACCATCTTGTCTCCCCCCTCAATTTCAACAATTTTGTCGGCGTATAATATAATAAATTAAAGGCAGTTTTGAAAAATTGGGCTTTAAGATTTACAGACAGCAGGGATTCCCCAGACACAGCAATAGCTTTCTCTAAGGAGATTTCATGTTCTCCCAGAATATTAGCCCATTTGAGGTTATGCTTCTCCAAGTCATCACCCTAGAAATTTATAAAATTTTATACAAGACCCCAATTAACAGCTTCAATAAGTTGATGCGGTACTAAAGCTAGGTTTTCCTACCCAAAAAGTCCCTTACTTGGAGAAATTTAAAAAACTGCGTCCTAGGTAAACTATATTCCTTTGCAAAATCCAGAAAAGTGGGAAAGAGCCCTCCAGCCTCATAAAATTCACCAATTTGAGATATATCCTTACTTCTCCAGCTTCTGGCTACTTGGTCACCAAAGATCGGTGGAAGTATTTTTAATGCATTTGTGGGTGTATAATATGTTATCCCCTCCAAAGAATTTTTTTTCCGAATCACTTTCCAGACTTTAAAAACAGCATCTATAACTTTAAAGCGTGTCCTCTTATAGTAACTACTATCCACTTCTTTAAACTGACAATTTTTAACTTCCGTTCCTAGAAGCATTTGATAAATTGACGGAGCCTCTGCCACCTTCCATACTTCTTCTCCAGTCAGTAATATTCGCATAGTGGACAAAAAACATGCATAATAATAAAGTAAAATCGGGGATCGACCAGCCACCCCTTTTTCTAGAAAGGGTCCTATAACGTCCAGCTCGCCTAGGTTTCCCAGGAGCCCACAGACATTTTGCACAGTGCCTGTAAATATTGTCACTGGGCCCGGGTAACTTCCAAGGGGACTGATCTAAAAATAAAATACAGAACTTTAGGGTGTATGTTCATTTTTAAAATTTTGCCTCTGCCAACAAGTGGGAGATGTAAGCGCCCCCACCTTTCTAAGAATTCTTTAACACTGGTCATTATAGCAACCCAGTTGGCTTCAACCAAATCTTTCATAGATACTCGAAATTTAATCCCTGAATAGGTGACCTCCCTAACTACCCTTAGATCCCCGGACATAATGTTATTTTACATAATATTTGTGTTTTTGTTAAGTTCAGCTTATAGCCAGATATCTGTCCAAACTCTTGTTCTAAACGTTCCACCTCCAATTTAGCCATGGCCGGATCTACCGTTGTAATAGCTATATCATCCGAATATGCGAAAACTGAATAGTGATTCTCCCGCACATCAAATGGTTTAATCAAACCACTTTTTCCAACATTTTAACAAAAGGGGTAATGTACAAGGCAAAAAGCAAAGGGGAGCAAGGACACCCCTGTCGTATCCCTCTAGGAATATTGACTGGTTCCGATACCATCCCCATTGAACATATCCTCGCAACTAGTGACTTATAGAATACTTGTAGAGCCTGGATAAAACCTTGACCAAATCCCGCCCGATACAGAATGTCCCATAAGTACTCCCAGGCTACGCGGTCGAAAGCTTTCTCAGCGTCTAGCAATATTAACCCCAAATCTCTCCCTTCCTCCTGAGCAATATCTAATAAGGTCATCCCTTTATTAACGTGTGCCACCGTCCCTCGAGCAGGGATAAAGCTGTGTTGATGAAGGGAAACTAGCGGTGTAATAACCTTTCCCAACCGATTTGCCAACATTTTGGCATAGATTTTTCCGTCGCAATTGACTAAAGAAATCGGTTGGTAAGATCCCGGAAGTTCTGATGATTTCCCCTTCTTGAATACCACAATAGTGGCCTCATCCCAAGTCTTAGGTGCCTGACCCTTCTGTGCAGCCTGCATGACTTCAAGCATCTCATTCTTAATATCTCAAAAAAAAACTCTATAGACCTCCCCTGGTAGTTTGTCGGGTCCTGCAGCTTTGCCACTCGCTAAATTGTTGATAGCCATCTCTAACTCCTCCATTGTAATAGGCCGATCTAGCACCTCTACTTCTTCCGGCTCCAGTTGAATCAAATCGCCACAAATGCCTCAATTGCTTACGTAATCCTGTAGTTTCTGCTGATTGTATAAATCTGTATAGAATTGGTGAAAGATTGCAAGTATCCCTTTAGGGTCATGCGTCCTTACTCCGGAGTTATCTTTAAGACCCTTTATTCTCTGAGATGCTTCCTTCATCCGTAGTCGTAATGCTAAACAGCGACCTATCACCTCAACATACTCATGACACTCCTTTTTATAGATTAAACATTTCTGAGCGTTTTCTTTATTCCACAGAGTATTTATATTTGCCCGGCACCTTGCAGCCTTAGTTTCTAGATCTACTATATCCTTGCGTTGCGCGATTCCTTGTGTAAGTTTTTCCTCGGCCAATCTCAATTTATGATAAAGTTCCTGTAATTCTAATTTAGCTTGCTTTTTATAGTATATCCCAAAGCTCAAGACTTCCCCTCTAAAACTAGCTTTAAACGTATCCCACAGAACCGCTATATGAACAGATGTTCTATTATTCTCAAAGAAATCTTTAATCCATATCCGCATATGGTCTCTGAAACGACTCTCAAGCAATAGCTTTCTGTCAAACGTAAAGACTTGGAGTATACCCTACCGAAAAAGCAGGAATTATTAAGACTAATGGTGCATGATCCGAAGTAACTCTAGGGAATAGATGCATCTGTGCCCCCGTAAGTAATGCTGAAGATATAAAAAAATAATCCAGGCGTACTAATTTTTGATGAGGAAAAGAATAAAATGTATACCCAGGCAGTGTTGGTTGAAGACTGTCCCACGCATCAAATAGTCCATTATCCTTTAGCAAATTATTTAATGCTTTGAACACCCTGGGTTTCCGGCCCGTATATACATGCGCCCCTGCCTGTAGTTCTTTCTTAATCAGATTTATATTAAAATCTCCGCATAATATCAACGGGGCCGGCCACGATGCTTATTCCATATTTAATTCTTCCAGCGCTAATGGTTCATCAAGGTTAGATCCATAGATAGTACACTACGTAAATTTAGCACTACCCAAAACACTCTACAATTGCCAACCTTCTGAATTTGTCAGCTAAAAAATGACCCGCGGCCTGGATGGTGGATTTAGCAAGAATTGCTATGCCCTGTATCATTGATTGTTGTGAGGCAACCAGAAGTACAAACCCTAAATCTTCCAACACTTTACGTTTCTCTCAAAGGAATATGCGTCTCTTGAATGCAAAGTAGATCCGGTTGAATCATACGTAATTCAGCAGCAACCCTTTGCCTCTAATTATTAGAACCACATACATTTAAGGAACATAGGTCCAGATGTAGGTAACTTCAATTTAGCGAGTCCTTAATAGCGATTTTTACCAAATCGCTATTAAGGACTCACTAAATGGAATGTAGGTAGGAATCGCTAAAATATTAGCGATTCCTTAACATTCCTTCATAACGAATTGGTAATTGAGATTTGTTATTAAGGAATACCTACCCGATCGCTAATAGCGGGAGCTATTTCAAGGGTGCCAGGGTGTCCAAAGGACACCCTGTTGCACCCCTGAAATGTGCATGTGTGCACATGTGGCGCACATTCATGCCCTAAGGGCATGGATGTGTGCCACATGGCACATTTAAAAAAGCGCTTTTTCAAAGGAAATCGCTACTTACCACCAACTTGAAGTTGGTGGTAATTAGCGATTCCTTAAGGATGAAGTGCACAATTTTTAGTGCTACATACATTGCATTTAAGGAATAGGTATTTACGATTCCTTAAATGCAAGAGCAAAATAAGGAATCGCTATTTTGCGATTCCTTATTTTGCAAGTAGGTTTCAACTCGCCTACATTGCACTCTGCCAAATACCGGGCGGTAGCGCAGAAATTCTGTGAATTTCTGCGTTACCGCTCGGTAGTTGGCCACCTACATCTGTCCCATAATCGGACACCCCTGCTAGCCATTAGAAAAAAAGGACAAGAACACAACCAGCTATAACTGCAATTTTAAACAATACACCAAATCTTTGATTATCAAACTCTTTTCATATTAATACTGTGGATACTTTTTTTTTTTGTTTTACCCCAACTCTCATCCCCCCCAACCTCCTTCCCTTGCTGCCCCACCTACCCCCCCCTTCCTAAACCCCCCCCCCCCCCCCCCACCCACCCCTCAATGAGGCTTTAGGACTCATGGTCCTTGTGATGACCATCTTCCTGTCACCCAATGCTGTTGTCCACAAAATAAAAACAAAACCCCAACCAATCATGGCCATGCAGGAGAAAGGAAAAAAAAAACATCCCGTAGGCTCCTATAGGCCATATTTATACTACATATGGTGAAACAGTATTTAATCTCCTTTTTAATGGCCATGTGGCTTATCATGATAAGAAAAAAGACAATAAATCCTTCCCTCTCATGGCCAAGAAAAATAGACCTATTCAAAAAGGTTAATGATATCTCCACCCATCAAGTAGGAAACACTATAAGAAATCCTACAGCGTTTTTAAAAACTCTTTCGCAGAGACTTCTGTGGAAAAAAATTGTGTCAAATCCTGAAAAATAACTTTAAGCTTAGCTGGGTTCAACAAAAATACTTGCGCCCCTTTAACTTGAAACAGTGGGATAAGCTGGCGTAACTGCCAGCGACTCTCTACCGTAAAATGGCAAAAGTCAGGCCTGACAAAAAAACTCAACATCATTCCCTCTCCTTATTTTTTTATTTTTTATCTGGGCGGGCTAGCTGAAAGACCTCTTCCCTAGCTAAAAAACTATTGAAAGAAATGAGTGCTCTAGGCCTATCCGATGTTTGACCCCCCTCTCGGACGTATATTAAATGGAAACCGATGCGCTCCTCTCGGGTAACCCCCAGCTTGGGATTTTCCGCCTCAGTACAGTCTCATATTGCTCCCAGCTCAGTCAGAAGCTGATTGATATCTTCAAAACCGTCGTCCCCACTCTGCGACTTTGCGGACTCCGGCATCGGCGGTGAGCGGTCAGCTTACACGTCCGTGCTCGCGGACGCCATCTTGCCTCAAGGCTGTCTACTTTGTATGTGAAACACTCACTAAGTATTGAATTCAGGGACAGGCTAGAGGTCACGCCATGCACCCCACACTATTCTGTGCACAGCTAAAGGCAGCATGTTGATGGTGCTCAGGGTCTGGGCTGAGAGGCTCTGTGGTCCAACCCCACTGAGTACAATTGAGGTAAGTGTATAGGAAAGATTAGCTACTGGTGTAGGTTCAAGAACAGGGTATGCATGCACAATCCCTGGTATCATTAGGATACTGGAGCTTTCCATAAAAACGTGTTGCTAACCCCTGCTTAATATGTCTAGGCACCATGTTCTATAAAAGTTAGGTTTTCTGCAGAGACTGCAGTCATTCCCTACTACTCACAGCCAAATTGTGTGTACAAAACATGGTTGGATTTTAAACCTGTGTCGAGGTGCCCAAAAAAAAAAATCTGTTCAATATGATAAAGAAAAAACCCAGACGTTCAATGTAAACAGTGGTTGAAGTGTAATTATGTCTACGTCACTCATAACTCCATAATGTAGGTTTAGAAAATCTCTGAAATTCTCTGAAAAACCAAAACCAATGTAAACTGTAGTTATGTTTACAAAAACTAAAAATTCGTCACTTATGGTTCAGTAAACTAAGGATAACTTGTGGCTCTGTCATTCACGGCTATGACATTGCATCACTCATGCCATGTTTCACTTTCTTTTCCAGGCCTCTTGCTCCAGTGGGACTACCTCTGTCCTTTTATGTGCAGAGTTTCATTCAGTGGTTCCTCTCAGCTAGCTGGTTTGGTGACTGGTTAACCAGCAACCTAGAAACCATTGCAATGGGAACTCCCATCCACCTTTCACCGTTAACGGTGACGGGCACAGTGTAGATGTTATAGGTCAGGAGGTTTGCGTCTTGGAATGAGTAGGTGTTGCTGAAAGTTTGAGTTGGGATATTGATTCTCTACAACCCGTCTCAATCCCCCCCCCCCCCCCCCCCCCGCTCTATTTCGCATTAAACTAATATCCTATTTTGAAAGGTAGCACTCTTACAGGAAAGAATCAATCGAATACGTGAAGAGGCGGTACCATTTGGGAAGTAGTTTCTCCTCCTTGCTAACAGATGTCTCCGATGTCCAAGATGTACATTTTTTTCCATGTATTGCACTGGAAAGGGATAAGTAAAATTGAATTATTAAAATACTGAATGAACTTCATAGATTCAGTTGATTGACGTGGTTTTATTTGTTTGTTAGCTATCTCGTATTCCTTTATTCTTTTGCCCGAATTTAACTCTCAGATCTTTCCAATGCTAAAACATTGTTGGCGTTTCCGGGATCTCTGAAATAGATACTCAAGATATTGTTATTGTATAAAAGATAAATGTGGCACCCATACTATGAAGGGCTGTATCCAGATGTTTAATTTGATCCCAAACCACAGCAGAGCACAGAGCAGCCCCTATTACAATGAGCAGAATACCTGGCTCCGAAGAGCAAGGGGAGGGTGCCAAAAGGTTAATCGGGTATCTCTCCGGGGAACATCTAAGGCTGCTCACTCTATTTTTGTGCAAACTCTGCAGCTGTCCAAGGAGTGAAATGATACTGGTTCATTACACAAAAGTGTTCTGTAATATTGGCCATTGATTGTTTGCTAGGTTAACGGCATTTTTTCTTTTTAACATCAATGCCAAGCATGGATGTTAGAATGTTTCATTAATACAATTCCTGCTGGATCCAATGTACTCTGTGCGTTGCTGAACGGCAAGGGTCTTTAAGCAGCTCAGAGCAGAGGAGATGCCGAGTTCCTGTGGTCCTTGATCACCCACAGATAACCGAATCTGCTACACCACACAGTAGTTTTGGTACTCATTAAAGAGGCAAATGATGCTTCTGACCATTGTAATGGGGTGAACAGGAGCACTTTACAGAATTAAGTGATTTTTAACGGGTTTTTTCTGATCACCGGTAAACATTACATAATTGCACATTTAAAAAGGCTTGTCTTTTTTGTTAGAAATTATGCTTCCAGTAAATTAAAGCAATGCCCTTCGAATTAACGTTGAATGTCATTTTACAATAATCCGTACCAAAACATGTTTTAAGGTAATTGGACACAAGCAAGGTTCGTCAGTGAAACGCCCATGCCGCTTTAACTGGGCCTGTATAAGAGGTTAAAGGAAGCACAATGAGCTCGAATAAATCCACTGCGGTGTAGTGTTTAAAACCGAAATGTTGAAATGAAAATTGTGTGCCTTTCCGCTAATTTAAATGGGTGGAATTTAAATGTCTTCTTTCGATTAACATTCTTTTACTGCTAGCAATTGAATTATTGTTCTTTTTTTTTTTTCCGGGGGGGGGGGGGGGGGGGTTGTGTCAATGGGTGTTCTATTGCAACAGCCAAAGGCTTCTAAAGTGAAAGTGTGGAGCCAGCATGTATCCTGCATGTGATGTCCTGTCTGTATATATGACAGAGCGATGATTTTTAGTGCAGCGGTTGAATGACCGGTGAACTCCCAGACCGAGCAGATTACTGTTGATTGTGTTTCACAGCTGGAGAACGCACAGCTTGCAGCTGCTAAAAACGGTGACTACGCAAGTGCTGCACGGGAGGAGATGGACGCCGTGCAGACTAGAATTGAGTCTTTGACCTCTCAAGTGACCGAGTACCAAAGAAGGGTAAGGGATGCCATTTTTTTCCGGTTCGCTTCAAACAGTGCGCGAGTCTGGTGGCTTTAGGGATGGCGTTGAATGGTTGGATCAACGTGCAGGAGTTCACCTCTGAGGGGTCGCACCTCTGACTGAGGAGCGGAGTCTGAGATGGGGAGATGAGGGCCAAGCCTGTGATAATTGCTTTTTAGAGAGGTGTGTTTGTGCATGTTTGAGCAAGAGGCGGTTCTTCACATTGGAAGGGAATTAAATGAGCATCCGAGTTAGAAGATTATGGAACAGAAGCATTAATGGTGTTAAATGCAAGCAGGCAGTTAGTGGGGTTTGGAAGAAGCTCAATGTGGGATGTGTAGAGCCTTAAGGGATGCGTTTCTGTCCTGGTGGAGTCGTGAGGGTGGCATGTTGGTGTTTCAGAATGAGTGAGGAAGGTGGGAGGTGTGTTCAGGTAGCCAGAAGCGGTGGGCGCACAGCAACGTAGTATTTGTTGATCTCGCCTGGTGAGAATGCTGCGGGTATTTAATTCAGTAATGCTTGTAGATGGGTGATGTCTAGCATTTGGGAGAGTACAAACTGGAAAAGTAAAATATTTGATCGAAGCAAATTAGCACAATGAATGAAAGAGAAATAAAGGAAAGCCCGCTATAATTACATGTCTGTTGAAAATAAGCAGAATCGGTCCATTTCATCGATTAGGTTTCACTCTCAAGCATAGGCTGCTGTTGGTGCTAAATCGTAGTTTTCAAATAAAATTTCACTGGAAAAATCATGTAATAAAACCTTATTTCCCTCTTCAACTACTTAGGAGGCCCAATCCCTTGTGGTGGGCCAATTGTGGTCCAGTCTTGAGGTTACATGTCTACTCCAAATTTAGCGCTAGCCATTGTACAGCCTTCTTTTTATTTCCTAAAATTTGCATCATCTACTCTTTGTGTTTTGGTGAGGAGGCCTTCAAAGTTTTACCAGCTTCACATGCCATTGATTCTTCTTCAAAGTGGCTGGCATATCAGATTTTGCTCGTTGGTTATAGAGTGCAAATAGAAAGCTAGGTTAAATAACCCCTCAGACATTCTATTTATGGGTGTAGGAGTACTCCTCTTTTCTAGTATAAACCTATTGGCCTCTTGCTCCTAATCGGGGACTACCATTTGGATTTTTAATTTACTCGATCTAACCTTTTCCAACTTTTGGTAGCACTTTCAACAGTTTCTGCATCATCCAGGTCTTTTTGTTTTTTTTACAATTGGTGTGCATCAAAAGTGCCTGCATTTCTTTCCCTTAAATTCTATATTCTACTCTTGCTCAACATGTTTCTTGATTGGCCCACCAGAGAACCCAAGTGAATCTGAACCCCTAATGCCGAAGTTTGGCTGATTTATCTAAAAGTTCAACTGACATGGACTAGATTTCCTTTCTCCAGCACTGAACTTGGGAGCGTAATATATTCAAACATATGCTCCCAATTTCAGAGCTTTAAAGAAGTAATGAAGGTCTGAGAAAACAATGGAGTTAGTTGACCTAAAGTCTTCTCACTTGCTGCTGCTGCTGCTGGTTTGTATACTGCTGTTGCAGATTGAGATTGCATCTTGTATTTGCTCTGCTCCAGAATCCGTGTGGTATATGGCCTGACGAGCAGTTGAGTGGTAGTATTAGAAATACTGAGGGTGATGAATTCAGCACATTGAAGGCCCCAGTCGCCTTAGATTTAGGCCTTGAAAGATTGTAGGAAATTGTGTATTTCAGAAGTTTATGACTGCTATTACAGCTGATCTCTCAGGAGGTCATATTCTTTGCCATGCCAATTGCCTATGGAAGACCAATAGATGCTGATTTTGAACCCCATGATCAGCTCTACAGTAGTTAAAATTCCATACTACTGTTAGAACACTCATTGAGGCAAAAGATCTGGCAAGCTATCCTGCTCTCAAATATGCTCATACACTGTTCCACTTCTGCTGCAAAGGACCTAATGGCCTAAATGCATTTCTGCCTCGTTGCATATCTTGGAGGAAATGGCATTGAATTCTCCTAAGGCATTAACAGATTCAGTTGCTATGCTTGGCAATGGAAAATGTGAATAAAAAAGGGGAGGTAAAGCTCAGGTTACATTGGACTCTGCCTCCTTTACTCAATTGAATAGCCAATTCCAAAGCAGTGGGAACCTTCTCGGTTATCTTCCCAGTATCCCTTATAGTTTAAAGAAAACAAAGTTTTCTTAAAATAATCCTCACCCACCAAGATGTCCCATGGTGGCACGCTTCATCATAGGGTTCTTCCCCCTGCAGGAGGGGGCGTGCTGCGACCGATGAAGACGTGGGAGCACTATGTGAGATGTAAACTAGAAGGTAAGTGATGGTATTAGAGTAGGAGGGTCTATTAGTAGTTAAAAAATACTTGGCTAAATGGGAACTAAATATGTATTCAATCCTATAGCTGGTATTGTTAAAAGTGAGGAAAGGAGAAACGTGTGTGTGTGTGTGTTTCTCTCTCTCTCTTTGTGTCTAGGTCTCCCTTTGTCTGTCTCACAGTCGACATGTTTCAAGCCATTACCCCAAGGCTTTTTTTCAGGACCATGACAATGATCCCTCGTACCACTCCTAATAGTGACACCATCTAGATCTTGGGAAATATAAGTGCAATACGATACCCAATTGGTATTTTTTTTTTAAAGATATTGAAATATAGGACATAACGTTATTGCTTACATTTCAATAACGATAATTGAAGCTTAGCTAGAAAACACATCACCATATATGGAAAAACCTGTGAACAATTTTTCATTATCTTCTGTTGTGCCAGAATAATCCTAACATTATTGCTAATTGTGTTGTGCTGCCCTTTAAAAGCTTGTCAATTTACAAACCAGGCATTACAAAACATGTAACATAAATCACACACTATAGTTTTATGCATGCCGCTATGGAAATCGGGTACCGCTTCTTCAAACGTGCTGTCCTGTATCCATAATTGTTAATCTGACTTTGTCCCTATATTCTGTGATTGTGGTGAAAAATCAGATCTTTCATGGTCTATATAATGTGATAGAGATGCAAGAACGTTGTTGTTAAGGTCTCAAAATCATACATTTTAATAGCCAAAATCCAACACAGCTGGAAATTCTAGAAAAAGGATAAGGCTTTTCCCCCAACAGAGAATGGATAAATTCAAATTGCACAGAAAGATGAACAAATTAATCAGAAAACTCTAATTGAAGGCCACCTTCGCTAATAAGGAACAAGGAACTGATGTATAGGAGGACTCGGGATTAGGGGGGGAAGTCCTCTTTCACTCCTCTTTCACCCCACCCAGCGTGTCCTTACAAGTAGACCTTTTGGCTTTTGAGAAAGCGGTTCTGAAGGACCTTGAAGAGATCGACCCGGAAAGCACTAAAGTGTTTCACAACACAACCAAGGAGCAGAGACTAGCTATAAGAGAATTGGCAGACAGCAAGAATTTGGTAATAAAATCTGCTGATGAAGGGGGAGCCATTGTCATCCAAACTGCAAAAGTATATTGGAAGGAGTGCTTGCAACTACTCCAGGACCACAGGAACTCTGATTCTAGGGGGGTCTTGAATCAGTTGTTCAGAGTTCACATTACCAGCATGACAGAAGAGGCACTTGCTCATAATTAGATTTCACAAATCTTAAAGTTCCCCATAACACCATAATTTGACACAATCCCAAAAATACACAAGAACTTAACAAAACCACCAGGACGCCCAATTGTGTCAGGAATTTAATCAATACTGGAACCTCTATCAAAATTTGCTGATGCTTTACCGAGACCAATAATCCAACACACTGATACCTACTTAAAATACACAAAAGATGGTCTCAGACACTTGCAACACAGATCATTCAACCCTAACACTGAACTCGTGATGGGCTTAGACATAGTCTGTACACCAGTCTCCCCCATGGAGAAACATTAAACATTGAGGACGGTCTGTTCAAAGTAGACTGGGAGTACCAAACCCCACGAAATATAGTGATGGAATGCTGCAAATGGACGTTGACCAAAAACTTCTTCCAGTTTGAGGACACCCTCACCCTCCAGAAACATTGGACCAGTATGGGAAGCACCTTTGCTCAAAGTATAGCAGGGCTATATGTACACCATGGCTTGAAACATGTTGACCGTGAGAAACACACATAGACGTGTGTTCCTCCTTTCCCCACTTTTACCAATACCAGCTATACGATGGAATAAATATTTAGTTCCCATTTAGCCAGGTATTTTTTTAACCACTAATAGACCCTCCCACCCTTATACTCTTGGAGAAGAACCCTATGATGAAGCATGCCACCATGGAAATCTTGGTTGGTAAGGGCTATTTTAAGAAAACCTTTTTGTTTTCCTTAAACTATAAAGGATACTGGTAAGATAGCCAATTCCAACGCAGTGGGACTCGTCTTGGTTGTTCAATTGAAAAATATACCTTTAGCATATTGTTGAACAACAGAATATTTCTGAACCCTCCAAGGGAAACATTGTTAAAATTTAGAAAACCCACAAACCTCAGTCGTTAATGGAACATACCGATCTTATCCTTGAAGCTCACAAAGTTAAGGGTTGGGCACAGCAAAGAGACCCTTGATACTGCAGACCTTGCAGATGATGGGATGGATTGAAATGGCAGCAGTTTCTGGGCTGTTATGTTTGTTATTTTTGTATTTATTTCCACCAGATCATGATTCTCTGAGCAGGGCTAGAGATTTCGATCTGGTGTTGCAATGGTCCCTGCAAACTGAGGTTACATGCAAGCTCCGTTTGCAGAGAACGTTGCAGACATTTCCACTTTTAGAATAATCTATGAGCTACCCATTAAAATAATGTAAGGATAGATTCCCTTAGTTGACCACCCTGTAGACCGACTGGTTTCCAAGTTCATTTGGTAATAAAGGTGAGAGTTTACTGTTGTGTTGCCCCTGTTTCTTTATTGACATCTCATGGTGACTGTTGAACCTTTTACAAATGTCTATTAACTGGTGTTCTAGAAACCCGAAATATGTCAGTCTTTTAAATTACTAAGAATTCCAGCCAAATAATGGATTAGCCGCATTGCTAGACTGTTTAGATGAGTCTCCAATTTCTTGGCTTGTGTGTGAATCAGAAGAACACAATTTACCCCTTTGAAACCTCAACATCATTCCACAATCTAGGACAGACTATACATTAGCGAGATTAACTAGTCACACACCCACAACCTGGTGAAACAGAACACCCTTAAACAATCTTATTGCAGTTCTCTGAAAAACTACAGGAACATACCACCAAATGCTCTGTCTTCATTGTATTACACATCCCCTTATCAATCCATTCTGACCAGATCACAAATTAATTTAGCTTCAATTGAAGAATGCTTCTTGATCACGGAGTACAACTAAAGCCTAAAAAAGTTCTGTTCGAAAAACGCATCCAGTGCCTAGTTCAATCCCCACCTCACCCAGCTGAAACAAAAAGGTTTGAACTGCACATGCTAAAAACCCACAATGAATCACACAACCAAGCCTGCAAATCGCACCACACCAAATTATTAGAGAAAAACCTATGCTGCCAAGCTATCCTTATACACCTATTCCCACACAACTTTTAAATAACTCCATAGCTACCCAAAACACTCCAACTGAAACATTTAATCTGCAATAAACTGCCTTCATACTTTTCTTAGAAAATCCAGGATGCTCCCAAAATATTAATCAAATATTCCATCAACCACTCTGGTAAACAGCCTTCTCACCCTTTGCCACTTCCGCTCCAATTTCAGTTCCTTCTGCTAATCTCAAGCAAAGACATCAAGAGTATCAAAAATTAGATCATCTGGATTAATTCTGGATCCATGGCCCACCAAACTCCTAAATGCTTATGTTCCATCCTTTGATGAAGATATTGCATGGTAACTTAACCAGCACTCTAAAACATGCCAATGTTTTACCCCTTCTAAAAAAAGAAAAAAATCCCAACCTATACGCTTCCACTCTAAGCAACTATAGACCGATCTCTATGCTTACTTTCCTGAAGAAGATAATAGAAGCAGAGATAGGTAACCAACTCCAGCAATAGATAGTCTCCATCAATCTGCTTATCCACACACAATCTGTATTCTGCCTGCTAAGAGCTACTGAACACAGTGATGGACATCAGAGAAAAAGTACTAATTGTAAGGGACCGGAATTATGTGGTGGATCTCAACTTATTTGACCACTCAACTGCATTCAACACTGAAGATCACCAAACAATCCTAAACCACCTGAAACTCTGGTATAACCCTACTAGAAAAGCATGGGAATGGTTCTAATCTTTCCTACAAGAATGAAAGCAGCAAATAAAACTTATATACAAGTCTTAAAGTCAGCCGCCATGGTATGTGGTGTCCCCCTAGGACCAACACTCCCGCGTCCTTGCCAATGTCTACATGTGCCCTCTATCCCACCTAGTCACATGGGAGAACTCAAATGTTACTTGTATACGGATAATGCACATTCTTTTAGACTTAAGCAACAATACTGATGGAGAAAAGTTATTTGATGTGTGCTTCAAACACTGGATGAGCCTCCGTGTCCTTTGCCTAAACAGTAATGAGGAAGGGGGTGGCCAGTGAGCCGATGGAGTGGATGCAAAGCTAAGGAGTTCTGCCCGCAGTGACTGAGCAAACCCCTCCCCCTGTTATCCACCCCCAAGACCTGAAGAAGGGGTGATAGAGTAGAGTAGCACCACACAAGTGTGCGATCACACGGAGGGCCAAGGGAAGACCAGATCGCAGCGGTTGAGGGAGTAGAAACAGCAGCTGCCACTTTTTAGTGTGAGGCCGGGCAAGCTCCGCCTTCACAATGCCCATTGTGAAAAATGAAGCTGGGCTCTGGCCCAAGAAGAAGTAATGGCGAGAAGGGTCTCCACTCTCCAGACAGTAAGCATCCTCACAACTTAACATGAGTAGGGGTGCAAGTGGCACAACATCCCACTAAACTGTCTAACAGAGGGGGCCTTGATTTGTCCAGAAGAACCCTTCAATGCTCAAAGCAATTTTAGCTCTTGGCATCCTTGAGCCCCCAAACCATGCGTAGGTTCTTTAGACATCCTGAAATATGCTTCTTGAGCACATACAACTGTGTGAATTCTGTTTAGGGAGAAGGGCTGCGACAAAGGGCCTTGAGTGCCAACCACACACCTTCCACTGTACAGTGAGCTGAGGTAGCAGCGACCTGGTTTGGGCCCCAAGAAGGGGTGCAAGTTGCTCAGCAGTGCGAGCGCCACATGGATGAAGGTGAATTGCCTGATCTGATGGGATTCATACTCTAAGTTCTCTGAGAAAAGACCATGACTGGCCATGCCCATGAGACCCCCTGATCATATCAGACCAGTAGGTATATCTAAAAATTGACACCTCTACTTGTAAGCTCTCCAAGGAGACCCAGCATTGACTGCACACAATGGCTACCAAAAGACCTCGTGCAAAGAAATGCTTACTACGAAAAGCACCACTAAAGATGACAAAATGCAAGCTCTGGACCGAGGTTCCCCAGAACGTGAGACGATTTGGCTATGACTGGAATTTCTCCAACAGTTCTTGCAGGAAATTAAAAGGGAAGTAGCGACCATCAGGTCCGAACTAAAATAATACCTCAAAATATATAAAAGGATGTTCAAGAGCTCGGCGTTGGAGTCCACGCCTTTAAAACTACAATTGAGTAACTCCAAAAGGCGGGGTCGCCTGGTAACGCTGGATGAACAAAATGAGAAAATATCCCTGAAACAGGAAGACATTGAAAATACGTCAGAGGATCCTCTAATTAGGAAAGATAGCGCACACAGAGTGGCAGCAATTGGGAATAACAGCGGCCCTACCAGATTAATATTACCTGGATTCACTTCTATGATGAAATGGAAGAAATAATGAACATTTGCTATGTTATGTTAAAGTAACTTAGTATAGCACAACGACTTGTCCTCAAAAGGGCATCTCGGCACTTGGATAGCAGAGTGGCTAGCCCTGTGTCATTGAAGCCAGGTCTTCATGTATGCGTCTTTTAAAACTTGAAAAATCGGGACATGCCTTAATGAGGAAGGGGAGTTGATTCCAATGGTGGGGGCCCAGGTATGAAAATGAGGGACCACCGTATTTTAAAATTTGAATCAGTCTAGGTTGGAGAAGGAGCTGGCTGTTTGAACTGAGGTTTCTTTGAGGAAGACGGAAGGATAGTTTATCCTGTAGATATTTGGGATCTGTGCCTGACCTTGCGTTGAAGGTCAGAAAAAGTAATTTAAATGTTACTCTTTTCCTATCAAACCAAGTTTTTTAGAGAGCGAGGACTGCCAATGATGAAGCATGAAACCTGGTGTTGTGTGCGGACAGTCCTTCACTTTATTAGATGCAAGGTACTCTACTAAGTACTTTTTAAGCCTCTGTCATTTTACAATCAGGGTAGCTTTTTTTGTGTATACATGTTAGTATGGAGGCCAGCTCACCCTGAATAGTCCCCTTCCCTGGGACTCCCCAGGGTTATTGGTTTGTATGAATATAAGTGCCTGGACTAGGGTCTTCCGGCAAGATGCTGGTAGCCATTGGAATACTTTCCAAAGAAGGCGCATTGCACCAAAAGGTGATCCACAAGTGGCTATAACTTGCTATTTCACTGATAGTTCATTATCTATCAAAATGCCTAAATTTCTTTGTGTTTTTCGGGAGGGGGCTCACCAACTCCATGGGCCACCAGTCTGTTGACCAGATGGACTGTGCCTTTCCAAACTGTAAGAGCTCAATCTTCTTTCTATTCAACTGAAGGCAATTTTGGGACATCCATGTGGCAATGTTTCTCATGCAAGTAGTAAAGCAAGTTTTAACATTTGCTAGCTCTGGTCCGAGGGCAATGACCAGTTGAGTATCGGCTGCATATGAAAGTATTTCAAAGCCAAAGGGCTTGATTAACTGAGCCAGGGGAGAGACCTACACATTAAAAAGTGTGGGGCTCGGAGTTGATCCCTGAGGCACACCCCTTCCCCAGTGCCTGAATCTTGGATTGAAAAAGCCTAAGCGGAATTCTTTGGATCCTGTACTAAAATGCTATTAGTCAGTTAAGCGTTGTATCGTGTATACCCATCTTGAGCAAACATTGAATCAGGATGGGATGGGATGCAATCTCAAATGCTGCCGTCAAGACAGTGAGAACCAGCATGCTGGTATGCCTGCATCCAATGAAAGGCTAAGCGCGTCGACTACAGCTGCAAGAGTGGTTTCTGTGATACGAGCCGGACGAAACCCTGATTGAGAGGAATGGAGTAATTTATGGGTTTCTAGATATGGATAAAGTTGTCTGACGTGAGATTCTAAAAGCTTGCTAATCGAGTGCAGCAGGGACATAGGACAGTAATTTGAAATGTTCATAGGGTTGGCAAATGTTTTTTTTTTTTTTTAGACATCTGTGTAACTGAAGCGGTTTTCCATTCCTTAGGCAGCATTGCTAAATGAAAGGATAAGTTGCATAGCGAAGTAACTGTTGGAGCAGGAGAATTAGAGCGTATCTGTGATGTAGGGGGCATAGATCTCCTGGAGAGCCAGATTTAGTTTTAGCCAAGAGATCCCATACTTGAGTGTGTGTGATTAGTTCAAATCTTTCTAAAGTAGGCTGGGTGCTGCTTCCTGGAGTGATGTTGAATTCTATGTGTCTAGGCGTCAAAAGGCCATTGCGGAAATTGCTATAGATGTTATCGATTTTTGTTTCAAGGTGGGAAGCTAGGGAGTCGCAAAGTGTTTTAGAGGCTATGTTAACTGAGCTGCATGCAAGGCAGTTGGAATGTTCCTTTAGAACGTTAAACAGCTTTTTTGAGAAGTTTCCTGCCAGATCAATTCTTTCGATGTTAGTTTCCCGGTAGATTACATTTTTGCGTGGTCGGCCCCTTTAGCTTTTTTGTATTGGTGTCGATGGAGGGTGTCTTTCGAAGACCTCCAAGTATGTTCTAATTTCCAACAGTTTGATTTGATCATTTTCAATTCTGTTGTATACCAAGGCGCGTTAGGTCTAGATGATTTGATTTGAAATGTCAACCCAGTTGAGTACAATGGCAATAAACTTTTATTCTTCAATGATTTATCAACTAGCACATTTCAGAGACGAGGGGAACTCCAAACCATCACAGAGAACCTTTGGGTTCACAAAAAATCCTACAGGTGAGGTCATGCTTTACTCTTACTCTTCAAATGGAACTCACAGCAACATCAAACTTTCTTTGAAGGAAGTGAAAGGGATATTCAGGCCACGCAAGGAAACCAACCACAACAATGCACATGTTCACTAAAGAGAATGGACAGTGGTCAAAAATCAGAACAAACAAATGTCACCAACATCAATTGAAATAATGTTTGGTTTATGTTTGTTTGGCTGATTTATAAAGCGCATAGGTGCTCAAAGGCTTCCCAGCGTTGAGAAGAGAGGTGCTGCCGAAGGAGCCTGAGAGTAATCATCATGCGAACAGCCAAGCCTTAAGTTTTTTACCTGAAGCGGAGTTAATCTTTCTACAGCCTCAGATCCCTGGTCATGAAATGCCACAACTTCGGGACCAGGAGTGAGAAAGATCTACCTCCCCATCTTTAACTCTTGATCCTCTGCGTCTTTTAGGCAGTCAGAAGATGACCTGAGGGTGTTCTTTGGTACATATGGAGAGATGAGTTCCCTGAGAATGTTTGGACCCCTGCCATTCATTGATTTATGAGCCAAGCAGAGGGATTTAAATTTAATCCTGGATTCGAAGGGCAGCCAATGAAGAGATTTCAAAGAAGTTTTTACTAATTCCAGCCTAGGACCTTCAAATGCATCCCCCCTGAATTAAGGAAGACCAGTCTGCTGGTTATGAGTGCGTGGGTGACGGACTACAGAAACTCCCTCTACGCCAGGATCAACAAGTCTCTTTTCCGCAACTCCAGACCATACAGAACACCCCAGCCAGACTCTTCCTCGGCATCCCTCAACACAAACACCTCACCCAACACCTGTGTAACCTGCTCTGTCTCCCCGTTGAGAAGAGAGTAACCTTCAAGATACTCACACATGCCTACAAATGCCTCCACAACCCCGGACTCAAATATCTCCATGGTAGATTCTCCTTCGACGTACCCAAGAGGAACCTACAATCCGCCAACCTCGCCCTCCCTGAACCCCCGAGCATCCGCAGAGACAGAACAGGTGGAAGAACCTTCTTCTACATTACGGCCAAGACCTGGAACAAAATCCCGATAGACATCCGATGCACCCACATCCTGAAAATCTTCAGGAATACCCTCAAGACCTGGCTTTTGTCCTGACCAGAGATGCTCCTCCCACCCCCAGTGCCTTCAGACCCTCACGGGTTACACAAGTGGCCTCTAAGGAGGGGTAGAACACTGAGCCACCACTGATACCAATGAAAGCCATATTTGCAGCAAGTAAAAGGCCACAGGAGGAGGATATTTGAAGGGGTATATGTGGGCAGGGAGGGAGATGGAATACTCAACATGTAACAATGGGGACAGCCGACAATGATGGAACAAAGTGACAAAACCTATGATAATGATTGTGCCCCATTAATTTCTAATCTTTCTAAAGAATATTGGGTATCGAATGAACCTAGATACCTTAGTCCTACACATTCCAGACCAACGCTCCCTGAAGAAGGGAATACATTACTCGCCTAATATGATTTGGGACACAATGAAACCACAAGTAAAACATCTCAATTGAGGGGTTACAAGTCCAGCCTGATCATCTTACCAGCTTTAGACTGTTGGGCCTATTGCAAAAAAATGGTTTTCTACAAGTAGAAATAGAATTCTGAGGAACAAAGGCAGGGTTTCGGAGAGGGGGGACAGTTTTGTTACTAAATAGTGATGAAACCAAAATCCTAATACTAAATAATGACAAATAATCTCCTCTAAATATCTGACTCCCTCACTTGACCAACTCCTCCCACCATACATCGCAGTATGTAAACTGGAAGTCCTGTTTGATGCACAACCATCTTTCAGTGCCCATATTCAAGCAACCATCATATCAAGGAACTACCACTTATCTAAAATAAGCCCTCTCCTATCTGTCAACTCGGAAAACTACTGGCCCAAGAAGTTGTCCTATCATGTGTATATTACTGGAATGCAATATACCTAAATCTACCAGACAGACATTGCAAAACATCAGCATGCTCAACACTGATCAATAAGTACAATTTTGGAACTGATGAAAAATGACAGTTTCCTCTACAGGGAGCACAGCTATCTTGGTTAACCATTTAACACCAAACACCACACCGGGTCCATTGTCTTGCGTAGATGGCCATCAAACTGCCCAGATTTGACCTCTTCAAAGTCCACTAAACATCAGGGTGCTACATTCCATCTTTAAGCTCTAACTGATCAGACAAACCAGATTCAGAGGCAAACCCTAAACGTGACTGGAGGAAAACTTCGGAATAAGTTTTCCAAAGAAATCCATTCCTATAGGGCCATGTGTACAAAGTGTTTTTCTGTTTTGCGAACGGTCCGATTGCAAATACAAAAAGGCTTTTTGAAATGTACAAATCCAGATTACCGAATCGCAAATTGTGGTCGCGATTCTTTATTGGGAAGGGGCGTGTTGAGGGTGTCCCTTCCTAATACCAAATGTATTTATTTAGAAAGTTTTATATAGCGCAAACAAGACCCATGAGGGAGCGCTTTCCAGTTGAGCGATAGAGATGAGGCCTATAAATCAGATAACAGGATGGTCAAAAGTACAGAGGGAGAAAAAACTGGGCCAGTATAACCAAGCATAATCATAAATAGTCTAACCAAATACTAGGGTGAGGGACATGAGTCACAGCAGGCCTGGAGGATAGAGGAGTGAGAATAAATGAAGCAGATTACAAAGTCACAGAGCAGGAGCTGGGAGGATCTAATAAAGTAAGTACGAAAAGTGCATACAGAGGCAACTCACTGAAAACCCCAATCAAATACAATAAAAAAAGACAGGTAAAAAAGGAGAGGCAGACTAGTGAGTGCTTATCGGGGAGAGGGTTTCAGGACAGGAATTTGTTCATCAATTGCATTTTAACTTCCTTTTTTAAAGTAATCGTTCAGGGGATCATTCTGCTTTCCGGAGGCAGGGAGTTCCAAATTCTCAGGGTGATACCTGAGAAAGCTCGATCGTAAGTGTTCTTTTTGTGAAATTTCTGAGGTTTTAGCAGAAGGGTGCTGGCACTTCTGGAGGCTCTTTCGCCACCAGATAGTACAAGTTTTTGTGCGAGGTATAGAGGGTGTTGCAAGGCTTGAAGGGTCATACAAGCAATTTTTAGTTGTATCCTTGCTTCATAAGGGAGCCAATTTAGGGATGTCCGCTCCAGGGCTGTATGGTGGTATATTTTTGAGCCAGTGAGGAGTCTAGCAGCAGAGTTACGAGAGGCCCTTAGTGGAGCCAAATGCGGTGGTATGTAAGAATGTTTTGCGACCGAAATGTGGTTGCAAAACATTTTTCATTTTACTGCCTACTTCAGTTGGGTAGTAACCCATTCGCAAATGTTTTTACCAACATTCACAAAAAACAGGCAGTGGTCTTTGGTCATAAAAATAAAAAGGAAACTTTTCTTTTTTCTTTTTGACAGGCTGCTTTGAGGGGGAAAAACCAGAATTGCTTTATTGAAAAAGAATCACAGATATCGTAGTCTGCTGACCCCAGCAAGCTACTATCCCTGTGATTTTTGCGATTCCCATTGGGTTGCAAACCGAGACCTACCTCAATAATATTCAAAAGGTAGGTCTATTTTCAACCTGCTGGCGATCGCAAAATGTGTAAAATACATTGTACGTTGCTGTTTGCGATTACCATATAGCGATTCGCAGAAATTCACTATTTGGTAATTGCAAATAGAATTGGTTGTGACATGCAGCCCTTAATGACTACACATCCTTCAAAACTCTGTAAAACAATTGCTGCACTAAAGACAATTATTCATTAATGTGGCATCAGAAATCTAACTTTCTACTAAGCAAATAACATCCATCTATTGATCAACAATATCTTTCAATCGCCTTCCCACTGAGAGTATGTCTTGACGCCCCTCTCATTCTCCATCTACTCCTCCGGTTTATCTCTTCCCTGTACTTGTTTTTCCCTCCGTTAAACAGATCACCGCAATGATACTGTATTGCTTACTATTGTCAATGTTTATCTTGCTACCCTAAAACATGTTTTTTGTCAAATGTGCTACATCTAAAGCTGGATCCCCTGGTATCTGCTGTACACTATAAATGTTACTAAGAAATGACCTAACCTGGTAGGACAATATTTGCATTTTTTCCACTAGTTGCATTATTGGTTTCAGGACGAAGTGTATCTGTAGTTTATCATATTTTCTTGCTTATGATTTTGGCAATTTGTTTTAATTTATTTTTTTAGAGATTTACATAACTGTGCAGTTTGTTTTGGAAAGCTTACTTTTCAGCCAAAGCTTTAGAACCCTCAGGATGTTTTCAACATTGAGGTTCTAAGCAATAACCACAGCCACCCTACTATAGGAGAGCTTGTCATCTGAGTATCACACTACATTAAAATCCATTTGAACTTGTTGGAAACACCTGCACTAGGCATCTGTTTTCAATGAAATTGTCCATGATTATGCAAGAGTATCAAGATCAGGTAATTGACTTCACGTTTCAAGCGGCTTTAATGCTCTTTCAATCCTCGTTTAACAAACTTACACTGTGCAAAGCAAGAGCCTTTGTTTGTGACCCCCCCCCCCCCCTCCACCCAGTGATGGTATCTAATCTCTTTAAAGGAGCACAGACCGCCTTAAGCAAATATACTGCTGCTACCATTAAACAAATGTAAGTCCTCTTTCTAGATGGAATGAGCAAAGTCACCAAACAGCACATTAATGCCAACTTCATCTAATTCCAAAAATATGATTGAAGATGACTAGAAGCCAGTTAGCTTTGCCATGCATTCTGACACTGTGAAATGTCTCTTTGTGAAAGTTCTGAGGCCCTGTATGAGTTGACTTTGACATCCCTAATAATGTAAACAAATACATTTTACAGATCTGACGTGTTCCTTGTAATTGAAAGGATGTTTATGCCTTACTGTTAAATGGAAAGATCCTTTTCCACAGTCCATCTCTTAGTTGGCTTCAGTGGATTTAGTGTCTTCTTCCACTCCATTTCTTTGTAGCCCCAATAAAATAGGTGCCATTTGGCAAACAAAGTTAAATGCCATTTTGAGAGAAAAAGACCAAATTTGAAGTCCCTTCATTACTTGGCATGTGGAAGCCAACACCCAGTAACATCGGGCCTTGATGCATTGCAAGAGGAGTTCAGTCTGGTTTATTGCTAGGCACAGTACTAACTTGGATATGTTCAAGAATATTTATACCTAGCGAAGTAGGTAAAAACAATTCTAACTGGTTTGCATGCTAAGGTGAATTGACAGCAGGACTCAAACTGCAGGTTGGACCATTCTGTTCCTAGAAAATCATTACAAAGTTTACTTCAATATAGTGGCGTGTTCAAGGGATTACCTTTTACTGTATTATCCATGAAAGAGGCTTGTGAGTAAGGCAGAAATACAAAGTTCCTTACAAAGCTATCCAACAGGGAATATATGCCATAATATACTGGCCAAACTACTTTTTGGATGGTTCAAACCAGGGGGTTTTGTTTTTGCCTGGTTTTGCTCTTTTAGTTTCTTGGAAATTTGGATCCATTACAAATTGGGTTATTGGTTGAGGGGGTGTTATAAATTGAGTCTCTGGTTGGCAGAGGTACGCACCCTATCCAAGCAGGGACCACATTCCTAGTCGGAGTAAGTCCGATAGACACCCTAAATTAACCTATGCTCACCCTCTGATAGCTCGGCAGAGATCATTCAGGCTAACTAGGGGAAAGTGTGTAAAGTATTTGTGCAACACTTCAAACCTTGACAACACCACACAAAAAGATACTACATCTAGTTAGACGAATAGAGATTATTTTATTGACCAAAATGACACAAATACAATAAGTAGTGCCAGAGTTATGAACTTTTCAAGAATATCTTGAAATGTTGTGCTTAAAAGCCTAAAGCACCAACAAGGGCTATTTGGTTGTGCTTGACCTGCTAAAATTCAGTCTGGCCTCGGACACAGGGACCAGCCTTGGCCTGCTGAAACAGTACCTTGGTTCGCGGTTGAGTCAACATCGAGGAGGGAATGAAAGAAGCAAAAGTGGCAATGAATGAATGTAGGGATTTATACAGTGCATGGCTGCTCTGAAGAGTGTCCAGACACTAGAGGAGGCAGAAAAACCTTTAGCTACACACTTGCTAACACACACCTTACTGTCTCACTGAGAAAAGCCAGTATGTGTTTCCTATGGAAAGCAGTCTCGAGGGGAATCCAACACAGATCACATGGGAGTTTGGTCCAGGCTTTGGTCACCAGGAAGGAGAACACTTTACCCCACCTCCCCCTGCGGACACATTTGAAGTGAAGAATCAATAGAATAGAGGAAGAGTGCAGCATTCTGGAAGGATGATACTGTAAAAATCTCTTTACCAGATACTCTGGACTAGCCTGGTACACTGCCCTCTGCCCCAGGACCAGGGCTTTGAATAATATCTATTTCCTGATGGGCAGCCAGAGGAGAAAAAAATTCAAAGTCCACGAGTGTGAGAACTGGTAAATATCTTTGGGTTCCTCAGGAGCAGTACCCTCAAGAAGCCCACCTTCCAGCAGCTTCGACTCAAGTGAAATTGCACTGAGGATCAAAGTGGCTAGACTGGGGAAAGGGATTTGGGAAGGGTACTGCGGGGAGGGAGACCAGGAACGAGACATTGTCCTCAGTTTTTCCTGATATACCATGTGAACTCTTGAACTAAACTAGCATGGTTAAATAACCATAACATCCCTGTAAACAAAAGCAGGTTACTTATGAAACAGTCATCACTCTAATACCTTCTTCACAAGGAATGGAGTTGCTGTTCCTATAATCCTAGAAACAAAATATAACAATAGGTAAGTCAGTAATAAAGTCCACGGATATATCATCCCAAAGACGCTTTGGCATAAGAGGCTGAAGTAACACTTTAGCACCATGTTCTTCTTTAGCTTGAGCACAAACATCATGTTGTACATTTTGGAGAACATCTTGTCTCCATGTAGGCCACCAGGAATGTCTTTGGCCAAGCTCTTGAGTCTTAGCTATCCCAGGATGTCCAGCTAATGGTTTTGTGTGACCCCATTGTAGAACTTGTCTTTGTAATGGTTGAGATGGAATGTATAATGGTTTTTTGAAACGGCAATCCTTGAATTGTAGTTATATCCTGGTCTTTTTGTTGCCGTAATGGAACCTGGTGTAACTGCATACTTTTTCGTATGTCTTGAAAAAATGTTGAGAGATTGTAGCTCCAATAATTTGTTCTTTAGGAATTATGGATGGTGGTATACTTTCCTTTTTTATTTTTTCCTCTGATGTTTCGCATCAAGATAAGGCATCTGCTTGATTATTTATTTTGCTTGGTCTGAAAGTTATAACAAAGTTGAATTCTACAAAAAATAAGGTCCAACATAACTGTTGCGGTGTCAAAGCTCTAGCACATCGTAAAAATTGGAGGTTACTATAGTCTGTGTAGACAGTTGCAATATGTTTTGCACCTAAGAGATAATGACACCATTCTTTAAGGGCGAGATGAATATCATTAACTCTTTCTCTGCCACTGTATAGTTCATTTCAGCAGGTAAAATGTTTTGTGATAGGAATGCAATGGGGTGTAATTGGTTATCTCGTTCACCCTTTGGAGAAAGAATTGCCCCAAGTGCAGTATCAGAAACATCCGCTTCAATAATGAAAGGCTGATTGATGTCTGGATGACTTGGAACAGGGGGCTGTCGTGAATGCTGTTTTTAGGGTTTGAAAGGCGGATTTTGTTTTAGAAGTCCATTGAAATGGAACATGTTTCCTTAACAATTTTGTTAAAGGACTTGCTCTGGTTGAAAACTGGTTGATAAAGCGACGATAAAAATTAGCAAATCCTAAGAATTGTTGGATATCCTTAACTGAAGTTGGTTCTGGCCAATCTAATATTGCTTGCACTTTTCTGGGTGCCATGTTTTTCATGTTCCGAGATAGATTGTGAATAGATTAACAAGTCCTCATGTAGGCAATGACAAACCTGTCAAAGTCTCGTAAGACATCATTAATAAAAAATTGAAACGCCGCAGGGGCGTTGCATAGACCGAAGGGCATCACACAATATTCAAACAAGCCAAAGCGAGTTCGAAAAGCGGTCTTCCATTCGTCTCCGGCTCGAACATGTACAAGATGGTATACTCCTCTCAGATCCAACTTGGTGTAAGTAGTTGCAGATCTTACTTGGTCCAAAAGAACGGGAATAAGTGGCAAAGGATATCCGTTTTTAATGATATTATTCAACGCGTGATAATCTATGCACGAGCGTAATTCCCCATTACTTTTGGGCACAAAGAAGAGAGAAGCTGTCGGAGACTTGGAGGGTCGGATAAAACCATTCTTTAAAAATGTGTCTAAATATTCCTTGAGATGTTGGTTCTCCTGCTCGATAAGCGTGTAGATCCTACTAAAAGGAATTTGAGCACCAGTCACAAGATCTATTTTACAGTCATATGTTATGTGAGGTGGAAGGCTCTCAGCACTTTGTTCGCAGAATACGTCTCAAATGTTTACATATTGTGGGTAATTCTATGTTTTGCTCTGCAGCTGTAGCGATATAATGAGCAGTTGTTTTAACATGCTCTTGTACCATGGTTTTGTACATAGTTTCTTGTGAATGTAAACGTTCCTGTTGGCACCAATCTGATTGAAAAGTAACACTTCTCTTAGCCCAGTGTATAGTGAAATTGTGGTCTGTCAACGAAGGCATCCCGAGGATGACCCCAAATTGAGGGGCATCCATGATATCAAAGAATATTTCTTCCACATGGGTTTGGTCTTGAGTAAAGCATGTCATGATTATCTTAATGGTTGAATGCGTAATTAATCCGGATGTTAATTGTTTGCCATCTACCGCATGAACCATTTCTGGTTTCTGTTTTGCGAAGGATGGGATTTCCAGTTTTGTTGCGAAAGCGGTGTCAATAAAATTGCCGGTGGCTCCAGAATCTACCATGACCACCGCAGCTTTAGGTTCTTGCTGAAAAATTATGAATTGTGCGTTCAATACTAAATGTGGATAAGAAATTTGTAATGTGTTAGCAACCGATTTGTTCATGAGATAAAGATGTGTTACTGGAGGAAGTCGCCTGGCTATTCCTTGAGTATACTAGTTTCCCACCTTGGTCATGGTTGTTTGGTTTTGCTAAACAATCTTTGACAAAATGTCCTTTTTTTTTTTTTACCGCAATATAAGCATAGACCCTCTTTCCGACGAATCTTTTTCTTCAGTCAAAGGTTTTCGTATTCCTCCAATTTCCATAGGTTCACTAGTATCCGGGGCTACAACAGGCGGTTTGTCTTTGGGTCAAAATGAAGGACTAAACTCTAGACACTTCCTGTCCCCTCTACGATCTGATGCTCTATGATCCAATCGAAGATTTAGCTATTAAGTCTTCGCATGTTCTTGGCTGCAGAACTGTTGGAGCTATTAAGTCCTTTAATTCGGCTGGTAGACCTTGATAATATAGAGCCTTTTTTTATCTTCCGGCCAATTCGTGTCTGCTATTAAACAGTTGAATTGAGTTAAATAATGGACCAAATCCTTATTTCCTTGTTTTAACTCTAATAATTCACGATCAGCTGATCCTGTAATTGCATCCTGTAATTGTTTGTCGGTCAAAAACTTTTTCAAATTCCGATTTTAAACTAGACCAACTGTAAAGCAATAGATCATCCGATTGTACAAGAGGAACTGTCCACATAGCAGTGTCTACGCTCAAATCAGAAAGGCAATTCTAGATTGGGCGTCAGGGAAAGATGTGGGTTTTACTATAAAGTGTAGCTGTACTTGAGTTAAGAATGTTTGAAATTTGTGTGGTTCACTTGCAAATCTTTCTGGAGGTGTCAAAGGAACTGTCATTGGAACCGTCACTGATACTGTAGAGGTGTTAGAACTACTAGCAGCAGCTACATCTGGGGAACATGACGGTGCTATTTGTGTTGGTAACTGAATGACCTTATTAGCTAAAGCTGCTGTCTCTTGTCTAGCTGCTGACAATTCTTTTTGCATGTTTCCCAACATGGAACACAAGTCCTCCAAATTGGCCATCCTGTAGATACTGCTCGGGAGTAACCAAAATTCGTGGGCTGGTTATTCTGTCAGAACTGGTAAATATCATTGGGCTCCTCAGGAGCAGTACCCCCAAAAATGCCCCCCCCCCCCCCCCCCCCCATCCAGCAGCTTCGACTCCAGCTTAATTGCACTGAGGCTCAAAGTGGCTCGATGGGGGTGAAGGAATTTGGGAAGGGTACTGCAGGGAGGGAGACCTGGAATGAGACGTTGTCCTCAGTTAGCTTTCCTGATATACTGTGTGAACTCTTTAACTGAACTAGCATGGTTAAATAACCATAACATTCCTGTAAAGAAAAGGTTACTTATGAAACAGTTGTCACTCTAATACCTTCACAAGGAATGGAGTTGCTGTTCCTATAATCCTCAAAACAAAATGTAACAATATAGACTCTATGATTAATCTAGTGCTTGCATAAACACTAAGCTCCAGAGCGAGTCACACTTTCATATAAGAGAGTGCATTAGCTTTTGTTACACTGTCTTTCTTAAATTATGATTTGCATGTAACCCTTTTAAGAATCACAGCGCTAATTCCAACAAGTGTGTTTTTATAATGCACAACCGGTTTCAAATGCAAGGTTTGTTTCAACTTGTAATGTGAATATTATCTATGCACATGCCCAAGAAAGCGCTTTAGCGCGATGTGCCACGTTCAATATACAGATGTTCAAGAAAGCACGTTATGCCAGTCAAGTCATCATAACTTTATTCGGTTATAAAATACAATAACCATCAAAGCACAATATTAAAAGAAAAAATTTTAAAACGATAAATTCCTGGTCAGCACGTTGGTGATTTGCAAATCACATTATCATTGATTTCCGGCATCTAAAACCATTTTTAAGAAATACAGTGACCGATGCAATAACAAATTCATTCTCTAAAAATTGCAATGCTAAGAGCCGGGCGGCAGCGTCTCAAACCAAAGCTCTTTAAAACTGGAGCGATCCATCTCTTTCTTAGTACATCATAATATTTACAAAAGAACATAATGTGGATGGTGGATTATAGTGAGATGCCGTCGCAAGGGCACTAACACAAGTCTCTGGACCAATCGTTCATCACTGGAAAACTTAGGAATCTAAACAAGATATTAAATCTAAAACGGGTCAACAAGAGACGATCAAGATCATAAACAATTAAAGATAAATATAACTGGATAGTGGGGGACGGCAGGGTTAAATAGTGGGCTTGGACCGTGGGTCTTCTCATCTCAATAGCTGTTCTGTTTTCACCCAAATAGTCCATACAACAGGCCTTAAGATCTTTCCTAGATATAATACGCATTGAGTTGGGGTCTGTGTAATATTCGGGATGACCTATATCTGACAAGAACCTTTTCACGTACTCCAGCCACCTAATAAATTTAGCACCCTCAGACTTCAATACGTCAGTCAGTAAGTAGCGATTAAAGCCAGTTTCGTCTGACACCCAGATTCTGTGCCACAAAAGGACGGGTTGGGTCTTAATAATATCTTCCAAATATGGAATACCCAGTTCCATGTGGACTATGTGTTGAGCTACTTTGGGGCACTGCCAGAAGGAACTTCAAAAACATGTTTTACGCGGTCTGCAGGACCTTTGTCTGCGTAGCTCCATATGTAGCAATACACACATTTGGCCTTATAGATATGTAGGAGTTCAGCCGGTGGGCGCTTACCTAGTTTGCGGCTGAAATTTTACAGGGCCGCTAATGCCCTGGCAAACAGCAGGCGCCTAGTTTTAATCACCTCAATCCAGCTCCCTGTCCTGTCGAATAAGATCCCCAAGTAGGAAAATGTTTTAGTGTGCTCTTATGGGCTGGCGTTGATATATACGGTTTTAACCCTCTTATTTGTCCCTGCGCCACAGTTCATTGTGTACGTTTTTGAACAGCTTATTGAAAGTCCCAAATTGGACATAAAACCAGTAAATGAATTAACAACTGCTTGTAGTGCAAGTGGTGTGCGAGCCATTAAAACTGCATCGCCTGCATACAAGAGTGCAGGGATAGATCGCTTGCCCACTTTAGGTAGGTCCCTGCACTCTTTAATTAAAATAGATTCCAAGCCGTTTGTATACAAAGTGAAG
Organism: Triturus cristatus; assembly: GCF_964204655.1. NCBI lineage: Eukaryota > Metazoa > Chordata > Amphibia > Caudata > Salamandridae > Triturus > Triturus cristatus. The sequence goes on along the minus strand of NC_140583.1, from coordinate 467,217,921 downwards.
AGAAATGGGGCAAGGACACAGCCCTGCCGCACCCCTCTCCCAATTCCAAAGTGACTCGTGCATTCTCCACCCCTCCTATATCTCACCTTTGTCCTTGCTCCAGAATAAAGTTCCCTTAAAAATGTAATGATTAATAAGTCTACACCCAACCTTCTAAAATCACCCACAGCTTATCATGTATAACAGTCGAAAGCTGCTGTCAAATCCACAAAAGTCATAAAAAGTCTGCCCTTTTTTGCCCTAATATACTAGTCCATTAAAATATGCAGGTTTAATCCCTGTTCAACTGTACCCAAACCCTCACGGAACCCGTATTGGAGGTCGCTAATGATATTTTGTTCATCAGCCCAGGTCTGCAGTCTATTCAATAAAACCCGGCCGATGATCTTAGCGGTGGAGTCCAGCAGAGATATCGGGCGGTAACAAGCTGGGTTCGATCTGTCACCCTTCTTAAAAATTGGTACGATCACAGATTCGTACCAAGTTGGTAAAAAGCCACTATTGTTGCATGCGTTAGAGACCTGAGTTAATAATGGCCCCCATAATGCTACGTTGGATTTGAAAAGGTCCACGGGAATACCATCTGGACCTGGGGCTTTACCAGCAGGACTAGAATTGATTGCTACGATAATCTCATTTAGGGTAAAGTTCATTCTAAAATCATGTGCTATACCCACTGTATTGGATGTGCAGAGTTGGTCCTCTAAAATCGGGTTTTTATATAAATTAGAATAATGTTTTACCCATTCAGGTTCGGAGATGGCAATCTCCGTAACTGCCATTTCCTTGTTTGTCATGAATGGTGAATTCGCCACTTTCCAAAAGGCAGAAAAATCGCGGCTGTCTGCAGCATCGTGTAAGGCCCGCCATGTATTTTGTTTTAAAGTAGACTTACTATCTTTAAGGGCAGTTTTATAGTTACGTCTTGCCTCCCTAATATGTTTAATGTTTTTGACGGGGGCATGAATACAGTTTTTAAGTTTAGTGTATGCTTTTGTGCCTTCAGCAGTAAACCAGCCTTGTTTTCTTGTCGAGGTCCTGGTGCTTTTAACAAAAATTAACTCTTTTATATATTTTGAAATAGCCAGAAAGTTTTCCCTAATCTCGTTGCTGGGTGTAATTTCGTCTAGGTATATCAAAAGCATGCTTTTGCAGTTGAAAACGATTTTTATAATGAGTTCATTGATGTCTACATTAGCCCATTTTAGTGCAAAGCCATTTTGCCTAATCCCAGCAATATGTTTAACATTGTCAGCGGCTATTAATCTAGCATTAGTACTCTGTTTCAGTATGGTAACGTCTACGCTAAGGGGGAAGTGATCACTTAGGGCTATCTCGTGTGTCATAAAATTGTTGATACAGGAGGAGTATCTACATGAAGACAGAATGAAATCTATTGTGGATGTTGAGCCTCGTGCATTAAAAGTAGGGGTAAAAGGAATCGTGGGGGAACATACTATTAGCAAACCCTAAATCAAAAGTGGACATTATATCGTTCAAGGAGTCCCCATATAATGTGTGCGGAAAATGAACAAATCTTTCCCCATTTCCGTACGTTAATCCACACACATCTTCACCAGTATATTTACTGACAGGGGAATTAAAATCCCCGCCCCAAATCACGAAAACCTCCTTCTTTAATCTGGTAATTAGTGTGTGAATGGAACAGCTCAATAACCTTAGAGTATCTGTAACCAAAGCAGGTAAAATATTGTTGTAAAAGTTTACAATTGCCAAACAGAGTTTTATCCACATGTAAAATCACTATATGATAAGGTTCAGTGGTTATAAATTCAATTTTTCCAACAATAAGGTAATTTGAAACATATGTGCACAGCCCCCCCTTAGCTCTGCCAGATGTAGTTGCAATAGCTGATGTGTGGAATGTTTTGTAACCAATGATATGTAGAGGATCTTTCACCCAGGTTTCTTGTACATTGATTATGTTAAAATTGTTAATAAACTCAATCCACAGAGTATTATCTTCCTTTGATTTTTAACCCTGCAGTATTCCAAAATAGTATTTTGCTCCTGTCCTTTGGGTCTCTTCCAGTGTCATTTATCCCGACGTTTTCAGCATGGGGCTGAGAGTAACAGATGTTTTGTATTGGGCTAGGGATTTCCTCCAGTGTACTGGTGCCCACCGTGTCTCGCTCCGGGCCAGTGCTTTCCAGTTCGTTGGGTGCGGGTAGCTCGTCTAATATGTTAATGGGTGGCAAGTCAAGATGCCTCATACGAAGTGCCCAATCCATAGTATTAGATGTAGCTGTACAACAAGATTCCCCCATTTTTTGTCAGTCAACTAAATTGAGATTAGAGAATGTTTCAAATCGATTATGGACCGGGACATTGAACTGGCTTGTAGAACCGGGGGTTGGTGATTCCCTAAAATGGACAAATTTGTTAATACTGTCTGGGTGGTAAAAAAAGCCTAATGGTACCAGGTTAATACCCTGGGTAATGGTAGTGCAGGACCCAGCTCTGTTCAGTATTTCACAAACTAATTTTAGAGATTTTAATGACAGGATCACGCAATCCCCACTCATGATCTTCTGGCCTTTGCCGATCCACGATGCCCTTCTGGCCATCTTAAAATCATCATACAACCTTTCTGTGAGTCCAGTCCTAGAGCCCAGCCAATGTAGTGATTTATTTCTAAGATTCTCCCATGATTCCGGGTTCCCCTTCTGTAGACGCGGTACATTTGTTAGCACAACTACGTAGGGGGTGGCTGCAGGCGGTAGGCCTGGGTTGTTATTGCGTTGGTCACCTTCATGACCCTGCCCAATACTAGTGAAATTAGGATTGGAGCCGGGGGGCTTTATGGGTATAGGCGGGGCTAGAGAGTGAATATTAAGGTGAACCTCTTGGTTGGAGAGTTGTTCTCTGGTCTACATAATATGCCTCTAATCTGTTCATTATTACTAGTAGGGATTATAACAGCAGGTTGACAATTCTCTCTGTTATCCCTTGTTACTTTTTTACACTTGTGCACATCTAATAAATCCTCAAAGTTGCTGTGTTTTGCTAAGGCTGGTAAGTACTAAGTCTTCCAGCTTCCCAATTCTGTTAGTTAAGTTATATAGAGTTGCTCTGATATAGATATCCAGGGAGTCCAATTTATCATTAGACTTGGTTACCTCCTTTTCAATGTGAATATTCGGGGTGCCTGCTTGTTTTCTCCTGTCCCCTAGTTTCTGCGTGCCTAGTGATATACCCTTTTTATAGGCCTTTTTTCGCATTTTCAGTTGGGGTATCACCGGTGATGCGCCTAAGTTTGCCGTTGTTTTGGGAATGGGGGCAGGATTTCTGGCTCGCTTAGGAGGTGGTTGTCCTTCCTGCTCGTGGTTACTATCTGAAATACGGCCAGATATGTCCACACTACAGCCATTAGTGTTTAACAACGAAGTTTCAATTGGTAAGTCAAGGCACCCTTGTAGAGTATTATCAGCTATTGGGTTTGTGACAGGGTCTAAATTAGCCGTGCTCAGTGACTCCTCTACAGTTAAAATCTGCTGCTCGATTACTCCCACTGCCCCTGTCAAGTAAGTAGTGTCTGACGTGAGCGCGTTTGTGTATTAGGCCTCCTGTTGCTAGTATTGTGAGGAGCAGTTTGTGCCTTTCTCTTGCCCATAGTGAGCACAATTTGGCCTCAATCGTGTGGGCCTGCTTCCACAGGTGGTAGGTGCAGTTAAAGGACCGTTCACAGTCAAATCGTAAGGGACAAAGAGCAAAATATCAAAAAGCAATGACAGCTATGACCCCCTTCCACAGTGCCTCAGACACTGGGCAGGGGCTAGGGCTAAAGTGCTTCGTGCCGATGTCTCTGCTGTGGTCTCCCGCGATGCGGGACCGCTGCCGTCGTTTTCTCGTCCCTCCTGGGACCGTCTACAAAGTGCTTGGTGCTTCAGACACTGGGCAGGGGCTAGGGCTTAAAGTGCTTCGTGCCGATGTCTCTGCTGTGGTCTCCTGCGATGCGGGACCACCGCAGTCGTTTTCTCGTCCCTCCTGGGACCGTCTACAAAGTGCTTGGTGCCTCAGACACTGGGCAGGGGCTAGGGCCAAAATGCTTCATGCCGATGTCTCTGCTGTGGTCTGCCAGTCAATAAGCAAATGCCCAAGAAGCGCGCCAGTGCGATGTGCCATGTTCAATATGCAAATGCCCAATAAATCGTTTCAACAAAGAGCTCAAGTCAATATGCAAATATCAGCATGTTGCTCCTCTAAACAAAATGGAACAATCCTACCTAATGGGGGTCAAGGGAAGGATCTACAACCTGCATTACGTTGTCAAAGATCTTCTCACTGAAACCGGAGATCTGCTGCTGCTCACGCTCTGAGTTCTCAATAACCAGCAAAGAGAACATGGTGTGGCTCCTATTTAAAGGCTTTCTCAAGAAGTTTTCAGATGGCAGCTCTCCGGTAAACTACTGGAGCTGAGAAGGGCCAATAGACCTTGGGCATCAGACTTTGAGTTTGAAGTCTGCAACAGTATGTAACTAGCATTGGTACAAAAAAGGGACTGTGTAAACAACCACTGGCAAAACCAATAAACAAGCACTGGTAAAAGCAATAGGAAATACTAAGACACGTGATTGGCATAATCATGACACTGAGATGGACGAACGCCTAGGAAGGCGCAGAAGGAGCCTTACTGCCACATTTTGGGCCTCCCGTAGGCTGTTCACCAACACCTCTGCAGCTCCTAGATAGAACGTTGATGTAGTCAAGACGTGAAGTGATCAACGCAAGAACCTCCACTCTCCTTGCTTCCAAAGGGAGAAGGGTAAGGAATTGTTTCAGAATGCGGAGCATGGCAAAGAATTGGCCCCCCCACTGCAAAGATCTGCGGCCGCATAGAAAGACCAGTGTTCTACATCACCCCTAAGTTTTTAACCACAACAGCTTAAGAGGGTGGGACCGGAAGCGTGGCGGCCAAAGATCTTCCCTACAGTTGGAAAAAAGAACTTAAAAATGGGAATATTTCCTTCTTCTATGAGTTACATTTAAGCTGGCCATCCTGCATTCAGTCAAAGATGTGCATGCAATCCAGGAAGGAGGATGCAGTATATGTGTGGGAGTCCTCGAAGTCCAAAAAGCAACTGCGATGCATCCGCATCGATCCTTGGGATGTAAACAATGCATTGGCTCTGAGCTGTGCAAAGTTGAAGATGCGCCTGGAATGTTGGCGATGCGCGGTGCCATCGGCGATGCACCTGATCCTTACAGCAGCGATCCGTTGGTGGAGATGTCGGTCCAGAGCGGCACAACGGCATCGATACATGGATTTCTACTGCCACAACACATTATATCCATTTCCAAGGGCCCAGGCCTGATTTGGCACCACTTGGCAGGGCAAGACTCACAGTTGACAGAGTCCAGGTGGTGTAGCAGGGTTGTGGAGTGGTTGAAAGTCTTTTGTGTCCCTGAGACTTAAGCAGACAAGCCCTTGGAGTCACTCTGTGTTCAAGTGGTGTAGGCCCAGTCCTTCTTGCCCAGGAAAGGAGGGCAGCAGGCAAGTCATCACAGCAGAAAAGCAGTTCTTCTGGAGCAGCAGTCCAGCAGAGTGGCAGTCCCTCCGCAGCACTGAATTTCTTCGTACTGGCAGAGTATCCAAATGTCCAGAAGTGTGTTGAGTTGGTAGGTTCAGAAGTCCAGTTCTTGTACCCAGTAGTACCTTTGAAGCATGGGAGACGTCAAAGAGGGGCTTTGAAATGCACAATATCTCCCTTACTGCCCTGGCTGCAGACTCCCTACAGGGGGTTGAGAAGTCCTTTGTGTAGGGACAGGGCACAGCCTATTCAGGTTTAATTGTGAGGCTGTGCCTAGATCCTTCTTCCCATCTTGCACAGGATGGCCCATCACTCACCCCTAAGCTCCCTTTCTGTGTGACTGACTAGAGGGAATGCACGAGGCCCAGCTGTCACCTACCCCATATTAGATGATGTAACCAGGAATCCCCGATGTTGGGGCAAGATGGCCGCTGTCGGGCCGTAGCACCTAGTCGCAGATCTATCTCTTTCCTCTCCGGTGTAGGATGGCGAGCTGAGAAGGATGCTGTGGACCCCTACTTGCCAGGATTACCCCGCGGTGGCGAGGCAGCAGGATTGCGGCACAACGCGGTGGATATCGCACCCGGCAGCTTCATTTATTACATTTATCCACTACGGCTTCACAAGAATAACCGCATTGCTACTCTGATCAAGAGCGGGGTACAGGATGGCTCCACAGGGGCCAAAACAGGCGAAAGACCAGAAGAATATGGGAAATCCTAAAGAAGGCACCAAGGAGGGCAGTAAGGATACCCCAGCCTCGATTGCAGCGCTGTGCCCCACGGGGACGGTGCAAAGGCTTCCCACGACGCTCATGAAGATGAGCGAACAACATGCGAAAGGTGGTAGCGCTGCGAATACAGCAACCAAAGACACTACCGGTCATGTACGGAAAGCTGCAACACAGAGAGGCATGAGAGTTACCCAAGCCCAGAGATGCTCCCATATGTCAGCCTACCTTGGATGAGGCTTTCGCTGTTAAGAAATTGGAGCAGCTGGAGAACACAGTGCGGAGAAGGTGAAACTTGCCTCGAAGATGCCGGAAACCTGGTAACCGAGCAACGCGGTGATACAATGTTGCAGGTCCCGCCCGGGGGGAGTATCGAGGAGCCGGAATCGGAGCGCAGAGCACACCGATACAGAGCAGATTGGCACAGACAGGGCGAGCAATCGGGCATCTTTGGAGACCCTGCAGCATCTGTAACCTGCATCAGTGCTGTGGAGAAAACCCGAGTAGAGTTGGCCACATTAAAGGGAACTGTGAGGACCTGGGAGAGTGATCCTATTATGGTCGGCCATAATGTTTTAAATATGCCACAACTAGGGATAATGCAAGCTAGAGGGGGAGCGGGCTCACCTGAGAGAGACTGTTTCTTTTCACTCAACGAAGACTCTGAATCATTATTGTCAAGTGAAGGGAGCTTACCTGAGGATACAGACTCTGGTAGTAGTTCATCTGCTCACAAAAGCACCCAGCAGAAAAGGAGGTCTAAAGCAAAAGCTAAAGCGTTGGACAGCCCCTCCAGCACTGCTAGGAAGCTGGTATGGGACTATTCGGCCACTTCTCAAATGTATCAAGACGGCGGGAGTGGGACTAAGCAAGCAGGGCAGACTGCGTCATATATCTCCCCTTAGCCTCAACCACCGGCTGCCTCATTGGATATTTTGTTTAGTACATTAAAACAGAGGAATCCCCAATGTTAACCAATGGGAGGCTGTAGGCCTCACAGTAGTGAAAAATGAATTTGGGAGTTTTTCACTACTAGGACGTGTAAAACTTAAAAGTACATGTCCTACCCTTTTAATTACATAGCACTGTGTCCTATGGACAACATGGGGCCTGCTTTAGGGGTGTCTTATAAGTAATAAAAGGGGAGTTTACAGTTTGGTAAGGGCTTTTAAATACCAAGTCGGCATGGCAGTGTAAACTGCACACACAGGTTCTGCAGTGGCAGGCCTGAGACATGTTTAAAATCTATTCACAGTCGCGTGACCCTGGACACTGGCAGAAGGCACAAATGGTTAGGACAAAAAAGCCACCTCTCTAAATGAGATTTTCAGAATTGTGACCTAAAACTTGATTTACCATTAAAGAGGATTTTAAATTACAATTCATTTGAGTCTAAACGGCATATCCCTATCTACTCCCAATCAAAAGTTACAACTTATAAATATAATTGAAAAACCCAATGGACGAGATAGAGGAAACAGGAAGTTGTCACTGCTGTAAGCCTATTGGGACATGTAAAACTTAAGAACACATGCTACATTTTATTTGTAGTGCAACCTGCCCAATGAGCCTTAAGGGCCAATCTTGGGGGTTACTTCTAAGTATCAAAAAGGAAGGCTTAATCCTGGTAAGTAGGTTATTTTGCCAGGTCGAAATGGCAGTTTAAAACTGCAATACAGGCTGCAATGGCAGGCCTGAGACAGGTTTTAAGGTGCTACTTTAGTGGGTTGCTCAATGAGTGCTTCAGATCCACTTTTGGCATTTAATTTACAGGCCATGGGTAAATATAGTACCATATGCAAGGGACTTATAAGTAAATGAAATGTGCCAGCCAGGGGCAGGCCAATTTTACCACGTTTCAGGTAGACAGCACAAGCACTTTACCACTGCTAACTAGTGCTGGAGTTCTAGGGCCAATGAAAATGAATTTCAGAAACCAGGAGGGTTGAAGGTATAAAGTTTGAAGAAGGTCACATCGATAAGGACAGGTGTAACACGACCTTAACTCTTGGACAGCTTTACACATTTTACTGTTCAATTCCAATATCCCACCAATCCTCTCCTTTTCTCGCATATAATTGTAATACTTTGTTTTATTTTGCCTTTTAAAAAAATCATTTTAATATCCCTGCTGTATTAATTTTGAACTGATCTGGAATCCTTACTGAAAAAAGAGTAACGTTTTTGGTATCCTATTAGAAACTTGGCTGTAAGCTAACTCTACTGAAGGCATTGTTTCTCTTTTGTAGGTGATCTAAGGCAGCTTGAGTGGAATGGTAGTCTGATTTGTCACTAGCCTGTTAAATATTCCAGTACTCCTTTACTAAAGACCAAGAAAGATTACTTCTTCCTCGGATTTTCTAACTCATTAAAATAAATCATCCAGGAATATTTTCTTAGAGGCAGAATTAGGCCTGAGTGGAGTTTGCAGAGTTCTGCTCCATGTAACCCATTGAAGTGCCAAAAAAACTCCACAGCACTCCGGAGCTGCAGAGTTTGGTAAGTCCTTCTTCTCCCACTGATTTTTAGTGTCGGGAGTTTGTCCCACGCTGTAAAATCAGCATGAATGGCACTACACTTTGCTCCAGAGGGTTCAGCTTCTTTCTGCCATTCAAGTAGATATTCTATTTGAGAGGCACCTTCCTCAACGTGAGCTGAAGATTTCTCAATGCGAGCAGTCATGACCTGCTGCGCTGCCCACATTGAGAAACCTCACCGGGATGAGGTCTAGTGCATGACTTTTCAAGCTGCTAACTTAATGTTGGTGAGCTGCGCAAGAGAAAGTCTGCTCTGCATCACTTCAGAGTTTTTTGTGGAACTCCGTGGAGTGCGCACAACCCTGCAAACTCTTCCGGCAGAGTGTAATTCTTCGCCCATCCCTAGGCAATAGCGGAGTATCCCAGGCAGTTTCAGAGATCTAATGAGAATTCCTATCTACATCATTGGGTGGGCGTGTCCAGCAAGTTAATTTGCCTTATTATTATTATTTGTAAAACTGCATCTATCAACATTTTATCACCAACAGGGTTGAGGTCGTATTCTTCCACAGCTCCAAAGTCTTTATTGCTCAGTGGCTTCTTGGCTCCACTCCTATGCTACATTATTCAGTCCATAGAATAGCAGCTGGAGGTGAAAACTATCAGAAGTATGCCATGCTTTCATATGGGGTACTGTAGCAAGAGCTTGAACTTCACAGCGGAAAATTAGAAAACAGTCATGCATGCCTCCCTAGATATGCCCCGGCTGAACATGTTCCTACCACTCAAAAGTACAAATTTTAGTCTTTCCACAAAGTAGACCAATCCTGGCTTTGTACAATGCTTATTTAGGCATCCTAAAGTTTTCTTAACTTTAGAAGTGTTCGAATTGTGGACCTCAATTAATTAGGGTAAGTTTTTTTTCTCTTTGGCCTGAATAAAGCTTTTTGGTGCTTTATCAAGGACTTGATCAGAGTATATAGTACATACTCAACAGTGGCACAATTAGCATAGGCTTGCTGTGCAGAAGCTCCTTTCTGTCCAGGGGTTAAAATGGTTACTGACACAGGCATCTAGAATGCCCATGTTCTACCATCTGAGTGAGATCAATGTTTTTTCAGGATCCTTTAAAATCCTCAAAGTGTTTTACTAATCGGGGCATCATTTGCCCTTTTAAAAATGGTCCAATTCAGGGACCACAGTCAGTATCTCATACGTTTTTATGCAGAATTGTCTCGTTTTTCCATGCAAGTTGCATGGTTTGTAAATAAAATAATTGTTCATCCACCTTGCAATATGCCTCAATTCTAAGGCACTCCGCCAGCATAAAGGCTTTGATCCGAGGTTGGCTTTTATTTAGCACATGGGTTATGAAAACTGAGAAGGTTCTTCTCATTGTAACATCGTGGGCACAGGATCACACTGAGACGTGCATCCAGTTGTGACCGTAGTAATTGCATTTATCCTTTAAAGTGTCCATATGAATTAATGTATGCAGGTAAAACTACCAACAAAATTAAGGTAAGAATTACTGAACATTAAAGTAACATCCATCATAAATTGAAAACATTCAGTGTTGCCACACATTGGCAAGAATTTAAACAGAATGTAAATCGGCCACGGTTTCAAATTTTGGTAGTGATAACACCAAGTGTTGAAATATACACCAAAATGAAATAATAACCACAGAAAGTAAACTATAGAATAAAGCTATGCGACACGTGGCAATCCAATGATTTAAAGTAGAGACTGGAAATGGCATGTTGTTCATTGCAAATTTTACTCGATGTGGGTCTCCGAGTCACATGAGGGAGGCATTGTAACAGTTCTTTCATTCACAATTTCAGATCTGATTTTGTTTGTTTTCAAGTTCTAGACCCAATTCAAAGATTCCATTGTCTACTTTACTGGTGGTGCTTTCAGCACATTTATAGTTTTTAAAATATTTGACTTCACAATGTGCATGTTCAGCAGTTGGTCATTGTGATAATTTGTGAGTTGAAGAGTAATAATTTTTCCTTATTTTATTTTTGTAAAACCTCTGGAGAGCCTGGTGTTTAGTAATTTTCTGTTTGATTACGATAGAGGCTGCGTGTTTTAGGTGTTTGTGTTGAGCAATAGGTTTTCTTTTTGTATCACACCCTTCTAACATGGCACAAACAGTAGTGGGTATCAGCTTGGTTCACACAGGGTCACATGATTGAGGCGTTTTTAAATCCGGTGCCATTACATCGGACACCGCATAGCCAGTCTGCTAGAGGCACGGTTTAGAACACAGAATCTAGGTAAGCTTCACATCTATAGAGACGATGACGTGCAATATGCAATACTCTGTTCTTCTACATGGTGACATATGAGAACACATGGTTCAATCATGGTTTTATTGAGCTGGTGAATACTGGAAGTTAGTAACTTTTTGTTATGGATCAGGATGCAAACACATGGACTACGTAATGGTCTAATCTAGTTTTCTACACATTTTATTCAAATGTTCATGGCGATGTTTTAGCTTTGTTTATTTTTTTTATTAAGAGTTTACAGAACAAGTGTGAATTTTTAGTTTTTTTGTTAAACCTCGTCAATGTGTTCCTGCCAACACCTGGTGGTGTTTGAGAGGTTACTAAGAGGTTTCTCATTCTAGTCAACTCTGGGTATGACTCTGCTCACATCAGAAAACATCTCACATATAGCAGCTGGTATGGCCTATTTCCTTTAAGTCCCTCTTTAGGTCGAGCCTAGACAGCACATGCGCTGACTGGAAGACCTGCTGTAGTCAAAAAGGATTTGTCCCACGTGCTGCCTTCCCATTGGTCCAATGCATTGTTGCTCTTCATTGCTGCTTCCTAAATGGTTAACATGGCGATAACTCACTTCCATTTTTCATAGAGCAGCACCGACCAAATACAATTAGTAATTCTTAATCTGTGTTTCAGGAGTACTTTTTCCTGTTTTCTACCCGCCATAACTTCAGCTGCAACCGCTTTGCTTTATACCTGTTGTGGTCAGTGAAATCCATTTTTATTTTTACCAACCTATCAGGTGGAGGGGTGTTGCTGCTTTGTGTGCATTCCTCCTCCTGCTGCTAGCGGGATAGGGTGAAGCGACAGCTCTGCAGCCGCTGAACACTCTGCTCTCTTGTTTAGATTGGATACTACAAAGAATGCATGAATGCTTTGACAGTTAACAGTTGCAAAGTGGTGATTTCTTTTGAGGGCGACGCAGGGGTAAAGATAGAATGTCGCTCAAATGATTCGTTATACAGTAGCGATGCAATGGGGGTGCGGGACTTCAGCTGCAGAGAGTTGCTTTATGCTCATCGTGGTCCATGAAATCAGATTATTTTTTTTTTGCAAACCTTTCCTATCACAGGTAGGGGCGTGGCTGCTTTGTCTGCATTCCTCCTCCTGCGAGGTGGAATGGGCGAATCGGCAGCTCTGCCACCGCTGAACTCTCTGCTCTCTTGTTTAGTTTGGATACTACAAAGAATGCATGTATGCTTTGACGGTAACCATTGCAAAGTGGTGATTTCATTTGAGGGTGACGCAGTGGGAAAGTCAAAGAATGCCACTCAAATGATTCATTATACAGTACCGATGAAATGGGGGTTGTGGGAGAGAAACGTTTCACAGGCCGAAAGGCCAAAATATTACATGATTTCCTGTTTGTGTACTGCTGTTAATTATTATAACTCCGTCCAATCCTGTTATTTCTGTGATAACAAAGTGAGTGTGTAGGGAGAAGGCATGCATCAAGATGGACTTCTAAACACTAACCAAACAAATCTTTAAAAGTATTTTAAAACTCCGCTCCACGTTCCTTTTACATTTTTTTTTCACTGCGCTTGCCGTAAAAACGTTCGTTACTCAAAAAAAAAAAAATACCAACCATGTCTTTGCATGGGTATACACATGCTTCTGAGAACACCAATCTGGAATTTGTCAATAGATCGCTTCACACACATCTTGGCCTAGTTGTTCTGGAATTTCGCTTTCCATTGTAGCTTTCATCACTAGTGCTTTCATTGGTTTGTCTCAGACACAATGGTGTTATGTCCAGGTTTTCCGGTCTCTCTCGCTCTCTCCGGGGCCTTGAGTATGCATTGATCTCTCATTAACCCTTCTCGTCCCAGTTCTTACAGATAACCTTCCCTTTTTAGGTCGAGCCTAGTGAAGCGCGCATGCACTGCTCTAGGAGAGGGCCTCTTGGGATCACTCCAGACATTCAGAAAGCTTTCAGAAAGCTTGTCGCATTCTATTGGCCTTTGCGTGTGGCTTTCAAAAAATGAAAGCACACAATTGGCCAAAGGCGGGTACGTGTCCCACCTAATCTTAAAATGTTCACTCCCATGACGTTTTGCTCTCGGGAGCAAGCAGTCTGGCAGCTGCATTCCTCCTTGGTCAGGTGCTTTTGCTTGTTATCTGCTAAAGCAATATATTGCCTTTCCGAAGGCTGCCGCCCTTGCTTAACCTAGTATCCTGTATCATTGATTTTAACACGCTGCCCTGCTTTTCTTTGAAATGCTTGTTCTTTTAAGTTTCTTTTGGAGAAACTCGAGGGTGTGAGCTTCATGGGATTTTTTTTTTTAAAGTTTTTTGTTTTGTTGTCATTAAACCTTTCTTGCTTCATCAACGCAGCACAGCACATTATTATTATTTTTTAATAAATGTGGGCAAACAATTGTGTACGAATCCTCTTCTAATGTGGCTGCTGGTCTCCTCCCCTCCTTGTTCCTTCGCTACTGGTATGTTGCAAAAAAACTCCGCCTAGCAGTTGCAGATGGTGGAAATCTGCTGTGGTACGGTCACAAGCCCTTTTGCGTTAATATGATCTGTTGCTCTTGGCGTGTCAGTGGTGTTTTCCTTAGTGTTTTTGGCAGACATTATACATCCCCACATGACGTAGGTGGGCTGGCACCAGCCCTGGCTTTCCCGCGAACCTAGTCTTACATCTAGATGCCTTGTACATTCATGATTCCCCCCCACCCCCCGTGGTATGCATAGGCGGAGGTGAAAATAAGGTGGGCATTTTGTGAAAGCGCACTCCTCTCCTGTCAGCAGTGAAACCCAGGCTTCCTGCCTATACGTCCCCCTAGTTTCTCCATTCTCCTTCCCTTTACCTGTCCTCTCGCGTCCCTGCCAGACACTCTCCCTCTTCAATTTGTAATCCTAAATAATGTGCTTTATTCACAGCTCCTGGCCTGGACTACTGCTAATTAAAGGAAGTGTGTCTTGTAAATTACATAATGTAAACATTATGGCACTTATTAATATTATTTTTTTCCGCTGTAATAAATTATACACGTTTCATCTCTCCCCTAAGGCCCCACCTCTTGTGTTTCTGTTTTTTGTCCTGCGTCCAGGACGGAGACAAACGCGGGCGCATTTAGAACACGTCTTTATTCGCTCTCTATATTCCAAAACTGCCGCTTCTCCCCGCGGCACCTCTCCTTCCGCCCACAACCCGGCCTGACCTTGTCGCGAAGCCGCGCCAGGCATGACAACACGACATCTCCCCCTTTTGTATTTTAGAAATTCAGCGTCTGTTACAGTCCTTCAATGAGTCGGATGGGTTTCCGAATGTCCCGTCGTGGTCGGCTGGGTCGTGATTGACTGTGAGGATGCTCACTTCTCTGGTCATGTGTCTCCAAGGTTTGTAGGGGCTCTTCATGACTGCTTTCTTCTTGACTTGACACGTCCGTGTCCCAGTCAGGTCTCCGAGCCCAGGTGTAGGCTGTTGGGTTGCATCTTTTGAAATGTGACACGTTTCTGGTCATTTTCTTGTTTCCTGACTCAGCCGTGACCATAGTCCCTTTCCTTCACGTTACTTGTAGTGGGTGATGGTGGTAATGGCTGTCTGCTTTGGATTTTCTTTCTTGTCTCACTAGTACCCAGTCTCCTTCTTGGATGTCAGATGTTTTGCCGTGTCTGCGGAGATCAGTGTATTCCTTCATCTTTGCCTTCTTGTTTCGATCCATTTTCGACCAGGGTTTCGTGGTCTGAAGTCGTGATTCTGGATTGTGTAATGGCATCTGTGGTTGGTATCAGGGTACGAGGGGTCCGCCCGAGCATCAGGGTAGCCGGACATTGGTTTGTGGTGCTGTGTGGAGTGGTCCTGTATGCTCTGAGTACTTCGTTCAGTGCTGGCTGGATATCCCGGTGAGTTAGCTCAGCTTGTTGTATTGTCTTTTTAATGGTGGCCATGAATCGCTCAACTATTCCATTGGCCTGAGGCCACAGGGGAGTGATTTTCCAGTGTTTGAAATTGAGATGTCTCGCGAAATCTGCAAATTCTTGTCCATTGAATGGTGGACCGTTATCAGTCTTCACCACCATGGGGATGCCCCATGCGGCAAAGGCTTCATCAATTGCAGGTATGACAGTGGTCGCTTTGGTAGAGGAAATCTGTTGAGCAATGGGGAAGCGGGAATATTCGTCCATGATAACAATGATGTATTTTCCGGACTTCAATGGGCCAAAGAAATCGACGGCTACATGGCGCCAGACGCTATCTGGGAGGTTCGACATTTGCAGGGAGGCATGTGGTTCTTCGCGCCCTACTAGTTGACAATGTGGGCAATCTCGGAGCGTGGACTCTACCATCTGATTGAGGGAGGGGAACCAGACACTCTCTCGCAGCGCTTTCTTCGTGGCTACTACCCCTCGATGTCCTTCGTGCGCCAGGTTTACAGTTCCCTGTCGCAGCTGGGTAGGGATGACAATTCTCTGACCTCTTAATAGGCCCATGTCACTGATGGAAAGTTCATCTTTGACGTGCTTGAATGCCGCAAGTTCCTGCATATTGATGGTGTCACTGATCTTCGGGTTCTCTAGATGTCGCCACGAGTCAGTGTGAACCCAATGCATGACATTTTGTATTGTGGCGTCATTTGCCGATGCCTCTGATTGCTTCAAGTGGGACGGCCGGTGGGCAGGCTCGGTCAATGACGAAATGGAGATATTCTTCAGCCACAGAGTGGCGCACCTGCGTCAGAGTCTGGGGGTGCCGTGATATGTAGTCAGCCAGATTCTCCGCCTTCCTCGGTTTGTGAATGAAGGTGTATGTATAGTCTTGCAGACGGAAGCCCCACCGTTCGATTCGCAGAGGCATTTTCGCCATGGGGTTCCCAAAGATGGTGATCAGTGCTTGGTGGTCGGTGACGAGTGTGAAATGTTTGCCATACACAAAAAGGTGGAAATGCTCACACGCCCACACAACTGCCAGACTTTATTTTTCCGGTTGGGAATAGGCTGTTTCGGTGTCAGTGAGGCTGCAGCTGGCATTCGCGATGATGTGCCGTTGGTCTGCTTCGTCATCATATTGTGCTAGAATTTCCCCTAGCCCTACGGGGCTGGCATCTACCGTGATTTCAGACTTTAGTTTGGGATTGAAATAGGCAAGGTTGATGGCTGAACTCGCAGCTGCCTTGATTTTGCAGAACGCTCGGTCACACGCAGCTGACGATTGGAAGCTTTGTCCTTGTCGAATGAGTTCTCTGAGGCGATAACTAATTGTGGCATAGTCCCTGATGTAAAGTGCGCAGTAGCTGGCCATCCCCAGGAACGAACGAACATAACTGACATCGTGAGGTTGTGAAGTGTCCGAGAGCGCTTACACCTTGTCGGGGTCTGGTCTCATGCCCTCCTCTGAGAAAATGTGGCCGTAGAACTTGAGTTGACTTGTGAAATTCACATTTTTCATGGTTAAGTGTGAGGTTAGCGGTGAGTAGGGCATGACAGACCCGGTCCAGCGCTTTGTCATGATCTTTCTGTGTCTCTCCGAACACTAGGATGTCGTCGCTGTAGTTGAAGGCGTTTGGAATGTCTTGTATTACTCGTCTGACAGCCTCCTGGAAGATCTCCGCAGCAGAGGAGATTACAAAATTGAGGCATTTATACTGGAAGAGTCCTTGGTGTGTGGTGAAAGTCGTGATGTAACGTGAACGTTCGTGTAGTTCAAGTTGATGGTAGCCTTTGTTGAGGTCTAATTTCGAGAAAACAGTCGCTCCGTTCATGCGTGTGATCATGTCACTGATGTGAGGTCCTGGGTTTAGCTCCTGTTCGATGGCTGTATTTGGGGCTCGCATGTCGACGCACAGGCGTACTTAGTTGCCCTGGCCCCTCTTGGGTACGACCACAACCGGAGACACCCACGGAGTGGGTCCAGTTGATCTCTCAATGATGTCTGCTTTTAAGAGGTCTTGTAGTTCGTCATCCACCGCTTGCTGTAGGTGAAAAGGCACTTTACGGTGATGCTGTGCCACTGGTGTTACTTGCTCATTTATATGTAGCTTGACTTTGAAATGGGCAAGCTTCTCTAGACCGTGGAATAGTTTCGGGAACTTGTTGACGATTTCTGGTGAGTCGTCTACTTTGTATAGGATCTCGACCAGCTGCAGGCGTTCCGCTGTTGGTAAACTGAGGAGGCAGTCTGCTGCTTCAGGGCCTTCGATCATGTGAATGTACGCTTGGATTTTCCTGTCCTTGTAGGTCAATGTGGTAGGAAACCGCCTTAAACACGGCAGTGGTTCTCTGGACATCCACGTGTAGACCCACACTGCGGCTGGTTCCAGTTTCGGCTTGTGACTCATGCTCTGGTATTCAGTGGCGCAGATGTAATTGAGCGATGCACCTGTGTCCAAAAAGAACTTGGCCGAGTGATTTCCTATTAGAATGTGGAGTCGCGGGTATTTCTTCAGTCTATCTGTGTCTGCCACCATACATACGTATTTGTCGCTGTCTTGTGATATCGGAGTGATGGAGGACTACTCTCTGGATGTTGAGCGCCGAGATCGGTAGGAGCTATGTGACTGGGTACTGGATGTGGACAAGCTCGTTTAGTGGTCTCTTCGACCTTGTACAGCCCTTGCATGGTGACGGGATCCTGGAGTCTGTCTGGTCTGTCTCGGTTCCGTGCGACGAGCTTGACAGGCTGCTTCAAAATGGTTATCTTTCCCACATCGATGGCATTGTTGTCCAATGGCTGGGCATTGACCCGTGTGAGGGTAATCTTGGCCGCACCGGTAGCATTGTAGAGGTTGTCTACGGGAGTGACTGTTCTGTGCCCCTCGGCTGGGTGACTTCACGCGAGGCTGTCTTGCAAATCTCCCCAATGAGTGTTGGTCTGAGTGACGTCATGGTTCTGCGTGAGTGTACATGAAGTGCTTGTTTGGGTTTTTTTTTTTTTTTTTTTTTTTCCCCGGTTTAACTGGCCTCCATTTTCATTGCGTGTTCTTCGGCTTGATCATTGGTGCGTGTGAGTTCCCCTACTTCATCTAGAGTGTAGTATTTCTTCAGGAGTCTGCGACGTAGGGAGTCAGATTGACATCCGTCAATAATGCGTAGACTTAGTGCGTCATCTGTGTTGAAGTTGTCGAACTCAAAATAGCGGGCTAGACGCTTGAGGTGGGAGATGAGGTCGCCCATGGGTTCGTCTCACTCCTGAGACACGAGATTGAAGGTGTAGCGCTCATAATCTAGATTCCGTTTGGGGAGGAACTTCTTATTCAGCGCGTCTCTTACATTGTCATATGATGCAGCGCTGGTCGACTGCAGGTCTTTGATGATTTATCCAATGTCTTTACCTACGAGATTGCTTAGGGCTATGAGCTGCTGGTCGGGGTCACGGACTTGTGACCCCTTGATGAAGTCCTCGAGCCATCTCTTCCACGCGGGGCCCATGCTTCTACCAGAAGTCAATGGTAGTGGCTCAGGGGGGCGCAGGTACAATACTCCCATGGGCATCAGTCCAGGCGGTGGGGCATTGTGGGCCGGGCCAGGCACCGCTCGCTGCGAGGAGTCTGGGTCTGACAAGGTGGGGGTGCAAATGTAGTTCTACGAGGCTTCGGTGGCGTCTGCAGCCACTTAATTTCACTTTTGCAGATTTCAGGGGTCTTTTCAGTGAGTTGCCTGACTTTAAAATGGCCGCCACATCAGGATTAGGCTTAATCAATGGGGCTTGCCTGACTTCAAGATGGTCACCGAAGGGGACTCATGCAGGCATGCTTCACTTCTCTCAGAGGCATCTGTGGCAGAGCTTACCCCTGCTCTTGAGTTGTCTCCCCTTGGGGCCGTAGCGGTGTCCTGTTCGTTGGGCCCCCAGGCACTACAGGCTGCATGCACTTGTGGCCCCCTGCCTCGCGCGTTATTTACTTTATTCAGTGCTCTGCTCATGGCTGCAGCAGCACGCGCCTCTCCCGAGTTGTAGGATGAACGAGGGGGGGGGGTCATGCCACCCTCGTCGCCACTTTTGTGTCCCGCGCCCAGGAAGGAGACAGACACGGGCGCATTGAGGACACGTCTTTATATTCTCTCTATTCCGAAACTGCCGCTTCTCCCCACGGCTCCTCCCCTTCCGCCCACAACCCGGCCTCACCTTGTCGCGAAGCCGCGCCAGGCATGACGACAGTGTGGACTCGGTTGCGTTTTCAGACATTTGTGCTCGGGCTCGAGTGGTCGACCTGGAAACTGAGGAAGTGGGTTTGAGCCTCGACAGAATGTTCAAACATCTTGTGATTCTGGGCAAATCACTTAATCTCCCCGTGCCGATCAAAATGAATATGTCCATCTATAATGCTGAATATGTTCATCTATAGAACTAGTGCTCCTGTAAAGCTCTCTGATACCTTCGGTTGTGTTCGCTCTATATTAAACTCCAAACATATATTTTAAAGGATGGTTATTAAAGCATTTTAAATAGAGGAGTAACCCCCTGAGAATCTCGTGACCGAAAGCCATTTAATGATGTCGCACTAAATTCAAAAATCGTATTGTTAAACGGAGACAAACAGCTACTCTCGCTGTGTAGCGTGCAGCTTCATATGTGATATTAGATCAGTGGGCGACATCTCGCTTGTGCCACTCATTCCGCTTCTTTTTTTTTTTTTGAAACCGTTTATTGCAATCTCAAGTATATACAAGTATGGGCCTACAACCTTCCGGCCGGCCGCTAAAGTGACAGGAGCACCTGACAAACGTACAAAAAGGCACTTGGCGTTGCAGAGAAGTAAATCAGGAGGTATCAACGACGTGGGCCACATGACTCTAAGCCCACAATACGGTTTCATTTTATATGAACACAACAACACAGAAAAACCACACCCGCAAGGCAACCCGCAATCGAAAGTAACCGCACATGCTCCTCAAATGAGGGACCCCGACCATCCACAGGAATCTAAAGAGGGGGAAGGGAAACAAATCCAGGACTGGGGGAACTCTGTGCCCGGGGCTGGGGGAGGGGGTCAACTAGGGGGACGGAGCCGGTGAGGCAGCAGTGGTGGCTCGCAGATACCCCCGCGGTAGGCGTTCCAGGGGCCCCATACTTTCACCCACGCCCCAGGCTTACCCCTCGCCACATACACCACCTTTTCTCGGAACAAGCACCAATCCATGTGTTCTTTCCAGGCCGACACCGCCGGGGTCCGCTGGGATCCCCACAGTTGAGCGATGTCACGCTTGGTTATCATATATCCCAGAGTCACCCATCGCGTCTGCGGAACCGAGTAATCAGCTGGTTCCCACACATTCAGCAAGCATCTCCTCGCTTCAGGCAACAGCGCGACATGCGTAACCAGTCGCAGGACCTCATGCACACCACGCCAGAATCGCTCCACTTTCGGGCATTCCCACAAAATATGCAAAAAAGTCGCCAAAGCACCACACCCACGCTTACACAACCCATCCTCAGCATAACCCATACGCAGAAGCCTTGGCCCCGTCATGTAAACCCGGTGGAGTATCTTAAGCTGGACGAAGCGAAGGCGAGCCGGTATGGCCACCTCCTTCGGAGAGGCCACCGCGGAACTCCAGTCTTCGTCGTCCAACTCCAGCCCGTCGGCAACCCAAGCCTCACGGAGGCCGGTCAGCAGGCCCGAGCGGTCATTAATCAATTTTTTGTAAATAAGGGAGATCGTGCTGTCCGGAACGTGGCCATCCAGCACTCTATCCTCCAGGGGGGAAGACTCCGGGATGGAGGCGACGTCTGGGAAGACGGAGCCCAGCGCGTGACGGACCTGCAAGTACCGAAAGTATTCACTGCCCTGCAGCTGAAACTCCGTCTGCAGCGTCTCGAATGTTTTAAATCCCCCTCTCGTCCAGAGGTCCCCCACTTTACTGATGCCGATCGTGTCCCACTTCTCGAAGCCCTTCGAGGTCCACAGGGAGCCCAACCGCTGAGGCGCATACAACGGCGACGCCCGGGTCAAACGGTCCTTCCACCCCATAGCTGCATTGGCCGCGTGCCACACCCGCACCATGACACGCGTGGGCCCCGTCAAGCGGGGATCCGGCGCACCAGAGTAGAGCGCTCGATTGTAGTCGCCACCGGGCAGGAGCATCTTGTCCATTTCAAATGCCGGGTTCAAGGCGGGCCCATAGAGGCCGTGATTAATTGCAGCTAGCTGGGTGGCCCAGTAATACCGCTTAATGTCCGGGAGGGCGATCCCCCCCGTCATACCACGGGAGCGTCAACTTCGCCAGGGCTATACGCGGCCTCCCGTCCCAGAACAGGCGGCGCTGAAGACTCTCCACCTCACGGAAGTAGCGCGCCGGGACTAGGTCCATAGTGTTCTGGAGAGCGTACAGGAAGCGCGGCAACGACATCATCTTAAACAATGCCGCCCAGCCGAGCGGCGAAAGCGGCAGGCGCCGCCAGCGCGCGACGTCCTCCTTCAAGCGCTGGAGGGGGGGAAGCAAATTCCGCTCGTAGCGGGCCTCCGGGTCCAGCGTGATATAGACACCCAGGTACCGAAACCCCTGCGAGGCAATCTGGATCGGACAGCCCCGCGGGAGGACGGGAGCCTCCCCGGAAAGCACATAGACACATGATTTAGCCCAGTTGATGACGAGGCCTGAGTTACGGCCAAAGGAGCGCAGGACATCAACCAGGACAATCCGTGATTTGCGCGGGGAGGCTAGGTACAGAAGGATATCGTCAGCGTAGAGGGACACGGGGTCCTCATACTCGGGGGTCCAACGGAGACCACGGATGGAAGGGTGCCACCGCAGCCACTCCGCCAGGGGTTCCAAGGCCAATGCAAACAGGAGCGGCGACAAGGGGCAACCCTGTCGCCTGCCCCGTCCCAGCGCGAATGGGGCCGAGACTCGTCCATTCACTACCACCTGCGCTAATGGGCCCGAGTACAACAATTTGACCGAACTGATGAATCCCGGTCCAAATCCAAATTTCGCCAGCATCGCCCAAATGTATGGCCATTCGAGCGTGTCAAATGCCATGGTGGCGTCTAAGGACGCCAAGATGGCCGGCTCCCGCACAAACGGAACACGCGCGAGCACCCCGTGCAAGCGCCGCAGATTGAGGGCCGTGTTGCGATGGGGAATAAAGCCGGACTGGTCTTGGTGGACCAAATCGCCTACCACGCCGACCAGCCGGTTGGCGAGCACCTTGGCAAGGATTTTGGGCTCCGCATTCAAGAGCGAGATAGGCCGATAGGAGGTAACCCGGTCTCGGGGTCTCCCCTCCTTGTGGATCACCACGATTGTAGCCAGACGTTGGTCCGGCGGGAGGGAGCCCCGCGAGTGGGCCGCCAGGAACATCGCGCGGAGGTGGGGTGCCAGTACATCCGGTCGCAGCTTATACAACTCGATAGGGATGCCGTTCGGGCCCATGGCCTTGCCAGATGCGACCGAGCGTATGGCGAGGGCAATTTCGTCCGAGGTAGGAGCAGCATCCAACGACTCCCTGTCCTCCACCGAAAGGGAGGGCAGCGCGATATCCCGAAGCAGGACATGGGAATCCGCCTCCGAGCAGGGAGAGACCGGGGAATACACCTCGCGGAAATAATCCGCGAAGCAAGAGACAATGTCTTCTGGCTCGGTGACACGTACACCATCCATCCTCTCAATCAGCGGACCACACGACTCGCTCTCTCCTTTTTATCCAACCACGCAATCAATTTACCAGCCTTATCACCCACATCATTCAGTCGCCCCTGTTGCTCTCTACTGAGGCCCCTGGCTGCCTCCGTGACGAGGGCCCTATAGGCCGCTTGCTTAAGGTGTAGAACATGCAGTGCAGCATCCGTCACCCCACTCCCCAGATCACCCTCTAATTCAGTAATTTCGGCCTCCACCCGGGTCACCTCCTCCTGCTCGCGCCTCCGGGCATGGGATATGAAGGAGAGGGCCTCCCCCCTAAGAACTGTCTTGAAGGCCTCCCACAGGGAGATAGCCGAAGGGACAGACCCCACATTCTCCTCAAAATACCGCTGCAAGGATTTAATCAAGTCAGCACGAATGGTGGGGTCGCGCAGGTACCAGGCATTGATTGGAGCTACCCTGCCCTCCCCCCTCGGGAGGACACCAAAGTGCAACAGGAGCGGGGAGTGATCTGAAATACCCCGCGCCAGATGGCGCACCTCTCCCACCCTCCCAGCATAGGCTGCAGGGACAAGGATATGATCAAGCCGCGAGAGGCTACCATGGGCACCCGAATGGAAGGTGTATTGCAGCTGCGTGGGATGTTTTAAGCGCCAGCAGTCCACCAATCCCAATGTATCTAAGAGGCCGGACAGCCACGCCTGCGCCCGGAGGAGGTCCCTAGGGGGGTGGCGATCCATAGTCCCAGAAACCACCGCATTGAAATCCCCCCCCAACCACCAGAAGCCCCCCCGGAAGGTCAAGGAGGAGGCGCCCCAGGTCCGCAAAAGTGGTAGACTGTAGCCCCGGTGGGACGTACACTGAAACAAAGACAACCACTTTGCCCTCCATTCTCCCCACCAAGGCAGTGTAGCGTCCCCTCTCATCATGGCGCACCTCGTCTATTTCCAGCGGGAGCGAGTTCTTAACCATGATGCCCACCCCCCGCGAGCCAGACGTGAAGCCCGAGTGGGCCACCAAACGATAGCCACGCCGATTCATGGCACAAAAGGAATTACCAATAAGGTGTGTCTCCTGCAGAAAGACCACATCTGGCGAAATTCGTTTCAGATACTGCAGGACCACACCTCGCTTAATCCTATCCCCCAGTCCATTAACGTTCCAAGACAACAAAGTCAAGTCCCTACCCCCCATCACATACAGAAGCCATCATTCGTCCCCCCGAGAGCACCTCAAAAACACCAATACAGTAAAGGGTTTGCCTTGCGGTAAAAATGAACAATACCCCACCCGTCCCAACAGAACTCCCCCCTCCCTGCACGAGCCCAAACAGCCCCCCCAAAGTGCAGTGTGCCTGTCGCCCCATAGATGAGAAAACTAACTAGTCCCCCAGAGGAGGAGGGAAAGCCCCCAAGGGACCCCGTACGACCTCCACGGGAGGGGAACTTACACAATCAGTCAATGATGACAATAATGTTGTCCAGAGCAAGGCCTACTATTAGTCCCTCAGTCCTGATCCGGCAAGCCCTCCCCACCAACCGTGCCCCCCCCACCCCCCCGGCCCCGATCCCCGGGCAAAGTGTCCAACCAGTCCCCGGCCGCCTCGGGACGATCAAAAAAGTGCGTGCGGCCATCCACCTCTACTCTAACTTCGCTGGAAAAAGCATCGCATACTTGAGGTTCAGGTCCCGTAGGCGACGTTTGACTCCGAGAAAACTCAGTCTCTGCTTCTGGACCGCCGGAGTAAAATCAGGATAGAAGTTTACGTCCACATTGTCGAGTCTGACCGGTCCTTGTTGCCTAGAAGTCTGCAGGATAGCGTCTCTGTCTCGAAAGTTGAAGATCCGGGCAATGAGAGGCCTCGGAGGGGCTCCGGCCTTAGGTCTTCCTCCGGGGACCCTGTGGGCACGTTCCACCGCAAAGAGTTTACTCAGCCCCCGGGGCTGGAGACGGGTGAGGATCAGGTCCTCCACAAACAGATCCGCCGCCTCCTCCTCACGTCCCTCCGGCACCCCGACAATGCGGACATTGTTCCTCCGGGCCCGACCCTCGGAATCCTCCAGTCGACGATCCATCAGGGCGCTCGCCTGGCCAAGTCGGCGCACCTCCTTTTGGAGGGCCGCCACGTCCGTTGTGAGGCCCGAGGTGGTGTGGGCCAAAGAGTCGACCCGGTCATTCGTCTTGGACAGATCGGCCCTCACCAGGCCCACATCCACGAGGACCGAGTCAATCTTCTGCGCCAGAGTGTCAAAGCGCTGGTCCACCGAGGCCTTCATCTCGGCGATGGCGCCCATGACGTCTCGGAGGGTCAGATCCGCGGGCAGAGCAGGAGCATCAGTCGGGCCCACAGGGGACCTACGCGGCGCCTCTGGAGATCCCTTCTGGAGGGTGTAGCGGTCCATGCTGTTGGATTGATGGGCTGCGCCACGGCGGGTCGATTTCACCTTTGCCCGGTCGCCATCTTGCTTCGTGGACATGGCTCCAGTCCCCAAATCGTGCCAATCTCCTTGAAAGGGGCTGACAAACCAGTTCACGGGCACCGGGGGGGGGGCGACCACAGCTCCGAAGGGCGGATCACAGCTGGCAGGCCGGCAGGGCACCCCGACGAAGCCACACCACCGCACGCCGCCCCGCGACCCTACCTCGCTTGGCAGCAAGGGGGGCGCGAAAGTGAAAGTGCGGGGTACGCGAGTCGCCCAGCCTCGCCCGCCGCTGTTGTTCACTTGGTCTCCGGATCGCCCCACAACTCCAATCCGGGGGGCCGGCGTGGAGAAGGCCGCAAACCTCAATCGATGCTCCCGCCGGTGTCCGAGGTCCGATTTGGAAACGGAAAACGGGTGGCACCTCAGCTCGGTCTCACGAACACAGTCCCCTCGTCTAGGACAGGATATGGTCAGGATTTATGCAGGAGGTCGCGGAGGTCCTCGGGAGCCTCGCACCTACGCGGCCATCTTGGTTGCGCGCTAGGCTCCTCTGCCCTCATTCCGCTTCTTGACATCGTTCGTACATGCGTGCCTTTTCTGCCATCTTGTGGCTACATGTGGTCTGTAATTGTTACAATTACAGAAGTCTGCTGTATGGCTAAACTTTTATAAGGTCCCAAAGGCGAGACCTATTGGCTATGCCATTGCTTGTTGATCTCGATTTCGATCCCTAATGCTTTGAGATTACAGGATGATCCCGGTTAACAAGAACACCTCTTGCCAAAAGACAGAGGCATGCTAAAACAGACATTCTTTAAATGAACAATGCATGCAGAAGCAGCTAGATTCTTCTGAAGAAACAATGAGAGGCATATAATTTGCAGGCATATGTTTTGTGCAGCTGGTATTGTAAACTCACATTTAGTAAGTACTTTTATGCGCAAAAATTAAGAAAAAATAGTTTTGGTGAAATAAAATATATTTCCCCAAGATCACACAATTTGTCCAGGTTTTTTGGTTTCACTTTGTGCAAGTCGGCCACTAAACGAGTATCTCTTGGTCTCCTTTTTATGTCATGCTTTGTTTTGCGTCTGTGCGTTTTTCTGCAGCTTTTATACAGCGGTGAACTCGACCGTAAACTATATAGTAGTGCTTTATGTAAACACGAGTTGCATCACGTGCAGGTTGTTTTTTGTAGGCCTGGGCTAAAATTCCGTTCCGCTCGTGGAAATTGCGATAATTTGACATTTTCGCGTTCTGCGGAGAGCGCGAAAATGTCAAAATTTCCGGAAATTTTTTGCTTGCTCGCGCTATAAAATACATTCTCGCGTGCGTGTGATCGCCTTACCTGAATCCCCGCGTTCGCCGACAAGTTTTCCCGATCCGGTCGCGTTCTCCACGAGATGTTGGATTGTTGGTAGCCATTTGCGCTGTCTCGCGACAGTTTGCGCCCGCAGTAACATCATTCGTCCCGTGATCACGTCTTCTCGCGATCAGGCACCGTGAGACAAGTGAAAACAAGATGTCCGCGAGCAACCGCAGGGTAAGTTGGCGAGCCGCGACCACGCAGTAAATACCGCGAACAGGCGGGGAACAAAAAAACTTCTGCATCTTTGCGATATATTTCCGCGTGTTTGCGGAGATTTTTAACATTTTCGTGATAATTTGCGAAAGTGAATTTCGCAAATTTCCGCCCACCCCTAGTTTTTTGTTAAATACTCACTCCACTGCAAACCAAAAAATATAAATAAAACACATCTATAACCCTAATGGCTTTAACTTTTGCAAGTACAAGACCTATTGCATTACAAATGGTTGTTTAATGTAGTTGTAGTACAATTCGTTGAGATACCTTTTCCTTGCAGAAGAGCACAAATTGCCCGAAATGCATTGGAATGGACTTCTGAGTATTTCCATGATTTGAATTTTAGAAATGTGATTAAAGCACAAATTATAGATTGACCGTTCATAACTTCTTTTTGTTAAACGTGTTCAATGGAAAACGTCACCAATGAAGCAAAAACAAGTTTCAAGTTAATAAATATACGCATTTGAAGAAATTTTTTTGGGGGGAAAAATGCTTGGTGGGTAACTAGCATTGTTTGTACTTGCATAGACTACTAAATGAATTCCACCAGGATGTTTTTAATTTGAACTACATTTTCCTAAATTTGAATGGAATGATGCAACTTTAAGGGATGTCATTCAGATTCTCTGAGATTAGAAATTGCACATCCCTTTACTGCTTACCTCACCCTCATCAACACTGAACAGCTGGCCATGCTTGCATTAATATGTATGGGTTGAGCATTTTATAGATTAAACTAAAACCTTGATTTATTGTGTTTTGTTACACTAAAATCTTGATGCAGGTTTTGCTTTTTTTCTCTTGAATAGTGATGTCTATGTAGCCTTAAAAGGCTAGAGATTGCATGGGTGGGGGAGTGACAAGGAGCGGGGAGATATGAAGTCGTTCTACTGCTGGTATCCTCCCCATATGCCTATACATTTCCTCTGATTAGGGATGGAGTTTCATAGGTAGTAAATGGCCTCTCGGGCCTTTAGGTAGTGGCCTAAAACTTCATGAGTGTAGGCGGAGTAGTAGTGAAGGTTCCATACTTTGCACTCATCTAACCAACTGATCTGTGTCTGCCCCTCTGGATGGATTTTATTCTCTTCCGACCTCTGAATTGGCCATGCAGATTTTCTGGGAGAAGTTTGGCAATGGTGCTCTTCCACTTCAGTGCAGGAGAGCGCCTGCTAAAGATGCTGGGCAACCTGTTCCCTATGATATTATGGAGCGGAGACTGAGTCCAGGACGAGCAGTAGTGGCTATGGTGAGGGCAGAGCAAACCTGTGACCTCCTATATATTTCATGCATAAAATGTAGTTTTTCAAGCAGATCAACACTCTATCGTCTGTGAGCAGCAAGCAAGTCCTCTTGGATGCTATGTATGTGGAGTCGTTTGATGATCATGGAGAGGTTGTCGGGATTTGGGTGTTTGTTTCTTCCATTCTCACCAGTGAACGTACCAATTACATGGAATTAAATACATAATAAAGCCTCCACTGAGCGCATTCAAATTAATATCATAAACGGTAACAGGATTTCAGTGCAATTTAGAGCAGCGCGCCTACTAATAATTGGCTGCAAGTTTTTAAGGTCAGGTTGACTGGATTTTTAGCTTTCATTGACAAGGTTACGTTAAATTTTTGGTCCGTGGTTAGCCAAGACCACCTGATTTTACGAAAGTTGTATACAATGTACTTTATAATCTGGCACAACAAGACTCTCTGAAAGCACATTCACATTTTTCTTCCACCAGTTTCATCAAACGCGATGGGACAAAGGCTTAGCCCATTGGCTACCATCACTTTGAGTGGCAGCCATTTGCTCTTCAATAAGGAGTTCATCCACACATAGACTTTCCTTTCATTGACACTGGCTACTATGACCATGTCTGTCTAAATGCAAAAATATTTTTGGTCTTAAAAAAGCAATAGTTTTTTTGTGAGTGTTTAAAACGGCGAGTGTCAGGAGCCCCCCAACAATTAAAATGGCCCCAAAAAACCAACAAAGCAAACATTGACAAAACCAAAAAGACTGACACCCCAGTTCCGAACCTATTGACTTCGCCAATGATTGTTAAATTTGATTTAGAGAATACTTTATCACTCATAAAGGAGGCATTTTGAACTTTCGACGCATTTAATTTCACAAATTCACAGCCCTTAGAAAAACTAATAATTAACCTTCTCTGTGACACATCTTACATAATGCTCCAAGGTGTGCATGGATTGAGGATTTGCGCTATGCAAGCCTTGAACTAACCGAATACCTTCAAACCGTGGTCTAGGATACCAGGATATGTCGGAACCATGCCTACATTCTGCTTCTTTTCTTCTGTTCTGCATCACTTGGTTTGCTCTTTGCTTTGTCAACGTCTTATTAAATAAACTATGAAATAAAATGTACTTTTCTAAAAATTAAAAGCTTAATTCGTGATCTTACATGAATAATAAAGCTATTTGAAAGGCGTAGATTTCTCTGGTTAGTCGGAGAACGAAGTATGCTGCTAAAGCAGGAGTCTGTTTTAAATGAGTTTTAAAAAGATTCGTATTTGACATGTGGCTATAGCTCGAATTGATAACAATATTATAGATGAAACTTTTCCCAACTTAAGAATGCCGAAACTGGCTCAGACAGTAAGACGTGTATTTATTTACTTATTTATTTATAAAGTTTTATATAGCGCGAACAAGATCCCGAGGGATATCAGAGCGCTTTACAGTATGATGGGAGGAAGGGCAAAATGCAATATCCATATCAATATCCAGATCAATTAGGAGGGAGAAAAAAAAACAGGAATGGTCGTATATTACAGTACAATTGCACCCAGGAGGGTAAAACAATAAACGGGTGTAGGCGGGCAGCAAGGGGGAGGCACAGTATGCAGTTAGGGGGAGCCGTATCAAACTGAAGTACAAAGGCAGTAGGAGCAATGTCAATGGTCACGTAGGTCTATCCCTATTAGGGTAAGAATTTGTTCATTAGGAATCTATTAGCTTCCACTTTGAACGCCGTCGATAAGGAGATTCTGCGAATTTCCGGTGGAAGAGAGTTCCATATCTTAGGGGCAGCTCCGGAGAAGTCCAGGTGACAACTTCTTTTTGTTAAGGATGAGTGGTTTCAGGAGGAAGGTAGAGGCGCTTCTTGAGGACCTTACACCACAGGATAGTTTAAGTTTTTGCGCAAGGTACCTAGGAGTGTTGAAGTGAAGGGCTTTGTGTGTAAGAACAGCAATCTTTAAGTGAATTTGTGCTTCATAAGGCAGCCATTTGAGGGATTTTAGGACTGGGGATACATGTTCTTTTCGTTTGGTGTCTGTAACCAGTCTAGCTGCAGCGTTAAGTGAAGTCCCTAGTGGAGCCAGGGCGTATTTGGGAAGGCCACAGAGGGTAGCACTGCCGTAGTCTAGCCTCGGCAAGACAAGAGCTTGGACCACCTGCTTGAAATCATTCAGGAGAAGGAAAGGTTTGATATTTCTGAGTGACCTCAAGTGGTTTGCTCCTTTGCGCACATTGCTGATAGGACGTAATGTTCAGGTGCTTGTCCATGGTGATACTGAGAGACTTGGCTGCGTCTACGATGAGGAGTGCAGTTGAAAGCAGTGAGGTGACTCAGCCAGAGGTCTAGCTTGGGGATGTGGTTCGGAGTGGAGATTAGCAGGAATTCCGTTTTGGAAGTATTGAGCAGGAGATGGTTCTCCATTAACCAGTTTTGAGTTAACATTAGGGTAGTATTGAGTGAGATGATGTTTTCCAGGGATGAGATTTTCACATATAGTTGCACGTCGTCCGCAGACATGTGGAAGAGAATGTCCATGGAATTTAGAGAATGTGCAAGAGATTCCAAGAAAAGGTTGAAGAGGATAGGAGATAAAGCAGACCCTTGGGGGACCCCCATGAGTACAGGAGAGGGCTGGGAGAGAGAGTGTTTTGCCTTGATACTCTGCATTCTGTGATGTAGGAAGGATGAAAACCATTGTAACACCTGATCAGAAAAACCTATTCTGTTTTCCATGATGTATAGGAGGTTGTCATGATTAACTGTGTCGAATGTGGAGGAAAGGTCAAGGAGGATCAGGAGGCAGGATTTGTTTTGGTCAAGCATTTTTAAAATGTCATCCATAACATGAAAGATCTGATTCGGTGCGGTGTCCCTTCCTAACGCCGGATTGATGCTGGTCTAGGAGTTGGTAATCCTTGGCCATGTGGGGATGAGTGCATTTTTGATTTCTTTAAAGATGGAGGGGGGGCAACGGGTCGCTGAAGTGGTTGGAAGGGTTGAATATTCTGAAGAATCTTGATGATGTCATTTTCACTAAATGGGGTAAAGGTGCCCCATGATGCATTGTTTTTGGAGTTCATGGAGGTAGATTTACACCTTTCAGAGGAGTCCATAGGTAAGGCAACTCTGGAAGAAGGTAGTAAAGCCGTCTTAGAGGTGAGGTCAATGGAGATGATTCTTGATTTTTCAGTGAAGAAGGCGGCAAGATCATCGCAAAGGGTGGGTTGCCACCAGGATCAGAGTGATTAGGATCAACGACTGATTGTTGTTTGACCAATTCGAAAAGTTTCCTAGGGTGGTTTGCCGCTTGATCCAGTTGGTGTCTGAAGTAGGCCGCCTTAGCACTCTTGATTTGTTTGTTGTAGAGGCTCCTGGCATCTCTAAAGAGTTTTAGTTGGTCCGAGGAAGGATTGACTCCCCAGGAACGTTCAACTGCCCTAAGGTTGCGGCATTCTAAGTTTAAGTCTTCATTATACCATGGTTTGGATATTTTTGTTGAAGCATTTTTAATTTGGAGTGCAGCGATATTCTCCATGATGTTGGAGATGGTCGAGTTGTAGGCGTCGGTGAGTGATTGCAGCTCAACCATGTCAACTTGGGAGGAGAGGGCAGATTTACAGTGGGCAGCTAGTTCATCAGAGTTTACTGCTCTTAGGTCCCTTTTCCGTATCTTTGATTTCAATGGTTGTGCCTTCCTCATCAACACTTCCCTGTTAATATAAAAGAGGATGCTGTGGTGGTCGGACCAGTCACACGGGGTAATGGCATCTATGGTGATAGTCTGCCCTTTAGAGATGAGGTCTAAGGTTTCTCCTTTAATATGAGTTGGTTGGTCACAGTTCTGAGTCAGTTCTTGATCAATTAAGAAGGATTTAATGCAAGATACAGCGGGGTCGTTGGGTTAGACCAATGAAGGTTGAAATCACCGAGCAAGATTTGGGACACCGCTGAGTCGACATTGCTAGAGATGATTTGCATTAGCTGCTCAATGAAAGGCAGATTGTCACCTGGGGGGGTGGTAAAAGGTGTGAAGTTTGCATACCGATAGGTTCATACTTGATATGCTGAGACAGAGGTATTCACAGGAGGAGGGCATCGAGGAATCTGAGTGAGAAATCAAGTGTGTACAGGCTAGGCCACCACCTTCAGAGCTCTGTCTAGCCTAATTTTGTCATGAATGGGAGGTACTAGAAGGTGTAAGATAGGAGTAGAAGCCGGATTTATCCAAGTTTCAGTGAGGATGATCC
Source organism: Triturus cristatus (assembly GCF_964204655.1). Classification (NCBI taxonomy): domain Eukaryota; kingdom Metazoa; phylum Chordata; class Amphibia; order Caudata; family Salamandridae; genus Triturus; species Triturus cristatus. Next base: position 467,185,809 of record NC_140583.1, on the reverse strand, counting down.
TGTCTAAATCATTGTGTTGGATGAGGTCAAAGATATTGGAGGCGTGTTTACAGGCTGATCTGCAATTAAGTAGTACACATTTAAGTCAAGATGGATGGGGGGGGGGGGGGTAAGGAGTCTGGGTGACGTTCAGACCGGTGAGGTTGTTAGTATTGCTGCATCTAAGATTGCGAGTAGGTTCTCTGTTTGGGTTAGAAAGGATGGAAAGTTTTTGTCTCTGGGGGTAGAAGTTTAGATTTGGACAAAGTTGAGCTAGAGTTAAGTCATGTAGATCAATGGTCGCAGGGTGGGACTCTGATCCTCTGTGGCAGGCGGGGACGTTTGGTAGTGGAATGGATTTGGGGGTGGAGGGAGCTAAAGGCTGATCCATGTGATCAATATGCCTAGTGGACACTCTTGGCAAATTCGCAGAGGTGAGGAGAGATCTGATCATGGAGAAAAGATCATTTGAGAGGGCTTTCAGTTCATGTAGCTCAGAGGTGAGAAGGTGTAACTGTAGAGATTTCATCAAGGTGCGCAGCCAAGTCGGAGTGTTGGGAGAGGAAGGAGTGGGGGAAAAGCGAGCGGTGATGGGGAGCCCCGGAGTAAGCCTATTTGGGATTGTGTGGGGGAATCGATGGCCAGACTCTAGTCAGGTATGTGGCAGTTATAGCGATGGGGGGACATCATCTGTTAAAGGGGAGGACTGTAGTACTTGAGGGAGCCTCTCAGCTCAAGTCATCCTGTATCGAACTGACAGTCGGTGAGGAGATTGAGCCCATAGAACCATCAACTAGCTGAGGGGGCGTTCTAGTGAGTTGACGTAATCCGACTGGGGACAAGGAAGCTATGGGATCAGCAAGAGGTGGTGTGGGGTTTAGGGAGAGTGGGGTACTCACTACTGTTAAAGGGATAGTACTGGTCAAGTACTGGTCAAGCCCAGCGGAGACGTGGTGGTTGAATTTGGGTCAGTGGCGTTGCCGTGAACCGCTTTCCTGAGAGTTGGGTAAATATTGGCCATCTTAGCTAGGTTGTTAGGTTGTTAGGGGCTTGGATTAGGATGATACCATTTTTGTAGACCGTGATAGTGGTGGTGGCTTTGAGAGTGGATGAGGCCATGTGCAGTTTTCTTAGATCCAGTTATTCATAGCATGGAGTAGAGCACAGTTTGCCAGCAGGCCTGCTTTCTCATATAGAAGATGAGGTTGTAACCAGAGAACCTTTGTTGGTGCGGAAGTAGTTGTCTGAGATTAGGGTTTCTGGTCTAGCGTGGATGTTTGTATTTCTTTACCGTGTTCTTGTAGAGGTTAGTTGGAGAATTAATGATTAAGGCGTTGGAACCATTGGGGTCGCCACTTATCTCCATTGTGAAGAAGAGTCCTAGTGAGGATGGGAGCCCAGAAGAGGAGAATCAGGGGGTGGTAGAAAACATCACCCCTGTGTCTCTCAGTGGAAGGGGGAGTAATGGTAGCACATTGTGAGACGCAGAGACCTTGCAGTGCAGTGTCAGTGACTAGGGCCCAATTCACTACAGTCATGGCGTCCCTTAACTTGTCTCTGCTTTAAAGACTTGCACTGGACGGCACACAGAGCTGTAGGAAGATATAGACGGGTAGCAGAAAGAGGTCCACTCTGCGACCTGGACACAAGACTACCATTTAGTATGAAAGGAACCCAATACATGCCATTTTAAGGACCGGCAGTAATGCCCCAGGTCTTCTGCGATCTATGTGGAAAAGACCAAAAAGGATCACCCCAGTAACGAGATCAGTGGCGTGGTGGAGTGCTCCTCATGGTATGCAAGCCTCGCATCAAGCCCATTATGGCAATCTGTATCCAAAGACACTAGCAGCCATTGTGTGCTTGACAAAGGAAACCCCTAATAAAGAAATCGAATGTGTAGTGGGATATTCCACAATGAAATGTAAGGAACTGTCACAACACCACTAATTACAAGCAAGTGTTACCACTCCCGATATAACTAGAGAGGGAACAATAATCACGAGAAATTTTAAGTGCCGCCATTTTAAAGTCAGGCAATGACATGCGAATATGATGTCTTCGTATTCCCGCCATGTGACAGTCAGGTAGTGTTAAGCATTCACAGCAAATGAATTTAAGGAAGCTGTAAACTGTTACCGCGTTCAATTAACAAGGTGGCCATGTGATCATGGTGCCCCACTGCCACGTTGGATCTTAAGGCGGGAGTCTTCGCTGAGGAAGCTTGTTGCAAGGAGGGCTGCCACGATTGACCCTGTCATCCGGGGGTTCAAAAAGCAAGGCCCTCTCTAGCGATACCACATTTGGCTGCCGTACTCCTGGCAGGACCCAGGCGAAGTAGAAGCATCAAAGAGCCAGATGCTGGAGGACAGTAGGCGTCGGTGAACATTGCCAAGCAGGTCAGAACGGTAACCTCGATTAGGAGCAACAAAAATGGCGTCTGAGCCCAAAAGGAGCCGGTACTCCCAGCCCCCAGTTGGCAAACAGGCGAGCAATCGGCCGTTCGGGAGCGGAGGAGAAAGGCCCACTGAATAAGGCGAGGCTGGGGGGGGGCTCCGATTAGGTCCTCGTGGGCGAAGCTCGTCTGTCATGGGCAGGAACACATCGCGGACACCATTGGGCAGCAGGAGTGTCCATGCTAATGGCGCCTGTCCAAAGAGTCGCCCACAGGCACCAGGAGATCACTGACCTCGAACAGTGCTGGTGTCCAGACAGTGTAGGCATGGACCTGGGCAGCCATGGCGGGCGATCCAGCGGGTGAGTAGAAGACCGATTCAGCTTCAACTTTGTGCCTCAGTGGGGGTGAGCCATCTGGTCCAAGGGCATGTGGGGATGAGGGCTGGTGAGACGGTTTATACAGGGATAGCTACCAAATTGGTAATCCCCAAACCGGGAGTTTAGAATTTGGATATTGTGTAGTTTGCTACTATGGACATAAGTTAACAGTAGCAAGGAGAGGAATTTTACTTAGAAAATTGGCTTATCTGCATGAAGGTTTTCGTATGTGTTACCCAGCAGTAATTAGGACTGTGGTGAAATGTAATATTTTAATGTCAATTCAATTGCAAATTTTGCAACTTAGTACACCTTTAAGTTGCAGAGTTTGTCAGACTCAACTTAGTTTATGGACAAAATATCTTGCAAGAATGATTATGCAGACGTCTTTTACCCCTGCAAAATTGCATTAGAATTTTCCTAACAAAATAGGTTTTAGGATTTCTTGTCCTAATACAAAAAACGTCTGTGTAAGGGACTTCTCAAAGTGCAATGTAGGGCTAGTAGCCTTATCGTCCACGTTTTACTGACCTTTAAATATCTTTCCACATCATTCTGGTTGTCTCCACTCAGGCCAATGATTGTAGAGAAGGAAATCATCAATTGTCAATGTTATCAGAGTCCAGTGATTATCGTTATTTTATCGGCTAGAAACATTTTAAGGACGTAATTCATATGAAGAGAAGTGGTGCTTCCATGGCACTCAATAGTCATTTTGCCTCTTATAAGAATTTGATAATAATTTGAAATTATGTATTCATGTTTTTTGAACCTCAGAACTCTACTTTGGAGAATCAAGTCAAAGAGTTGCAAGAGTCTTTGGCAACTGAACGTGACCTGAATCGTAGACGACTAAATGATAAAGACCGGGAAGTATCGGACATGCGTCAAAAACTTCAAGCTCATTTGGAGGAGTACGAGCAGCTTCTTGATGTCAAACTTGCCTTAGACATGGAAATACATGCCTACCGAAAGATGCTAGAAGGCGAGGAACAGAGGTAAGACACTTGCTATTTCACTGTTTGCATAACAATTGTAACCGCATAAATCCACAGTGTATTTTGTGATGTACAAAATTAGTTATGGTTCAGCCTGCTTCAATGAGACTTCGGTAATGCTTGGAAAATGGATTACATTTTTGAAAATGCTAGGGTTTTTTTATGTATTTTTTTTTCCACTGACCAAATGCAAATTGTTTGGTAAACTAACAAATTTTAAATACTTCTGTTTATGTTGGCAGTTGAAAAGTCTTAACACTCCGCCAACTTTACACCAATATTTTTCATTAGCTTTTGTCCTTGTCCACTGTAAACTGTGGCTGTTCATTGGGCAAAAGGCTTAGTAGTCCCTCCTTAGTACTGCCTTGTCTCATTTTGTAACCTCCCATGGTGACACCCCGTTACAAGTGTTACTCGGTAGGCTTTAATTACCGCCTCCCAGTACTGTTTTCTAAAATAGCAATAGGGCTTCCATTTGCAAGAGTGTTAGCTATTGGCATTGTAAATGGCAATGCCTTTTATTTATCGGTTTTAAAAACAACACTAAAATGAAAGGCATTTTCATTTACAATGCCAATAGCTCAAACTCTCGTAAATGTTAGACCTATTGCATTGCAAGTGCCCGTTTTGGCAAGGAGGCCAGGCTACTTAAGATGTCTGGTGAGGAATTTTAATGTTCACCTCTTTTCATGGTTTTAATCACTGCATGATAACGCATTATATACAAATAGAATGTGATCATCCTTACAGTGTATGGTTTCTGTACTCTGACACCTTTACTGTGTCCTCTATTGGCATCTGAGCAATAGGATTCCTTTTATGCAGTAGCGTAGCTAGACCTTTTGGTGCATGTGGCAGTCAGGGGCTTGCCACCCTGCAACTGCCACAGGTGCGAGCAGGGCGGGGTGGCACCATCCCCCTTGCTGCGCCACTGCTTTTATGACTGTCCTTTCATTGTCTTGTGTTCAACTTTCAGTTTTTCATCCACTTTCAAGGTTAGAATACCATGAAATTTTTTGACTTTGTTCGCTCCCATTCGGGGGGTGGGGGAACAAGAGGTAATCGGGGGGGGGGGGGTGTAACTGGGTCTCATCTGTGGAGGAGGAGTTTACTTTTAGTGAGGTCTGCCCTCCTATGGCTTTGCAACCTGGGCCACGTACAGCCCTTTCTGCACTTCATTCTTGGTAGAAGCAATGGCAAGCAGTCACAGGCTTCTCAGGGAGGCAGTGGGGCTCGAGGTCAGAGCTCAACTGTCAATTCAAGAAGGGAAAATACAGCCAACTGCACATCTTTTTAAGAAAGTTTTTATTACACAATGATGCTCAGTACTACACACTACAAATAACTGAAATAATGTTGTGTCTGCAGGTGCTGCTGCCTCCTTGCTCCCTTGCTGCCCCCCACTGTTTCCATGGTATTTCCCCGGTTTTAAATGGTTCCTTCCTTGTTCTCTGGGGATTAGCAGTGTAGTGTGAATCTGGCTCAAGTGCAGGTTATATCACCCTCAAATAGTCCTCACGGATTACTGTAGGACCACCCACCTTCTTGGGCACACCTATTCATTCCATTTGAGTGACTGCGTCTCATCTGGCAATCCTTAAGCGCCTCCCACCTTTCGTACAGGAGCTGCATTCTGCAACGCACCTGCTCAAATCCACTGATGTGCACAGCTCTTATGTAGTGCTGTTCCAACTAGAATGATAGCTGCTTTGGAATCTGACGATGGGGCTACACCTAGGCTGGCAGTTCTTTACCAGACCCCTGACAATACTTGGGCAGATTCATCTCAACTGATCACAAATTCAATTGATGTAGCCTGCAAGGGCTATATGCAATTTTGGCAGCTGCATCCCTGAAGCTGCTGATCACAGCAGTTCCACATTGGCCAGTAGTAAGTTTGGCATTTGTAGCACCACACAAGCTGATCACAGCTTGGACAGGTGTGACCTCTCACAGACTGATCACAGCTCCTGAAGTTGTGGTTTCACACAGGTTGATCACAACATAGTCACAGCCTTGACCAAGCCTCCGCACTCTTCCTGTCCAAGTCACAGTTCCAGGCGGGAACGGCTATGAAGAGTCTGAGATACCTGGGTCCTTCAGATTGATCTCCTGCAGTCCTCTCTTATGGGCACCCCACAGACACTTGGGGACATTGCAAACCCTACACCTTTCTGGACCGTGTGTCCTCCTACAGGTTTGGACGGCTCCTTCCCTATTTTAGCAGGCAGGCTTCTACAAGCTTCAGAATGGGTATATAGCTCTTTCAACAATAGCGCCTCACTTTGGTATAATGTCTCCCTGCTGGGAGCCTGGCTGTCAGGCAGACACACGCTCTGATTGCATAGTACATCTGGGGAGCACTCCCTTACCTGTCCATAAAGGAATTGAGATTGGAAACAAAAGTAGTGTGGTCCCACTTTTATACACAACTGGTAGATGGGAAATGTGGATCCATTATCTTAAACTGTAGAATCCGTTTAGGGTGGTTTCCTTTTCAAGCTGCTCTATAGATAGTCTTTGTGTAGAGTGATGCGACCCACAGCAGGACAGAGCCCATCCGGAAGCACCCTCAACAGAGGCACAGAGAGGAGTTACTTTTCTGTACTTGCCTGTCACCAGCCCAACTGAATTTGTAATCCAGGAAAGACAAAAGGCCGCACATCACCTAAAGTTTTCGTCACCTTGCACAAAAGACTGAAGTCCCTCATCTCACCCCTACCATCCACCAAATGGCAGTGCTAATGATGACTAATCAACACCTGCTTATTAACCAAATTGCCTCATCGAATATCTAAAGTAGCCATGTCTCTACTCCCCTCACCACAGTGTCTTAGTTTGCCCCTCAGCTTCAGGATGTGTACAATACACTTCCACTGTCTGGGAACATAATACTCACCTCCAACATGTGCAAACCTAGACTAAGGGTGTCCCAGTTGGAACCCATGGACCTCTATTGCTCTGGCTCACTCTTAACACAAATCATGCTTCTACACGCCTCCACACAAACTCTGATAGTGCAACAAACTGGGTAAGCTCTTAAAAACATAACTTTAAACTAGTGGACTAGTAGGCCTGCAGTCCAGTGACTGGGAGGAGGTCCCATTACACAAAAGATTCTCAGAACCCGGTACGCTGCCATCACCACTTTATATGCCATCACTGTCCCTCAATGAAGGCAAGCTTGGTGTGCCTCTCCATGTCTCAGAGAAAGTTCAGAGCCTACTCCTATCAAGGACAGGCCTATACCTCTGTGTACATTAGCATGATGTCAGTGCAACAATTCAAGTCAGGATACCAGATAAACATTTCTGGGCAATTGGACATACCATACATCTTCCAGGAGATATTTTCTTCTGAATAGACATCCTCTGAAACAGACTACACGGATTCTTATCCCACCATTGGAGCAGTCCGGTCATCAGATCCGCTAAACCATTAGGAAAATCCATCTGCATTCATATGATTTTTTTTTTTTTTCTGGATTAATACTTCACAGTATAATCTAGGTCTTGTAACAAGAAGGATGAAGCCACTTTATGGGGCACCCTCTTTTCCCATGGAACTAGGGTATGAAAGACCTAAAGAATGTAGTTCCGGATGGAGTCACTTACAAAACTGTATTTGATGCTATTGCAGGGCCTAGCAGACTTAAAAGCCCCTCTAACAAAATCCATGTGCTACAAATATGTGATTTTAGAAAATGTAATCATTTGTCAGTAGTTGTATATTAATTCTACATGTATCTGTTTATTTATAGATAGATGGATACACACACCGTGACCATGCCTATTAGAAAATACTCCTGGAAAGGGTGAGGATATTCGAGTATCTGGGTATTACTCTATCAGAGCACTTTGAGTGGGGGTCCCAGATGGCCACGGTGAGACTTAGGTTAACTCAGACCGTGGGTGTGATTATGAAATTGCACAGAACCTCTACATTCAAGCCAGCTGCCCCTGTTGTGGAAATATATAAATCCCAAGCAGGGGGGGCACTCTGTATGTGGTTTAACTGTGGGGGCATTGCTCTTCCTCTAACCTCACGAAACTGGAGAACAACTTCATGAGGCAGTTACTGGGCCTTCCTCGTAGCACCTCCCCTCGTTCCTCTCCATATGGATTTGGGCATGAGGCCTATTGACGAAGAGATTGCCCTTAGGCCTATTACATTTTGGCATCGGGTGTGGGTGACTCCGGAGTTGTCCTTCTACAAAGCTGAGCTCAAGGAGATCCTGTCTATTCCAACTACTAAGAAACTCCCCCTGCTTTGCCACATAAGAGATCTCTTTGCTAGGCTAGGCAGGAAGGACCTCTGGAAAACCCCTGAGACATCATGCCCATCGATATCCAGGCTGGATCTAGTGCAACACTATAGGCAATCCAACTTAATGTCCCTACAGGAAAGAACTACTGGCGGTCGGATGACAGCAGAGTTCCTACAAGTAAAGGATGTATACAGAAAAGAACAATTCCTGGATGTGATCTATCCCCCACTGGCCAGGAAATAGTATATACAATTTAGACTAGGGAACCTTCCACTAATGAGCCACACTAGCAAATGGGCCACAGAGAACATGGGAGATTGTCCAGCGTGCAATTACAGGGTAGAGTCTGAAATCCATGTATTGTTTTTCTGCCCTGCATACCACCTGCCTCGCAAATGCTGGTTAATTCAAATATGTAGAAACCTAGGGTTTGGGCGTTGCTTGGAGGCCTACCGAGTCTTGAAATACGATACCCATCCTACAATCGGATTCGCTGTATCACGCTTTTTACACACTATGTGGTCCATGCGGCGGGGCTTCCTAAAGTAACATTTTGGGATGTTTTACGATGTGTAACTGTAAAAGGTCACAACAGGATTCAGCAAATAGGGAACCTTGTCTCACCCTTCTGTTTTACTCATTGTTTTTAATTGTGAATATTACAGTCTGTCATTAACCTAATGGTTGCTTTTTAATGGATTTTAAGAGAAGCGGAGGATGCCTTTTTATAATTTGTGTGCCTGTAGATATGATTGCGAGTGTGCACACCTATTTTTTTTTTTAATGTCTACTGTGTTTTTGTAATGTACTTTTATGGTCCTAGTGGCCGAAATAAAGTTATTGACTGACTGACCGACTATTAGAAAATGGGTGCAAAAAGAGCTACCTGATCCGTATGTCACTACAAAATATGAAAGAGGACCAAGATGGCAATGCACCACATATATCAAAAGGGTCAAATTGTCCAAAGACTTCTTCAGATGGTGGTCTCATGTAGTTCGTGTTTGGTATTAATGATGAGCTCAGAGAGCTTGATGATATATCTTGCTGCCTGTGTGACCTCCATTGTAATTATTTTGCCCATGTGATGGGACGTCTTGAGGACATTTTTTAATCCTTTTGATCTCTGTTGGACTTTAGTGTCCTGGCTCTCTTTTGCTACTTTTTTCTGAGAATTATCCTTTTCAAATTTTAGTGGTTGAAACATCAACTAACTAGTCTTTATCAGGTTTGCTTTTTGTGTCAGTCATGATAGATATCTGTAAAATTATTTCTGAAATGGATGCTATTTTGTTATAAATAAACATATAACTGAATGTCTTAATCATGTGGAAAATATATGTTCATGCACACGCTTTTGCTATTATCTTTTTGTTCACTTTATTTGCACTTGCACTACGCCGTTACTTGTAGCTCCTACTCTAATACGAATTGTCAGTGTTGTGTGTGTGTGTGTGTGTGTGTGTGTGTGTGTATATATGTATATATATATTCCACCAAACTTTTCCAACAAAAGTAATCGACGCCGTGTCTGTGCGCAAAATCAAAGTTTTAATGCCAGCTGAAAATGCTAGACGCGTTTCGCCTGTCCTGCAGGCTTGTTCACTAGCAATCCAATAAAGTTACAGTGGCTTTTTTATTCGTGAATGTGATTAAGTCACATGTGAACTACACCAATAAAAATGGACAACAGACTTGTAGTTTTTTCATAGTGAGGCACAGGTTAACACTAATGAAGGTAAAATACCAAAATGCATGCTTGCTAATTCATTTCCTGATAAATTACATTTTAAATGTCATTATGTCACAATACAAGATTACATTGCAACTATTTGCGTCAAAATAAAATCATCTTCGTAAGACATGTTAAACCTCATTGTCGACCAAAGTGGTCAATAATGGCCTGATCCGGTTGAAACCGAAAACAAATTGACCAATATTTGTTTAAGTAAACCCAATGTGTTCAAGCAGAATTATGATGATAAAAATTCATTATTAAATGAAAGTTTTATACCTAATTCCAAAAGTCCACAAAGATATCACAAACCCTCCAGGCCGTCCCATCATCTCTGCCATAGGGAGTGCATTTGAGCACACTTCCAAATTCGTCGATTCATTCCTGTGTCCTCTTGTTAAACTCCTACCATCATTTATCCTTGATACAAGTGACTTTTTACGTAGGATCTATGATATTCCATGGGAAGATGATTTTTTATTACTTACCATAGATGCCACAACTTTATACACCAGTATCCACCATAAAGATGGTTTAAATGCTTGTCGTCATTTCCTGGGTAACCGTCCCGCTAGGCTTTGGCACCATACCCAAATGATACTCAAAATGATTTCCATCGGTCTTGAGAATAATTTTTTTCTATTCAATGGCGAACTGTACCATCAAATATGCGGAACCGCGATGGGCACCTGCTTCGCCCCCAGCTATGCGAATTTGCATATGGGCTGGTGGGAGGAGCAGGTGGTCCAAACGCTATGGCAGGATGAGTGGCAAAATAATGTAATTCACTGGAGTCGTTACATTGACGACCTTTTTATCATTTGGAAAGGTACCAAAAAAAGCGCAGAGGAGTTTGCGAACAAACTCCAAACAAATGATTTAAATTTGAAACTGACCAGTGAAATAAGTGCTTGTGAGATCAACTTTTTAGACCTTACTGTGTATGTCAGTGATGGTAAATTACAGACCAAACTCTACCGCAAGGCCACGGATGGAAATACACTGCTACATGCTACTAGTTTTCATCCAGTGAAACTAGTTAGGAGTATCCCCTATGGGGAATGCCTCAGGGCTTTACGCAATTGCAGCAAGGAACAGGATTTTGAAAAAGAGCTATCCTGTTTGAAGTCCCGTTTTCAAGCCAGAGGCTACTCGGCAACATGTTTGAACCAAGCTGTCTTTAAAGTAAAACAAAGAACTAGAGAGCAGATACTGTTTAATAAAGACAGTAAGTCAGCCAAACCATCCCAGTCAGAGCCTAATAAGTGTAGATTCATCACTACATACAATAATCAACAAAATGAATTAAGAAACATCATCTACAAACATTGGAATATCATTCGTAATGATCCTGTATTGGGTAAAACTATACAAAGACGACCGCAGTTTACTTTCAGAAAAGCTAGATCTCTCCACCAAGCTCTAGTCAGCAATATGTTACCTAGTGAGACTAGGGTGAGACCGAACAGTGCATGGTTAAGCAGAAAGGATGGTTTCATCAAATGCCTTAAATGCAAAGCTTGCAGCTTTGGTAAAAATACAACTAGTTTTCCAGTAGGCTTTGATCATAAGTCTGTACAGCTAATAAAAGGGAAATTTTCCTGCAAAACAGACTATGCAGTATATGTGCTTCAATGCCCTTGTGGGTTGAAATATGTAGGTTCTACTATCCTTCCTGTCCACAAAAGAGTATTGCAACATTTGCGAGCCATCAAGAATGGGGACAAATCCTACCCCGTGGCTCGTCATTTCGATCAATACCATACCAGAAGCGCAGCAGGTCTCTCTTATTTTGTTATTGATGCCGTCCCTATTAACAGCAGGGGTGGCAATCGTGAGAGAACTACGTAAACTGGAATCTTGTTATATTATTAGACTTAATACAAAGATCACGGATGGGTTAAATATGGAAGATTTGCATACCCATTTATAGGTTCCTCCCTATCCCCTCCTTTTTTAGGTTTTTTTTGGTTTGGTTTTATGGTATTTGGACACTGTTATACTACAGACAATATGTGTTACACAGGTTTTAATTGTGTCATTCTATGTATATGCCCACTTGGGCCTTACTTTCATTTAATAATGAATTTTGATCATCATAATTCTGCTTGAACACATTGGGTTTACTTAAACAAATATTGGTCAATTTGTTTTCGGTTTCAACCGGATCAGGCCATTATTGACCACTTTGGTCGACAATGAGGTTTAACATGTCTTACGAAGATGATTTTATTTTGACGCAAATAGTTGCAATGTAATCTTGTATTGTGACATAATGAAATTTAAAATGTAATTTATCAGGAAATGAATTGGCAAGCATGCATTTTGGTATTTTACCTTCATTAGTGTTAACCTGTGCCTCACTATGAAAAAACTACAAGTCTGTTGTCCATTTTTATTGGTGTAGTTCACATGTGACTTAATCACATTCACGGATAAAAAAAGCCACTAACTTTATTGGATTGCTAGTGAACAAGCCTGCAGGACAGACGAAACGCGTCTAGCATTTTCAGCTGGCATTAAAAGTTTGATTTTGCGCACAGACACGGCGTCGATTACTTTTGTTGGAAAAGTTTGGTGGAATATTGATGACCGTGATTGGGAGGTCATTACTTCGACGCGCCCTTTGGTCTGGAGACAGCGGGTATTCCCATTCGCTTGTGGAGTATGTATATATATATATATATATATATTACCTACTGGCGGTCGCCAGTAGGTAGTTATAGTTAGGACCCCTTTTCCATAGGAAATCCGCAACATTCTATTTTGAATAACTTTGGCGCCGGTCGACGAATCCTCGCGAATTTCTCAAAATAGGTGGGGCGCTCCGCTCCTACCCTGAAAGTCTCGGGAGGATTCGTCAAGCGGGGGCTGAGATAAAAGGGGGGTCCCAAAACGCGTTTTTCACATGCATTTTTCCATAGGACCTTTAGACAGGGCTACAGCCCGAACGGCTGAACAGAATTACTTGAAATTTGGCAGAGAGGTAGTCCTCAGGTCAAGGAAGTGCCTTTTGTAGGTTTGGTGTAAATCTGTTAAGTAGATTCTTAGAAAATAGCCTTTAAATCAATATATATATCTGAGCCAGCTTACGGTACGCTTACCGTACGCTTACCGTACGCGTACGGTGGCGTGCGCGAGCGCGATTCTGATTGGCTCTTAGATCTTAGTAAACATTCGAATCGGCCGAAACCAGGAAGCGGCGGCCGCCATTTTCTCTCTCGCCCTGAGAGTTAGGTTGTTAAATAAAACCAATACACATGTAAAGGAGCTGTTTTGACAGCTCACACACACATAGCCATGATGAGGGAGTCCCCCAAGACCCCCCAAGGCCAAAAATACTATTTTTATTGTTTCGCTAATTTCGCCGAGTACGCTTACCGTACGCGTACGGTAAAAAATGTAAAAAAAAAACACTATCCACACTCACCCCACCCCCTGTGCTTTTGGTGGCCGTTGCCCACCAAATGTGCAGGGCTTATCGCAGATGTTGAAAAACCACAATATTTTTAACAAAAATAATAAAAGAAAAAATTATCCACACTTTCTCCACCCCGTGTGCAAATGGTGCCCGAAGGGCACCATTTGTGCATGGCTTATAAGCACCGTAAGCACAGTAAGCACCGCGTGCTTACTGTGCGTGCACGGTGCGCGAAGCGCACTGTGTGCGCACGGAACGAACTGCGTTAAGTGGGCGCGCACGCCACGAATGGCGTAAAGTAACTTAGCATTTAAAAAATCGTACAAATTCACTGAAAAAACCATAGGTTTCACACACGTTATAGTTAGGAATTAGCATTTAAAAAACCTTGCAAATTCACTGAAAAAACCATAGGTTTCACACATGTTATAGTTAGCGGAAATTTTACTGATAAAAAACCAGTGAAATTCCCCCGTTATAGTTAGTGCAGGCAACTATAACTCACGCGACCGCAATCTTCTGCTGATGACATATGTGTCTTTATGAAAAAAAAATAATTGTAATATATGTATAGCTAAAAATGTATGGAAGAAGACCTGGGCAAATAAGTGTCTAAATACAGTATTAGCATCAGCAGAGGATTGCGGTCGCGTGAGTTATAGTTGCCTGCACTAACTATAACGGGGGAATTTCACTGGTTTTTTATCAGTAAAATTTCCGCTAACTAACATGTGTGAAACCTATGGTTTTTTCAGTGAATATATATATATATATATATATATATATATATAATACCCTTTCAGGCATAGAGTGACTAATAAATTATGCAAGAAAGAAGCAGAGAACTCTGAGTAGTTCTCAAGTTTAGGTGGAAAGCAGCTCCTGTATGGAGCACTCTCAACACTAGCGACACTCTAGATCTGCTCACCTCAAATGTCTGTTTTTCTATCAAAATCTTTAAGCATATGATTAGCACAGTGCCTTCCACGCCGAGATAGAAAAGGACAAAGTCTTTTGCCATTTGTACAGCAAAGTCTTTAAGCATAGGACTAGCACAGTGCTGTCCTTGCCGAGCTGTAAAATGACAAAAGCCAATTACCACTCCAGGCACAGTATTACAGCTTTGAGTTGGTAAAATACCAATCAAGCCAACCTGAAATGAGTAAAAGCAACCCCTGACACAGTGTTTCTTTCTAATTGGAGCTCTTCAGAGAGGTATAGCTTTGTCCAGACACAAGGGAGCACCCAATATAAGTCAAAGAAATACCCTTTCAGTCATAGTGACGAATAAATTATGCAAAAAAGAAGCAGAGAACTCTGGGTAGTTCTCAAGTTTAGGTGGAAAGCAGCTCCTGTATGGAGCACTCTCAACACAGAGTGCTCGATACAGGAGCTGCTTTCCACCTAAACTTGAGAACTACCCATGAAATGATTTAAAAGACACACGACCACTGGAGGTAAAAAAGTATATGAAATTTAATACTACAAGTTCCGGCATGCACTGCAATTAATTCTATCAAGAAAGGCGCACCGGAAGCCTTAAAAGCAGTCAAGCACGCAGGGAACTGTGGGTTTCCATAGAACAGCTGTGATTTTAAATGGCCTCTGATGAAAGAGCATGAATGCTCTGAAACGCGTAAGGCAATGGACATAGCAAGTCGGAGCTGTAATCCTGTTCCTTGTTAATAAATGGTTATGTAACCGATCAGCTGGAGGAGTGCGTCTCTGTTGCAGGGCATCTTTGGCGGATATATATATATATATATATAATATGTGACGTCATCACCAGTGCATTATGGGCGCGTGAGTTATAGTTAGCTCAACTAACTATCAGGCGAATTTCTCTGGTTTTATGAGTCAAATGTCGAACTATAACGTCCCTGAAACCTATGGTTTTTTTCCGTGAGTTTCAAAGGTTTTTAAACGTTAATTTCAGATTTTAATATTTATAAAACCTATATTTTTTCTATTTTTTTGTAATATTTTGGAACTCTACTATCCTTTTTATATTTTTTTAGTTTAAAAAAAAAAATAAAATTATTAGAAAATATGTAATGTTTTATATCTTCAAAATCAAGTATGTATATTGTTTCTTTGGTAACAAAACTGAACTCCCGTACTGGTAGTCTACCAAGCTCCATCAGCACGCGAATCCTATCCGCCATATTGCTTAACTCGTAAAGGATGCGCATTTCGTATCGGACGAGTTCGTGGCACCGCGTCCCGCGTAACATATACGTATGTGGTCGCGCCAGCTGCTACTTCGGTATGCGACGGGTACACAGTACCAAGCCGCGCCTTACGTCATGTACATATGGGGTCACGCCTGCCGTGCATTGCGTATGCGACGAGTGCACGCTGCCAGGCCCTGTGTTACGTCATAGACGTATAGGTGTCACGCCGGGAACGCCATTACCTCATTTATTTGTAGTCTCAAAACTATATCTAAATAAGTTTAAAGTGTATATGAGAACAAGCGATAATATAAAATATTTTAAACATTTTATATATTTCTAACTGTATAACTTATAGTATGGTAAATATATTTTCTCAATCGCGTCAGGTGCGGCCTCCTTGCGCACTCTGTGCACGATTGCCATGTGACCTTAAAGAAAAGCATTTCATTGGTTCATAACATTTCCCATTGTAACAGTTGGAGGACCCCACCCATTTTAGTCATTCTCTCTACAGCGTTTGAGACTCCTCGTCTGCTTACAGAGCTTTTTTGAAAACGTTTTGCTATATACTCATATCTGACACTACACACAGCATGCAACCATCATCTTCATCAATATTCATGCGCTGTAAAGTAGCCTTCCACCTATGATAGCCATGCATCTAAAAGCTACATAACATAACTTTTCCCCACTGCCAGAAGTAACATGGTTGCATACGCTGTCCACAGCACAATGTAATGTGGTACTGCCCGGGGGCAGTATCATGCATATATAATGGACACACGGACACAGATAGTGGAAGTGGGTACGGGCATGTGCGCTCGACTCCTTTTTATTACCATGGTCACATATCCAGTGACATCTGTGCTGAATGCGTTTGGGGTGAGTGTAAACCAGCCCTCAGGGAATGGTTGCTGCTAGCATCAACTACAACAGTAATCATTGGATCACACACAGATTCAATAATAAAAGGGTCAATAGTTTGTGCTGCAGTAAGGTAGGGACACTAGATGTGAAATAATACAGAAAAGATTGTATCATAAAGGGTCCATCAGGTCTAGTGCACTCAGATAGCCACATCAAAAGCATTCAGCATGTGCACAGCCAAGGATGATTGGTGCTGCGGGCGGGCCGTACTAGGAACAATGTCTGTTGCCTACAACACTACATCATCTGCAATAACGACTCACAGCCCACAGCCACGTGGCGTTGACTTGAGCTGTCCTGTTTGCCGTACGTGAAGCAACAAAAACCATGTGCGGACCCTGTGATGATGCGTATGCATGGTGCGGACATAGCTCACTGGAGCAATGTCTTTTGCCTACAGGACTGCGTCATCTACAATAGCGACTCGATCTGAATTGTGAACACTGCTGTCTGCAGTGTACATTGAAGGTAGTAGTGAGCACAGTCTTCCATGAATACTTTTTCTCACGTCCTCTTCACAAAATACAACAACATAAATTAAACAAAACTCTGCAATAAATAAATCAAAACAATTCGAATTGCTATCTCTGTCCACTGTGTACACTGTTATTCAGTGTTCTTTACCACTACCAAGAAGAATTGGGTCATTGTACTAGACCTATAAGTCATCTTAAACTTCTTCAAGCAAGTATACTAAAAGGCTATTGTGTATATTTCAATAGACGTTGTAGTTCATTGCCTACTGGATTCTGTAATTAAACAATCACCACTCAATCTGAATTGTAAGCCCTGCTGACCGCAGTGTAGGCCAGAGGCAGTGGTCATTAATGCCTCACAGCCACGTGCTGTTGGATTCGGAAACACAGAGTTGGTTGTACCTGATCAGAGGGGGTACACACATCATCACAGACTTTAACTTATGACCTCCTCAATCATAGAATCAAGACCCCGTTTCAGTGTTCCGACCTGCTGTACCACAGTGTACTCCACCAACTGCAGTCACCAAGCCCAATAATCATGTGCACCACTTAGCTGCGGAAGCACAGAGTGTGATGCACCTCAATGGAGGGAGTTCTGTGAAAACCAAGCAGCAGGTAATATCGGACATCGTCCATTGTGGGATCAAGACACCGTTCCACTGTTGGTACCTGTTGGACTACTGTGTTAGTAGTATACAGAGAACTCCACGGTGCTGGGCCTCAGGCTGGGCGCTGTCTGCCTGTGTCGCGGTAGCCAGCGTTTATCTCGGGAGCCTTCCCAGCTCGCAGACCTCGGCCCAGGAGCTTCTGCCGGCACGTGGTGGGCCCTCTTACACATACGGCGGTGTCGAAAGGTGAACTGTGGGACAAGTGGTGTGTCGCAGCGGCCATGAGGGTTTCTGGTTACCAGCAGTCCGAGAGGATTATTCCCGCAGCCACGTTCGCTCATGGCGGTGTAAGCTGCGCAGACCTGATAGACATGTTCGCCATTCTGGAAGAGAACCACACCCAGAGAAACGTGCCTTTTATTCATACCCCTACGCTAGCCTTGCGCATGCCGAGCCAGCCCACTACTTTAAAGATTTGGGGGCGGGGGGGCACGTATGTGCTATGTTTTCGTAATCTTCCCTACTGACTGTACTGTCATGGTTGCGTCCACTGTCCACTTCACTCAATAGACCATTGGTGTAGGTTGACATGTATATGTCTGTGCTCTGCATACTCAAGTCTGTCCGGCACATCCCCTCAACACTTTGCATTGTATACTTTTATAATCGAGAATCACTTGCCACCTTCGCACATACTTTGCTCCCATTTCTCCCCGCATTCTGCATTGTGTGGCAGAGGTGCTATGTTTTGTTTGTGTACATGGCTAGCCACGATTCCCACAGTACGTAGTGTCTTTGTGTCTGCTTGGTGTACAGGTTGTTTGTCATGTTGTATGTGATTGTATAAGGTAGCGCGTTTATTTACGAGCAGTGGTTTCTCCCATTTACATATCGCTGTCTTAAAGAGGATACCGAAGTTTTTCTCACAGGTGAAAAGTGGGACCACAATGGCAGTCATTCATTACTATGCATGAATGTCCAACTGCACGACGCTTCTAAACTTACAGCCCCCAATCTTGCGTGCTTTCTTAAAAGCACGCCAACTCCCAGAGTCAGGCCAACATTCACACAGCTTTCTAATGACCGTTATCTGGTTCTTAATAACATGGACTGCTACGCAATGTGAGCTGGCATACCGTATGTCCTTACTGTTTCAAACAGGATAACTTCCTCTGGCAATCTCTATTCCCACCTACACAAAGTAACTCCCAAAGTTCAACTTGGCCTTCAATACCTACTTTGAAAACAGATTTTATTAAACGGACCAAACTGAAAGCGCTTTTGTTTCAAACAGACGTGTCCCTCACTTCTCCAAAAGTAATTTATCGACTGCAGATAGCACGAACTTCAAGTAAAATACACACCCTTTTAAATACGAACCTCCCATTACACTTTGTGGATTGTTACACAATTTTCAACACATCTGACATTTAAGGTCTGGCACACTTTTTTAATATTGTCTCCTCTGGCCTTCTCACAGGCTTTCAAACTGTTTTTAGTCTAATACCAGACTTCATTCATTCAATCATCTCTGGAATACCAGCAACAGTGTCCATAATTCTCGCTCTGTTTGCGGCCATCCTACTACTATTTTAGCTTGTTAAAAATAGCTGCGCTCCCTGTGGTAACAAGCATGTCCGACAGAATATGCCTCTACGCAAATCAATACCGTGAAAAAATTGAACAACTTTTAGGCTGCCTGCCTCTATCTATTATCGGAGCCAGCTAAAACATGACATTTATTTACACATATACAATCTGCGTGCAACCATCTTTTTAGTGCAAAACTTGCCCAATCGACTGGCAAATGGATCTATGCCTTGTCAACATCCCAGCAAACACTCCAGATATCCAGCAGGTAATGGAGTATCTTGAAAACCATGAACTTGATTGTTCGGGCTGTGGAGCAATGGCGGATGCAATGCAAAAAGGTATCCTGGTGGAATGGGATTTCTGCCCAGCTGCGAAATATCTCCTGCAACATGCGACCTTTGACAACATCACAGATTGCCTGCCAATTCAAATTGCCGCTCCAACATTCGAGGAACATTACTGTCCCTTCGAGGATATGAATTGAATCGCCTTGCTTTTCTCACACGATGGCAACAATCGCCTCTTGGAACATTACGCATCTCAAGCCGCTGAAGAACTTCCGGACTGCAATCTCCAAGACTTGTAAGAAATTCACTTTATTCTTGGATTGATTTTTTTTTTTTTTTCCAACTTTTCACTATGAAATTTTTTAGGCATTTGAACTGTGTTTTCATTATTGGCCCTTAAGTCTCCACACTAACCAGGGATGGATGCAAATATGCAAATACGCTATTTACTTGCTAAATTAGCCTAAGCCTGACATCCATTTTGAAACCAGATCTATTCTTTGTACACGCGTCTTTCTGCCTGCCTGTTATCCACGAAGCCCTTTCACACAAATTAGCCCATCCTCCGCCTCTGCTCACGAGCTGGCGATCAAGATCAAAAAACACCGCATTGTTTAGGAACTGGTTGGCACAGTATGGTAATCGCATCCTACCTTTATTTTCATTCTACAATTTACAGTTATTCATGTCTAATAGGTATTGTATGTCACATGGAACTGTAACCTGTAATGTGGAATTGACTGATGCAGGAGCTTAGGTTTGAATACAGCAGAAGCGTTTGGGGTTTGCCTCAGCTGGATGCCTTAGCTCTTGCACCAGTGGTTCCATTTATGGCACTTAAATAAAGACTCTTTTTATATAACTTGCAGACTCCATCACTTTATTCCACACAGCCACTTTCTTAAACACATCTAATTCCACCATTTGTCTTCTGTGGCATTGCAACATTCTGCATTATATTCTTCTTGATTATTTCTTTATTCCTGCTTGCTAAAACACTCCATTCGAGTCTTCAGACTGGTAGAGGGTGAGTAGCTTGCTTCCCACTCCCGCTATAGTCTAAACCCATACTAACACCACTTGCACAGCTATGCTACAGCGGACAGTATGCTACAGCGCCCAGAGCACATCAGTTTACAGCAATCGGCTCACAGTTTCATCCCAGAGTGTACTGGCACCTCACCTCGGCACCATCTCACTCTGGGCAAAACAGCACTTTCACACCGGTAGGGGGGAGTGCATCGCTTCACACTCCCTGTGTAGCACACCTTAACCACCCCACAGCGCTCCTACCCTCCTCTTTCCTACTCTTTTTGCCCTTTTTTCCCCTTACTCGCTTCAACGGAATCAGAAAATGGCTGCCAACACTTCCTAGTTGCAACCGCTAGCAGCCAATAAGCAGCAAGCTCCTGCTTGTAACCCCTCAGCCAATCAGAAGGCAGAATTCCAAAATATCAATATCTGTAAATTTAGATATTTCTCAAACTACGGAATGGATTTACACCAAATAAACAAAAGTGTGCTTTCTAGACCAAGACCCTTCTCCCTGCCAAATTTGGGGTAATTCCGTTCACCCGTTCGACCTGTAGCCTTGTCTTAAGTTTCCTATGCAAATTAACATAGAGAAAACATGGTTCGAGGCATGTGGGCTGCTGAATTCATATCTGTGCATAGATCGCCGCCTAGTGTTGGGTCCGGATGATTGCACATTGTTGTCCTGGAAGAGTCTTCGAAGTATCACGAGATAGGTGGCTCCTTCCCTGGACTACAGTGCGCATGGGCATCCTCTCCATCCCTAGATTGTTTTTTTCCGCCATTGGGTTCGGATGTGACTATCTTAGCTCAACTTAGGAATACTTGGTTTTAGGCCAAAAGGCCTTTAGTTTTCGTCGGTATAGTTACCGTTCGGTGTCGACTACTAGCTTTAGTGCTCCGCACCCTCTTCCAACTTCAGACCAGTTTGGTCCGAACTTCGAAGTTCGATCGACGATGGAATCGAGGACTCCATTCAAGAGGTGTCCGTTGTGCCACGCGAAGTACCCTCATATCGACATCCACCCCGTCTGTAATAAATGTCTCTCGCCGGATCACGACGAATCGAAATGCATGGCCTGTGCACGGTTCCGATCTAAGAAGACTCTGCGGAACCGACGGGCAGCGAGGCTGGAGGCGCAGCAAGCAGCGCCTGCTCCCACCAACATATTCAGCACCGAGGACGCCGAAAGCGTGGAAGAAGTAGTCTCTAGCCCCGCATCAGAACACGATTCCTGATCGGACGACGACGACGACGAAGTGATCTTTCGACGTGAAGAAACCGTCGATGAGGTAGGAGACTTTGAGGCCTACGGGGTCGAAGAAGACAGCTCTCCCGAAGAGCTAGGCCAATCCGTCGAAACGGAAGCCGAAACTGTACGTAGTCAGCAGGCTCCGGTCGAGGGATCGCCCTCGGGCCTTACCCAAGATCAAACACATGGTTCCTCGGCCCCACCTTCCGGTCCAGCCTCGATCACTCTGCAAGAGCCACTATATTACCGAAGACGACCGGGTTGTTAAACCCAAAACCATCCATCGCTCCAGTCCCTTCAAAAACTAAAGTGAAACTGTTGGTGGTCGGATCGAAGGCGTCAACCATCCACTGCTCCGACGCCAAAGAGTCGTCGGCTCCGACCGCGTACAAAGAGACTTCGGTGCCGAGCTCACCGCAGCGGATACGGTTGACACCGAGAAAAAGCACGTCCTCGGGCACCGCAAGGCACCGAGACCTTCGGCGCCGACACCGAAGGCCATCACCTCCGCAGTCAAGATGGCCGCCCTGGCTACGACAACGCCTAGCGCACCGGCGCCGACTAAGTCCTCGACTGCGTCGACTGTCGATACATCCCTTCAGGCCAGTGACCCACTTCCTACAAAAAAGTCGGGGCTGGCCTCGACGTCTACTACTAAGGGGCCCATCAAACCACCATCTGCGTTCACTGTGCAGCAGGTCTCCACATCTTTACAACGCATCCGTGACCGGGCAACCCTCCACTCCATCTCGGGTCCCGACACACCTAAACCCTGTAAAGTGCACTCGGAGCCCTCCAACATTACGTTTGGGCTGCCACCGGCATCGGCACCGAAACTATTTGAAATTCGGACACGTGTCCTCCACACACAGTCCACCACCTCTGGCCTTACAGAACAAGAGACTTCGGGCCACAATTTATCGACGCCGACACTGGCAGGTTAATGCTCCACAAGCGCAAGATAACGCCAGTTAGGGAAGAGGAGCCCTACAAAATTCCTCTTAAACGCAAACTGCCGGCGGAGCAGGAACCAGTGCTCCAAGAACACTTCCAACACTTCCATCCAGATCCGCAGTCCTTTTCTCCTACCCCTTCCGAATTGGACGCAATACAGGATTATGGCGGGGAAGATTCCATCTACCCTGGGGACGTAGATCCTGATGAGCACCTACAAGACCCGGATCAGGCATGGGATTACCCCACAGACCAAAGTGTCGCGCCACATACTCAAGATGTGCAACTCTATAACGTAAAAACGTCTCCTACCGAGGACACAGCTGCATTTAATGCCCTCATTGAGCGGGCTGCTGCTCATCATGGGGTGGAACTCCATTCTGATGCCATTGAGGAAGACTTCCTGCTTGACACTTTCGCATCTTCAGAAAGAACTGTCAAAACCCTGCCCATGTTAAAAGGGGTTCTCAAACCTGCTAGAGACATTTTCAAGGACACCACAAGAGCCCGGGTGTTAAATCCTAGGATTGAAAAAAAATACAAGCCTGCACCCGGTGACCCTAAATACATTAGGGGTCAATTGCCGTTAGACTCCATGGTGGTTGCCAATGCTCGCAAGAGAGCCCACTCACAAACGACTGGTGATGCTCCTCCCCCAGACAAGGAGTCAAAAGTACTAGAAACATCGGGCAAACGCATTGCAGCGAACATCCTGCGCATTGCCAATACACAGGCACTCCTGGCACGTTATGACAGGTCACATTACGACACGCTGGAGTCACTGCTCCAACATCTCCCAGATGAGTATAAGGAGTCAGCGGAGCTACTCATTAGAGAAGGACAACTCCTCACTAATGCATCCATAAAATGCGCCCTTGACGCAGCTGACACAGCGGCTAGGGCAATAAACACAAGCGTCATGCTAAGACGTCATGCCTGGTTAAGAATCTCCGGCTTCAAACCTGAGATCCAAAACAATATTCTGAACTTACCAGTTAACACAGAATTCTTATTCGGCCCAGACGTTGACACTACCCTAGAAAAGATAAAGAAAGACACTGACACTGCGAAATCAATGGGGGCTCTGCAAACGCAGCAAATTCATAGTGGCTCCTTTCGTCGCACTGGTAATAGAGGCACAACAAGGGGTCAGGGGTCACAACAGCAGTATACTAAAAGTGGCGCACAAAGCACCTATGACAAACAACAGGGGTGGATATTGTGGATCCAGCACCAAAGGCAGGGGACGTGGCTATGGCAACACCAGGTCCTCTCCAAAAAACAAACAGTGACGCCCTCTCCTTACCCCCCGACCACATAACACCTGTCGGGGGACGACAACTTTAGTGAGAATCAACAGCATGCAACAGCTGATCTCCAAATTCCAACCTCAGCACTCCCTTCCTGCGCGAGTATTCATGCAGTTGATAGGCATGATGGCCTCCTGCATTTTCATAGTCCCACACGCGAGGCTACATATGCGCCCGCTTCAGGAGTGCTTGGCACGTCAATGGAATCAGGCTCACGGGCAATTAAAAGACCTAGTGTTGGTGAGCGGTCAGGCATACAACTCTCTGCATTGGTGGAATCCACAAAACCTTTGCAAGGGCCGACCGTTCCAAGAGCCTGTTCCACAAATAGTACTGACAGCGGACGCCTCTCTCCGGGGATGGGGAGCTCATGTACTCAATTACACAGTGCAGGGACTATGGACGACACAGCAAAAGAAGATGCACATCTTCCTAGCCATGAAGGCATTCAAAGTACACCTGTGCAACAAAGTCGTGTTGATCCGGACGGACAACATGACTGCCATGAACTACATACAGAAGCAGGGAGGAACACACTCTCCACAGTTGTCTCATCTGGCTCAGAGCCTGTGGAAGTGGGCCATTCAAAGTAACATATTCCTCATGGCGAACACCTCCCCGGCAAGGACAACCAGATGGTGGATCTGCTCAGCAGACACAGCCACCAGATGCACGAGTGGGAGTTACACCCATCAGTACTCCAACCATACTTCCAGCAGTGGGGTCATCCAGAGATAGACCTATTCGCCACAAACGAAAATGCAAAATGCCAAAGCTTTGCCGCCAGGTTCCCACATCCACAGTCGCAGGGCAATGCGATATGGATGAACTGGTCCGGCAGATTTGCGTACGCTTTTCCCCCAGCGCCATTAATACCGCTGGTGGCACGCAAACTGCGACAGCACTCACTGACACTCATCCTAGTTGCTCCAACGTGGGCGCGCCAGCCATGGTACACCACCTTTCTGGAACTTTCCGTGGTGCCGCATCAAAGGCTGCCGATCAAACCCGCACTTTTAACGCAGAACCATGGCGAAATTCAGCACCCAGATCCGCAACAGCTGAACCTGGCAATCTGGCTCCTGAAGTCTTAGAGTTTGGCTACCTAAACCTGCCACCTGACTGTATGGAGATCATCAAGGAGGCCAGGAGACCCACTACCAGAGCTTGCTATGCAGCTAAATGGAAGAGGTTTGTCATTTACTGCAACAACAATGACATTAACCCGCTAGACGCATCCATTCAAAACATAATCTGCTACCTCTTACACCTATACCGATGCAATCTGGCATACACCTCAATACGTATCCATTTGACAGCAATAGCAGCCTATCTCCAAAACAGGCAGCACCTCTTTTTATTCAGAGTGCCTGCCATCAAAGCCTTCTTGGAAGGACTTAAACGAGTAATTCCCCCAAGACACCCACCAGCACCGGTGTGGAACCTCAACTTGGTCCTCACCAGACTGATGGGTCCGCCCTTTGAACCTCTCCATTCATGTGAGATTCAATTCCTCACCTGGAAAGTGGCTTTCCTGGTTGCCATCACTTCCTTAAGGAGAGTTAGTGAACTCCAGGCACTAACTATTCAGGAGCCATTCATTCAGGTCCATGCAAACAGGGTTGTCCTACGCACCAACCCCAAGTTCATGCCCAAAGTCATATCACAGTTCCACATTAATCAAACTATCGAACTGCCCGTTTTCTTCCAAAATCCGCAAAATGTCGCGGAAAGAATGCTCCACACACTAGATGTAAAGCGGGCTCTCATGTACTATATTGACAGGACAAAGGATTTTAGAGAAACTAAACAACTCTTCGTTGCCTTCTCTCCACAACACAAAGGCAACGCCATTTCCAAAGCAGGAATAGCCAGATGGATCGTTAAATGCATACAGATTTGCTATCACAAAGCTAAACGCACATTAACGGTCCCCCCACGAGCCCACTCAACACGAAAGTTAGGGGCATCCATGGCTTTCCTAGGAAACATCCCTTTACACAAAATTTGTAGAGCAGCCACATGGTCCACTATACATACATTTACCAAACACTACTGCGTAGATGTACACTCAAGACAGCAAGCAGCTGTAGGACAGGCTGTTCTCAAAACTCTTTTCCAGACTGCTGCAGCTGGCACAGGTAGCCGCCGCTAGGGGAGGTACTGCTATATATTCTATGCACAGATATGAATTCAGCAGCCCACATGCCTCGAACTGATTATGCTACTTACCAGTATGCATCTGTTCTTGGCATGTAGGGCTGCTGACATTCATATCGCCCACCCTCCTCCCCGGCGCCTGTCGCGGCTGCAGCGCTCAGTATTTTCTGTATACCATGGTCATCACTTACTATATCTACTCCATCACTGCCACAATGGCGAAAAGCAATCTAGGGATGGAGAGGATGCCCATGCGCACTGTAGTCCAGGGGAGGAGCCACCTATCTCGTGATACTTCGAAGATTCTTCCAGGACAACCATGTGCAATCATCCGGACCCAACACTAGGCAGCGATCTATGCACAG
Source organism: Triturus cristatus (assembly GCF_964204655.1). Lineage (NCBI taxonomy): Eukaryota > Metazoa > Chordata > Amphibia > Caudata > Salamandridae > Triturus > Triturus cristatus. Next base: position 467,159,489 of record NC_140583.1, on the reverse strand, counting down.
ATATGAATGTCAGCAGCCCTACATGCCAAGAACAGATGCATACTGGTAAGTAGCATAATAATTTTGGGACGCCCCTTTTTTCTCGCCCCCCCTTGACAAATCACCCCCAAACTTTCAACATAGGAGCTGATATGAATAAAGAATTAGTTTGGAAAATTTCATGAAGATTCATCAAACGATGCCAAAGTTATAAGCAAAACAGAAAATGCTCTACCTATGGAAACTTGGTCCTAACTATAACTACCTACTGGCGACTGCCAGTAGGAGAGATATATATATAATTCACTCCGTTGGTTCCTGGTCACCGAGCCTCTGCAGCGCTCCTCGTGGGTGCGTATCCCTGCGGCCGAACCACGCCGCTTTAAATCCACAAACAGTCCCTCCGGTTTGGAAGAAAATTGGGACGCACTCAGCAACTTTGTTTGCGTTTTTTAATTATTCCATTGCTTTACTTCTCGGGATACATGCATGAGCAGATCTACGCGTTTCGGTATCGCAGATACCTTGCTCACGATCAACTGTTACTTTGGGTCCACCCCCTATAAGTTGGCTTGCAGTTACATCATTTCCTGGCGGTTACCCAACCCCCTTTGCATTATGGAGAATGTAGTTTTATGCATTTCCCATATTATATGAATCACATTTTCAAATTAAATTCAATGAATTAGTTGTATTTCAAATTATCAAAATATACGTCTCTTTTACAGGCACGAAAGTTCATTTCACTGGATATTTTTTCAGGAAGTAAACGTCATATTCCATATTGTTCCTCCATTTTAGCCCCTCTAATGGGGTAGATCATATGACTGTCCATTGTCAATGTCTTTATTATTTCATCCTTGCTTTTTTGTGTGAAGTTTTTGTTACCCCTCCAGTGGGGATTGATCTTATTTATTCTATCCAATTCCTAATTTTTCTCAATCGTTGCCTGTTCATTTTGGACTAGTTTTTCTTGTTGCTTGTTTTTCAATTTATCCACTGGATTTTTTCATTTTTTTTTTTTTGTTTGTTTTTGCATTTGTTTTTAATTATAAATGTATGTAGAGCTCTTCTGATTGATTAAGGCCGTGCGGTTGCAGTGTTCGTAGCTTCAGAATGTATCGTGACTCTTTTTGGCGCAGTTGTTTTTCTCGATCTCCCCCACGTTCCTCTCTTGGGATAGTTTCAATTCCTAAGAATTTCAGTTGTTTCCAGTCTCCTTGGTGATGTTGCTTCATGTGTTTGGCCACTGCATTGGATCTGTCCTTATGTATTGTAGCTCTTATATGTTCCAATATTCATTTTTTTTAATTCAAAGATCGTGCTCCCAACATACCTCAATGGGCATGGGCATTCCAATACATAGATTGTATACTGTGTTTTGCATGTTATCAGTTGTCGGATTTCCCATGTTTTGTTATCCGCCATTTCTATTTTCTTAGTTTGTTTGGCAATTTGGCAAGCTTTGCACATGTGACATTTTATGAATCCTTTTGTTTTCAACCATGTGGTCTCTTTCTCCTTGCCTTGGAAATGGATATGGATTAAATGATCCTTCAGGTTTTTGGCTCTCCTGTAAGTCACTGTTGGATGCTTCCCAACCAATTCCTTTACAGTAGCATCTAGCTGTAGTATTTTCCAATTCTTTCTTAAAATACTGACAACTTGTTTGCTCTCCAATGAGTAATCTGTTATTTGTCGGATTGGCTGTTGTGTCGTCTTTTGTTTCCGAAGTAAACACTCTTCTCATGTTTTGTTATTTGTTTTTTCCCAGCATTTTTTCACTGTATTGGTATTATACTTTCTTTTCTTAAATCTTTCTCTGGTTATGTTTCCATGCTTTTGCCATTCCTCTTCTTCACTGCAAATTCGCCGAATCCTCCAGAATTCCCCATATGGAATACTTGAGATTAGGGATTCTTGATGAAAGCTTGTGGCTTCTAAGGTGGCATTAGTTGATGTGCTTTTTCTATGTAATGTTGTCTGTATATGGCCATTTTTAATTTAGATCTCCGTGTCCAAGAATACTACTTTTTCATTGCTTATTTCATACGTAAACTTCAGATTTGTATTGTTGTTGTTTAGCACTTTAAAGTATTCTTGGAATTCTGTTTTTGTTCCATCCCATATAATAAATAAGAAGTCAATGAATCTTCTCCAACTGACCACTTTATTCAACATTGTGTCATTACTTGCACTCCATGCCACTTCCTTTTCCCAATATCCCATCGCTAAACAGGCATAACTGGGACTAAATGAAAATCCCATTGCAGTCCCGTTCCTTTGGCGATGTACTTCTTCTCCGAAAACAAAGATGTTTTTATTGAGACATATTGATATCATTTCCAGAAGCATTTTATTGTGTTCACAGTATTTGATATTACGATCTTGTAAAAAAAAAAGTTGCAAGCTTCCAAGCCAAAGTCATTCTCTATGTTTGTGTATAGGGATATGACATCAATTGTTACCAGTTGATATGTTTCCTGCCAAGGGGTGTTTTGTAGTAGCCTTAGTAAGTCTGTTGTATGCTGTATATAGGAGCTGAGTTGAGTTACGTAGGGGTTTAGAAAAAAATCAATGTAATTAGCCATAGGCTCAAGCAAAGATCCCTTAGCTGACAGGATCGGTCTGCCCGGTGGTTTTGTTTGATCCTTATGAAGTTTTGGCAGGAAATAAATTGTAGCTGTAATTGGATGTGTTACTGTTAGATATTTTCGTTCATCCTCATTTATTAATTCTTGGCCTGCCCATTCTTGAAGCCGATTATCAACTGCTTCCTTTATCTTTATATATATATATATATATATATATATATATATTACCTACTGGCGGTCGCCAGTAGGTAGTTATAGTTAGGACCCTGTTTCCATAGGAAATCCGCAACATTCTATTTTGAATAACTTTGGCACCGGTCGACGAATCCTCGCGAATTTCTCAAAATAGGTGGGGCGCTACTCTCCGCTCCTACCCTGAAAGTCTCGGGGGGGGGGGATTCGTCAAGCGGGGGCTGAGATAAAAGGGGGGTCCCAAAACGCGTTTTTCCCATGCATTTTTCCATAGGACCTTTAGACAGGGCTACAGCCCGAACGGCTGAACAGAATTACTAGAAATTTGGCAGAGAGGTAGTCCTCAGGTCAAGGAAGTGCCTTTTGTAGGTTTGGTGTAAATCTGTTCAGTAGATTCTGAGAAAATAGCCTTTAAATCAATATATATATCTGAGCCAGCTTACGGTACGCTTACCGTAAGCTTACCGTACGCGTACGGTGGCGTGCGCGAGCGCGATTCTGATTGGCTGTTACATCTAAGTAAACATTCGAATCGGTCGAAACCAGGAAGCGGCGGCCGCCATTTTCTCTCTCGCACTCTGAGGGGGGGGGCTGTAAACAAAGGCAAAAAACATATAAAGGGGCTGTTTAGACAGCGCCCATGCACATAGCCATGTTAGTTGAGTCCTCAAAGATCCCCCAAGGCCAAAAACAGTAAATTTTTATTTTTTGAAAATTTCGCCGATTACGCTTACCGTACGCGTACGGTGCGCTTACGCAAAAAATTTTAATAAAAAAAAAAAAAACTCTCTGTGCATGGCATATTATTGTCATCACTTACAAATTAAATTTAACAGATTACCTATCACAAGGAAGCGCATAATATGTCCTCCATGTGCGCACGGTGCGTAACGTGGGCACGCGGTGCGCATAGCGCACTGCGTGCCCACCTTGCGTGTACGGCACTAACTGCGTAAAGTGGGCGCGCGGTGCGCGAAGCGCACCGCGTGCTCACTGTGCGCGCACCGTGCGCGAAGCGCACCGTGCGCGCACAGAACGAACTGCGGTAAGTGGGCGTGCACGCCACGAATGGCGTAAAGTAACTTAGCATTTAAAAAAACGTACAAATTCACTGAAAAAACCATAGGTTTCACACACGTTATAGTTAGGAATTAGCATTTAAAAAACCTTGCAAATTCACTGAAAAAACCATAGGTTTCAGACATGTTATAGTTAGCGGAAATTTTACTGATAAAAAACCAATGAAATTCCCCCGTTATAGTTAGTGCAGGCAACTATAACTCACGCGACCGCAATCTTCTGCTGATGACATATGTGTCTTTATGAAAAAAAAATATTTGTAATATATGTATAGCTAAAAATGTATGGAAGAAGACACGGGCAAATAAGTGTCTAAATACAGTATTAGCATCAGCAGAGGATTGCGGTCGTGTGAGTTATAGTTGCCTGCACTAACTATAACGGGGGAATTTCATTGGTTTTTTATCAGTAAAATTTCCGCTAACTATAACATGTCTGAAACCTATGGTTTTTTCAGTGAATTATATATATATATATATATATATATATATATATATATATATATATATATATATATATATATATATATAATTCTCCTCCACTGTGGTTCCTGAGTGCCGGTATTGCAGCGCTCCATGTGGGTGCGTTCTCCTGCGGCTGAACCACGCCGCTACTTATTGCTCCAATCTTCCTGCCAGGACGAAATAACGGGCCGCACTCTTGAATTCACCATACGCTTTTATTGTAATCCTTCTTTTAAATGGGCATAATCAGCAGACTTGATCTACGCGTTTCGATGCCTCCTGACACCTTGCTCACAATCAACTGACCCACTGTCCAAGTCCCACAGAAAAGCATTCACTCCGCTGTGATGTCACTTCCTGTATTCTTCCAGACCCACTGCCTTCTGGGCCATGTAGTCACCAGTGGTTATGGTGAAGGGTTTGTTATATTTTTGCTGTTTTTTTATCCTTTTTTTTTACTTTCTTTTGCTGATCTTTATTCACATTTGTTGTTTTTCCTTGTTTCTTCTTTTCTTTTGTCATAGAAAGTTAGTGATATGTGCTTGACGAGAGAAAGCTTTTTGTCATTATGTTACTTATTTAATTTAATTCTCTTGCTTTTTTGTGTTTATTCTATTGACAACACTTTATTATTTTTTTATATTCCTTTGTATCCACTTGTTTTTTTCTCTCATTCGAACTGTTTTTTCTTATTTTTTTTTCTCTTCTGATCTTGTTGTTCCACTTGTGTCTTTGTGAAATTGCTGTGTCCCGAATTTATAGATGAATATACATCTCTTCTGAATGATTTAGACTTCTCAAATTTAAGATGTAACGCGATTCCTTCTGGCGCAACATTTTTTCGCGATCTCCACCCCGATCTTTTTTGGGAATTGTCTCAATTCCAAAGAATTTCAATTTCTTCCAATCTCCTTGATGGAATTACTCCATATGTTTAGATACCGCATTTGTTTGGTCTTTATGTATTGTTGCCCTCACATGCTCCATTCTTTTTTTTAGTTCACAAATGGTACTCCCCACGTACCTTTGTGGGCATGGGCATTCAATCACATATACTGTGTATTGTGTCTTACAAGTGATTAATTGTCGAATTTCCCAAACTTTGTTGTTAGCTAATTTTACTTCTTTGGTTGGTTTAGCTATTTGGCACATCTTGCATGAATGGCATTTTACAAACCCTGTTTTGAGCCATGTATCTTCTTTTTTTCTTCCCTTTGAAGTGACTGTGAATCACATGATCTTTTAGATTTGTTGCTCTTCTGTAGGTCACAGTGGGATGATTCCCCACTATCTCTTTCACTGTGGTATCCAATTGTAGAATCTTCCAATTTTTTCTTAAGATTTTTTCAACATGATTACTTTCTTGTGCGTAATCCATGATCATCCGTATTTGATCAGATTTTTCCTTGTTTTCAACTTGTTTCACCGCTAGGCAGTCCTCCCGTGTTCTTTAATTGGTTCTTTCCCAGCATTTTGTTACCAACCCTGGTTTGTATTTTCTCTTTACGAATCGGTTTGCTGTTTTTTCACTTTCGATTTTCCATTCTGTTTCTTCACTGCAAATCCTGCGGATCCTTAAGAACTCGCCATAAGGGATGCTGGAGATTAAGGAACTCTGGTGAAAGCTGGTTGCTTCTAGGGTGGCATTTGTCGCTGTTACTTTTCTGTGTAATGTCGTTTGAATCTCATTGTTCTTGATATAGATTTCTGTATCCAGGAAAATTACTCTTTCCTTACTTATCGTGTAAGTAAATTTCAAATCTTTTGTGCAGTTGTTAATCGCATTGAAATATTCCTGGAATTCTTTTGCTGTGCCATCCCAGATTATTAACAAATCATCGATGTATCTTTTCCAACTGACGATTTTGTTCACCGCTTGATCATGTATTGTGTTCCATACCTGCTCCTGTTCCCACCATCCCATGGCTAAGCAGGCATAGCTGGGACTAAAAGAAAATCCCATTGCAGTCCCGCTCTTTTGGCGGAATATTTCTTCCCCAAATACGAAGATGTTTTGGTTTAGACAAATGGATATCATCTCCAACAGCATTTTGTTGTGATTGCTGTATTTCATACTTTTTTCTTGTAGGAAGTGATTACATGCTTTTATGCCCATGTCATTCCCAATATTGGTATAAAGGGATATGACGTCCATTGTTATTAGCTGATATGACGTCTGCCATGGCGTATTCTGTAACAATCTCAACAGGTAACTTGTATCTTTTATATATGAACTCAATTGGGCAACATAAGGTCTTAAGAAATAATCTATAAAGTTAGCCATTGGTTCCAACAAAGACCCCTTTGCTGACAGAATCGGTCATCCTGGAGGTTTTTTCTGATCTTTATGTAGTTTCGGTAGGAAGTAAATTGTCTGTTACTGGATGCGTCACTGTCAGGAATTTGCGTTCATCCTGATCAATTAGACCACTTGATGACCATTCTGATAGCTTGTCATCTACCATTATTTTGATTATTGCGGTTGGATTTGTTGTAAGTTTCTCATAGTATTGGGTTTCCCTCAGCTGGCGATGTGCCTCTGTTATATATGCTGTCCGTTCCCATATTACTATGTTTCCGCCTTTGTCGGCCATTTTGATTTCAATTTGGTCATCCATTGATAGTTTCTTGATAGCCTCCCTTTCTTCTCTCGTTAGATTGTCATCATATTTGGAATGTTTCATTTTGTACAAGTCTTGGATTACTGCTTCTTGAAATAGGTCAATTTTATTCCCCGGGCCCAATTGAGGATAAAACTTGGATTTTGGTTTCTTTCCACTGAGGCCACTTCCCATTTGGCTGCAGGCCTCTTGGAGGGGGATGTCGTTACTGTCCATCACATCCAAATTGATTAATGCTAGGAAACTTTCTGAATCTTTTGCTTGGAGGCCGCCAGTTGTTTCTGCTTGTGTTTTCTTTTGTTGAGAGTATTTAGCTTCCTTGAACACTTTTGCCAGTTTGATTTTTCTTATGTATAGGTATAGATCTATTCTTATTTGTGCTAGATCTATCCGACTTTTGGGACAGAAATTAATCCCTCTTTTCAATAATCGAGTCTCTATTGTGTTTATCGGTCTTTTTGATAAATTCACAATTTGTAGTTCGTCATTTATTAACATGGAGAAAACATGTTTTGGGACGCCCCTTTTTTCTCACCCCCCCCCTTGACAAATCACCCCCAAACTTTCAACATAGGAGCTGATATGAACAAAGAATTAGTTTGGAAAATTTCATGAAGATTCATCAAACGATGCCAAAGTTATAAGCAAAACAGAAAATACTCTTCCTATGGAAACTTGGTCCTAACTATAACTACCTACTGGCGACTGCCAGTAGGAGATATATATATATATGTGTGTGTGTGTATATGTGTGTGTGTGTGTATATATGTATGTATATGTATATATATATATATATATATATATATATATATATATATATATTCACTGAAAAAACCATAGGTTTCACACATGTTAAAGTTAGCTGTACATTTTACTGATAAAAAAACAATGAAATTCCCCCGTTATAGTTACTGTAGGCAACTATAACTCACGCGACCATAATCCTCTGCTGATGCTAATACTGTATTTAGACACTTATTTGCCCATGCCTTCTTCCATTAAATTTTAGCTATATATATATATATTACAAATATTTTTTTTTTCATAAAGACACATGTCATCAGCAGAGCATTACGGTCGCGTGAGTTATAGTTGCCTACAGTAACTATAACGGGGGAATTTCATTGGTTTTTTATCAGTAAAATGTACAGCTAACTATAACATGTGTGAAACCTATGGTTTTTTCAGTGAATTTGTACGGTTTTTTAAATGCTAACTTACTTTACGCCATTCGTGGCGTGCGCGCACAGTGAGCACGCGGTGCACTTCGCGCACCGCGCGCCCACTTTACGCAGTTAGTGCCATGCACGCACGGTGGTCACGCGGTGCGCGCAGCGCACCGCGTGCCCACATTATGCGGGATGGGCCATGTACGCACAATGTGCTTCGCGCACCGTGCGCACATGGGGGACATATTATGCGCATCGTTGTGAAATGTTTTGTTTATTATTTTCGTTTAGTTGTTAAGCCATGCACAAATGGTGCCATTCGGGCACCATTTGAACATGGGGTGGGGAGAGTGTGGATGATTTTTTTTTAACAAATTTTTACCGTAAGCGTTATCGGCGATTTTTCGAAAAAAAAAAAACATTTTTTTTTTTGGCCTTGGGGGTTGTTTGGGGGCCTGTATATCACTGCTGGGTGATTATTATCTCAATATACTGCCCCTTTACACATTTTTGGGCTTCATTTATGCTGCCCCACTCAGAGTGCGAGAGAGAAAATGGCGGCCGCCGCTTCCTGGTTTCGGCCGATTCGAATGTTTACTAAGATCTAAGAGCCAATCAGAATCACGCACATCACCGTACGCGTACGGTAAGCGCACCGTAAGCGCACCGTAAGCTGGCTCAGATATATATATATATATATATATATATATTGATTTAAAGGCTATTTTCTCAGAATCTACTGAACAGATTTACACCAAACCTACATAAGGCACTTCCTTGACCTGAGGACTACCTCTCTGCCAAATTTCAAGTAATTCTGTTCAGCCGTTCGGGCTGTAGCTGTGTCTAAAGGTCCTATGGAAAAATGCATGGGAAAAACGCGTTTTGGGACCCCCTTTTATCTCAGCCCCCGCTTGACGAATCCCCCCGAGACTTTCAGGGTAGGAGCGGAGCGTAGCGCCCCACCTATTTTGAAAAATTCGCGAGGATTCGTCGACCGGCGCAAAAGTTATTCAAAATAGAATGTTGCGGATTTCCTATGGAAACGTGGTCCTAACTATAACTACCTACTGGCGACCGCCAGTAGGATATGGATATATATATATATATATATATATATATATATATATATATATATTATACAGTAGGTAGTTATAGTTAGGACCCATTTTCCATTGGAAATCCGCAACATTCTATTTGGAATAACGTTGGCGCCGATTGACTAATCTTCGCGAAATTTTCCAAACTTTTGGCCAGCTCCAGTCCGCTCCTATGCTGAAAGTTTCAAGGTGATTCGTCAAGCGGGGGCGAGGAAAAAAGGGGGGTCCCAAAACGCGATTTCCCCGTGCTTTTTCCCATAGGTCCTGTTGACGCAGCTACAGCCCGAACTGCTGAACAGAATTACACCAAATTTGGCAAAGAGGTAGTCCTCAGTTCAGACTCATGCCTTTTGCTTAAATGGTGTAAATCCGTTCTGTAGTTCCTGAAAAAATTAGAGTTAAAAAGATAGATATATCTGGGCGGAGCCTAACCACACCTCATCGTGAGATATGATTGGCTGTCAGTACTTCATCCAAGAAATGTTGGCAGCACTCTTGGGACCAATATACATGATAGCACCTCATTAAAAAGCATTGCAGTTAATGGAAGGTTTTAAGACTTTAGTTACATTATAAATCATTTGTTGATGGTACCAAACTCCTTTTAGGAATTGTGGTGTGTTCTAAGGTGACTTTACCATGTGAAAAAGCCTTCTGCTGTGATATCATGAATCATGTTTGAGAGAACTATTTTCTCATGCTTTTCCCACAGAGGTTTGGAAGGTGATCTATAAGCTAAACTGAGAGCATATTTTCTATAAATTCACATTATCTTTCTCAGTCATGTGAGAATGAAGTCTGACATGCTCAGTAAAACATGTACATCCAACAAGGGCAGTTGATTCTTTTGTGTTCTACTGCAGCGTCCCAGAGTGTTCTAAAGAACAACTAGAGCGCTAACAATCCTACTTATGACAAAAGTATTGCAATCAATCAATCAATTAATCAGGGGAACTTGTAAAGCGCGCTACTTACCTGTGAGGGTCTCAAGGCGCTGGGGGCGGGGGGAGGGGGCCGCTACTGCTCGAAGAGCCAGGTCTTGAGGAGTCTTCTGAAGGCGAGTAGGTCTTGGGTCTGTCGTAGGTGGGTTGGGAGGGTGTTCCAGGTTTTGGCAGCGAGGTAGGAGAAGGATCTGCTGCCGGCGGTCGTTCGTTGGCTGCGGGGGACGTCTGCAATGGTGAGGCTGGCGGAGCGGAGCTGGCGGGTGGGGGCGTAGAAGCTGAGTCTGCTGTTCAGGTAGGCTGGTCCGGTATTGTGGAGTGCTTTGTGTGCGTGGGTGAGGGTGAGGAGCTTGAAGGTGATCCTCTTGTCGATGGGGAGCCAGTGCAGGTCCCTCAGGAGTGGGGTGATGTGGCTGGGGGCGTTGACGATCAGTCGGGCGGAGGCGTTTTGGATGTGTTGTAGCCGCCGTTGGTGTTTGGCTGGGATTCCTGCGTAGAGTGCGTTGCCGTAGTCCAGTCTGCTGCTGACGAGGGCCTGTGTCACTGTTCTTCTTGTTTCGGTCTGGATCCATTTGTAGATCCGGCGGAGCATGCGTAGGGTGTTGTAGGAGGAGGAGGAGACTGCGTTGCTTGCTTGGACATGGAGAGGGAGGAGTCGAGGATGAATCCTAGGTTGCGTGCGTGGCCCATTGGTGTCGGTGCTGTCCCCAGAGCGGTCGGCAACCAGGAGTCGTCCCAGGCTGAGGGGGTGAGTCCGAGGATGAGGACCTCCGTCTTGTCCGAGTTCAGATTCAGGCGGCTGCTCCTCATCCAGTCGGCGATGGCCTTCAAGCCCTCGTGAATGTTGGTTTTGGCGGTGTGAGGGTCCTTGGTGAGGGAGAGGATGAGCTGGGTGTCGTCGGCGTAGGATATGATGTTGAGGTTGTGGTGGCGGGCCACTTGTGCGAGGGGGGCCATGTAGATGTTGAACAGTGTCGGGCTGAGGGATGAGCCTTGGGGGACTCCGCAGATGTCGGTGGCTACTGACCGGAAAGGTGGGAGGCGGATGCTCTGGGTTCTGCCGGAGAGGAAGGACGTGGTCCAGTCAAGGGCCTTCTCTTGGATTCCGACTTCTTGGAGGCGTGTCTTTAGGGTGCGGTGGCAGACCGTGTCGAATGCGGCTGACTGGTCCAGGAGGATGAGGGCTGATGTTTCGCCGTTGTCCAGTTGGCATCTGATGTCGTCTGTGGCGGCGATGAGGGCTGTCTCGGTGCTGTGGTTTCGTCTGAATCTGGATTGGGACGGGTCCAGGATGTTGTTGTCTTCGAGGTGGCAGGTCAGTTGCATGTTGATGATTTTCTCGATGACCTTTGCCGGGAACGGGAGCAGGGAGATGGGTCGGAAGTTCTTGAGGTCCTTGGAGTCCGCCTTGGGCTTTTTGAGGAGGGCGTTGATTTCGGCATGCTTCCAGCTTTCCGGAAATGTCGCTTTTTCAAAGGAGATGTTGATGACCTTCCGTAGTTGGGTTGCGATGGCCGCGTCTGCTTTGTTGAATACGTGGTGTGGGCATGGGTCTGACGGAGATCCTGAGTGGATGGAGTTCATGATCTTGCGTGTCTCGTCGTCGTTGGTGTTGGCCCAGGAGGTCAGGCGGTTGGCGCTGTTGGTGATCGCGGGGGGGGTGGAGTCGTGCATCGTTGGTGCGGTCATGGAGTTGAAGCTGTCGTGGATGTCCGCGATCTTGCAGTGGAAGAAGATGGCCAGTGAGTCGCACAGTTCTTGTGAGGGCGGGATGTCGCTGGCATCGGGCTTGGAGAGTTCTTTCACGATGCGGAAGAGCTCTTTGCTGTCGTGTGCGTTGTTATCCAGGCGGTCTTTGAAGGAGGATCTCTTGGCTAGTCTGATGAGGTGGTGATGTCTGCGGGTGGCGTCCTTGTGGGCTGCGTGGTTTTCTGGCGTTCGTTTGTGGAGCCATTTCTTCTCCAGCTTACAGCAGGCGCGTTTGGAGGTCAGGAGCTCGTCAGTGAACCAGGTGGCTCTCCTGCTGGCGTGGCTGTTGGATGGTCTCTTGAGTGGGGCGTTGGCGCAGTCGTCGATCCACTGTCTGAGGCTGCGGTGTCAGGGCAGGTGGGGTTGATAGGTGGGTTCTGGGCGAGGTGACTTTGTTCCAGCAGCGGCGGGGCAGCTGTTGGGTGCGATGGTGTGTGGTTGGTTTTTTTGAAGTTGAAGTGGTTGCAGCGGTGGTCAGTCCTGTGGGTTTCCGAGGTGTGGTCGAAGGTGATGTGGGTGCTTGTGGAGAAGACGGCGTCCAGCATGTGGCCTGCGGCGTGGGTGGGTGCGGTGACTAGTCAGCCGAGGTTAGCGAGGTTTTCGATCAGAGTGGCGGAGTTGGCGGCGTTTTTGTTCTCGAGGTGGAAATTCAGGTCCCCGAGGAGGATGTAGTCCGTGGAGGCGAGTGCGTGGGTGCTGGCGAGGTCGGCAATGGAGTTGCTGAACTGAGCCCGGGGTCCGGGGGGGGTCTGTAGATGTGTTCCTCTGAGGGTGGTGTTGGGGTCGGTGTGGATCCGGAAGTGCAGGTGTTTGGCGGTGTTGAGGGTGTCGTCTGCGTGGGTGGTGACCTTGAGGGTGGACTTGTAGACGATGGCTATTCCTCCTCCGATTCTGTTGGTGAGGTCCCTGCGGGTGATCTTGTAGCTGTCCGGGATGGCTATGGCGATGTCGGGTGCCGATGAGTCGTTCCACCAGGTCTCGGTGAGGAAGGCCACGTCTGGGGCGACGGTGTCGAGCAAGTCCCAGATCTCGACGGTGTTTACGTGCGGAGCGGGTGTTGAGTAGAATGCAGCGGAGGTGGTTGGGTCCAGTTCTTGGAGGTTTGGTGGGTCTGTCACAGGTGAAGCTACAGGTGCTGCAGGAGAAGGGTCCGTGGGTCCGTTTCGGGGCGGCCTGGAAGCAGGTGTTTTGTCGGCTGGTGTCGAGTACATGGAGGGAGTCGGCGTCGTATCTGAGTCTGGCGTCGCGGCGAGCGTGGGGTCCAGGGGTTCTGGCGCTGGGTGTGGTCCGGGCGCAGACGGGCTTGCCTTCGGCATGCATCCGCTGCGTAGCCGCTGCGCGGCCTGCATAAGAGGGGCTGAGGGAGGGAGTGGCAGCTGGGAGGCGGGAGTGGGGTGGCGAATGGGATGCTCGGGGGCGGGGCCGCAGGGGAGCAGCGGCAGGAAACCAGGCAACAAGGGAAGGGGGGTGGGAACCAAGGCAGCGAGGGGAAGGGGAGCGGGAAAAAACGAGCGGGAATCGGCGCTCAGGGAGCGGGATCCAGGCAATCAGGCAGCGGGCGAAACCAGAGCGGCACTCAGGGGGGCAGCACAGCGGCTGGGGAGCGACCTGGCAAGGTACGCTATCCTCTCCGCTGCGCGGCCTCCATAAGAGGGGCTGAGGGAGGGAGGGGCAGCTGGGAGGCGGGAGCGGGGTGGCGAATGGGATACTCAGTGGGCGGGGCTGCATGGGAGCAGCGGCGGGAAACCAGGCAACAAGGGAAGGGGGGGGCGGGAACCAAGGCAGCGAGGGGAAGGGGAGCGGGGAAAAAATGAGCATACCTGAAATAATCTTGATAGGAATAAAGTGGTAACACTTAAAACATTTAACTTACAAAGGAACAAAATGAGGGGGTTCATTTTGCCATAGAAATTATGATTAGTGCTGCAGAAAGAAAAATTAGGGCACATTTTGACTTCTCAAATACTCTATTTCATAAAAAAATTCTGACATGCAGACTGAAACATGCACTTTTAATACCAGCAGCAGACTTCCGTGGTGAGCAGTAGCTTTACTACAGTGATCTAATGAGCAACTAGAGTGCCAACATTCAGAATTTATGGCAAATGTGTGACATATCTGAATACCTTCTTGATGGAATCAAAGTAAAAAACTGAAAGCATTTCCTACTGAGGAGACTGCAGTAAATGAGGAAATTAGGAAACTTCATAACAAATAAATCTCCCAAGATGGCCACCAGAGACAAAAGAGCCCAAATGCAACACAGATATCACCCAGATGTAGCCCACATGTAGCCCAATGACAGAAGTGTGCAAAACAACAATTTTTTGTGTATTTGCAGTTTTATATAGTGCAGACTTGTCAGGTATTGGAGTGCTTTACATGAGCATTGGTTACATCACACAAGATCAAATTCATTTTGGTTGTAGACATGGAGAGGTTAAGTGATTTGATCAGAATCACAGAATGTTGAGCTGAAGCAGAAACTCCAACCTGGTTCCCCAGTTGCAAAGTCTGCAGCTCTGGAAGTAACACCACATCCTCTCCCGTAGGTGCAACATTTAATCAAGTGGTCAACTGGATACAAAAACTAAGATTACAAATAATTTAAAAGTTCTTTGTCGCTATTTGAAAAGTCAGAAAATATGTCCTCATTTTAGTTTTTTAGAGCACTAACCATAATTTTGATGCAAATAAGACCCTCTCGTATATGTAATTTCTAAAGGAAATGCCTTGGGTATTACAGTTTTGATTACATCAAGATGACGTCAGGCGTTCCACACTTTTGTAATAAATATAGAATGTTAGTAATCTAGTTGTTCATTGGGATACTGTTGAACGGCAGAGGCCAGGGGCACGGACTCTGAAAATTGAAGCAGGTAGGAGAGTGCAGAGGCAACAATTTGACCACACTAGGTAGGCAGGAAGGGCAGTGGCAGCACAACAGACTATGGAGGGCAGTGGAAAGGGAGGCAGGGGCAATAAAACAAACCATACAAGACTTCCAAGAGAGGCTGTGGCAATATAATAGACCACTGTGGGCAGAAGGAAGAGGCAGTGGTATTACAACCATACATGCCAACAGACCTGTTTCAGCCAGGAAACGTCCAATGTTTTTAAGCTCAAATGGGCTTTATTTGATCTGTCTCCTGTCTACAATCTCCTCTTTTTCAATGTAACTCAAAGGGGAAAATCAATACCCCAGTTTTTTTTCAAAATCTCCCTCTTACCAAGTTCAAAATGTTCGCAAGTATGGTACATTGGATCATGGTAGGCAGGAGGAATTGGGGTAGGGACATGGACTCGGTTAAGAGGACAGGAGGGACATGGAGAGGTGCACCAAACTGACCCTACAGGGCAGGCATAGGGGGTTTGCAGCAGCACAATACACCACACAGGGCATGCGGGGCGGGAGTGCAGCACAACAATCCATAGAAAGCAATAGGGAGGGGACAGGACCATGCACATGGACAACAGAGAACAGAGGGAAAAGAGGCAATGGTAGCTAGCTGACCATAATGGACAGACCGGAGAGAAAGCTGCAGCATAACAGACCATAAAGGGCAGGAGGGACGGATCAGGGGTATTAACAATGGAACAGACAAGCCAGGAGGGAGGGAATAGGGGTCTGCACATGGAAACAGAGGGCTGGAGGCAAGGGGGCAGGGCAGGAGCAGCAAGATGACCATGGAGGTCTGGCAGGATGGGCACTAGAAACAAGACACACCATGGAGAGCAACAGTGAGACATACACACAGACCATGGAGGGAAGGTGGGAGGGTGTCAGGGGCAGCTAGGTGACCACACAGGGAAGGTGGGAGGGGCCATGGCCGCACAAAAGACCATGCATGGCAAGCGGGAGGGTTAGTGGCAGCACAATGGCTATGATGGGCAAGAAGGAGGGTGCAGGGGCATGCGCAAAGTACCATGGAGGATAGAAGGGAGGGTCAGGACCTGGGCACAGGCAAGAGAGTTCAGGGGAAGGGGCCTCACAACAGACCGCGTGGGGCAGGCAGGAGGAGCAGTTGCAGCACAACAGACCAGGGAGGGCAGAAGGGTGTGGCAGTAAAATGGACCATGGAGGACAGGTGGAAGGGGATAGGGGCATGGCATGTGGACAGGCAGCGTGGAGGTGGCAGGGACAGGTTACAGTCATCTGACAATGCTAGGCAGGTGGGAGGGGAGTGGCAGCTCAACAGAACACTGAGTAGATTGGAGTGGCTGGTCCATGGAAAATGGTGGGCAAAAAGGATGGAGCAGGGGCATGCACAAAGACATCGGAGGGCAGGGGGAAGGAGAATAGGGGCAGCATGCTAAGCACAGAGGCTACGCAGGAGCTCAATGAAGGGCCATAGAATTGGGCAATGGTGGGCAGGAGGAGTGGACTGGTACATCATGCTAAATGGAGGGCAGTGGCAGCACATCCGACCATGCATGGCAGGAGGGAGGAGGCTAGTCCATGGATTCAGACAACAGAGGATAGGGAGGAGGTGGATGGGGCAGCAAGCTAACTGTTCAGAGAAGGTGGGTATTAGGAACTTTATTGTTTTTAAAATGTGTGTCTGTGCGAACTACTTAAAATATGAACAAGTATGCAGCATAATCTCACTTTTATTCAGGAAGAAGAGGACGTTTGTGACTGTGACTCCGAGTTCACTTGGCAGAAACACCCCCTGACCCTCCACCCCCCATCGCAAAATGTAATGCCCCTGAAAAGGGTAGGTGGACGCAGTGTTATATAAAAGATAGTCCTGAGAGCAAGATTGAAAATGAAAACTAGATATAGTATATGGTATAAACTATGCACCAAAAAGTCTGTTATAAGATGAACCGGGGCGTAAAATATAATATGCAATACATTGTGCGCAATGACAGATTCATTGGAGAGCGCGAGATAGCACAGGCACTAGCTTGTGCTATGCGATATGCGCCTTGGAGTGTAATATGCACAGGGCAGTGTGTAATCTAACTAGTCTCTAAAGTTGTAATATAAAATATGTGCTGGGGAGTGTAACGTTGCATATGCACTGTGACAAAGATATGGATCCCAGATTGTAATATGTATGGCATAGCGCTGTGCGTTATAAAATAGGCATCGAGGAAGGCACGTTAGATGGGGCAATATAACCCGTGCGAAGGCAAGTGTGGCATGACATATTCACGGGGTGGTGTTACAGTGCACATGTGCTAGAGAGTGTCATAGCATATGCACTAGCTAGTGGAATACAACACAGAGGTGTGTGGCACTCGGCAGGCACTGGTGGGTGTAACACAGCATTGGGCTCAGCCAGGAGCATGCTGTGGCTCTCAAGTGAGGTTTGTCTCCTTTCCAGAGAGTAAAATAAAAAGTATTACACATCCGGTGGTGGATGTGTGTTTTATTAACCGTGAGGGGGGTTTCTTGCATAGTTTGTTCGAATTTTTGTCGAATCCCCTTTGAATGGCTTGGTGTGCGTGTGTATTAAATGTGCCCGTCAAGAGCTGCCCATGTTTGTATAAATAAACGACAAGGGTGTCTACTTGGAGAGTACCCACCGGCGGGGGCGCCGGGATTAGGCACGGTAGGGCATCAGACACGTCAGCTTCACTAGCAGTGTAAATACATTCAACGTGGATTCATTGTATGCATAGTTGCCTTCTAATGAATATCACGCAAATCGTCATGGTGATAGGTACATACGGTTTGTCCAGCATGTCCTAGGTGTTTCTATAAATATATTTAAAAAAAAAAAAAACAAAGGCCGGCCCCGGGGACGATTAATGCCTTGGGAGGGCCAAATGTATTTTTTTCAACAAAATAAATTAGGGTGCAGGCCCTGGGGATGGGGTCCCCAGGGCCAATAAATAGGAAAAAGGGGGGGCCACACAGCCCTCCTTCTTAAACAAATAAAATAAATAAAAGACCGGCATCGCACCGGAGGCCACGCCCCCTCCTTGCAGCACTCTGCAAACGCGCCCCCTGGCCAGTTGTAAGTTGGGGAATTAATTCCCCTTCAATACTGAGGGTCCCTGAGGGCCAACTAGCCCAACAGGTATCTCCAGTATGCGCCAGGGAGCTGCGTTGCAGACAGGTGTTCTGAGGCCACGCCCCTTTTTACACCTCTATGCAATGCAGCTCTGTGGCGCTTACTAGAGGTACCTATTGGGCTAGTTTGACCCTAGGGACCCTCAGGATTCAAGGGAACTTAATCTCCCAACTTAAAAAACGGCTGCAAGGCGTGTTTACACAGTGGGGAAGGGAGGGGACGGGGCCTGAGCTGACGTGTGAAAACACGCCCTGTGGCGCGTTTTAAGAGGTAGTTTTAATCCCCTGCCCTATTGTATATTAGGGGCTTACAGAGGAGGTCATGCTAATCACCGGGTGACCCAAACGCATAGTGTTCCCTAGTGTATGTAGGTGTTTTCAGTGTATTCAGAGTGTCTTTTAACATAGCACTGGCTCTAGGACTGGTTAGTCAGACTCCGTTACCACCAGTATCCGTCTGAAAAAGTTGAGGGTACAGGATGATTTTGCAATAAGGCTTCTTTCTGCTCTTCTGTTTGTTCTTTCTGCACGTTATCCTTCTTCCTGCACTTTTATTCGTCTTTGAGGACTTTTGTTGCTTCTTTCTGCATTTCTTTTTTTTTCTTTCTGTGCGTTTTCTTCTTTCTTCACATGTCCTATCTCTGTAGGCATAGTTAGAAATTAGCATTTAAAAAACCTTTGTAATTCACTGAAAAAACATAGGTTTCAGTCACGTTATAGTTGGGAATTAGCATTTAAAAAACCTTAGAAATTCACAGAAAAAACCAGGGGCGTTATAGTTAGCTGGACTTTTCACTCGTACAAAACCATTGAAATTCCCCCCGTTATAGTTAGTTCAGCTAACTATAACTCGCGCGCCCGCAATGCACTGCTGATGACGTCACATATTACATCACTGATGCCATCACTGATGCCATCATCCTTGTGATAGTGGCAGACCTCCTCTCCCCCTAATTTAACCTTTGATACACACATTCAAAAATAGAAACTAAAATTTTCAAAACAATGGACTTGGCAATACCAGTTACAACAACCTATTCAGTAATTCTAAGATCCACATATACATCCACTCATTCACCAACAGTCCTATACAGTCACTCATACATGTACTCACTCATCATATGTACTCATACACCTATGCATCCTGTTGCACAACGCCACTCATCCATAGAGTTACTCACGCACATAGTCACTCATGCTAATAAAGAATCAAACCTCCATTTACTTGCATATACAGTAATACACACACCACCACACTTACTTCTACGGAAACTTACACATACTTAGTCTTTTAAACAATCACTTATAGAAACACATACTTATTCATACAGGAACCCTTTCAGTCTCTCACTCTCACATATACTCACTTATATACACCAATAGTCACATATACTAGTTTAAAACATATGTAGTTACTCATAAAGACACTATTGAGACAGTCATTCACTCACTAACACACCCATGCATACACTCATCCACCCATACAGTCTTGCACACATGCTGTCTTCAACACATACAAACAGTGAGTCACTCATACATGCACCTATGCACAACGTAATACCCCCCACCGAACCATACAGACACTCAGACACTCCTACTGATACTCAAAAAACCAACTAATTACCTATATAGACACCCATGTAGCTACTCACCAACCCATGCAGCCACTTATACAGAAAGTGAGAGACTGATACAGATATTTACATATTTAAATATTACTCGCTAAGCCATGTATTCACTAAGATACACTTAATCAGTCAGTTATACAATCAGTTTTTCAAAAACAAATCATCCATTTATTCACTTATATACCCATTTATTCTTCCATCAACCTTGAGATATACATATGTAAAACATATGTAATTTTCAGAAAAACACACATTCACTGGATGATGTCATCAGTGATGTCACTGACCATGTCATGAGTGATGTAATATGTGACGTCATCAGCAGTGCATTGCGGGCGTGCGAGTTATAGTTAGCTTAACTAACTATAAAGGGGGATTTTCAATGGTTTTGTACGAGTGAAAAGTCCAGCTAACTATAACGCCCCTGAATCCTATGGTTTTTTCAGTGAAAGTGTGTGTGTGTGTGTGTATATATATATATATATATATATGTGTGTGTGTGTGTTTTGCATATTACAAGTATGATTAATGTGCATATAATGGCAGATGATTACATTTTCTAAATCACAAAATTTGCAGCACATTGATTGTGTTAGCAGGGCTTTTAAGTCCGCTAGAGCCTGCAGTAGCATCAAATACATGTTTGCAAGTGATTTCTTCCGGAACTGCATTCTTTGTGTCTTCTAAGAAAAAGCAAAATCCCAGTCAGTTTATATTCTCACCCGTTACCACCATCAACCAGTTAAATGGTTTCTGATCTTTTAGTACCAAACCGATGCAGTCCACACTGTGGCAAACCAATATTTAATGGCTGTACTGCTCTGTTCTTTGGAGAGTAACCTAAAATTGATAAAGGCGACTGGACACTACTTTTCCCTTGTCATAGAGCTGAGCCAACACTTTTCCAACTCTTTTTTTCCAAGGGATCCATTTGTACAATAACGGGTTGACTGTAGTCGGGGGTCCTCAAAACAGGTGAATTGCATTGTGCTCTATTCAGGTCCTCAAAATATTCTTACACTCCTCAGTCCATTTCCTCTCTTGGGCTATTCCATAGATTCCAAATATGTCAATAGAGTATCTATGGTCCTGCAATATTCAGTGAGTTCTAAAGCCTAGAGCTGGGTGGTGGACACCTCCCACTTCAGTACAGACTGAATCTTGACTTCAAACGTGCAGATCATCCTGTCACCCTCCTGATGCCAAGATAGAGTTGAGCTTACTGTTCCAACTGGCACTTATCTGCCTTGATATTCAGTTTGCTACCTGTATCCTGACAAACACCTATTATAGGCTCTTCAGTTTGGACTCTCATGAATTTCAAAATAAAGCAATGCTATCCAAGTATGCCATGCAGATTTAAAAAAAAAAACAAATTATTAAACATAAAACAAGTATAGTGCATACATCACTTGGGTAGATATATGCTTATACGTTTTGTATGATAATCTGAAGTACATGACAGTGTCCATAGCAGTATAATGAATATAGGTCTACATTCCACTGTTCTTATTAATCGTTCAATCCAGTATATCAGATTTTTTTTAACAAACTTTATGCTTCCAACCAACTTTGCATGTTCCCTGTATCTTGTTCATACGTGGGCCATGCGTACCCATCGTGCATTAAGGCACTTGTGTATTACTCGTGGTGTCAATTGGGTGAGCGAGTAGATATGTTTTAAGGGGGTCCCATATATCTCTGGGATGTGGAGCAAGTGAGAGGAGTTCAGGGTATGTGTTTGATCTTGCCAAAAGATCAGATCTCTGATCCAATCTTTAAACTTGGGTGCCCTGCCTCGTCCCCATCTGCATGCTATTCTCCATTTGGCTAACAAGAGTCCCAGAGATCTAAAGCGTCGGTACCAGACATCTATGTTCTCCGTGTATCCCAGCAGAGCTAGCGGAGGTGAAGCCTGGATTGGAGGTGAAGCCATCTGTTCTAATGCTTAAAACACCTGTCGCCAGTATTCCTGTATAGTGTTGCATTCACAGGAAAGGTGCAGAAAATCTGCCATCGCTATTCAACATCTGTTGTTTTTGTTATTATCTCACAATTTATATTTGTACATTTTGACAGGAGTGCAATAAGTGCAGTGCAAGAATTTGTGATGCGTAGGCGACTAGTCGCGGATGTTTGCTCTCTCCGTGTACAACTGTAGGACCATTGCTCGTCCGTTATTTCCTGTCCAATGTTTGTAGCCCATCTATACCTAGAAGTGCATTGTTCTGGGATTTGATTGGCATATATGCTGTGATATAATGTAGATGCCACGTGTGAGGCTGTATCACATCATAATATTGTATGTAGTGGATGAAGTTCTTGCTGTTCTTACGGATATGAAGGTGTATATTCTTTTATACCTTGTCTCAATCTGACATATAAAAAGATGTCCATGGGAGAGGGTGTAATTTTAGTAAACATCTGCTGCATTGTGCGGAACTTTACATTTAGATATGTCACGCCAACAGGTTATATTAAACTTAGCTTTAGTCTTTTTTGAAGGCCCCTTCTTGTAACACTGGCATCTTTGGATGGTGCACTAGGGGAAATAGAGGGGAGTACAGCATAGGTGCTTGCATACGCCTGGCTATGTGCTGCCAAGCTTTCACCATGCATGTAACCAATGTCTGGTCAGATTCTCGAGGTGCAGTTGTGCTCAATATGGCACCTTCCAGGGGTACGGGGTCTGCAAGCCATTGTTTTGCTGCCACTTGTGGCATGTATTTAGGAGGATGAAACCAGTAATGTGCGTAATGAGCTAGTGCGCATATATATTAAAATTCTAGATTGGGGATATTAAACCCTCCTTGGGAGTAGGGCCTGGTGAGCAGTTCCCATTTCAGGCTAGGTTGTTTGCCACCCCATGTTAGCCGAATCATCTCTGTGCGCAATGCTGTTAAGTGTCTGCCAGGGTCATATGAGATGTTCAACAATAAATATAAAGGTTTGGGGATTATAATTTTATTAAGAAGTATGCCCTGCCATAGATAGTGGAAGTGAGGTCCATCTCGTGACACTACTGGTGATGTTCTTCAAGGCTCTGCCAAAGTTTAAACGCATTAATTCAGCACTCAGTGGTGATATATATCCCTAGGTATTTGATCTCCGTATCACACCATTCTATTGGGAAATCAGGATGGAATGCTATCGCAGATGTGGTGAGTAGAGAAATATGGGATTTCACCCAATTTATGTGTATTCCAGAGAGTTCCCCAAACCGTACAAATTCACGCAATATAGGATTGAGGTTCTATTGGGGATCTCGAAGATAAAGGGTACTATCATCGGCATATAATGAAATGAGTATTGGGTGCAGTTGACCGGGCAGTGCTTTATCTTGGTGGTGATGTCTTATTTTGGCCGCAAGGGGTTCAATCGCAAGCGCGAAGAGCAGGGGGGAGAGCGTGCACCACTGCCAGGTGCCCCTCCTGATAGAAAAGGGGAGTGAAGCCTGGCCATTTATTAGGACCTTGGCCACTGGGGATGTGTATCAAAGACATATCCATGTCAGGAATCTTTTGGGTATCCCCATGTATTGCAGTATGACAAATATAATCCCATTCAACCGAATCAAAGGCCTTTGTTTCGTCTAAGAAGACCGCCACTAGGGCCAATTGGGGTCTACATTTTCTAAAGTAGAGAATAGTGTACGAAGGTTGTGAGATGTCGCTCTCCCTGGAATGAATCCGGCCTGGTCAGGCAACACTAACTCCTCCATCAACAGAAATAGTCTAGTAGCCAGTATTTTGGCGAGAATTTTTGCTTCATTGTTGATCAGAGACAGCGGTCGATAGGAAGCACATCCGTCCGCAGGTTTACCGAGCTTTAGAAGTGATGTAATGAGAGCCTCTCTCAGGGAACCCGGGAGAACGCTTGCTTCTTGGGCCTCTTCATAGACCTCTTTCAATATGGGAATCAATTGATCGATGTAAGTCTTGTAAAAGTCTATCGGAAGACCATCTAACCCCGGGGCTTTTCCTGACTTCATCTGCATAATTGCAGCTAGTATCATTGTTTTCAAGGGGTGCAGCGAGGAATTTTCTCTGGCGTCCCCCAACCAGCCAAGGACTATGCCCCTCAAGTAGTTAGATAGGTCAGGTGGCTGCTGTCTTTGAGTGCTATATAAATTGGCATAGAACGTGGAAAATATGTTAAGGATGTCTTGACTGTCTCTAACGTGTCCCAATACCGTGTCCCATCATCATACAGTTTTTCTATCACGTGAATGGAAAAGCAGGGTGTGCGAGCTTCCATCGCCAGGGCCCTGCCTGGTCGTTCACCTTCCCCCATATCCACGCGCCTCAAAATATTTCCCCCTGAAGCGTATTTCTCTCGCGGCAGTATCTTTGTATTCCGAGAGTTTATCCCTGAACGCCACCTGAAGTACCCCAATTGTGTATTGTCCCATTTCGCCTTCCAACAGCTTTAGCTCTCCCTCCAACTGTCGCAAATTACGTCTGATGTCCCGCAAGACTCAAAGCTCTTGGCTGTGCAGGAGCCACGCATTGTGACCTTTAAAAGCCTCCCAAATTGTGCCCATATGTGTGACTTAGCCTATATTTCTCTGGAAGAAATCTGTGATTTCTTGTCCCAATTCTGACCGGAAGGCAATGTCGAATAATGCCTCTGGTACAAGCTTCCAACTCTTAGAAATAGTGGTCAGAGCTGGAGGGGATATGACGGGACATGATCGGAGTAGGTTTTGTCTCTCCATTGATTACCCATGGACCGACTCCTCGGGTCACTACCCAGTAGTCCAGGCTAGCCCATGTTAAATGCAGCTTTGTATAATGTGTGCCTTCTGTCTTTACAGGGTGAATGTGTCTCCATGCATCTAGAAGGCCATGATCAGAGAACATATCTGCCAATATGCCGTGTGTTTTGGTATAATGATGAGGGAAAGGGTTGGATCTGTCGTTAATTGGATTAAAAGCGGTGTTAAAATCCCCACCTCATATGATGTGTGGATCCTAGCTCAAGGATTTGTCCCCATAGAGTAGTGTAGAAATTTGGGTTTTTCTACGTTCGGCCCATAGCAGCATACCAGTGTAACAGACTGTTATCCCAACCTTCCCCATGTCATGCAGTACCTCCCTTGCGAATTGTGGCTCGTCCCTCCTAGGGTAAATGGAGTATTCTTCTTAATAAGGATCACCGTACCTCTAGAGTACGTGGAATACAAGGAGAAAACTCTATATACAGCCCATTTGCTGGCCAACTTGGGAGTGTGACGTGGATCGACATGTGTTTCCTGAAGCATGGCAATGTGAATTTGGTGTCTATATAGGTATGCCAGTATTGGTTTACGTTTACGGGGGTCCCCCAAACCTCTAACATTCCATGTCAAAAGTTGGATTTTTAGCGCATCAGTTGATTGAGCCATAAATCATACATCCTGTATTTATCGTGTTCTGGGCCTAATTCTTCCTATGTGCGTCTGTGCATGTAACAGCAGGTCTACCTGTTTTGTAGCATCACTTGTTTGAATACAAAACAATGTTTCCCATCTCACCCCCACCCACAACAGCACCCCAAACGTGCTGGCATTTCACTGGCCACCCAACCAACCCTACCTGTTACAAACCGTTTAAAATACCCTGAACTGTTTTGGGGGAGCACCCCTTGGGGGGGGGGGGGGGGGGGAAATGTTAGAGCGCAGACGAGATTCTCCCTTCTCCAACAGGTGTTGGGATAGCCTTCCGTTAAACTGGGGGGGAGAGGGGGTGCTCGGCATAGTCCATGTTAAAGTCCCATTACTTACAATATCCTCAACCCCTCTACTTTCACTTTTCCAAAACTACTTATCTGACTCCAGCATATCGGTAATGTCCTCTTCAACTGATGTAAGTTGCGTCTCTCCCTGTGGGAGACAAACCTCAATCCATAAGGCCTCGCCTTGAACCTAAAGGAGGAGAAAGGATAGTCCTTTGATCCGGCCTGATTGGGTTATATGGTAAAGTTGTTGCCTTCAAAGCTCAAATGTCTCTTTCCCTTGGCTAATTTCAAAGCTATTTCGCGATCCCGAAGATTGAGTAAGCGGCTATGATCGGTCGGGGATAGCTTCCTGGGGAGGCCTAGGACACAGCGAGCAATGTGCTCTTTCGATTATTATCTGAGAGGAGAAATCTTCAGCACCAAACATTTCTAGTTCAATGAAATCTTGCATGCGTCCTGTATTTTGCTTTCCAGAATACCAATTACGCGTTTGTTGTCTAAATCTTCAGTTCTCTCTGCAATTACGTTGAGAATCTTGTCCATTTGTGTGACCTGCTGTCTCATTTGTGTCGTGGTGTCTTCATTACCTGATATTCGTCTCTTTAATTTGTTCGTCATGCTTGTCTAGTTTGTGAACAAAGGAGTCCATATGATTTGTCATGGAGTCCATTTTACTCTCTGTGGAGGACAGGCTGTGTTGCATAGCAAGCAGTAGACTTTTTGCATCATCCTCTTGGGAGGTCACTGGTTCTTGTGTGCGCTCTACGCTAACATTGTCCTGTACATCTGAACATGCGCGTGTGGCAGTTTTATTTTAGCTTCGAAGGGTAACTTGGACTGTTTGCCATCTGTCTTGCCCATTTCAGTACAGTTGTAATGCAGCTATGGCAGTCTGGCCCAAGGAGCAGCTTGATAGTATGCTTTACTGCCATGGGGTGTGTATCAATGTGTGCTGACGCAAGACAGTGGTAACGTCACAACCACAAGGTTACCTCTACTGGTATGTCGCGCTGTGCCTATCGGCATCCACGATATTGTTGCATGGAAGACTGGAATTGCTTCGCTCTACAGGTCGATTAGTTGCCTTGACCGTGAACTTGCTTCACAGAGGTGGCTGCTAAAACAGCAGTTGTGGAAAGTGTCTGTGCCGCGGCTTTGGGACACCATCCAATTGTTCAATGTATAGTCAAGTATGATAGTTCTCCGCATCTATATCAATATGGCCCACTTGGTATCTTCGTGCGTGCAGTCTCTTGTTTGTGGTGCAACACTTGCACTTTTTCTGCCTGGACTGGAAACTCCAATGCGTCAAAGCGCACAATTTTAAACTGATATAGGCTGTGTGCTTACTTTCCTTTCTTCTGTATCACAGGGTAGCCCTTGCAGAGAAATGCGCTTGACTATTGTGGTATTTGGCTGATTGATGGTTTCCTATGCGGTGTTACTGTTGTGCCGCCCCCCCTCCACTTCTGCAAGGTCTGATTTCAGCATGAAATCCGAGGGGGGATATTGGAGCATGAGTGATCACTAGGAGTCAGCTCAGATTCGTCCCCATTACTGCTTCAGTGCAACCTCTCGATGTCCTGGAAAGGGGAAACATAATCCGTGCGGTGCCGCCCCGGTCTCTTTTTAATGACGGTTGCTGCTGCTCCATGCACTGTATTTAACGAGGCCCAGTCACCATGTGGAATCCTCAGGGCTCTCGTAGTGTCGAAGGCTGGTCGCACCTCCAGCAGCGTTCACTGCGATACCAGTGTCAAAAGTGCAACAGGGCGCGGTCGCGTCAGGCAACATTCCTTTCGACCAGAAATGGATCGATAACTGCCGAGAGGGTAACGGGCAATTGGCAGTTAGTCTTTAGTTATTCCGATATCCGTAGACAGGATAAAAGCTGGATTATGCCGCCGAGCAGCAAGAGCCTCACTGCAGTGCGGCCATCTTAGTCGTGCGCCACCTAGCGCCCCCGCCATGCACAACTGTTCTAATCCTCATAGAACATGATTCATCAGGTGCTGGGAAGTGGCAGGTTCATTGTTCTTGCCCAAAAGGCAATAGCCTAAACTGAAATAATCGCTCTAGTGTGGAGAACCCAGACTCTGTGCTAAGGCATTTTGCCAGACTTAACTAGACAAATCAAAGGCACTTAGATACTTGGCAGCTGCTTATCAGTTCATTAGCTCATCCACTTGTGAGGTCAGGTGTGCATTCATCCTAGTGACTTAATTGACAGCCCTGTAGTTCCCAAAAGTCTGGAACTTTGCTTTGGCACCAAATCTGCAGGGCTGGCCCTCAGACTGCATGATCACTGTCACTCCCAACTCTAAGATCTTGGCTGCTTCTGCTTTGATTCACTCCCAGACTTCAGGCATGTGATAAGGCTTGCTTCTGTCTCTTGTATCTTCATGGACACAGACCAGTGTAAACCATGCAGTCAGCAAAACAAATGTGACCATTGTTTCAGTACTTCACTACACTATTTCTGCTGCTCTTGCATCAACTCTGAAGCATGCTGTATCCCATCTACAGGACCATCCTTCGCATGACCATGCAGCAGTACAGGAAGAGTCTCACTGTCTTTATCAACTCCCTCTATCATATCCATCATGTTCACTGTGTAACCTCTCATGAGGTAAGCATTCAGCAGGTTCACCCGAAGCACCCTCTGGGGGTTACCTTATTTATTTAAGTAGCTTATAAAGCGCGCAGCTACCCCCGGAGGGGTGTCCCGGCGCTAATACAGAAACTCAGAAAGAAGGGAGTAGTCAAGCCGATTGCAAGACGGGAATCATAAACTGGAGAACAGCCATGTTTTTAGTTTACTACGGAAGATGGATTCAGACGGGCAGAGCCTGAGGTCGAGTGGGAGACAGTTCCATAGCTTAGCAGTAATTACGCTGAACCTTCTACCACCCATTCTGGAACGTCGAAAGCGAGGTGCAGTCAGGAGGCGTAAGTGGTTAGATCTCAGTGATCTGACAGATTGAGATATTGCTACTCGCTTTTTCAGGTATCCAGGTCCAAGGCCGTTGATAGCTCGAAAGGCGAGGGTGAGGATCTTAAATTGAATGCGGCTTGCAATGGGGAGCCAGTGAAGCTCTTTGCAATAGGAGGCAACCGATTGACGGTAGGGGATGTTTCCGATCAGTCTGGCTGCCGCATTCTGAACGATCTGAAGACGAGCGATCAGATATTGAGGGGCACCGGCGTATAAGCTGTTTGCGTAGTCTAGATGAGAAGTGATGAGGGCCTGAGTGATCGTTCTACGGGCATCCAGGGGAAGGTAGGGAAGGATCTTTTTAATCATGCGAAGCTTCATGAAGCAGGCAGAGGTGACCTTATTGATTTGCGCTTTGCAAGAAAGTGTATCGTCGAATTGAAAGCCCAGGTTGCGTGCAGATTGAACAGGGGTAGGCGCAGGGTTATGACACCTGTGCCCACAAAGTAACTAACTTCGGAGAACTGTATTACTTTGTACGCCCCACACCACCTATTCTCTGAAATTCTGGGACAAATGGGCTTCAGAAGTAACAACTCATGGCCTTCCTGGTACCCAGTCAGCATTGCTTTCTGGTCCTTAGCTTGTCTGAAATCCTTTCACCTGACAAATGTACAAAGCCCATTTGTGTGCTTCCTCAGGCCGATTATAGAGCCCATGATATCTCTGAGATGAATCTTTTGCTCCTTTTCACAATGTAATTAGGGTGAGTAGGCCACACTGCGTGCCCAAAAAAGTTCAACTTCTTTGGTATTTCCCTTTAAGCAAACATGAGACATGGCAGGAGACGATCACGTTTTCTTCTGATGTTCACAGATGGCATTCCTACCCTGCTCAAGTGTAGTATTGAACCTTCCCACAAACCCATTCATATGTGGGTAGTGTATCCTTGAAGTGTTAGGTTACTGTAACGGGGACACTTGGTCAGGGGTCAGACAAGGATCGAAGTCCACACCAAATCGGGCTAAACTGGGCTTTATTTTCCTCTAAATATGCCTCTTGGGGGGTCGCCAGAATTCACACAAAAAGAAACAAGGGGAAAAGAAATGAGGAGTATTCTTCAAGGGAGATAATCCTTATTATCCGGTCCTTGCTCCCGGGGCTGGGACTCCTTCCGCCGGAGTTTGAGGCACTCTGGCAAAGAAGACAACAGGCAAGTGTGAGACGGTTTGTAAAAGCTATGGTTGGGGAAAAGGGAAGTGAGGGATCACCAGTGCTAGTGTCTAATACTGCGGGCTGTGAGCAAGTGCTGGGGAACACTGGGTGAGGATATTCACGAGAGGGGCGCGTTATTCGCTGCCCTTCTCTTGTTTCCCTACCCACCCCGCCAAGCGTTCACATACCTGGTGAAGCCACGCTCCTCCGGGAGCATGGCTGGGCACAGCAGGGTATCTTTGACCTTCTGGCTTTCTGCTAGTGCTCCGCTCTGTGGCATTCTCCGATAGCAGTGGCGGGTCATCTCTTGGCGTCTCCTCCTCCACTCCTGAGGCGTCCACGAACCAAACTCTTTAGCTGCTTCAGGGTTTTGAGCCTCGCTGCAGTACGGCTGTCTCCACGGGATTGGTCCGATGAGGCTGATGTAGCAGGGCTGGGTGTTGCCTTCAGCAGAAGCCCTCCCCTTAAAGGGATTGGTATCACTAGAAGGCATATCGGTGTCACACGTTGGGTCTCCCTCCGGTTCCCAGACACCGGGCTGTAGGGGAAGGAGAAGACTGATTTCAGGTGAGGCGGACATCCCCTCATCCCTGGTTGTATCTCCTCTTCACCCTCCTCTCTGCTGGGTGGATTGGTGAAATCGTGACAGTTAAACTAGCTTGGTATTCCGTTTATCATGTGTGAGCAGATAAAGTTGGCTGCCCAGCAAAGAATCAGTCCCTTAGAAAAGATCCCTAGAAGTGCCATAAATACCGCATTAACTTCTCTGGGTACCTGGTGGCATGATCCATCATAACAAAGATGTGCTTCTCGCTTCAAAAGAACCAAAAATGACAATTCCCTCCCATTAGAATGTGGACACCTACAGCAGCCAGGGACACCAATGGTACCTTAGTCTTTCCTCTAGACCATGGGTACTCCCACATATTTGCCCATGGGCCACAAAGTACAAATTGTGGTGTGACCAAGGACCACACTGATGCCAGCAGGCTGGTGGTAAGGAGTCTGGGTGGGTCACGGATTGTGTAAGGAGCTCTAAAAAATGAAGGGAAAAAAAAAGGTTAATTGCTTGCCCGTTTATTTAACGTTTGTTTTCTGGATAGTAGTGCTCAGCAACTAAAACAGCAGCTTGTGTTGCTGTTTACCAGGAGGAGTGCATGTATGGGTCCTTACCTCCTTTCCTCCTTATTATTAAAACTAGGAATTGGGGGGGGGGGAAGGGCACACTGGCCCCCTCCTGGGCCATGTATTGCCCGTGACCAACCTGTGTAGAACAAAGAAGAGGGGGGGCCCCGTGCCCCCCCTCCTGGAACCATATATGGCCCCAGGTGCCACCACCCCTCCAGGGCCGACTCGTGCTATGTACTGGGGTGCCCAACCCTGGGACATAGCTGTTTGTTTTTGCTTGACCGCTCCCACCCGCTGGAAGTGGAGGTTTCATCTTTCAGGGAAAGAAATAAAACTGTTGCTCCCACTCAGTGGGAGCTGTCTTTCTAGCAGCTCTCTCCATGCAAGAGCAATGCCAGCTTACGCAGGAGGCGGCGAGTCAGCTGAGTCCGCAGGGGCTTGACAATCCCCTCATGATCTCAGGGGAAAAAAGCAGAAAAAGGCATAAAGAGGTCAGAAAGAGGCAGAATAAATGTAAGAAGCAAGCAACAAGTGGCAAAATGGAGGGCAGAAAAATGAGCAGGAAAGGTGGAAGAGGGCGAAACGGAGCACTCACACACCCATTCCGAGACACATCTACTCAGACCTGAGAGAGAGACACACGCACACACTCACCCACCAATAGTCACTCACACAGCCACTTACACACCCATACAGCCAGTCACACAGCCACTTATACACCTACCTAAACACCCATAAGGGCCCTCACACAGACACTTGCATGCTAACTTAAACACTCATAAAGCCACTCACACACAGATACACCCAGTCACAAAGCCACTCACATAATGTATGTTAGAAATGTCACGCATTTGTCGGACAGAAGTATACTATTTTAACTTTTGTAGTACCTTGGTATTTATGTTTAACAATCATAATTATTTAGAGAACACTCACACTCACTTGATGATGTCATTAGTGATGTCATTTGAAAGGTCATCAGTAATGTCACTGACCATGTCATGAGTGGTATATGCGAGGTAATAAGCCATTATTGGGGGGGGTGTAAGTTCTAGATAGCTCAGCTAAATATAACTGCTAAATTTCACTGGTTTTGTACGAGTGAAATCTGAGCCTAACTAACATCACCGTAACCTTTTTTCTTTTTTTCTTTCAGTAAATGAAATACATGTGTGTGTATATATGATTTCACACATGTTAGGCTATTAAGGCTATTTTATCGATGAGCGGTGTTGAAGAGTAGTTTGTGTGGGTGTGTGTATGAAACGTCTGGAAAGAAGTTACAGAACTTTATTTTTGTTTTTCAATGCTAAATCTTTTTCTTATCTGCGGGATATGAACAGGTTGCAATGGTTAGATGAAAGATATGTTCTTTCCAGCTACAGTTTACTGCTGTCATCTCAGGTTTTCACTGCTATGCTCAAGACTACTGTAATATCATTTAAAAAGGTGTTTATCTTATCTTTGTCAAGCTCTGACCAGCTACAGCTTTCAGACTGCCTTGCTAAATATTTTCCACTTCTACACTTTAAGTTTGAAAGTTTTATTTTGACATGGATGACTCACTAGTTCTTGCCCAACCTCTCTCTACTGTGGTCTACCCCAAAGGTTCAGGCGTGGCCAGTGCAGGTAAGGGTGGTGGGGCTGGGTGGTGGGGAGGATTCAACAGACTACGATGAGCGAAAATGTAATTCTTCATTTTATTTTCCCTCGGCAAAGTCTGTTGAATTCCCTGTCCCATTGACCTTAACTGCACGTGTCGCTCCTACAAAGGGGGCCTAGCTCCTGGTTCCCCATACCTTTTGATGAGGAACAATTTACTTTTAGCCAACTGTTCTATATTGACATTTAGTTATAGAGATGGCCTACTCTATATCACTATTGGTTTAGAAAAATTGCATTTGCAAAGTCACTCAAGGCTATCTCCACCAGTGGCGGCTGCCAGCTATGCAGAGTGGTGGGGTGGGCAAATGGGTGGTGGGTGCATACACTGGCAAAACAACATGGTGGTCTTCTCTCCTCCAGTGTGGGCCCAGCCAACTCCTCTAACCAATACTGGTGCTGCTCTCATGCAGTTAATCACCATGAGAGAAGCGGCAGGATTGGATGGGGCAGGCACTCACAGTGCTAACAAAGGGCGTTGGAGGCCTATGCTTGCTCTCAACCCAGCTGTACAAAATAGCTGGGCTGTGAGGTTTAAAGTTTGCATGTCTGGCTGGTCATCGCAAAACAGCCGGCCAAAGAGACAGATACACTTTAAGCTTTAAGTACCCTGGCCATCACTCCTCTGCTGGCACTCAGTAGTGGCCCGCCCCATCCTGAAACTCTGCTCAGGACGCAGGTTTGCAGAGTTGATGAAAAATAAAAAGATAAGAATGTTTATTATTTCATTTTTCATCTGGGGCATTTAATTAGTGTCAAAGCTCCTACGCCTTAACAGAGGAGCCGCCCACTCTTTTTAGTACGACACACTTTTACGATCCGCGTACCTTTTTAATTGAGGAGGTTTTTTTTTTTTGGTTTTTTTTGGCGGGTGGGGGGGGGGTTTAGTAACTAAAGCATCTTGTGGTAGCGCATTGTCATTTATGGACATCATATTTTGCATTGAAATGCCCACTAACTTTGCAAAGCCATACAGTTTTATTGATGAAAGCTCTATAGCATATAGCACTCCAATGATAGTGTGTAGAAACCCGGTTTCTATGAATATTCATCATTTATGCATCACAAAGTCTTGATTTGTTTTGGTCCTGATAAAATCTCTACTTCCAGTACACTTCTTCAGAATTACAAAAAAAGTGCTTCCTTTTTGCTTTACTAATTGCTGAATACACACAAAAACGACATCCTACAGCCTTGCATTTAACACTACTCAAGCAAGATTATGGCATAATTCACTTTAAAATTCCTCACACTTTGCAGTTCGAGAAAGAAAAGTAAAGCCCAGCCCCATGTTAAAGAATGAGCAGCAATGTGTCAGGAGGTTTAGCCTGACTTATGACATCTGGCTTTAAAGCACTGGCAAATGTGACAAAATAAACATAGAATTTAAAGATACTTTTATTGCTTGGACTTTGCAGACCCACCAAAATTCTGCTTGGCCCACAATTTGAGAGACACTAATCTAGGCCATTGGGAACCATCCGATATCCTTAGATGTGTTACACTGAAAATAAGGAATCCACTGTCTCTTTAATCTTCTGGCTCAAAATAGAAACCACAGTCATGATGTTTACCATTGTTCCTTTTCACTTTCAAGGATATATATGGTATCCTATTGAAACAGTGGTGGAAACCTCTGTAGGGTGAGGTGTATGTGACTCAAAGTACCTTTAGTAATGATTGGAGGTACTACAGCCTTTTTCAGAAAGCATTTGTTTCTGAATCACATGACGGCCAATAAAGGAACAAGGTGCTGTAACCTTCATTATGAAAGAGGGCAGACAAGATTACAGGCTTTTAGGGGTTTATGAAAGTGATGCCCCATCCAGTTACCTTTTAAGGCCAATTGGACGTTGGGAGAGAGGATTATTGTTTCGATTAAGGACCGGCACAATAACATTTTTACTGTTTTCCTTTGGGGTATATTGCAAATCTGGATCAATTACTTTGCCCATGTAATGACAGGAGTAGGCAGACAACACTCCACTTTTTATTCTTTTGTAAATTTTATAGTCTATATACTAATCAGTTTTTGCTTCCAGTGTAGGCACCTTTTTAAAACTTGTCGGTGCGTGCTCGCGATTCAATGTGCACCTTAAGATCTGTTTTTATCTGAAATATTAGTAGATGTGGTTAGGCAAAACATGGATTTGATGGTATCTGTTTTTACGTAGTGAACGAGCTCATAATATTTAATCGAGTCATTGGATTTTCCGTAAAGATTTGTTTTATGTTAAATTGTCATGTATGAATTTTGTCTTATTGGGTCTGTTAATGGATTGTTATATTCCCCCTTTTATTATGATTGATCTGTGCTTTTATGGATATTGCGTATCCGAATGAAGATTTTTGAATTGAAAGTGCTCTTAAATAGGCTAAACCGGTAGATCTTAGGTGCTTCTGCACAAAACGTGTTAGGCAAATAATAAATAAGTCATAAAAGCTTTATTATTGGTTAAAAACCATAAAAGCATATATATATATATATATATATATATATATATATATATATATACACACACTCCGGATACAAATAATATTCCTCAAGTAGATTTAAAATACAATGTTAAAAACAGTAAAAATCCTATAAAAAAGAGAAGGAAAAAAAACGAATTCTGGATCAATCTCTAGGCTGTATACTAGTGGGGGTGCCTTCTAAAATTAAATGATTAAGATAGCACAATTTTAGGCAATTTTATTATTATGTTTGATTTTAGCGCCTCTTGCGCACCAAAGAGAAAAGAGATATCTGGAGGTAACAAACACAATCAAAAAGGTGGTATCATATTTTAATATTCTAAATACCTCCCTATAATCCCTGAGACCCCTGGATTTACATAGTGGGACGATCATGTAGCTCTAGCCCTAGAGTAGAATCGGCAAAAGAGCAAAACGTGCTGGTCAGTCTCTTCAACGCTTTCACAACCAGGACATAAGCTTGAAACATTGGGAACATTAAACCACTTTTTTGTCACAGCCCGCACTGGAAGAGTTCCATGTCTAAATTGGACATATAACTTCTTTGCCAGTGAGGGCTGGATATCGTCCAAGAATTTCTCAAAATAATAATTATCCTTGGCCTCCAAAAATCGATTGGTCAACCTACCCAGTGATAGATTTGAAATAGTAAGATCCCACCGATATTGCTTGAGTATGACGACCAACGCCCTTTTAGTAATCAGGGGACAAGTTTCCTCAGGGAATAGCCACATATCTCCCCTACACAGTGCATAGCAAAGCTGTTTGACATGTTTTAACCAGGGTATTTTACCCGAGCCCCTTAGTCAGTCCCTCAAGTCCTCACTATAGCTTTGGAGCTCTGGAGTATACCAGATTCTCCTCCAGTATAACAATGGACGATTAAGGATAACCTCCTTATCTGGGCCAGACCAATATCTAATCGTAAAGGGATCAGGGGTGTACTCTGGGGAAGTCTCAATAAGCGTCTAATAAAACTATTCTCGGTAGTAGACAAAGAGGTTGCATTAGCATGACCCCATAACTCTACTTCAGAAAGCGCCCCACCTCTAGCCTGGGCCTTGTAGATTTCCACTGGCGGACCCAGAGATTTAGATGCATACTCATTAAAAACCTTTAGTATACCGCCAGAGGATTGGGCCAACTTCATGTTAGCCCTAGCCATATGGGACCCCCAATCCATCCTATCATTTAGTGTTATCCCTAGATAGTCGAAAGTGGAGACTCTTTCCAACACAGAGCCCTCCAAATGAGGGTGGGGATAATTTGATGGTCTTGCATTAAAAACCATATATTTGGTTTTAGAAATATTAATCTCCAGATTTCTAGATCTACAGAAAGAACAAAACGCCTGTAATGTTCGCTGAATACCCATAGGAGATTTTGATAACAAAAGGGTGTCATCCGCGAACATCAGGGCTGGTATCTTACGGGCTGCTAGACTATGAGAATCTAAATCCCTCACTCCCATTAAGTGTTCAATCAAATCATTGATGAACAAGGAAAATAGGGTATGGGCCAAAACACACCCCTGCCTAACACCCCTTTCCACCGTGAAGGGAGCGGAAAGCTCCCCGTTCCTCCCATACCTCACCCTTGCAAAAGTGCCTTGATGCAAACGTTCGAATAAGTGGCAGAGGTATACCGGAACACCCATCTCTAGCAGTATTGCCCAGAGCTTGTCCCTCTGAACCAGGTCAAGCATGGATCGGAGATCCACAAAGATCAGGTATAGGCTACCAGCCCCCATGGTCACCGTTTTCCAGTAAACCAACTGAAGTCTAAACAGTTGGTCAATTGTAGAAACCTTGGCACGAAAGGCCGCTTGGAGGGGAGTTAGGATGTGGTGTTCGTCCATCCAACTCTGCAACCTAGTTAAAAGAAGGCAAGCAAACAATTTCTGCAGGACATCAATGAGGCTAATGGGGCGGTAATTTGCCGGATCGAGTAGGGAAGTCTTCTTATGAATGGGAATAATCTCGGCACCCCGCCAGGTTAGGGGGATCTCCATGCCATGAAAAATAGCATTAAAGTATAGCAAAATATAGGGAGCCCAAACCTTCTGTTCACTCATGAATAGATCGCCCGGGATCCTGTCCAGACCGGGAGCCTTCCCAGAGGAAAGGCTTCTAAGAGCCGCCTGGATTTCAGGGATAGTACAAAGTTGATAATCAGAGACTCTTACAACTAGTGGCGCTGAAGCAGATATACCCTTCAATGGGGAGGCCAGGTCTGCTGGAGATACAGAATCCAAATGGGTGAATAGAGGCTTGAAATGGGTTATCCAAACCTCTTCACTCAAGTTGGGTATTATAGCGGGGGCCCCTCTAGCATGCCTGATCTAACTAGGTTCCAGAAGGCCCTGTAATCGCGACCTTCCAGGGCATCTTTGATACTAGGGCATCTTTGATACTAGTCCATCTTTGATACTAGCCCATCTCGAGGCCTCCCATTCAGACTTGCACTCCATAGTAATACGTTTATAAGTGTGTCTAACCTCCCTAATACTCAACAAGGAACCAGTTTTAACCTTCCTCACAAGAGCCCGCTTGGCCGCCCTACAGTTATTGTTAAACCAGTGGGCCTGATTTTTATCTCGTAGCTTAGTGTTGACTGAAGTGTAAAAATAATCGGCCAAAGTAGAAAAAAAAGCTTAGAGTGAATATTCTCCAGCTCCTGGAAATAGGTGAGATCGTATTTATCAACCGGGAGTTCAAAAGCCTCTGCTAGAGAGGTGGCCACCTGTTGATATAGATGAGCTATTTTATCAGGAGCTAACACAAACTTAGCCCACCTGATGTGCCTACCCCCCGCCACTAGGGTTAAGTTTGAGTCCGGGAATATCTCCAATGCCCCCAGTTCGTATTGATGTCCCAATGTATGTGTTAGTTCAAGTGATAAGAGATTATGATCACTGTCTACCCTATTAACCTCTTCAGTGCCCATGACGAGCTGGTCTCGTCATGGGCCGCGGTTGCGCTGTGCCCATGACGAGACCAGCTCGTAATAAACCCCGCCCGCTAATGAAACGCCCGGCACAGGGCGGGGAAAGGGGCGGGCACTGAAGGGGTTAATTACAGTAAAAGCCCTCAGTTGGGGCCAGAATTCCACATTGACCATAATATAGTCAATGGTTGTACTTTTTCCCACTGTTATATGTAAACTTCCCAGGGGCATCGGGAGGGAGTCTCCCATTACAAGCTCTGAGAGAGTGTGTTACTAGGAGTTTATTAATCTGTAGGGCCAACGGTGTTAGACGCTTTACCGAGTACATAGAGCACTCCTGGATGTGCCAAATATCCTCATCTAGGGTTACAGAGGGAATCCCTGCCAAAGGTTCGAAATGGCAGTTAAAATCACCCCCGATAACTATGTGACGGTGAAGGAAAGATGGAACCAGACCATCTCCCAAATGGTTACTATTAAGACATGGAATGTGTGTGAACGTTGTTGTTCTGGCTTGCTTCTCCCCTAAAGCCCGCTGGGGAGAACTCTCCTCAACACTCCCACCCTCCACCACACGACAATTGTAAATAAATAACAAAATCCCAAGCCAAATTCTGGAAGTGGCAATTGATGGTACTATTCTTTAGGGTTATTTAGTTTTAAACCATTTGTTAGTGTAAAAGTATACTTCTAATGCACCTTTTTGGCTACTCACCAGCTGCCTCAATTTATGCAGTGCATACGGAATGCTCCTTAATGTATAGGAGTACTTTATGAAGTTAGTTTCAGTGCTTAGGGGTGTTGCTAGGAGGCTATAATTCCAGTGAACTGTTGCACAGAAAATGTTGTTAGATATTCTTTCCTTTGTTAATTTTGCCACTATTCCCTGGTTAGATTACATTAAATATGTATAAAAAAGACTAGTTTCTGCATTATGTATTTGAACCTAACTGAAACCTCATGGATCAAATAATCCTTCTCTGATTTATTAGTTCGTGGAGAGAAAATCTCTTGAGGTGTTAATCTGCAGTCGGTAGGGCATATGTTGTAGGCCGTAAAGGACGTTGAGCTAGATGTATCCTGACAAATCTCATTTGGTTTCATAAGACATTTTTCTTCCCCCCCCCCCCCCCACACCCCTATTGGTGTCGGCAAAATGATGTCCTAATTGGTTTACCCGTTGGATGATTTCCTTGCAAACGGACTTGCATTGCATACGTTTTGCAAATGTTATAAGAATTTATGTTGGACGTTCTTAATTTGGAGTTCAAACTACACAAGGTTCAGACCTTGTCGACCCGCTTGCGCCTTGCACCGGATTCCTTTTACTCGCCATGTAATTGTGGACTCGGGTAAGGCTGGAGGTTCATTCCGTACCCTGAGGACCGCTGATAATTGGATCTGTGCCTGTGGCTTTTGAGCAGACCAAGATACGGTGATTTTTTTTTTTAAATACAGTTGTACGTTAGTGGACTTTGCTATTGTCTGATATAATGCAAAATGTAAATTAACTCTGTCTTTGTTATGCTTTTTATAATAAACAAATTTTAACTGACTGTTCACCTAAAAGGATTCCTTTGTTTTTGCGTTCTTGGGTGTTCTCCTGCAGCTCAGGCCCTTAGTAGTTGGAGGGTAATTAATAGCTGTTACTGCCGGCCGGTGCGGGTAGTAATGCTTAATTGTGATTATGCGGAATATTCCGAACGATCAGGCATGCTTCTGGTAAGTACCATCCTGATATGTACTTTGTGGAATAGCTTTCTTATTTGTAACGGATTTGAAACAATTTATGTGCAGCCGAATTAACAGCACAAGGGTTCACTAACTACTTAAACCCCCTTGTATAATCCTTCACCGTTTGTTCACAACCTTTTGACTCTATTTCATGCTATTTTGGAGTTTGATTTGAGAATCATGCAGGAAATGTTGTGGTGTTTACAGAGAATGTGTGTTTAGATCGGAATAGAAGTTGGAAAAGGTTTGTCCAGCGGGTCTCTGCAGCGAAGAGCAGCCTGTGCCGGTTCCATGCCATAAATGAATATGCAAATAAAGTTCCAATTCTATTTCATGTCGAAAAGTAGATCATAAGCTGATATCTTGAAAATCTGACATGGATACGTTCCTGCTGGACCCCTCTTATGTACAGGATTTATCAATCTAGGGTTATTGCTATATAATTATGCTGAGTCCCACATTTTTTAATTGGTCCGTTAGCATGTTTAATATCCTAATTGTTGTTAGTAGCTAGTAGGAACGCTTTATATGGCTGTTCATATCTCTGATTATACTTTCTTTTTCTTCCATGCTGTTCTGTATTCTGAAGTGATTTAAACTGTGGCTACAAAGGATTGTGGTTTGCTAGTTAGTTATACCAGGACTATACTTGTCTCTCTGGCCTTAGCATCACGCACAGGTGTGTAATTGTCCTGTCCAAAATTTGAAGTTTTTGAACAAAAAAATTCTGTAAACTTGGCCTTTTCCAGTTTTTGTTATCCTTCATATACATTGATGCAACCTTCATAATGGTTTTTATTTTTTTAATTTAGAATGAATTTGACACCAAGTCCATCTGGAAGGAGCACTGCTTCACGAGCAAGCACTAGTCACGCAAGTTATGGGCTGCGTGGGAAAAAAAGGAAGCTAAATGAGGGCGAACGGGGCGACGTGCAGGGCCATTTGAAAATTGTGCAGCATGCCTCTTCCACAGGAAATGTATCTATAGAAGAAGTTGACACTGACGGAAAGTTCATTAGTATTAAAAACAACTCTCTTGAGGTAAACTTTTAATTTTATGATACATTTGCATCTAGTTTATTTACCATGCAGCATATGGCTATTATATTTTTTGTTGTGTTATAAATGAAGCTTATTGTAGTTACACCCCAAAAATGTGCTCACAACTTTGTTACATTTCTGTCGAGGTTAGAAATCCCTTGTCTATGCTCTGGCCTATCACGCATCTTTAAGGAATGTCGGCCATATCTTTCTTTTTGATGGAGAGCCATGCTGTTCTTGGATGATGAGGCCAATCCACAAATTTTAAGGTCTGAGGTATTGTTTCATTATGGAGGGTACATGCCTGGGAAGCTACTGCATAATGCTAAAGGTTGAATTATGAACGGAGTCCCATGCCAAGCTGTTGCCTTAATTGATGATGCTGCAAATGACCCATTATGACGCCTTTCTGAAGTGGATTTAGCAATGATGCGGCAGAGATAAAGATCTATTCAGAGGGTGGCGAAAAGACTCGACTTTTATTTGGGCATTCTTTAAGTATTGTGCCACAGATATTTTGGGCTCTGCCCAACTTATTGTAGAGGGGGGCTAGTGAGTTTGGTATTGATATATGTTTGGACAATAGGAGGCCAGATGGAAGGGGGAGAGACAGAACTGTTTTTTCTAGTTAAGCTTGAACGTGTCCAGTTACTTGTCACAGCAAGCAATCTACTGCATTGTAGTAACTTATGACAATGTTGCCTTGTGTATGGGAGATCAGCAAACTTTTTATAAGATTGTTTTAATGCGTATTGAATATATACATTTTTTTTAAACTATTTATTTGAACATTATTATAGTTTTAGTCCGAATGTGTGTTGATTAATGCACCATATCCAAATAACTGGTTTATACAACCCAAAGCCTACTACAATTTACTTTATTCTGCAAATCTTTCCAGGCCCCAGAAAAGACACTACCAGTTCTCTGTGGAGCAATTTTGAGTCCATGTCACCTGGCTCTGATCTTTTTTTAAAATGCTTTCCTCACCATTTATTGCTGCATCAATTTATCATTCATTCAAGCTGCTATTAAGATATGGGAAGATCAGTGAAGTCTGTACTATGGTTATATGCATGAATTAGTAATAGCTTTGTCGTTCATTGATCGTTTCTCACATTCTCATTAAATTATGGTGTTAGATTTTCTATGATATACTGTACTATATCTATTCTTTTATGATCGTAGAAAAATACATTTTAATTGCCTCATTTAATTTTGCTGTCGTGGTAGAAATGATTTCATGATTCACGGTTTTGAAAGTAGTATGTATGAACATACTTGTAAGGGCTTAATTGATATATGCAATCACAAAACAGTAGGCATTTGTATCTTCGAGTAATGTGGTTTTATTTTGTTGCATTGCAGGATCAATCTTTGAATGGATGGATACTTAAAAGACAACTCGGAAACATATCTGAATTAACATACAAATTCCCTTCTCGATTCTTACTAAAGGCAGGACAAACTGTGTCTGTGAGTAAAGTAAAATTATCCCATATTTTTATTTCTTTAAATGCCATTTAAAGGGGCCTTTTGATTCAGCTGAAAATACCTCTAAACATGACCGTTCAAGAATTGGACTTTTTTTTTTCTCCCACCTTTTTACCACCAGATAATAGGTGATCCAAGGTCCTGTACGAAGCCTCCAGAGAAGAAAAATGTGACCTCATAAAACAATATGTATTGGTCTTTAAGCTTCATGTTGGGCACACCCTGCTTCGGAATTGTGTAAAGGCTATGAGCGCTTTTGAGCATAACTTGATCACAAAATTTGGTCCAAGATTTTTGAAGTCAAGGCGATGGGGAACGATAGTCCCTCTTTGGCCACAGGGCAAAAACTCTTATGCCACCTAGTGAACTCCTTTGACCTGGGATCATGTGTACGGATCATCAGTGGTGTTTATCTGAGAATCTGTATATCAAACAAACTGGGTACTATCCTATTCCAAGTAACATTACTAGTGTGAGAAAATGCCTCATTTTCCATTGTCAACCCAATTTCTTTTGCAGACTTTTATTGCTGGCTTTTAAACTCTCGACAC
Source organism: Triturus cristatus (assembly GCF_964204655.1). Lineage (NCBI taxonomy): Eukaryota > Metazoa > Chordata > Amphibia > Caudata > Salamandridae > Triturus > Triturus cristatus. The sequence continues at coordinate 467,117,045 of NC_140583.1, read as the reverse complement.
TGGCACTTCTGAGAAGTGCCCTCTGTATGAGCTCACACCTCTAAAACATTAGCTAATCCTGGATTAACTTGCTTTACTCTTATATAAGGTCATAGTATATGGTGTACTAAGTAAACCTATAGCATGAAAAGTTGAACATCACGTGTGGGCTTCTTCACTCACTGTGCCGTCAACATGGCTTCAAGCCTACCAGTGCAGCCTGGCAGCTGCAGTTTCAACGTGCCAAAATAATTCTTTTGACGGTGATGAAAAACGTCCTTTCAAATATTAATGTCACCCTTCTGTAGGCCTTATGATAGCCCCCAAGGTAGTGTGCATGGTATTTAAAAGTAGGATGTGGAAATATAATGTTACCAATCAGTTACAAGCCCCGAGATCTCTTTTTACTGTGGAAGGCTCCAGCTGTCCTCTGCAAAAACGTATAGTGCAGATGAAAATATGAATTCGTGTATCATGTGTTTAGGACTAGTTAGAAACATTATGAAACATCAATTTTTAGTATTTCCTAAAACTCCAATCAAATTGTACAGTTAGATGTCTGATAAATATTTGGGAAAGAACATCTAGAAAGTTGCCTTTTCCCTGCCTGAAGCTTCTGGAGGTTAATATGCATTATTCTTGACCTTAATAAGGTGTGCGAACTGCTCCCAGAAGAGCAAAAACAAGGACATGGGCATGGAAATAATTTTCTTCCTCTTGTAGGAAGAGCAGTTAGGGTGTACCCAGGAACATCATTGTCTTGTAAAGGGTCTGCCTATCACAAGTAAACATAAGTTGAGATCTGGGGAAGACCAATATTTGTTCCCTCACCCAGGCTGGCTGAAAAACTTGTGTGAGGGGAGACTATCCCCGGCACCTGTTTTTAGTGACCACAAAATGGGCTATTTCGATTCCTTGGCACATGTCTAGCAGGCACATAGGCTATGAGCAAGAGAGAAAAGATTTCCTCTGCTTGGATTTTTGGAGTAAGCTGCAAACGGGAACTGCTGAAAAAGTGGGTAGGGTTGTCCCGGGGAACATTACCCCATTGGTTATGGAGGAGCCAGGAGTAGCCCCCACCTCCACAAACTAGCTGCTACCCCAAGGCACTATCCTCAGAAAACTTTCAGTACCTTACGTCTCAAACACTAGGTGCAGTCCTCCCGTTCTTCCAGTGATGATGCCTGAAGGACATGACCTGCAATCACTTGTACTCAGGGCAAAGAGGTGGAATCCAAGAGTCAGTTGGCTGACGTGTGGTGACAAGGACACAACCGGCTGCAATAGGCCTTTTTCTGATAGTGCCCACCTAAACAGTTGCAGCCAAACGTGAACTGGACCCCACTGGTGGCCTCTGCTGGAGTGAATTTTGACCCGAAGTGCAACTGGACTACTCTTGGAAACTTGGGCCAGAGCACAATTACCAACTGCCTGAGCAGATGTGCCCAAGGCATGCCCTTGCTGGGCTGAAGAAATGGGTTCTCCTACTTGGAATTTTGATGCCACAGCAAATCTGTTTTGGCAGCTACCTGTCGAGATGTAACTCATTGTCCGATACACCCTGTAGCCTTTTCGTGCTGGATAGTTCTGAGCTCCAAAAAAGCGACTAGGTCCAAATGTAGAAACCTTGACCCAGTTAAGGCTTGAAAAGTATCTGGCCAACTTCATTGATTGCAAAATTAGAATTTTCCTGCTGTGAGATTTCCCACCAAAGTCTTTACTGGGACCTCATCCAGTGGCTATCCAACTTTAAGAAAACTTCCTCACATTTGCCTGCAGCCTTGTCCCTCAGAAGGATTTCAACTGCCATTTCAGAGACTAAGCTCTAAGATAAAATGTTAACTGCAAATGTTACATTTAAAAGGGGGAATGTTAAAAGCAGGATTGATTTTAATCTGGTAGATCTCGATCTTTGGCCACAAGTTAACAATATGATTATTTTAAATCATGAGAATAGTGATCTTAACGCATTCTTCCTGATGATATCTGGCCTTCCTATTTTACATCCCCAGTTAAATCTGGCGATTTAAGTGGACACAGGTAGTTACTGATGGTAAGCTCCTCCCTAATAATTATAAGGAGGTGGACCAGACACTCACAAAATTTAGTAATCCTAGTAAAAATATGACACTAATGTCTAGTTACCAAGAACTATTGAACAGCCTAATACCCTACTTTAGTAGGCAGGGAAGTCCAACCTTGATTAAATGTAATACTGCTTTATGGTATAATGAGGAATACAGGCAAGCAAGAATTGAGCTAAATGTGGCAGTAAAGGAAGGGACAAGGCCTGATATAATTAACAGAAGTAGGTTATACAAGAAAACACAGGAGGAGGCAAAACGGAGTTGGGAGGTACATAACTGGCGTATACTAGTTGACGCATCTAGGCAGAAGGATTGTCCGTTATTTTGGCATCATCTTACTAAGGGGAAATCCAGCCGGTAGGGTGAGGCAGTGGACCCAGTCTGGGACTCTACCCAGGACTTTTTGTGAAAGTGGCAGTCAGCTTTTCCTTAATGGAAACTATTAGCGCAATTAGCTCACTTCAGACTCCAGGGCCAGAGAGACAACCGGGAGAACTCTTCAAATCTGAGCCCAAAATATGGGGCCCCATGCTCCATACAGTTTTTAAAGCCATCGTACGAGGGGGGGGATATACCAGCAACCTGGAAGGGCCCCAAAATAATTCCAATATTCAAAAAAGGGGATTAAGGCGACCCTGCAAATTATAGGCCCATTAGCCTTCTAGATATTTCCCATAAAGTTTTTAGTACAATGAACCTGTCACATTTCCATAACTGGATAGAGGATAATAGTATATTATCTCACTTGCAGGCTGGGTTTAGAGCCTCCACAAGCACTCTAGATTGGTTGTTTCGTTTTCTCTTGCTTATTTTCAAGGAAGTTAAGATCAAGAGGGGCTATCTATTGATCTTAAAACGGCATTTGATTCCATAAACCGCTCCAGGCTTTGGGCTACCCTTAGGGACTTAGGACTCCTCTCTGGCTTGCTCCAACTCTTGATCCGCTTACATCAAGATAACTACGCTAAAGTCAGGTGGAACTCCAATGGGAGTCTAACTGACAGTATAGCGATTTCTAAGTGGGTGCGCCAGGGTTGTGTGCTGGCCCCAACCATGTTTACTTTGTACATGAATCAGCTTATTCGCGACCTTTATGATTGTGTAGGTGACACCTCAAAATTGGGAGGCAAGTTAATACCCTCTCTGCTATTTGCAGATTAAACATTGCTAATTTCTAAAACCCCAATGGGCATTCAAAACATGTTAAATTTGTGACAGATTGCAAAGTTCGGGTCCTTGAAATTAACTGCTCAAAGACAAAGTTTATGGTTTTTAATCCCTATAAATCCACTAAGGGGAAAGTGAGGTTGGGTGCCCAACTACTATAACCGGCCAAGGCATATGATTATTTGGGTGTTAGAATTAGTGATAACCTGGCATGAACTCTCCAAATTCGGAAGAGCGTGCTGACACTCGGCATGTGGAATGTGCAATTATAAAGAGTAAGTTGTTCAGCCTCACCTTCCCCCCCCCCCCCCCCCCCCCCCATTTAATCTCCCAAATAATACTGCTTTATTACCTTTACGCCTTGATCATGGACTAAAGTCTATTACCCACTTCTGTTCTTAAGGTGCTTATGGTTTGGATAAGACTCTGGTCCAGTCATACCCAGATTCCAGGTAAAGGACGCTGTGGAGGAATTACTAATCCTCCAAAGACAATCAGGGCGTCGGGCTTGGTTTGAAAAGGTCAAGGAGTGTGGTTTTTTTTCTTGTTTTTTTTAACTAAGGCTGAGGAATATGTGGGACGATCAGCAGTCTATCTCAAACAAATGGCACCTCAGCTTAAAATAAGGTACAGGAATTATATTGATTCTTCTTGCACTGATACTAGGTCACCTGGCACTTTACCAAATTTTTAAATGTTAAAAGTGGTTTTAACCTTGATACTCATATGGATGATGTTGATTTCCCCCTTCCCCCCAAACATGAGCACCTTGTATACAATTTAGATTTGGGGTTATCCCCTTGAACGCCATGAAAAACACTTGGATGAATGCTACTGTAACCCCTATGTGTCCATAATGTAGCTTCACCTTAGAAACTATTGAACACTTTATCTTTTTGTGTCCTACTTATGCCAACATGAGAAACATGGATTATCACGGTTTGCCGGTTTTTGTCATTTGTACATCCATCAGAAGCTCTATGTATTCAGATCAGACACTGCAAGGTGGCTTGTTTTTACTCTATCAAGATATCTCCTTTACACTTTGTGGCAGAGGTCCAAACTCGCAAAATCACATTGTAAAGCTGGACTTTAGGTACACGTAGGGAAAGTATGTACCAAGGCCCCTGACTGGGACTGTAGTGTAAACAATGGTAAAGGATTGTCCTGTTAACTGCTGATTTCTTTTTTTTAATGCTTAGCATAGCTTTTAAAAATAATTTTAATCTTTCAAATCGAGTCACAACTTTTAATTTTACCGTCTGATGCTGTATAGGACTGTGAAGATGGTGTTGTCTTTTATTCCTTTGAATAGTTTATTACTAATGAAATATTGTAAGTATTGTGATTCTATGTATGTGTTTATGATCATGTTATTGATCGAATAAACTTGACTGAATGTTTGACTAGGACATACGTGCTTTGTGTATCACATTGTGGTCAGTTTGAATTTGGAGCTAGGTCTCAGTCACCCAAGAACCATGCCTACTTATTGGCCCTTTACATTTTCTTGACAGTGTCTCTTAAATCTTTAAAAATTCATATCTCTGGTTTCCCATCTTGAATTCTTGTTGTTTATGGTCTTATTTTGTGTATTAAATGTTACTCTGTTGCATAAAGCAAGTCTATGAGCTTAGATCTAGAATGTCTGACTTTACCGCCCTCGGCTCCCTGATCTTAGTTCAGTGCATCAATGCTTGAACATGAAAGTCCAGGTTGTCGTAGCCCCACACAACTCCACTCAACTCTCTGGTTGATGCGGTGTCAGTGTTTTCTAGGCTATTAACAGTCCAGAAAATGTTTCGTGGTAATTCAAACGCAATTGGGTGTTTAGAATATCCCACACAATCCCTATACGGAGTAAGAGATACCTTATGCTTAAAAAGTATTTATTTTAACACTATAATTCTGTTGCTTATACCATGAACAGAAACCACACATAATATGGTAATGCAGCACTGCATCAAGTGGTCAGCCATGAGAATAATAAACTTTGCAGTGTAATAAAAAAAATCATTATCAACTTGGCAACCGAACACCTACTTCTAAGTGCTTCACTGTCAAAGCATTGAGTAGATTAACTTGCATCTAGAGTTTCTTGGCAGCAGACCAAGAAACCTGTTTACAGGAGGGATGGAAGAGCTTTTTGTTTTGAAAGACAACACCCAACAGATGGGGTCAGCGCTTCTTCTCATGACACGTTATCAGCATTCAGCACCAGACTGGAGGCTGTGGCAGTGTGTCAAGCTGGCAGGTTCTGTCTGGAAAGTCATAGACCGCATCTGATGTGATAATCTGAGATGAAGACCCCCTCTGATTTGATGGTGATTTAAGAAGCTTTTTTTAAATAGTAAATGGACCCTTATCTTACTTAAGAAATGTATTGAAATAATCATATACATCAAATTGATGTACTAATAAGGAAATAGTGCATCAATACAGACCACACTGTTTAGGTTAGTTATTTAACCTTGGAAAAGGCACATTCCCCACACTACTGTTGCACAATTAACTTTTATTTGCATAATTACTGGAAGGATAAGACCTCTTTTTTTTATGTCAATATGGACGAAATAGGACATGTTTAAATGTCGGGTTAAAAAGGAAATAACACTTATATGGCTCAAAAGGATGTGACCTATGTTCTTTCCCGAGAATGATAAAGACCACCATGTTTTAAACCCAGGAAGCAAAAGGTTGCCATTTTCCAAGTAGGCCCAGAACAAAATATAGTCCTCTTTGGACAAAATGAAGCCCAAGCTACACTACAAATCCATTTTTATGAATAAATCAGGGTTTTCATTGTGATGTGGTTTTGACTTTTGTGTGTTGGCACCTCGAACTGTTTTACGCATTTCTCCAAGTTGTCTGTCTGCTCTGTGCCATAGCTACAAGGGGGTGACCTACGGTTCAAATTAGTTAAACATTTTCCCCGGCCTAACAGGTTTATTACTTTGTTTCTGGTGGCCTAATATTCGCCCCAGCTAATAATTCACTTTAATACAACTATTCACTAGAATGTTGAAAGTCTCTCAATTGTAATAACTCAATTTACTGCCTGGGCTGCGGTGATCTTCAACACAGTGGGCAGGATGATGCCTAGAAGTCACAAGTAATGTTCTTCTCCGGCCTGTCCACACAGAATCAACCCCAAGATTTTATAGAGAAAGAATGGAGGGTTTCATAGCAATTAAAGTTCAACCTAAAACCAAGCATGATCCCTCTTAGGTTTTCACTAATTTCCCTGCACATTTCATACTAACAAGTACCCGTTGATCAAAATCATACTCTCTTATAGATCCTCAAAACCAACTGTAAACCAAGAATTCAATGATATCGTAGCTTGTGTGTGGGAGGGACTGATGTGTTGCCCTCTTAACAAGATAAAAACAACCTTAAGAGAACGTTTCTTTTGTATTGCTGGTGCAGAGTGATGTCTTGCTATAAGTACAAGGTGCACATAATGTTGATGGGTATGCAGAATTATTTTGAATAACTCCATGTATTACCTACTTAACAAACGAGATGGTGGTGACGTTCGGAAGGGTGAAAGAGAATAAATACAATTTGCTACGAATAGTTGGAATGGTAATACGGGGTGTCAATTTCTATAGTTGTTGGAGCTCTCCACAAGAAGGCACGGTTCATAGAATGACCGTAAACCGCAACCATGAGATCAGCAAGGGCGACGCTTGATTTTAATGTAGAATTTGTAACGCTTTCATTATTTTAATTGGCCAAGGCATTAGCATAAGATTTAACATCTGCGCCTATTCCTTCTCAAGAAGTAGAACTGATTGTCTGGTTGTAGCCATGTTCTGTTTTGATTAAAGCATTTCAGTTTGCTTTTTATCTTATCGTGGTCCCTGGGGTAGTATTTTAGATTTTGTTGCACGATTACCTACCAGCTGTGGTTCATGAAGGTGCTCCGTGACACCTGATTTACACCAGTAAAAGAGTATTGGAACCATTTTTTATTTAAAAAAAGTTGGCCACAGCGGCCCAGAAATATCACGCTTTTTTCAGTGTGACTACAATTAACATCCAAGTGGTCGGTATTGTTTGGATGCATTAAAGTCCCCATTTGCACATGACCCATTATGAATGTAGTGTTGGAAATGAAGAATTCACGTTTTGTACCTCCTGGCAGACAACTGCGAATAGTTTCTATGAGCCGATATGGTGTACACAAGACACACATTTTATGTTTTAACTTGGTTTTTATTGATATTCTGCAATAAGTGAATAGCATACATTTCCAGAAATCATACAAAGCCTCAATGTTACAGCCCTGTGATGTCTAAGTACCCATAAATGCGTACTGAGTGAGTGTGCCCAGCCACCTGCCCCCCCCCGTCTATAGACATTTTATTTATTTAGAAGTTTTATATAGCGCTGGCCAGACCCGAGGGTATCGGAGCGCTTTGCAACAGTCGTGCTGCAAAAAAATCACATAATACAGTAATAGAATAGATCATGGACGGAGTGCTGAGCCAAGAGTTAGTCCATAGAGTCTCAGCCAGGTCCGGAATTATACAAGATCGCATTTATACAGTAATGTTGTAAAAAAAGAGAAGGGAAAGCAAACCACCCAAACATTAAAAAAAAAAGTCTCCTCCCTCCCGACACACATTTTAAAGTTGTTTATTACGCCAATGCTTTATTTTTTTTATTTTAGAAGCTCAGAGGTTACTGCTTAAGTGTGACCTTGGGTGCCATGTAGCTGGATTACTTGAACCACAGAGCTGGTCTAATGTGATGCTGTATATCTTCTGCTAGTTTAAATGGTATTGAAATGACTCTTAAAGATCTTTTTAAATGTGTTTTCAGATTTGGGGAGCCGGTGCTGGTGTTGGCCATAACCCTCCATCTGACTTGGTGTGGAAGGCACAGAAGTCCTGGGGAGTAGGCGATAATGTCATAGTAATACTTAAGGACTCTAATGGAGAGGTGAGTAGACCACGAACAGTCATATCTGTATTGAAAGTTCAAGGCAAGACCCAAATGTTCGTAGGTGGTAATTTAATTGTTCGTGGAGTTTTGGCCACGCCGTCTTATTCTTGTAATGTGGAGTTCTGGCCAAACTCCACCAACTGCTATGTGGCAGATCTTTTTCTCATGTGTAGCCTACCAATGGTAAGTTGGCAAGGGGCAGCGAAAATTGGCATCCCCAGCACCATTTTCAGGTGCTAGGAGGACACCCAGCGAGATTTTCTTACTGCCAGCGGTTACGACCATTTGCGCCAAGAAAGTTGTTGCTCGAGTAGAAAATCTACTTGAGTGACAGCAAAGAAGCGGCACCTGTGACGCGGTGGGTGGTGCAGTTATCACTGATAAAGCTCCTGGTGCTAAGAATCTGCAGAACTTGCTGATTTCCGCCCGCTCACGGAACTCCACGGAATCTCGCAGAGTTGTCATTCAACTCTGCGGCATACCACAGAGTGAAACTCTGCAAGTTTCGTCCACCCCGAATTATCATAAAACACCACACTTTTTTTTTTTGTCAGATTATACTGCTGATTTAAAATTGTGAAAACTCCATAGTGAACTTTAACAGCAGTTCTCTTTTGTACTTTGGTGCACATCCTACTATCTGGCCCGTCATCTCTGCAACTTGGAAACAAAGGGAAGTCATTGTGTAGGCAAGGAGTGACTTGGTGCGACACCGTGGCAAGATAGCCCCTAAACACAAAAAATAGTCCATACAATGTAGGGGTGCACTTTATTAAAGATGAAAGACCGGTAACTGAAATGAGCTATCCACAACCATGATTTAAATAACTATGATGGAATAAAACGGATTCCTTTTTTTTCTCAATTTTATAGAAGGCATAGGAACGTTAGTTGATTTGCCCAGATTCACAGGAAGTTAAGCCTGGTATTTGAACCTGGCTGCACAGTTTCAAAGTCGGCAGCTCTAGCTGCAAGGCCACATCCCCTACATTATCAAATTAGTACTCTGATTAATAATTCTGCTAGATATGAAATATTCAGTAGGAAGAGCGAGATCTCACATTCTGCGGGCCATTTCTAAGTTAGTTAACTTGAAGAGTCAGTTCATGTTGGTCTATTTGACATATTGCTTCATGACGTCACCTTCCGAGTTGGGCCTTTTGGTTTAAAACGGTCACTTAAAAGGAGGTGCATAAAAATTGCTGCTCAGTAGAAGGCTATAGGTATTACTAGCTGAAGGCTTGTAGCACTAAAGCTTGCCAACCTACGCTACACCAGACACCAGACTGTTCGCTGCTTGATCGCAAATGCATATTTCACCTGGACACTTAGCCTGCCACTTGCCTGTGGGCTACACTTCCTCCTTGCTCCAGTGACCCTGACGCTGCCTGGCTTTTCTCTCCTAGCGTTTCCCCTCTCTCTTTTCTTCCCATGAACAGAAGCCCCGCCCACTCCAGGATCTACTTAATGCAGGCCACAGCACGTCCGCACATCGGGCGTGCCAAAGGGAAGCCCATCTGCACCCTTCCGCCGCTGGATCTCCTGCCCACCAAAGATAAACTATTCCTGAGCTCTACATCCTTGTCCCTGGACGCTGCAACAAACACTGCCACCAGTCCACCCATGCTGATGATAGGATTTTTTACCTGCAGACACTGCCACTTCACCTTCCACAGCACTCGCACCTGCCCACCAACTAGCCCCACCCAGAACACACCGCAGACACCACCTGAACAAAAACACCAACTCCCATGTGCCCTTCTCAACACACGCTCACTATGCAAACACACCACTGAGATTTAGAACCTCATCTCCACCCTCATGCTTGACACCTTACTCCCGGAGACCTGGCTCAACCCCACTGCTGCACCCATCATAGCCACACAATACCGAAGGATACAAGATCACCCACTGTGACCACATCAGCAAGCCTGGTGGCAGGAATCACCATCAGACACAAGGAATCCATGCAATGCACCACCACAAATGTCTACAAAACCCCACCACGGAACTCCTCAACTTACAAATCCAAACAGACAGCAAAAACACCATTGGGGGCACCCTCCCCTACTGTCCTCCAGGACCACATCCAGCCTTCTGCCACTTCATCACTGATTTAATCGGCCCCCATCTCCAAGGACTTAAACAACTACATTTTCCTCTGTGATCTCAACTTCTGCCTCGACAACCACAATGACATCAACACTACCAGCCTCCTCGCCAGCATGAACAACGCTAAACTCTCCAAACTCATCCACGACCCCATTCACAAGGAAAAGCTAGACCCCATCACCACCTCCAGTAAACGCACCGGATACAGCCACATCACAGAAGTCACCTAAACCAACCGCTCCATCGTCCACTTCAATATCACAAGCTCATACCACCCCCAGTCTGCCCAACATCCCCAACTACAGCTGGAGCAAACTCTCAAAGGACATATGGATCAACAACCTTAACACCACCTGCCCCATCTTCGCCAACAAACAAGACCAGAACAGCAGAAATTTCAACAATTGGATCAACAATTGCTCCAACAGCGTGTCTCCAATCTGCAACAACATCCACAGAAAGTCCACCAAGCAGGCTATCTGGTCCACTGAAGACCCCCGAACTGCTAAATAACATTGTAAACAACTGAAAAGGAGGCGGCACACTAGCTAGGACACGGACGACGACCACCTTCAAGATAGCCCTCAAACTCTACCAAAGACGGTTGCGAGACTGTAAGAAAAGGACTTTGCCTCACGCATCGAATCAAGCTCCAATAACAGCAAAGAACTCTTTAACATCATCAAAGAATTCACCCAGACCCTCAGCTGCAACAAACATTGTCCCCTCTCGGGAACTCTGTGATAAACTTGCAAACTTATTTCACAAGATTGCCAAAATCTACTGAAACTTCAAACCCCAGCCCAGGGCTACTGACTTCAAGCAACACAATGAGCCCCCGCCCCCCCCCCCCCCATCACAGACATCCGACTAATGTAATGGAGCCAGCACACCCCAAAAGAGACCGCCTTCATCATGAATTTGGTCCACAAAGGGGCCCCAACTAAACCCTGCCATCACCATATCTGTAAGATTTTCAAATAACTACCCCAAATCTCAAGATGCAACATCCGGGATCGCATCTCACCTCCTCTGATTACAAATCATAAAGAACACTGGAGCCAGGCTCACCCTAGATCTCTCAACATGAACCTACATCACCCCCTACTTTGGAACACCACTGGCTTCCGGTACAGAAAACATGTCCATTCAAGCTCCTGACCCATGCATACAAGGCCCACCCTACGTAACTGCAGACCTGCCTTCTTCAACCACCGCCTGAACTTCCAGTATCTCTCAAGACACCTATGGTTTGCATCCCTTTCTCTAACCCCCGCATCTGACTTGGATGCAGAGGTCGCTCCTTCTCCTACCTAGTAGCAAACATATGGTACAAGCTACCCTTTCATCTAGGGTCCTCCTAATCTCTTCCAGAGTTTTAAAAGTCCCTGAAGACCTGGCTTTTTTGCTAATCAACTGGACCCCATCAGTGCCTAGATAACCTCACGGATGAGAAGCAGCACTCTACAAATCTGATTTATTGATATTGCTCTGCTCAAGCTGAAATAGTAGTTAGCAACTGCAGCTTTGTGTTCAGGTCTTGGTGTGTGATGCACATAATAGAGTTGCCAATTTCAAAATCGTCAGGGGCAAATAAAATTATTCCCTGTGACCCTACAATTAGTGGGGGCTGGTGAATGGAGTGGCACTGGAGAGTCACCGCTCTGGACTTGGCAAGCACAAAAAGAGAAGCTGTTTTCCACAGTTCATTCAAAGAGTCAGAAAATCTAAACACCCGAACCAAGAGATCTGTCAGTTCGGGTGTTTTTCTTTTCCTAGATCTTTGTGCGGACTTTACAAAGTCTGCATGTCAGCCAGAAAAAGTGGGGGAGAGGGATTTTTAGTGATGGGGATCATGGGATCGCGCTTGTTTGAGGAGCGCTTTTCACATTCACAATTCCATAAATGTGCTCTGCATGCTTTGCGCAGCACAGGTCTACAAATAAGGGCTAGGTCAGGCAGAGATCAGTGGTGTAGCTAGCCTTTAGACCGCCCGGGGATTTCTCAGCTTCTTGCCTTCCCATCTACGGTCGCACTGAAGAGCAGGGGAGAGATTGCCGCCTGAGACGGCAGGTGAGATCTGGGGAGGCTGCCGCCCCCAAAACTCATGCTGCCCGGTTCAAATCGCATCTAGCTACGCCACTGGCAGATACAGTTTAAGCAAAGCAGCTCCCAGACCTATGAGAAGGATGGATAGTTCAGTTTGCAGATTGATCAACCCTTGCCCATCCTGGCTCCTGATAGGGCTGACACACAGGTCCACTGTGCTGGTACCGGCATTGCTGGTCATTTATGTTCTGAAACCTTTGAGCGTAAAAATCCTTTCATCCACCCTTCATAACGGATCAGTGTTGCAGCCTGTTGGTGCTCGAGACCAGGCCTTTTTTATTTTTCCAAATATGCACCAAACGAATTGGGCCTTTTATCCTGCTTTATTTAGGAAAGCGATTTAATGTAATTCAACACATTACATAAAATCGCCTTGCTGCCCCTTTCAGTGATGGCTTCATGATGAAAAAAGAGATGGGCAAAACATAATGCTACAAAAGATACAAACTTGAATCTGGGCAGGAGTGGCATTTTAGCATTAAAAAAATCTTTTTAGTTTTAATATTTTTCTCAATGGGACGTTCAACGTAAACCCCGCTGGTGTCTGTGTTTCAGGTGACCTGCCTGATATTTAATACCCAAGTGGGCAAAGCCTCTTCATATCCCGGAGTCGCATCCTAAGAGCACTGCTACTACTCCACTCTTCAGAAGTGTTGGTACCGTCTTCATTCTCCTCTGGGTTTACCACTGGTTTCATATTGTAAAAGATATTGCTTTTTGCTATCCGTGGTGGCATGGAATAACCGCTTTCCTGAAGTCCGAGCAGCCCTTGAGGGCACACCCTTTGGAAGTAAAGGGACTTAGTGAAGACTTATTTTATGAAGCAATTTAAAGTCTGCAGCTCCTAGCGACCCTTCCGACAGTCTATTATGCTATATAAATGCACTAAATCATTCAAAAAATCCATATTTTAATGAGCTGAAAATGGAAATAATTTCCGAGGTGCTATAAAGTACTCACAGTATTAATTTACAGTCTCACTGACGCGGAGGGAGATATAGATGCATTGTGTGCTTAGAAAATACTGTATGATCGAGATGGAGGTTAAGGCAAAGGTAGACACAGGGTGTATAATATCCTATATCCTACACCATGGCTGTGCCCTAGCAGATAAAATGTGTTGTGTAGGTTATAATTTCTCTAGATCGAGAAAGGCCAAGACAGAGATGGGTGCAATATGTGGAGTATCCTGTATGATGGAGTGCAAGTGTGTTATCATGATCATGCATAGTAGGGTCTCTTGTAGTGACTATCTGTAGAATATGCTGTATGTTGGAGAGGCCCAGGCAGAGTTGGGCATAGTGTACACAGCATCCTACGCAACAGAGATTGAGGCCCAGACAGAAGTACAGAGTCACACATAAAAGAACTTATGGCTAAGGCAGATAAAGGATGTGTCTGCTGAATATGTTGTACCATTCCCAGGAGAAAGCCCAGCAAGTTATGTATTCTGTTCAATCAGAGGTGTAGTGAGTGGTCATTGACATCCCTACATTCTGTTACATCGTATCATTACAATAGCTGCGACAGCATATGAAAACCAGCCATAGGTCAGTGCATTTATCTGCATGTGTGTGTTCTTCATATATGCACCATTCATGTCCAGAATCAGGTTCTCCTGACAAAGAAGGCACCAGTGGGTCTAGCAGAGAAAAGTGACTAACGGTGTAGAGTCGCATAAAGCAATAGAAAGCAAACCATGTGCAATTAAATATACTTTATATCAGAATCTATAATCTTTTTTGTGACTGCCTCATTGTGCACAGTTCTAATAACAGTTGCGTAAAAGGGATATCATGATTCTTTTATATATCCTAATATGGTAACTTCACGGCAGAGTGTCCTATGGAGAATTCAATTATATTTGTTAATATTCCTCTGTTTCTTAAAAGCAAGAGGGAGTCTAGAAAGCAGATTGACTGAAAAGGCTGCCTGTCCTTCGAATCAAGAATATTATTTGAATAGCGTCCTGTAGAGTTGCACCCCGCATTTCCTCAGCCCCCCTCCATTGGCTGCCCTCTACTTTGCATACACATCCGCCTCTACACGCAAACTTGTCTCTAGACTTTATGCCCTCATGCTGGCGGCATCCCAGATCTCCCCTGACCGTGCCCGTGCTGCTTGGAGCAAGGACCTGGGAACCGATCTCTCGCAAGAAGTTTGGCTGTACTGTTGCAAGCAGACCAAACGGCTGTCCCCCAACTATCGCGTGCGCCTCATAAATTTCAAATATATGCATAGACTGTACTGTTCCCCTGTCCAGCTGCACAAAATGGGTCTCACTCCCAGCGATGGGTGTCTCCGCTGCTCTGCCCCCATTGCGGATTTCTCCCATCTTGCCTGGCTGTGCCCAAAGGTCTCTGCATACTGGCGTGCTGTGTGCACCGTCATCGTGGAGGTCACCTCTACACCTGTTACGCCTGGCCCGCTGCTATGTCTTTTAGGCATTGTGAAATATTGTCCAGATGCCTCCCTCTGGCTCACTGCTTTGCGGCTCGTTCTCGCACGGTGTAGGGTTGCCATGCATGGGGTCGGAGACCCGCGCCCATGGTTAGCACTTGGCTTGAGGACACTGCGTGCTGTCAAATGCTTTTATCATAATTCTGGGATTTAATGCTGGCTGCTTCCTACCCGCTTGACATTTGGGGGCCCCTCGTCTCTTACCTGCTACGCCAGAGCTCTTTGGCCCCGCAGCCTCTCCCATTTCCCCTGCCGGCATTATGCCAACAGCGGTCGCTGGTGTTGACTCGTAGGGTGCTGCCTTCCCCTCTGTGCATTCTGTTGGCTCCCTGCAGCTTTTCTCACCAGCACCCGATTCCTTCGGGCGACCCTTTATCTCTTTCTTACTCCATCCCCTGTCATCTTGCTCCAGGTTCCGCTATGAGTTGCTTATGTACAATTGGTCTCATGATGCCTGTACCAGATGTGGTTCTTTTCTTTTAGTGCAGAATCCCCGCCTATGTACATTGTAGATTGATGTGCAAGATTATCAATAAAGTTTTGGGAAAACTCCCCCCCCCCCCCCCACCTCCCCAAAGTCTATTATTTGAATGAGGATTTGAGTAGCAATGGGCGTTGCAAACCAGATAGAGGTTGGTCGTGTGTAGGCAGGTCCCTGGGGAGAGTGAAGACCAGTCATGATTAAGACTATGGCTGTTTTTACGAGGCCAAAGCTACCAACCCTGAATAGGTTCCCCTTACCTTGGCTGTCTTCCCTTTTGACCCAGGCAGTGTGTTTAGTCTGGATCTTATTCTTCCCTTGGATGCTCACTGACAAACAGCCACCGCCTTGGTAACGCTGCCTGAGGCTCCATGTAAGGCATCAGTCTGATGACGCATCTTCCAGCAGCCAGACACCGAGCACTGCATCCTTCATGTCTCTTACCACAAAGACCAACTAATATCTTCTATGATATCACTCTTTCTGTCTTGAGAACCTAGCATGTACAACTGGTGTAATGTGTCCTTATCTTTTAAGACTAATTGAAATTAGATGGAAACATTGCTGTTAAAGCCTGTAATATTGGTCTCTTAGGCCGGTGAGCACAAGCTTTGCCAAAAGGTCGCAGGTAGCTGTGCAGGGTCAAAGATAATCAACAACTTATTGGAGGGGTCGCCAGCTTCCAATCCTTGAAGTAGAGTGCGTCTTGCCTTTGTGTAGTGTTCTTTGAAGGGATGCATCATTTGCTCGTTTTTAAATTGGAGCAGGGTTGGAGTTGTCTGCCTGGATGTCCAAATGTCCTTGAGATCTAGGGTGCATTGATGGAGGCCTAATGCCTGGTTTCCTTTTTGCTCTTCATCTGTAGGGCAGTGGTGTTCTAGTTTCAGATGTGTCGCAAATAACGGGCTGGTGATTTTGTTAGTCACATTGACAAAGGGTGCTGGTCACGATGGTTTTGAAGATGATGATGCTAATTTTCAGGTTGGTGCAGGCTCGCAAGGGGAGCCAGTGGAGTTTTTCAGGGTGAGAGTGATGTGGCAGATTTAAATAACCTTTGGTCTTTCCTACCTGCCCCTTCCAAGTAGAAAATTAGTTAAATAATGATGGCTGAAAACGGAAGTAAAGAAATTTGCTATGTACATTTGAAAAATAAAGTGCCATGTGACATAAAATGACTAGATTCCTTTAACTATGTAATACACATGATTCTTTAGTCCACGTTATCCTGTCAAGGGCAAGGCTTGTCTGGCACACTACGTAAATGTTGGAATAATACATTCAAAACCTCTAGATTTTCTAGCTGTAGCATAGGGAATTTGTGCTATGCAGTCCACAATTAGACCCTGCTGCTTCAATTTTTTTCGCAGAGGGAGAGGCCACCCAAATCTCCCTAGAAAGAATCGGGCTCTCTCGCTTCACTCATCCAATTCTGTGAAAGTGGTAGGGCGTAAACACCAACCTTTATAAGTTCACCAGCCACTATCGCCTACAATGGCAAATGCACAGGGGGGATATTACGGGGAGGGTTGGGGGTGGGGAAATGGGGTAAGCGCAGTACTGACCAGCTAACTCTGAGCCCATAGGTACTCCAGCATGTGCAGAAGCATATTGCAAAGGAAACTTACTTGGTTAGTGATTATTACGATTTAAAACCTACTTAAATCATTGCTTCTATCTTGAACTTAGCTTAGAGAGCTGACCCAATGTAGGTTGTTGGAACCCCCTGCATTCCTGCTTGCATGCTCTGTGCTTTCTTCCATTACTTTTGTTGTCTTTCAGGACACCCACTGACCATAACAGCTCTGCCAACAGTATGCAAAGGAAATGCTGCAAATTGGGTCCCAAGAATACGTAGCACAAAATTGAATAATGTGTGGCAGCCAAAAGCAACCAAGTAATGTTGACTGTGTGCTAAATATAGGTAGGTTAAAGATGTTGAATGTGCCTAGGTAAGAATGGTGAATTAACATAAGCTGCAGGCTGCCCACAATAGTTGAACGTGTGCCAACCATAGGCACCCAGAATGCTTTGTTCACAGCTACACTTGTGGCAACCCTGGGGAGCCCCTTCTTCTTTCTGTTTCCTGTGATATCATATCACATGCCGTTGTGACGGTTACTGACTTCCTCTTCAGCTGATTGTTGTGCAAACCGTAAGCAGCTCATTGATTTTGCCACCTTGGGTTGTTCTGTTTTTACCTGGTAAATCTGTGAATCAGGAGTTTGAGCACAACCATTAGCAAGGCCCTGTTATCATGGAAGCCTTACTAGCGGAGTCCCTGATGGGGATTCTCTAAAAGAAGCAAATGTCTTCCTCCCCAAGCTACTCCACTTAGCCCGATGCTTAAACTGAAGGCCGTGCAGACATTTAAAGCGATAGTTTCTACTAACGCCTACATTCCACACAGCCCTTAAATACTGCCACAACGATGACCGCAAATATGATTTGAGATCTGTTTGTTGCAGAAACTGGCCGTCCTGCCAAATGTAATCAAATGCTATAACACTCTTGAAACCATATACTGAATGTATACCCAAATGTACTAATACAGATACTTGGCAATGACCTAGCAGCCTCGCCACAAAATGGCATGCCTGTCAGATGCAAAGGGCACATTTCTATGAAAAGCAACTTCATTTGATGCCACTTCCGTTGTCTCTTAAAAAAAACAACGATATACACTGCAAGCCCTCAGTTTGAAATCGTCCCTCTGCGCATGGCCCTATGTGTACACACAGTACTTTGAAGATAGGACTTAATTCAATCTTGAGCCCAGCACAGCATGCAGCCGGGCCTTACCTTTCTTCCAAAACGTTTGCTTTTTGAGCATTCGTAATTGCGCTCTTAATCCAAAAGGTAATTAGACAATGCTTTCTACATTCCTTGGGATTGGAGAGCAAAACAGGGAGACACAGTACTCTAATGCTGATCAAATTAATTCATGCTGGTCTTCACCCATCCAGAAAATGTTAAGCATCAACAAGGACAGTTGTCCATTGCCTCTAGAGCTTGTACTTTCTCATCATTGGAACCCCAGTGTACCCAGTACTATGTGCTGCCAAAACAAAAAGTAAAGTGGTGTGTGCTGACTGGTTTACAGACATGCCCTAACTTGTAAGTACTTTAAGCACGGGGACACCTTGAAATAATAGTTTAACTGACCAGGCCACCTTGACTCCTGTCCCATTAACCTTAAAATCTAATGCCTGAATTCTTGCTGAAACTATGCTAATTGTGTCATCGATACTGATAGCTGCCCCTTTACGTAAGCTTACATACTCAACACATAGTCTGTTTTAATGCACAAGTGCATACTTTGGTTTGGAGGTAGACATGTATCATATGGATTGTAGCCATTGAGCACAAAATGTGAGTACACTTTAATGCCACCTGCGCAGCCTACCTTCTCCAAAGAGCAAACTAGATAGATGTAATTGAGTTCCAAGTCGAGGCACAACGAACATGGACAAAATTCCTATGGCCATAGTAAACGTCTGCAAGTGATAATGGCGAACAAAACTATTTAGACCAGACCTTGTATTCACATGGCAAATCTCTGCAATGGACACCTTTTGCCTCCGCCCACGAAGAGTAAAAGACTCAACCTGGGGGGGGGGGGGAGGAAGGGGATGGTGTCGGGAAGGGGGAAGTAGTAAGGGGGAGTAGTTGAGGGAACCTCAAAACAAAGGAAGCCAGAAAAATGGCCTGCTTGATCCAGCTGCTAATGGAAACCACACAAGTCTTCTCACTCCTACAAGAAGCCCCAAAGGAGACAAAAAGCAAATCAGGTTTAAGAAAGGAAGTATTTAAATCCAAATAAACCTGCAACACTCGTTACACATTGGAAAGATGCCACCCCAACTCCTGAGAAGCCTCAGAAACCCCCAACATTGTCTGCAACGCTACCTCCTACTTCTGGTGGAAAGATAAAGCCACTTTAGGCACAAAAGATGGATCCAAACAAAGTAACACACCATCATAAAAACAAGAGGAAAGGTCATCTTGCCACGAGAGCAGCCAACTCTCCAGTCCTCTTAGCCAAAGTGATAGCCACAAGGAAGACCACCTTTGGGGTACCAAACTTCATATCCGTCTGCTCCAAAGGCTCAAAAGTAGCAGAAGTCTAGACCCTCAGGACCCACGGAAGATCCCTCAAAGGAAAAGGGGGCTTAATCAAATGCCTAGCATGAGAGAAAAAGCATTCAACAAACGGGCACCAAAGACTCAATCTGCCAGGTTACCCCACAGAGCCCGGAAAGCGCTGAAAGTTGCTCACTGGGCCCGCCAAGTAGTGATTGCAAACCGTGTCTCATGCCCATCTCAAAGAAAACACATGAAATCCGGAAGGGAGCAATCAACTGGAGAAACCGAATGAGTCTTACAGCAAGACTGAAGTTTGCCCAATGGCGCCCATATGGAGCCAAAGTAGGATGGTGGGAATTCTGAACGGGCTGTTGCCAGCTTGTCTGACAATCCTTGCCTGATCTACACTTTCCTTTCAACCTCCATACTGATAGTTGTACCCTCAGGGAGAGAATTCTGAATGAGAACCTGAGAAGAGAGGGTCAAAGAGGAATTAACCAGGGATCTTGAATAGCCAGGGACCAGAGAATTGGGAACCATGCCCTCCTGGGCCAAAAGGGAACCACTAGAATTATCACCCAGTCTTCCTTCTGGAGTCAAACCTGGGAACTAGAGGAAACCGAGGGAATGCATAAATGAGTTCGTTGGGCCAAGGAATCAGGAGAGCATCCAACCCCTAAGCTCCCTCCTTTGAGGGCTCTTGTGCAAAACTTTTAAACCTGGCCATTGGACCGGTAGGTAAATAATCCAGAAAGGGAACCCACATCACTGACAGATTTCCCAGAATATGGACACCTTCAAAGTCCACTCCTGAGAGGGAAGAAAATGCAACTGAGAGAATCAGCATGTCCTTTGTCCACCTCCTTGATGTGGGCAGCAGAAATGGACAGAAGCTGGACCTCAAAATAACCCATCAATTGCTTGGTCACTAAATTCAGGGACTGAGACCTGGTGTGCACCCCTGCCAACCCCTCCGGTTGTTCCACATAGGCCAACGTTACCATATTGCCTGACCTAACCATTACATGCCATCCACAAAGCATTTCCTGAAAATGCAATAGAGCCCTCCTGACTGCCGTCAATTCCCTCCTGTTGGAAGACCTGCTGCCCTCCACCAGAGACCAACTAGCCTAAGTGGAGGACAGAGACAGATTAGCCCCCCACCCAAAGGAACTTGGATCTGCCGTTCGAACCTCAGAGGGTTCTGGCTGCATCTCTATCCACCTGGAAAATTAGTCTGGCAGCAGTCGCCTTTCCAAATCCCTCTTGATGGCTGGGGACAGGGGAACCAGAATGTTAAAATCCTCAGAGGTTGGAGTCCAGAAGGCATGAAGATGACTCCAAAGTGGGCAAAGATGCAGCCTGGTCCCATGGACATTAAAGACTGTGGCCGCCATGTGACCCTGAAGGCACAGCCACTGACTAACAGACCGGGACTGACTCAGCAGAGTCTAGGACACCAGGATTTTCAGGGTCTCCTCTCTTCTCTGGAAGGAATATCTTGTTCGAGTCTGTCCTGAAACGTGCCCCTATGAAAAGTCACTCCAGGGCAGGCTGAAATTAGCATTTCACCCAATTCAACAAGAACCCTTGTTCATGGACCTGACTCTGCACCGACTCCAATATCTGCAGAAGTTGTTGTTTGGTAGGAGCATGCAAATGTCATTTGTCCTGATGGAGATGGAGGCGGACACCCTGAAGAAGAGAAGCCACCTGATGTGCCTCCACCTTGGTGAAAACACGAGGGACTGACTTCAGACTGAAAGGCAGGACATTAATCTGATATTGGATGTTTTTGACACAGAACCGACGATACTGATAGTGCTCTGGGTGGATTGGTACATGGAAGTATGCGTCTGGTAGATCCAGTGTGACCATCCAAGGTCCCTTGCAGAGCAAAGGAATAATTGGAGTGTCTCCATATTAAATGGGATGGTCTGTATGAACTTTTGGACACTTTAGGTCCAAAAAGATGGAGTAGACCTCAGGGCAACCTCTGAAATGGCCTTCTGCAAAAGGGCACTTACATCCTCCTGAATCACCAGCCTCTTCTCCTTGCAAGCTTGCCAAGGAGTTGGTCAGACTCTCGAATCCTGTGGAAGAGGCATGAACTCTATCCAGTGACCTGAACAGATTATCTGATGCATTCAAGAGTCCAAAGTGGATCCATGCCTGTAGAAAAATCTGAGGCTGCCTCCGACCATACAGGCAGTCCCTGCTGGCATAAACTGTTGCCAAGAGGGCTTACACACAAAGATTTAGCCGGACAAAGGAAAAATGTTTCAGTGAAGAGGAGTGCTTCTGCTCCTTAAAAGCTTTTGCAACTTGAATTCCAACTCTTCTCTGAACAAATTAGAACCCTCAAAAAGCAACCTAAGAGTGGAGGATTTCTGACCAGAGTCTGTGCGCAAATCCTTCAAAACCAGATTGCGGAGAGCCGTAATAGAAGCTCCAGCCGACTGCTCCGATTCCCTGACCACATCAGAAAAAATGTCCGATGTACCCCATTTGTTTCTCAATCCCCTCAAGCAAAGCAGAACACTCCGTTCCCTCATCTACTGTCTTGAAGACTTGTTTGAAGTAAAAAATGAATGACTAAGACATAAGAACTGTAGATACCAGCCCTCAACGCAAGATGAGCCTCAGAGTCCATGTCTTCAAAGCAGAATCCACCTTCTTGTCTGTCTGGTCTCTTATCACAGGGTTCTCTGTGAGAGAAGTGCATTCCATCAGACTGGCAACAAATGAATCAATAAGTATTGAGTCAGACAATGCCTTCTGCACTCAGTAATGGGATATAATTTAGACATGAAGCGAGGCATCATAATCCAATCTGAATTCTACCACTCCCTGCACAAAACTCCCCTTAGATCCGGATGCATGGGGAAATCCAACTGCGCAGACTGCTGAAACTGCAGTAAGAGGCCCGAAGAAGTCGTCTCTGGGATCGTGCCATCATTAAAATACATATTTTGCTTCGCATGAGCTAGAAGTTCAGAGAGCAAGTCCTTGCTAATATACTTCCTCTGCTGCTCCACCACTGATGCTGGCAGCTCCTCATCCGAACAGGACACCAACACATCCTTCCTCCAAAACAAGCCTGGCAGGATCTTTGGCGACCTTAAGCTCCAACAAAGTCCCTCCAATCAGCCTGCGAAGGTGATCATCCTCCCCCCCCCCCCCCCCCCTCTTTAGCACACTTCAGGAGAGGAAGAGAACTCTCTTCAGGAGGATACAGCATGATGCCTCCTCTTATGGGAACGCTTTCCCATGGCGAACTCCAGTATCAGGCAAGAACACCATATCAACATGCCAAAATCAGTAAATGAAAATACCGCTATGTGGACTTAACTGGAAAAGCGACCTCAAATACACCTCTCCTTGATTATACTGAGCAGTGAAGTCTTCATTACTGCTCATGGACTGAACCAGGACCGCTCTTGTCCACGGTTCGCATACACCTGAAGGCTCCTCATCTGTCTGCAGTAACCTACCCAGGGTGCCTAGTCCAAGGAGAGACCACCACAGGGTAAGTGTAGAATCCATGTTCCTTCCGAATCCCAATGTCCTCCCCATCTCGAAGAGACAGAAAACAAGCATTGGCATAGCCAATAGTTCTCGACTTTGAGACCTTATAAGTGTTTAGCCAGAGCTACTGGCTTTGCCAGGGTTTTTCAGCAGTCTTGTAGAAAAGTGTAGCTGCTGTGCAGCATGTTGAAAAGTTACAATAAAGTGTTCTGAGCATTTTTGTTGCCTTAAATATAACCAAAAAGTTATTATGTACAACTGAATGACCCTATTAAAGGAAGAATTTTTTGTCCTTGCAAGGCTGGCAACTTCTTCCTGCCTGTTGTGATGCTTGTTTGTTATAGATTTTTTTTTTTTTGATTGGGGGTGGGGGGGGGTGGAGGAGGTTGGGAAATAGTACCTGAATTACAACACAAGCAGTGACGGACACTAGGGGAGATTTATTAGATGTCGGATCCCAAGGGCAGACTGAGGTGATATGCTGGTGCGGAGGTGATGCTCAGGTGATGCAATGAAGTGGAGTAGTGTGTTATAGAGTGGAGGGAGGTGGCATGGATTGTCAGAGGGAGTTAGGTTGAGTAGAGTACTGTCTTGGAGTGGCGCAGAGTGGAATGGAGTGGAGTAGTGTTGTGGAGAGGAGTAGAGTTTAATGGAGTGGAGAATCATAAAGTGGAGTATTGAGGAGTGTCAGAGTAGAGTGGACTAGAGTGAAGTGGTGTAAAGTACACTGGTGCAGAATCGATTGGAGTAGAGTGCACTGGTTTTGAGTGAAGTGGTGTAGAGTCACTGGCACAGAGTTCAGTGAGGTTGAGTAGAGAGTGCAGAGTAGATTGCAGTGGCGTAGAGTGCAATGACAGTGGAGTGTTGCAAAGTGGTGTAGAGTGCAGTGGCATAGAGTAGATTGCTTCAGAGTACAGTAAAGTTGTGTAGAGTGGAGTGATGCAGGGATGGGTGCAGAGGTGTAGAGTGGGGTAGAATGCAGTGGTGAGGAGTGCAGTGGTGCAGAATACATTACAGCGGCCATAGAGTGGAGTAATCCAGAGTAGAGTGGCGTAGAGCGCATAGGTGTAGAGTTCAGAAGTTTAGAGTAGAGTGCTGTGGCACAGAGTAGAGTAGAGTGGCGTTGAGGAGGGCCGCATGTGTGAGCATGCTGTACAAAAGAGGAGACAGACAGTGTGAGGGGGCATGAGAGGGGGCAGTGGGAGTGGGAGTTTTGGGGGCATTAGGAGTGGGAGGGAGTAATGAGGTTGGCAGTGGGGGCGAGATGAGATAGACTTGCCTGGCTGAACTGGGAGAGCATCAAAAAAATAAAATTAAGCGCACTAAAATTGGTCCTAACTAGGAAAAAGGCTCAGCGGGTTCAATGCTCACTGCTAACATCTGCTATGTTCAGCTATATGACAGTTCAAGAGCAAAACTAACCCAATGCTTCATCTTTCTCAGGTCAGTGAAAGTACTGTTAAATTGGGTAACAAAGACTGCTGTTTAAATATTTTTGAAATAGCAAATGTTCGGTATTGGATGTATAAAAAATAAAAGTTGCTGTAACTAGTCACTCGGATAGGTCAGATAGCATTGGGTACATTTTGTAATCATCCATCCACCTGGACAACCTGCACCTCCATCGCTGAACAGCATCCACTACCCACCCTAGCGGACTTCAGAAGAAGC
This sequence comes from Triturus cristatus, assembly GCF_964204655.1. NCBI lineage: Eukaryota > Metazoa > Chordata > Amphibia > Caudata > Salamandridae > Triturus > Triturus cristatus. The sequence continues at coordinate 467,092,415 of NC_140583.1, read as the reverse complement.
TTGAGACCTGAAGGACTTGCCCCTCCATCGCTGAACAGCCTCCTCTCTGATGGACTTCAGAAGAAGCTCAAGTCCTGGACAACCTGCCCCTCCATCGCTGAACAGCACCCTCCCTGACGGACTTCAAAAGAAGCTAAGGACCTGGCTCTTTCAGAGGGACACCTCCCCCTCCGTGCCCAGAAACCCTTAGGGGAGGCTGAGCTGTGCTTTATAAATGCTTTCGTTTGTTACGTCGCCCTCATCTCTTGCTCCTTTTTCTCTTCAGAGCACTCTTGTGCTCTTTCCCTTACTCCTCGTTGTCCCAGACCCTTCCTTCAGTACTCCTTGGCGGGGCTCCAGGCACAGAATGGAGGCCTTGGTGATGCCCTGGAAGTGGCCCTCTTTCTACCTTCTTTGCCAGGCTTCTTTCCCTCCCTCATCACTCTTCTCCTGCTCCACAGTAGCTCCTGCTAGTACCTTTGCCAATGCCAGGAGGTTTTAAAAATGTTCCATTATTGCCAGAGCCAACAGTGGCGACGAGGAATGTTAAATGTGTCCCTCAATGCAGCATCCATCTTGAAAGTATAAAAATTAATGCTTTTATTCTTTTAACATGGCTGGTCGAGGCAGTTGACTTTGCCAATGCTAAAGCATTTTAAAACTCCCCAGCAGTGGCAAAGCCAACGTGTTGTCTGTACAGCACTGGCAAAGTAATAACAATTGGCTTTGCCAATGCTTGTTTGCTTTATTTTTTCCACTGGGAAAGCATTTTACTCCCCAGTACCCAAATCAGCTTCGAGCGTTCCTTTCCGGCTCCCCACAAAGAGAAGGTATTAATTCTTTCTTTTGGAGACATTAAATGTCTGAATATTTCTTAAGTAAGAATGTGATGATTAATAGTGTGGAAACCTGCAGCACGTGGCATCCCAGACTTCCAGAAATGTGGAAGGAATGTCTCCCTCCCCCCGCCCCCCCCCCCCCCCCCCCCCCCCACCCTGATGACAGAAGATTTATATCCGAGTGACTCAGGGCTTCATTTAGTGCCCTGCGGAGTAATGCACTTGTAAAAGGATGATGGAATTTCCCTAAAGTGTGTGACGAGCGTTTCAGTCCGACCCTAAATGTTTTCACTGTTGCACAAGAGCCAGCTCAACTCTTGTGCACCAGGCAGGTGGTGGGTTGTGTATAGAAAGGATGTGTGTAAGAGTGAGTTTACTTTGTAGAGTTTTGTGAACGGGTGGGGCAGAGGGTGAGACATCCGCCTGCACGTGTTCTTGGACGGCTGTTCACGAGCATGGGGGGCACTTGTGAATGATCAGCCTGGAGACAGGGAGGTGAGGGGGAAGCATCGTATAATTTATAAATTTAGCCGATCCGCTGGCAAAGGATCCTTTCCAGAGCTGCGCCCGATGGGTCCTGCCTGTGCCCACGCTGCTCCTGAGGCCCGGTGAGTTTATGGGGGAGTGTAGCGCTTTACTCTCCTCGAGGTGTTAGGGACCAGCCAGCAATGCTTGTAGAGCGTTTTAATGTACATTCGGGAGCGTTGCCAGAGACAGTTTATTTTAAGAGTTCTCAGTAAGAGGCGATGAATGTCTGGAACGGGATGCGGTGTACTTTTATTTTTTATTTTACGCACAAGTGGTTGCTGTTCTGAGCGCCAGAATTGTACAAACGGACAGTGACGCAGCCTGGGAGGGGGCCTGCGCCGGTTTCCCTTGCGGGAGCGAGCATGAACCATCTGTTGATGGTTTCAAAGCTTGCTCCTGCAAGGGAATCGCCAAACGTGCATGCATTGCTATTGAAAGCAATGCAACGCGTGCACGTTTTTGGGGCCAAAAACTGAATCTATGACTAAAGGTCTCATACGCAGCGCATGCGCGCTGCGTAGGCGAAACCTAAAGAGAATAAGAGGAATGCTGGGTAGGGTAAACCCTTGTAGGCTAGTTCCTAGGGGGGGGAGAATCACCTTGTAGCATTTTTTCTGTTCCTTTTTTCTGTCTCTAGAGGTGTTACACTTCACAAGTAATGAATGGGATGGTGAGTAGAGGACATAAAGGTAATTGAACATACCTCAATGTTATAATGGAACATCATGTTAAAATTTATCAGTCGGAATGGTGCGCCCATTGGGTTATGCCATATACCAAATATAGGCCTTTGTGGTCTTAAAGAAGCCAAATCACTTAATCTTCCCCTGCCTATCAAAAATGAATGTGTCCTTCTGTAACAAAACTGGTGCTCATGTAAAGCGCTCTGATACCCGATTCGGGTCTAGTTCGCACTATATAAAACTCTGAGAAAGAAAAGCATAAAATCCCGATTCACCTTGGCAATGTGCGTCCGAGCACAAGTTATGTAAGTGTATAATTGCAAAAAATCTATTTGAAAGTACTAATTAGAAAGTGTTTTCTGTCTCTTAGGAGGTTGCTGAACGAACAGTCTCCTGGGTAAGCCAAGGAGGTGCAGATGAATCAGAAGAATTTCTCGAATTTGACGAGGAAGTGCTGCGTCAAACTGAATGCCGGCATCCGGTAAAGGTTTTAAATGATCTCTGTTCTCACCATCTGCTTTTATTGTTTGTTTGATACAGTATTTATAAATATTTCCCGTATTGTACTTGTTTACAATTTTCTCAGTCTAGAAGAAGAAAAAAGAAATGTTCTTGCGCCATAATTTGATGCACCGTTTGCAACATTAACAAGGTAGGGAGTGATGGGATATTCAATGCTATTTCTGCACAGCTGGCATGGCTTGAGCTTTGGCATCCTCCTTAGAATTAAGTATATTAGTTAGACTTATTATTGAGCCCCAAATATTTCTTTAAATCCTCCTGATTTCTAATGGCATGTCTTAGAAGACCGGCCTGGTAACTAATTCAGGCATGCATGCTGCTATTCACCAAACATGCAGGAACTAATGTATTTACTTTAGAAATAATACCAGCGATGTGCTTTTGCTTAATGCTTTGAGATTTTAAGCTGAGCCCTCCTTTATCACTAGGGGTAGGGATGCTGCCAATGTCATACAGTACAAAACTAAAAGATAATTATATCTAGTGTTCTCATCCCCAGGAGGAGTTCGGGAATTATGTGCTACTGCACCACCCAGATCTATTCTCTTTTAAAAGCACCCCATGTCTATATTTTCTAAAGTGTGCTCTGTTCTTCTCTATCACACGTTATTGTGATAATTGTTGATGGAGAGTAAAAATGGAGTGGCAAAGAATGGTGCCAGACTCCGATTTCAGAAGAAACAAGTGGACTGGACAGATGGCATTGTAATCCGTTGAGCAGTGTTAACCAGGAGAGACCTGGCGTGCAGAAACTAATTCTGCGTTTTTTCGGTGGGTAGGTATAACCATGCCAAGGGACAGTCTCCATGCTGGATTGTCATTTCTGCCATGTTATCGATAGGATGAGTGGACAGGGATGTATCTACTTGCTGAGGGTGGAATATCTGACTACTCTGTCTGCCCTGTGGTTTTGAAAATTGGTTTGACCACTCTGTGTATAGTCTCATGTCATATACTCTTGTATACCAGAGCTATCGGGGGAGCTCACTGGTGGCAGCTCTTCAGACTACCAAAGGGAATGCTAGTCCTATGTTTAGTATAGCGTACTCACTGTAAACCTAATGCCAAATTGTAATTAATCCCTGGCAGTGAATGGTGTGGTGCTAGATTTACTTTTAAAATCCCAGGAAAATTAAAGCTGACTTATCTACAGGTATTCAGACACTGGCGAGTTTCAGGATCAAGAGACCTGCTTTCACTTCAGTCCTTTGTATGTATTTATTCAGTGTTTTATATAGCGGAACATGACCCGTTTGGTAACAGAGCGCTTCACAATAACGTGGCATTTACTGTTGCACAAAACAGCGTAAGAAGGCATCATAACACAAATAAAACTAATACATTGATAACCTGAATAAAACTATTCCATCCAAATGGAACATGTAGACTGAGTATAAGAAGGTAAAAATTAAGTTCACTCACAAATAATTAGTAAGGTCTGCCCTTGTACACATTAGTGTCGTGCTGGGGCATAAGGATCTGTCTGATCACTAGTAAACATCTTCCTGATAAATTGAGAAATTTGTTATGATGCATCTTGGAATCATTCTGGAGAGAGCTGATTCGATACCCAGAAGGTCTAGACAACACATTAGCTAACTGACAGCGATGTATTTGATCTGCAGTTGATTATGGTAGGAATTTGCTCACTAGAAAGATCTTTGCTTCCCTCTTGAAGACTGACGTGGCAGGGATTCTTCTAATGTTTGGAGGAAAAGAGTTCCAGATTCTTGGGGCAACTCGAGAGAATGCTCGGTCATGTTTTCTTCTTCTGAAAGATAGGTTTTCAGCACCAGGTCTCTGGTGCTCAGAGTAGATCTGCCCCATCGAGATATCTCTTTTCTGAGCTAGGGACATTTTTTTTGTAGTGAGAAGCTTTGTTAATACATGCCAGTTTAAGTTGTATTCTGATTTTTATATGGCCAGTGTAGAGCCTTCAGGTGTGGAGAGATGAGGTCATATTTTCTAGAACCTGTTACGAGTCTCACGGTCGCATTGAGACAAGCTTTTAGTGAAGCTGTGGAGATCTTGGGTAATCCTGCTACTGTAGTCCAGCCATATTCGATCCTCGTGATGACTAAGGATTGGACTGCCAATTTAAAGTCTGAGGTTGTGATGATTGGTTTCAATTTTCTAAGGTAGTGCAGGTGCAATTTAGAGCAGTGATCGGTTTGGTCCATTCCTTAATATCAGAGGAGCTTTTGGAGGGGATATTAATAGGAATGCCGTTTTTTGCGTGTTTAGTTTAAGATGATTGCTAGTTAACCATTGTAAGGTTAGCATTAAGGCATCATTCATTCTATTGCTCTCCTCCAGTGAAGAAATCTTAATATACTTGGTCAGTAGCTCTCAGCATCCAGCAGGAGCAATTGCAACTCTTAAATGAGGTTAGTTGGAAGGTTGGCATTTCTGCACTTTTATTTTTTTTTCTGTGCACTTTACCTCTGCTAACCAGTAACCAGGGCTAAAAGGCTTGTGCCTTCCCTTTCACATATGTTAAATTGGCATATACCTAATTGGCACATTTAATTTACTTAGAAGTCCCTAGTATATGGTACCACATGTACCCCGGGCATTTTGATTAAATGCTAATAATGGGCTGCAGCATTTATTATGCCACCTTCTAAAGAAGCGCGAGAAAGCATGTCTCACCTCGGTGTGCAGCTTTAAACTGGCATTTTAACCTGCCAAAACAAACTTTTTGACAGGCCTAAACCCTCCTTTTTACTACATAAGTCACTCCTAAGGTAGACCCTAAATACCCATAGGGCAAGGTGCATGATATTTAAAAAGTAGAACATGTATATTTAATGTCTTGCATATCTTGACAGTAAAGACCAACACAGGTTTTTTTTTTTAAACTTTTTTTATTGACCTTTTTCAAAGCAAATAAACATTCATTGGCATTGAATATGTGGAGATTCAGACCATTAATTTGTGCATATTCATTCAGCATCCGACTTAACAATACATTGACGTAACAATAACCGTGTATCCCTTGCTGCCCTCTAGCTTTATAGTGGACTTTCGTAGTGTTTATTGTTCTACAGTTTATCATCTCTAATCCTTCAATCACTCATGTCTACATCTGAATTTTCGTTTGGGGGATCACATATATTTCCTCGGTAGGCATTCCATCCTCCCCATATCTGGGTCCATTTTTTGGGGCAGCCTCTATGTATATATACTGTTTTTTTTCAACCATCATTGTGGTATCCATGTCCCTAAACCACTGGGGAAGGGTAGGGGGCTGTCTGGATCCCCTTCGCCGAGCTATGTTTCGCTTCGCCAACATCATTCCCAATGTCACCCAGGCTTGCATTGTACGATTAAGATCTGTGGGCTCCCATATATTAAGGAGGCATCTCCTCGGTTCTGGGAGAGTCGTAATTTTCGTCACCTGTGAGAGTGCGCATTATCGCCTTCCAGCACCGGACAATTACGGGGCATAGCCAGAGGGTATGAAAGAGTCCCTTCTTCACCACACAGTCTAAGACAAAGCGATGAATCTGTCCGATTAAGTTTATGCAGGAGTGTGCGGGTATAATACGTGCGATGTAGAATTTTTAATTGTATCAGTTTAAGTTTTGATGGTATCCCCACCTCTTTGGGGGATGAAAGTGCTTCCTGCCACTCCGTTTCGTCAAAGTCTCCTAATTCTGTTTCACATTTAGATTTAAGGGCTTTTAGGGGGTCTGGCTGGTTATTTATTAGTTTCCGATATGTTTGGGACGTGGCTTTTTTAGCCAGATGTTCTGTGAGGAGTCTATCTTCCAGCGGTGAGGACTCCGCCAGCCGTGCACCCGGTGGAATCGCAGAGAGGAGTGCATGTCTAATTTGTAGGTAGCGAAGTTGTTTGGTGTCTGCCAGGTCATATGCAGTCTGTAAGTGCGCAAACGTGACTATTTCACCTTTCTTCCAGAGATCTCCGCCTCTCGAGATTCCTATCAGATCCCATTGTCGAAACCCCTTAGTATTGCACATCACACCCAGTCTTTTGGTGTCCCACAATGGCGTGGCCTGTGTTATCTCTCCCTCCCATCCTAGCGCCCGTTGTGCCTTGAACCAGACCTGTATAGTATGTGCCGTTGGGCCTGTGAGGCCGTGTCTTCTGTTTTTGTTGTATAGCGCCCCCATAACCCCTCCGGCACCCAGCAAATGGCGGTGCATAGGGTTTGCCGGATTGTCTCCTGGTATATGCAGCCATTGGTTTATAACCATGAGCTGTGATGCCCAATAGTATATTTTGATGTTAGGGAGAGCGATACCTCCATCATACCAGTCTTGTTAATTTATGGAGTGCTATCCGTGGTGTTTTCCCCTCCCATAATAAACTGGTCACTTCAGCGTTTATTGCGATAACGTATGCGGGGGAAACCGGGAATGGTGTGTTCTGCAGCACGTATAGAAACCTAGGGAGTGCCATAATTTTGAAGAGGGCTGCTCTTCCCAGCAGTGTCAGTGGTAGGGAACGCCAATGCTTGACGTAGCGCCGAAACCAGGCCAGGGGTTGTGTAAGATTTTCAGCAACAAATTGTGTTCTGTCCGCTTGTTCCATATATTCCTAAATATTTGAAACCGCTCTCCGCTATCTGTATTTCACACCCCCTTGGAAGCTGCGGTGGGGATCCCTGGAGCACATAAAGGTAGGATTTCTCCCAGTTGATGGTATATCCGGACACCCTCCCATACGACGTACATATATCTTGGAGACAACGAACCGAGCGTGCCGGCGAAGCCAAGTATAACAAGACATCATCCGCATACAAGGAGATGCGAACTTCCCATCCCACTGTCGACCTCAGGCCACGGATGACAGGGTCCAGCCGTTTCCAGGCCGCTAGCAGCTCCAGCACCAGCGCAAACAGAAGTGGCAAGAGGGGGCAGCCTTGTGGTGTCCCCCTTCCCAGCAGGAAGGCGCTCGAAATATGGCCATTCACCACCACCTGCGCCAACGGCCATGTGTACAAAAGCTGGATCCAGGCGCAGACCTTGGGGCCAAATCCCAGGTGGCGAAGAACTGCAAAGAGGAAGGGCCATTCTACCATGTCAAACGCCATCCTAGCATCTAGTGATAAAATGACGGCATCCTTCTCTATCGAGGAGCGGCGCACCATGACCCCATGCAACCGCCGTAGGTTCAGGGCGGTATTACGGTTTGGCATAAACCCGGATTAATCCGGGTGTATTACTGTGGCCAGGTATGGCTGTAGTCTCGTTGCCAAAACTTTTGCTAGGATCTTTGCTTCGGCATTGATCAAAGAGATTGGACGGTAGGATATGCTTTCATGTGGGGGTTTATTGGGTTTAGGAATGGCCACTATGGTGGCCAGTCTCTGATCTCGGTGTAGGAGCCCCTTCTCTAAACTGTCAGTGTACATGTTTAGTAAGTGAGGAACAATGTGCGTTGCTGCTTTCTTGTAGAATTCCACCGGAATTCCATTTGGCTCCAGTGCCCTCCAAGTGTGAAGGGCGGCTATTGCAAATGTTATTTCTTCCAGAGTCGCATCTTTTTCGAGGGCTGTGACCTCGGATGGGGCTAGCGTGGGCATAGCTATATCTTTAAGGAATGCCAGGTTTTCCGTTATGGTGGATGTGGCCTCCGGAGTATATATTTTTTTATAATGCGCCGCCAAAGCCTCTGCAATCCGCTGGGGCTCAGTCGGAATACTACCATCATCCAGTTGGATCCGCGCCACCCATCTAGTAGCCCGCTCCTTTTGTTCCAGCCAGGCCAACAACTTACCCGCTCTATCACCTAGTTCGTAATATAGTGTGTTTTGGTGTGTCTAGTTTTCGCCGCTTCCCAGACGTAGGACTTATATTCTTGCTGCGCCATGTGTACCTGGTGTGTAGTGTTCATCTATGTGTGCTGCATGTTCCGCCTCTGCCCGGGACACCCTTTGTTCAAGATTATCTACCTCCTTTTGCTGGTTCTTATTATCAGTCCCCATCGAGATGGCCTGTCACGAACGACTGTTTTGTAGGCCTCCCATAGTGTCGTCGGGGTTGCAACTGAATGTTTGTTTTCTGCAAAATATTGCTTAGTTGTCACCGGAAGGGCTTTATTAATTTTAGGTATTTTAAGGTACCCGGGATAGATCGGGAATACCCTACGCCTCTGCGGGGTGAAGGCTGCGTATGTGATGAGGACTGGAGAATGGTCCGAAATACCCCTAGGCAGGTGCGTTACCTCTGTAATCCCCCTCATCCCCGTCGTCAATGTAAAAATGTAATCCAGCCTAGAGAGACTATTGTGCACCCCTGAATAGAATGTATACTGTCGCTCTGTCGGGCATCTGACTCTCCAAGTATCTACGAGGCCTAATGCCTCTGTAAATTTGAGCAATTTAAGATTGGCTCTACCGGGATCCCTAGTGGGCAGCCTGTCTATGGACGGATCCTTTGTCGCATTGAAGTCCCCTCCCATTATTAATTCTGTGACAGGAGGAATTCCCCTAAAGCCTGGAAGGTAGTCTGATGTAATGTCGGAGGGACATACTCTGTCACTAAGTTATATATTTTCCCCTCCCATTGGCAGGTCAGTGCCGCAAACCGTCCTTGGTCATCTTTTCGGGAGTCTGTTATTATCAGTGGGAACCGCTTATTCACTAGTATACCCACCCCCGTGAACCTGATGTAAAGTCAGAATGTATTACCATTTTGAAGCCCCACCTATGCAGGGCCCTGGAGGTCGTGCCTGTTAAGTGAGTTTCCTGGATGAGCGCCACAGCCGGCCCTCTATGCTTGAGATATTGTAAGACCAGCCCTCGTTTTATTTTATCCCCCAAGCCATTCACGTTCCAGGACAACACTTTAAATGGGGGGCTGGGCATTTGGGGACTCCCTATTCCTGGCCCCATATCTGCCTCTAAGGCAGGCATTCGTGCTTTCTCTGTCATCTATTGCAATATAAAACTGCGTTAAACATACACTTCTCCTCACATCCATGCCACAGATGCCACGTGTCAATATCCAATGTGTAACTCTGAATACCAAAACTGAACCTACAATAACTTATGTATTTTGCACCCATCCCTCCACGCCCCTCCCTGCCTCCCTGCCCAGTGGATTTGGAACTACCCACCACCCCAACTCAGCAGAGTGCTTAATCCCCATAACTTTATACTTGCGTAGAGGGGAGGAGCTACTCCCTGCCGTTCGCCCCCTCCCTGGACAGTTTGTAGTTCAGTTCGAGAAACCTGAGATTCTGGATGCCGGAGCCCAGTCTTTAATCATTGTAGAGTGGTTCTCTCTGGGGTCAGCCAGGGGAGTACCCCAGCTCAACAAATCCGGTATCCGCGAGACAGCCTGTCTTCTCTGCGTTATTCTTGCTGTGTACCCTCCACTTCCTCCATCCCGGCGCCCTCCGGTGATTTTTCATGACTGAGAATGCTGTTTATGCACGGGCCCTGTTCGCCTAGGGTCCTTCGCTGGGCGCCAGCCCTCCAGCCATTCGCTGGCCTCCAGCAGTGTGGTGAAAAACCATGTCTTTCCCTCCGCCTCCACTTGTAACTTTGCTGGATATAGCATTGCATATTTAAATTCACAAGTGCGAAGCTCTTTTTTCACATCCAGGAAATCACGGCGCTGCTTCGTCACTGCTGCAGTATAGTCCGGATACAAGGTCACCGTACAATTGTCCACTTTCAGCGGGGGAGCAATGCGCGCCGCCTGCAGGATGGCGTCCCGGTCACGGAAATTGAATATACGTGCCAGGATCGGTCGCGGGGGGGCTCCCGGTCTGGGCCTGCCTCCGGGCACTCGATGTGCTCTCTCCACAGAGAAAAATTTGGATAGTCCGCACGGCTGCAACTGATCCTTGATAAGTTTTTCGATAGAGGTCCAGGGCCGGCCCTCTCTCACTCTCCGGCACACCTACTATGCGTATATTATTCCTCCTGGACCTTCCCTCTTGATCGTCGAGCTTTTCCAGCAGCTGTTTCTGCACAATTTCTAATGTCTGTATCTTCTTTTTATACATCGCAGTTTCGCTGGTAAGGGTCGCTGTAGTAGTTTCCACCTCCTTCAGTCTTGTGCTCATTTTGGATATGTCAGCACGCAACAGTGTTATATCAGTCGAGATTGTCCCTATAGATACTTGCATCTGGGTCAGCGTGGCCATCACATCTTGGAGGGTAATCTCCTTCGGCTTGTCAGGGGGGGGCGCGTCCGCTTGATCCTTGTGATGCGCATATTTTTCAAGTTTGGTGTGTGACCCTGTACGCTGCCATCTACCTCCCATGATGATCGAGGCGGGTGATGCTACTATCCGACGGGCTGGGTTTTCAGGGAGGGGGGCGTCAATAATGGGAATCCGGCAGTCGCCGCCGCCTGGCACGGGGGGTCTACCACGTGCGGCCTGTCGGTTTTACCGGTTCCTGCTGTACACCCCCTCTGGCAGATTGCTCGTTTAACTTCCTCCTAGTTTCAGGGCCGTCTCCCACTTCAGTGCATTCCAGCCCACTGCTTACAGTCTCATTCCGCACCAGGAACCACCACCGCCAATGACATACCTCCAAAGCCGACTCTCTCCCCTTCACTTATGCTGCGAGCTTGCCGGCGATAATCTTCTCCCGGGTTCCCCCAGCTAGGAGCCCGCCAGGGTCTCCGCATAACCCCAGACACCTCCCAGAGGGGCCGGCAATGTTCCTTTTGGGGCCCAGCGGTCCCCACCGCCGAAGGTGTATCACTGGAGCCAGTTAACTGTACTGGCTTCCCGCTCCTCTGAGTCTTTCTGCCTCCGATTGCGGTCTCACTCAGGCTCCCACGCCCAACGGGCGGGGCACAGCCTCAGTTACAGGGCGCCGGGCCGCCGGCCACCACAGCTCCTGTAATGGCGGGTCCCGGTGTTCGCCTCTACTTCTCTGGGGCCCCGCTATGGGGCCAGCAGCGCCCAGTCCAGCGCCAGGCGCACTCACAGTATGTTCCCCCAGGCAGTGCGGGACCCACCTCACAGCTCCGCTGGGTTCCTCCGGAAAGCGGCCAATTCTTCCCTCCGGCCACAGTCGTCTCCTATGCCGCAATTTGTGGTCGTGATGTACCAGGCTCTTGAACTTCCGGGCCGCAGGGACCAGGGTGCCTCTGCACGAGAGCTACGTCCCCAGCACACTGACTCGAGGCCCCGGCTTCACTTTCGCTTTCAGGCCTCAGTCACGTTGCTCCGTCACTTTTCGCCACCGAAGCCGCTACCGGGCTGCTACCGCCATCGATCGCTGCCCCGGTCGTCCAGGGGCTGCCGCCGACGTTCAGCCCTCGGTTTCTCGCAGGATTTAAGCCAGGATGATTCAGGGAGTGGGTTTCAAACACGGAGCTGCACTAGGCTGCAGCCATCTTCGCTGGCTGCTAGCCACACCCCTCCCACCCCCCAACACGGGCGTTTTTCAGTGTGGCATGGCTGGCTTTTCCGTATGAAAACACTTTGTTACATTGTAACAACATATAATGCCAAATTTCAGTTAGAAAGCAGCTATAAAAATCATTCAAGGACATATTTGAACAGTAAATGTAAAATCCAACTTAATAGTCAAGTCACTTTTTTTATTACTACTTTGGAAATGACACTTTAGAAAGTTATTGTTTTCCTGCCTAGAACCAAAAGCCTTTCCTGCTAGTAGCCAGCTATCAACTCACCCCTGATGGCTTCCCTGTTGTGAGATGTATATTGCTCCCATACAGTAGATAAAGATTTCAAGGAGGGGGGACTCCTTCCTTGAAAGGATGGCCTTGGAGCTGTGCCTAGCCCTTTCCTGAGATTCAAGGAATGCCTACCTTGTCGCTGCTGGATGAAGCTTACACTTACTCTTGCCTCGCCTTTCTCTCTCTAGTCCAGCTGGTACTAAACCCAATAGGGTTTGGGCAACTGACTAGAACTAATTTAAGGAGTGGATAAAGGTTTGCCCTCCACCCACAGGCTGTCATTGGGCATACATATTGACCCCATAGATCTCTCCTCATAACACTCATGGACCTTATGAAGATAGGAGGACTGCCCGGCTGTCTAAAACCTGAAGGGAAGCTGGATCTGCTTGTGTTGAACCCAAGACCCCAGAATTGACTCCAAGGGACAGTTGGCTATCCTCCTGTTTTGGGCTATAGGGATACAACAAGCTATCAGCGATAGAGATGTTGAATCACCAGTCTGACTCTGCTTGCTGGTTCAGTCCGCTGAAGGAGAACTGACTTCCAGAAGAGATTTTAAGACTGAATGTAAAAGGCTTCACAGAGACTGAGGATGAGCAGAAGCTGATCAACGTTGAGGGCTTCCGGGGCATGAAATCCAGACTTTGACCACTCCAAGCTTTCTCACCTTCATTGACCAGGACACCCTGGTTAGCGCTTTGTGCTTTTTGGTGCGATTTTTAAATCAAAATATATAAATTCACATCACTTGTCTATGTATTGGACTTTTTTTGTTTTGGTGTATTTGTTAAAATGCACTTTATTTTAATAAAATGGCTTCTGATTGTACTTTCGTTGTGTTCTCACTTAATTACTGTTTGAGTACTGCACAAATGTTTAACACATTTCCTCTAAGAAAAGCCTGACTGCTTTGTGCCAAGCTACCAGAGGGCTAAGCACAGGTTTATTTAGTGACATTAAAAGGCCACCCTTATGAGGATTGTGATTAATATGTGATCAATATTTCAGGTGGGTTCGCACCCTTCTCTCAACTAATACTCAAATTCTTTGCAAGGGCCAATACGATGGAAAGGAAATGCTATCCAACATCTAGCCACTGAAAGTCACCAAATAAATAAAGCATTCAAAATACCCTCTTAAAGTCCTCTAACTTTGTGAAATGTTATATGGTACTGGCAGCTCTGAGTATCTAAATTTCCTCAACTAAGTTTCCTTTTCAAAAGACGACTACTGAGTTTTAATGGTCTGGCTTGACAGCAAACATGTCGCCAGACAATTATGTGAGAATCAATCAATCTAGCATTTGTAGAGCGCACTACTCACCCACGAGGGTCTCGAGGCACTGAGGGGGTGTGGGACTACTACTGCTCGAACAGCCAGGTCTTGAGAAGTCTCCTGAAGGACAGCAGGTCCTGTCGCAGGTGGATGGGGAGGGTGTTCCATGTCTTGGCTGCGAGGTGGGAGAAAGGTCTGCCGCCGGTGGTCGTTCGGTGGATGCGTGGGACGGTGGTGAGGGAGAGGTCAGCAGAGCGAAGCTGGCGGTTGGGAGTGTGGAAGGTGAGTTGTTTGAGGTATGGTGGTCCGGCGTCGTAGAGTTCTTTGTGAGCGTGGGTGAGGAGTATGAAGGTGATCCTCTTGTTGACAGGGAGCCAGTGCAGGTTTCTCAGGTGGGCAGGGATGTGGCTGTGGCAGAGGATGTCTAGGACGAGGCGTGTGGAGGTGTTCTGTATGCGTTGAAGTCTCTTCTGGAGCTTGGCCATGATTCCCGTTGCCGTAGTCCAGCCTGCTGGTGACTAGGGCCTGGGTGACCGTCCTTCTGGTTTCAGTGGGGATCCATCTGTAGATCTTGCGGAGCATGCGGAGGGTGTTGAAGCAGCAGGAGGAGGAGATAGCGTTCACTTGCTGGGTCATTGACATTGAGTCCAGGATGAATCCCAAGTTGCGTGAGTGGTCAGTGGGTGTCGGTGCAGCTCCTAGCGAGGCCGGCCACCAGGAGTCGTCCCAGGCGGAGGGGGTGGAGCTGGTGATGAGGACCTTAGTCTTGTCCAAGTTCAGCTTCAGGAGGCTGTTCATCCAGTCGGCGACTGCCTTCATTCCTTTGTGGAAGTTGGTTGTGGTGGGGTCTTTGGTGAGGGAGAGGATCAGCTGGGTGTCGTCGGCGTACGAGATGATGTTGAGGTCATGCGATAGGATGAAAATCACGAGAAGGGAGGCTTTGGCTCTTCCCACATGTTGGGAGCCAGGAGTACGATATGTTGTTTAACAGATGTTGTGTGCCTCCTTTGAACAAGTGCTTTTATTGCACTCCTACTGTTTGTTGGAAGGTTTTCCTTCAATTAAAATGGCTGTTAGGTTAAAATGTTATGATGTGGCGGCATGCAAGGGAAACCTTCCATAATGCTTCAATCCCATTGTTTAATATTTGTGAATAGATACTGTGGATGTCGAAAGAGAATGTTTCACATTCCTATTGGCTTTGTTTTGACATTCCTCTCTGGCAATTCATGGTAGTTGTTGAGATGTATCTTGCGTTGCTATAGTTAAACCATAAACCTGAAAGGAGGATTGTAAAGGTAGATGTGGGCTGGTTGGCATACAGTTGAACTAAAATATTCCCAGGAGAGAGAGGGAGTCCTCAGGCTAGCTGCATATGCCATAATGGTTAGTCTGTATTTGTGTGGAAACTATAGTGTAATGGGATTTGTGTTTTTGGAATGGAGAACCTCCAAGCATCTTATTCCATGCATTGGTGTTATGTAGAAGACTTATTAGCTTCCTCCAACTCATTCCTGAACCCGGAATACATGTGCCTTCTTGGACTCCTTGGCTGTAATCCTCACTGTTTGCAAAGCAAAACTGCCTTAATGACCTGCCTGAATATGCATGTTTAGTCAAACTGTTTCTTCACAATCTATGAATTTGAGCTATCATTTGTATATTATTGTTTAAAAGAAAGAAAGAGTATCCTGGTTCCAATGTGTATAGTTATCATATCGTTGAGGTTTTAATGCTCTGGATAGTGTAATCTTTCTCTTATTGTTCATTGCGGCTTGGGTGCCTTGGATTGTTACTCACCGTTGGGTACTGAGCATATTTTACAGATTTATTAGTTTTCAATTAGTAGAATTCATAACTTTGTGTCTTACATTCTGTTTCTTCTCTTTGCTTCTTAAATACTTTATATTTTTTTCTGGGCTCTACCTTTCTCTGTTTGCTGTAATTCTTCTTGGTCTGGCCTGGCGACTCTTCTTGCTCACTTTAGCATTGAGACTTCCTTCCTACTCTGGATTGTGACTCCTTACTACTTTTAGCTCTGACAGGACCTTTCTTTTTATTTGTGGTACCAGTCACTTTTCTACTCAAGTTCTGACTCCCTCCTACAGTGGGTTTGGTCTTTCTCTTGTTTACTTTGTGTCTTGTATCGCAGTTTTGTCAGAAGATGAATGAATGAATGAGTGGGTGGATGAATGCATGCATACAGAAGTGCAAAGAGTGCCTAAACCCATCAATGAGACAAAAGGCACTTTAATACGCCAGACTTATTGGCATTGTCAATGCTTCTTTCTCTGTCTATATAAAGCACCTATTGGAACCATACAGCCTACTTCATAATGCACATTTTTAGCATGTCCCGTTCAGATCTTTCATTAGTTCACATCCTTTATGAAACACTGAGTTGGTTGAGGACCTATGGTACAACTAGAGTTCCATGATGTAAAGGAAGCATTTTATGCTCTGTTATAAATATTTTTGTTATGTAGTGTACGTAGGGGAACAGTGGCATCAGATACAAAAAAGTAAACACACCAGATAGAAAATGAAAATATTAAAGATGTTTAGGGCACATGGATTACTTGGGACACAGACAATATCAATGAAATATTTAGAATGCAAGTTATAGGAATATTGTTAGTAGAAATACCCGCATTGAGAGGTTAAGGGCACGTGCATAAAAAAGAACTGCATTATTTGAAGTCAAAGGTGGTAAAGCTTTTGAAACATCATGTGTTTCGGGTCCTTTTTTTATACATTCCATGGGATGGTTTGGTTTTGATTGCAGAGAGTATGGATTTCTGTACCTTGGAAGAGATCCCTGAGAAGGCTTGTTTGAGTGTGCATATTTTTTCTTGAAGATGTTCAACTCTTGAGGGAATGGAATTTATCTGAGATGAATTCATGAGCCATGTAGTAAGTATTCCAGAAATGTTTGTGTACCATGCAGGTCAGCTTAACTATGAGGTTTTCAATGGATAGCAACTTCTGGGTGAGCATGGCCAGTAAAGACCTAGTATAGCCATCTGAGAACCTACACTTACCTTACAGCCACTTAATGTACACTCTTATGAGAAGCCAGTGAGGCTTTGTGATACCTGGAAGTAGTGCAGGCACTATAACACAAATGTATTATCGCCCTTTTTTTTAATTTTTATTTATTTGATTGTTTTCAGTGCAAAACAAAAGACATACAACTCAAGAAAAAGAAAGCATGAAAATTACTCGGAATAATATTTCAACGTATTAGATCACATGCATTTTTGATGCATACATACTTAATAGCATATCTCTAGGATAAAAGAAGTTTCTTACATAAGGTCCTGTCATTAAGTCATGCAGCGCCTCAAGTGATTCCTAATCATAGCCCCGTTGATCCATACCGTATTGGGGAGGTGATGTAGTACCTTTGATCTCTGATGTAATTCTGCCCCCTTCCCCATCTGGCGTCTTCTCTTCTACTGAATCTGGTAGGGGCGATATCACCTCATTAGCGTTCTGTGACTCAGGTGGTGTCTCATTCGCTTTATTTAGCAAGAAAGTTTGATAGGGGTCGCAGTAGTTCCTTGAGCGGCTTCGGGGGGGGGGGGGGGTAGGTGTTGGCTATAGACATCAGCCTGAGTATTGCATTACAGTATATCTGTATGCCAGTCGGCTAGTTGGGGAACCGGACCTCTGATCCAACATAATGCTATCCTAAGTTTAGCTAGTAGGAGGCCGAAGGCCACCAACGGACGCATGGTCTTATTCAATGAGAGTTCCCACTCAAGGAGCGCCATTTTAGGATCAGGTTCCAGGTCTGCACTTATAATAATCCCCAGCTCCCTGAACCCTTTCTCCCAAAAAGCATAAACCCCTGGACATTGCCAGGCCAGATACCAAAATCCTGCTCCTCCCAACCCACATCTAGAACAATCTAAGTTGTCTGCAAGACCATAACGAAACTGTCGCTCAGGGGAACAATATGCCCTATGCAAACATGTATGCTGAATGACTCGGTGCCTACCGTTAATTGATACTGATCTGGTGCGGGCGCAACAGTAGAACCATTCTTTGTCGCTTAGGGGTGAGCCCAAATCGCGTGGCCACTCCAGCCTTATCTTTAATACTTCAGATTTACGTGTATCCTGTAGTGTTATAGAATTTTGTGATTAACTTTACAGGTTCTTTAGTTTTAATTAATGTGGACAGAGCCCCCATATTTTGCCGCTTGATAAGGTCATCCCCTATCAGGGCACGCCAAGTCTGCTGGGCTCTACAGTAATGAAATAATACTGTTTGTCTGGTGATTGTTATGATTCCCATGTCGTCAGCACTCCATATTTGAAAAAATCTCCCATTGTGCATATACCTATAGTCTCTAGTGCCTTCCTAGCTCCCCCCTCTTGGCCCAGTGGAAACCACATGCACCACTGCAGTGGCATTTCCGGTGCATATAAAAAGGCTCCAACCTGCATGTGTAGTAGAGCTTGCCATGCTTGCACTACGACAGCTATGGAGTCAGATACTCTTAATTTCCAGGAAGCGGATTGAGTAAGAGTATGTGGAAGCCTGAGCGGGTCCGCAGCGTTTCATTCCAGATACAAGAAGGGCGAATTCTGTGGCTGGTGTACCCAATAGTGCGCAAATACAGTGTTTGCAGCTCTATAGTATTTCCAAAGGTCAGGAGCCCCCAAACCACCCAGTGCATATGGGAGGGTAAGTGAGGTCCATCTTATTCTGGGTTGCTTGCCAGCCCACGCGAGCCGAATTAATTGTGTGCACCAACTTTGAAACATGTGTTTTGCTAGCGGTATGGGGATGTTCTTAAATAAAAACAAAAATCTCGGTAGTATGACCTTCATCATAATGGCGATTCTCTCCATCAGTGAGAGTGGTAGCTCTATCCAACCATTCACATTTTCTATGAGCCTCTGTGTAGCTCTACCATAGTTTTCTTGTAGCACTACTGCAGGGTCTGTGTGAAATTGAACACCCAGATATTGCACCGCATCTGTGGTCCAGCGCAGAGGGAACTCCATGGACGGTTCCACTGTGCAGGGAGTGAGGGGAAATATAATAGACTTGTCCCAATTTATACGCAACCCGAGTACCCCCTAAAATTGCATGACCTCTCGCAATATAGGTGACAAATGTACCTCCTGCTCACGTATGTATAATAATGTGTCCTCGGCGTATGCCCAAATGTTCAGCGTATATCCTGGGTATCTCGGGCACCTGTGTGCGTGGTACTCACGAATTGCACAAGCAAGGGGTTCAGCCACAATGGCATACAATAGTGGGGAAAGAGGGCAACCCTGTCTTGTCCCCCGGGTGACGCCTAATGGATTAGAGACCTCATTTCCGACCCTCACTCTGGCTGTGGGTGAATTATATAATACAGATACCAGACGGAGATGCACATCTCCAACTCCCACCTTGCGCAAGACTGCAAACATAAAGTGCCACTCAACCGAATCAAACGCTTTTTCAGCGTCCAAAAAGACTGCTGCCGCTTTAATTTCTGGGTTTAGCATCTGCACTGCACCAAATAGGGTCCACAGGTTATGAGAAAAATGATGACGGAGTACGAAGCCTGCCTGTTCTGGCCGGATAATACCCGGGAGTAATAAGGCCAATCTATTAGCTAAGATTTTAGCATAAAGTTTAGCATCTTCATTTAGCAAGGATAGGGGTCGATATGAGGAGCAACTGGTAGGAGATTTACCAGGTTTTAATAGCGTGACGATTACTGCTTCGCGTAAGGAGAGTGGCATAATACCTGCCTCTGCCATATCCTCAAATAAAAATTTGAAATGGGGGATCAAAAGCTCTTGGAATTCTTTATGAAAGGTGATGGTGAGACTATCTAATCCTGGGGCTTTTCCAGAGGCCATCCCACTTAATGCCTCCCGTATTTCATCAGTTGTTAAAGGGGCCATCAAATGTTCCACGGTTAGCCATGGCATCTTAATGTATAAAAGATATATTCTTCTATTGCTTCAATATTAGAGGTGTCTTGAAAGGTGTGTAGCTTCTCAAAGTATGTGCCAAATTGGGCTGTTTATGTCTTCCGCTGGGTATAATGTAATTTTCGTCCTCTTCCCTCAGGCCTACGATAGTGTCATTCTCTTTGGCTTTAATATCCCTGCCAGTATAGCACCAGGTGTCTCACGTTCCCCATAGCATCGGGCTCAAGCGTATTTGCCCATGTGCTTGATTTTGTCATTGGCTGTGTCTAGGTGTTCTACCAGTTTCTGTTTTAGATCAGCAGTATCTTGCGTGTGCCGTCCTACATCTACGATCCTTTCTAAGGGCCCAATTTCCCTTTCTAGTGTGTTTAATCTACTCCGTATGGAACGCAACGCACCTGCATGAGTGGACATAGCCACTCCTCTAATGAACACTTTGAATGTTTCACACACTGTGATTAATGATGTCACTGATCCGATATTTTTTTAGAAGAAATTCTCTATAGCTGTGGATAACCCTTCTTTTAAGACCGTGTTGAGTAGTGAATAAGGGGGAACCGCTACGTAAATGCTGGAATACGTGGTACCCCGTATCTTGGGGTCAATTGGACAGGGGAATGATCTGAATATGTGCGTGGAAGGTGTGTGCATGCCGCCACCCTGAAGCTCAGCCCCCCAGGGATTAGCCAGTAATCTATTCAAGTGCGAGTGTCATACACCGAAGAGTCTCTCTTGTTAGGGGATCTGTGTCACCATATGTCTGAGACCTTCTGTTTGCATTATATCTCGGATGGTGGTAGCAGGTGCAGTAGGTCGCTTGGGCGGGCCCTGCGATCTATCTATGGGTTTAATATACAGATAAAATCTCCACCCCAGAGCTGCGTAACTCCCCTCCATTGTACTAACCTGTCAGCGAGTGAGGTGTAAAATTGTGGGTCTTCGTAATCAGGGCCATATATACCGTCTAGGAGGAATTGCATGGCTCCTCGTTTACACATAGCTACAACATATCTACCTTGTGGATCTTTAAGCATGCCTGTTAGTTCTACTTCAGCTTTCCTATTCACCCAGATCAATACTCCTCTCGCGTCTGATGTGAAATCTGCAGAGCAGCATATCCCTTGCAATTTACGACATGTCTCACTACGCTCGGGGGCAAGATGTTTCCTGTAGTACAGCAGTTGCTACGGAATGTCTTTTTAGGTAGCCGCCCACCCTTCTGATATTTCGGTTATCATTTAAGCCCTGAACATTCCAGGTCACGAGCTGAAGTACTTGTGTATTCTCATCCATTGCAGTCAAACTATTCTGACCATATCTGCTATTTGCCTTTTTCCTTAGCTCATTATCGCCCTCCGTTATAAAGCCTTTAGACCCTCTGGTGAATCTGATTTGATAATGCACACTTTTGGCTTAAGAATTTGTGATTATAGCCGTTCGGACACATTTTACTAAATACAAGCCTCAAATATTTTGACAATGTAGATAGAGTTAATAATCAAGCATATTATAGGTCGAGCCTGGTTTGCGTTTGGTTGAGCACTGAATGAGGTAGACCAAAAGGAACTCAGTTTTTGCAGAGTGTGATGGTTATCCTGTACTGGATATTAGTAGGTGTCTGGGCAAAGCGGTCCTGTCCTATGGAGAAACATTTATTCTACATTTGGGTATCATTAGCATTGAGAACTTGGGCAATAATGGAGTGTGTCAGGAATGAGTCTAGACGTTATGTGCATTGGTTAGAGACAGTTTGGAAAATAGAGCTTTGAATGATACCATAAAGAGAGGGGGGTGGAAGGGAGATTTAGACATTTTCATTTGTAGGGAATGATTGATTTAAATAGGGACAGAACCAACTAAGAACAGTCTTGCTCAATGCAATCCTGTTTTTTTGGAGAGATTAGTTCTAGTTGTCAAATGCCGCTGATTTGTCAATTTAAGGCAAGAGTTATTTTTTCATTCTACATAGTGTATTGTCCACTATTTGATGGACAGCAATCTTTTTATTGCATCCAGAGACAATAACCTGGGGAGAAATTGTCGAGAGTAATTTTAAGCTGTAAACTGATTTAGTTGAAAATTCACTACAAATTATATGAATGTAACTAATACGATTCTAAATATGGTGGATGTTGATCTGCTCAGGGCCTGCCTCAGTTTCTTACTTTAACAGGGGCATGGCCTGATCTATTCCAAAGAGTGAGGGATAAGTTGATCAGTTTGCTCCAGTAGGAGGCAAGTGAGGAACAGGGAAAGATCAGTAGGTTAGCCGGGTTGTGGTCCAGAAAGTAGATAGTGGATTTGAGCTTCACAATGGTGTAGATAATTTCTGATTGGGTAATTTAACTGAAGTGACGGCAGTTGATTTCAAGGGTGTGATGGCATAAGTAGAGTTAGTTTGTATTAGGATGAGGTATAGTTAAATATTTTTCACTTTCTCTACAAAGAATTGGGAGAGCTGTCAGATTTTTTTTATTTGAGTTGGTAAGAGTGGGGAATTGTTTTCTCAATTGACTTTTTGGAGTGAATTTTTGTTTTTTTGGGCTTGGTCAAAGTAACTTTAATGCTGCTTTAGCCGCAAATATAAGCTTCTTCTCTTGTGCATGTATTAGCCCGCCAATATTTTTTTCGGAGGTGCATTATTGGGTCCTTTAAATAGATCTGAGAGATTTCAACTCTTATTCAGGTCTTTCAAATACCATTTGTTTAGGTTTTCTTTGTCTCCGTTTGAGTGGCGTGAGATTCAGTCATCTTAGCCATGCGATCATTGTGGTGGCTCTCTAGTTTGGCTTGGACAATTTGGAGGTTAGATGTGACACATACTGCAAGTGTTTGCTTTTCAAAACGTTTGTCGTTTGAGACCCTTCCTTTGTGTCTTATTGGTTGATTGGTGGTCAGAAAAGGGAGCGAAGGACTTGGAAATGAACTGGCCAATCCACTGTGACTAGTGTCCTAGCATTCGAAAGGCCTCCTTGGTGATCGGAAGATTGATTGTGGCACATCTCAAATGAGTGGAAGAGATCATTGTTTAATAGGAGGAACAGTTTAAAAATGGACTTGGAGCTCAAATGTTTAGCAGAGAGGATGTTATAACCAAGGAGTGATTTAAAATTTATCATGCAGAGGTTGGCACATTTTAAATTACAAAGTTGGGTTTATATTTAAGAGTTTCTGCCGATTTTGCAAGGAAGAAGAAAAAAAGATTATAAATGGAAGGTCTTAGATTATGAAGGAGTGATGGTGGTTGACTAAGGACAAGGGACAAGAAGATTGTGGGGAAGAGAGACTTGAAGACCAAGGAAAGAGACAAAGAGAAAGGAAGCAAGTGAGGAACAGAATGCGACAAACATCCTCCAGCAGGGACCCAATGGATAAATTGGCGGTACAGAATGATTAAGCAGGATAGAGGTGTGAAAGAAGCAATGAATCCAGTAAGGGGACTGTGAAAAACAATGCCTATAAAAATGAGATCCTGCTTTTTGTTGCAGGAATGGGTCAGTCTGAGAAATGAGGCTTTGAGGAAAGGGGGGATGTCACCGCCTTTTGCAGTTTGAAAAATGGAATTAGGGAGGTATCAGTCGGACACTTTAGTGAATAAGATCTGTTGCAGGAGTCGTGGTCAGACCACCATGCAGAGTCACCAGTGAAGTGAGCAGTCTTTGATGGATGACACAAGTAGTCTCATCACAGTGGGCAAATTCTGGCATATATGGTCATAAGAAGGTGCGTAGAGGAGGCTTGGTCGGGGAAGATGTACTTTACCTGAGTAGTCAGTCACACTGGTTAGCACTGTGCAGTGGCTAAAAGTCAGCCAGCCATCCATGGTGAAACTCGTATGTCCACTGTACAAAAACTAGATTATTATTTCGAGACCGTGACTACCCACTTACAACCCTTGTCGGGGAGAACCCTAGAAGTCACTAAATTAACCTTAATTCGATGCCCTGGTACAAAGCAGACAAGTTTAAACTTAGGGCAATGTGTGAAGTATTCATGTAATACCAAAAAAGAAATAAACTCAAAATACAAAACAATAAAATTCTTACTCCAAATTGGAAAAATAGGGTACAATTTAATAAACAGAGGCATGTCCAAGATGGCAGCTGAGTAGAAGCTGCACTGCACAGCTCTGCAGATGAGGCCTGTCAGCCTGTAACCCCAACCACCATCAACCGTCTGAAACGCAGCACACCAACAGGGACTCACCCCTGGAAGCCAGTGTCAGACATTTTAGACTGAGAGATGCTGATGGAATGCCACATTCCCGGGAGATTCCAAGCGCCACTGCTGCTGTGGCCAGCCTGCACACAGTGGCAGTTATGGCTTAGCCTCCGGAGTCCCCGCTTACCTGGAACTTTGGAGCTCAGCAGGAGGAGCTGTAAGTAGACGCCCACATTCTGGACCTCCCAAGCTGCTGAGATTGATACCCTCAGGGAGTGAATGCACCTCTGGCTACACAGCAGGGCCGCGTGTCAAGGCTGGAGACAGACTGCCCGCAGAGGCCACACCACATTAGTCTTCAACTTGTCAACTTGTCTAAGGGAATCCGTGGTGACTGCTGCTCCTCATCACTTACACCGGACCCTCGCGAGGCACCAGAGAGGGAGAGGCTTGCATGAGGGGAAGTCACTGCTGGAGCTGTCGGAGATTGTTGCGGTCTTGGTGACCCACGCGGTTGGAAGGAGTGTCTGACCTGAGGGGCCCAAGTGTCCGACCACTAGAAGACACGGAGGATCCCACCACCATGATGATGCGGGACCGAGGCTGCATTGAGGCAGAGGAGAAAAGTGTACCCCTGACATGCAACCGCAGTCTTCAGGTCAGTGAACCCACGGGACATATCCAGTGCAAGGAGGCGGCGGCCTACACAGAACCTTGGGAATGCAGTCGTAGCAGCTACATGCCAACATCTTCCCAATTACTTTGGCAGGCCCCTAAACTCACTGCTTAACAATCCAGAGAGTCTTAGGAGAAGGACTACATGAGCTGTTTGCCCCACGCCCCACAACCGCGCAGGTCACATGGAGGCACATGGAGAGGAATAAAGACTTCACATTGAGACATGCTCTCCAAGGCATCCCTCCAAAAACCAGACCTCCATTGAAACTCTGGGTGGGGGAGGCCCCACCACAGTCGACCACTTCACAAGACACTACCATTACATGACTGCCCTGAACCACCCCTTCTTTCATATGCTGTGAGATGACTTTGCACCATGAGAGAGGATGTAGCAGATGAAATTAAATGAATCCAGCATGAGGGGGCCGCAGCGCTGGAAGACGGTGGCAACGCCAGGGAAGAGGAACTGGACAAAAACCGGCACACCCTCCTGGACTTAGAAGAACAAAACTTTGACCTTCATACACAGCTAGAGGATTTGGAAAACAGGTCATGCAGGTCCTATATTAGGATTAAAGGAGTCCTTCTAAATGTCCTGGATGATTGTTATCCCCCTCTTCATGCAAATCCTCCTGAGCCTGTCGGATATAGACCTTGTTCATGATGGCTCACAGAGGGCGGGCTGCCCCGCTAACTCAACCTGCTTTCCTCAAGACATACTGAATTGCCTCCACTACTACCACCAGAAGGATGCCCTAATGGCGACTGCTCTCAACTAAGGTCCCATATTCTTTGAGGTTGTCAAAGTGGGGTCTTCCAGGATCTTCCCCATCACGCTCCAAAGACACCGCTTCCTCCAAGAAGTCGCCACCTTCCTGCAGGACAAGGGAGCCCAGTACAGATGATGACACCCCTTTAGACTGGTTTTTGTGTGGGGGAAAGTAACCTATATCACCCACACAGTGGAGGTTGCATACATATTGGGTCTGACCTCCCCATGCTATAGGGAAGGCCTGCCCACTAACTCCTCAACATCACCCCCATGTAGGGGACTTAAGCTGCACTCCAGGCAGGCCAACAAAGTGAAGATCCACAAACCTACTGCTGCAGAAAGCTGATGGGATTTCACTGGACTGTTGCAGCACAGCATGAGACACCTGGAGAGAAGGAACACTAAAACCTAATATCTGGAGTGCTGCAGCATTGGCAATGGGCTGACTCTCTTTAGGGGGAGAGAGGCATAATTAACCTGGATGCCAGGAATGCTAAATCTCATTATCTACCTTTCTCCTGGCTCCTGTGGATTGCCAGTACATGAGAAGGAGCAGGCTATAGTACTCGGACCACGGACACAGACTGCGCCACAATGAATGAACCAGTTCCCAATCTGGTGACCTCCAAGTTACTGGTTACTACCCTGTTGAATAATCCGCTCTTCCCTAGGGACCTCATTGACTATCACCCTCACTGCAATACTCTGGGCCCTCTCACTACTGGGGTGCTAATGCCAGCGCATAAGACTCCATGATAAAAATAAGCCTCAATGTTTGAGGGTTGAATGCGCAAGCAAAATGTCTAGCAGTATTAGCCCTGCTCAAGGACTCTGGATGTGACCTCTTCCCCTTGCAGAAAACGTACTTGCTAAAGAAAGAGAGCAGGAGATTGCAATACAAATTGTTCCCATCACCGTACCTGTCCTCAGGCCTAAGCAAGAGGGGTGGCGGTGGCCATCTGATTTTGTTAACAAATGTAGGGGCCACAGCACAAGGACCCTAGTGGAGATCTCTAGTCTGCTCCTCTCCATGCAAATGGCCGTGGGAGCCTACACCTCTACTCTGGCTACACCGTATGCCCCCAACGATCACCAGGAACAATTCCTCATGGCAGCACCTTGACAAGATCCTTGCATCCTCCAACAAAGACCTCCTCATGGGTGGGAGAGAAAGAACAGGGCAAACCGTGACTTTCTCACCCGTAGGAGCCCAGTAGTTGAGATATGGGCCTCCTCAACTCCTGGTACTTCCTTCAACCCACGACTATGTCATACACATTCTTCTCTGCTTCCCTTCAGGCATATGTCCGACTCAATTATTTTTTTGCATCCCCACAGGTGATGGCTGCAATCGCACAGATAGAGATGAGCCACATGCCAATTAGTTTCCTTTCAGGTACCCTGAACCAGCAAGCTCACTCCACAGTGGAAACTAAACAACAAGCTCCTCACGTACAACTCAATCGGCAAAGAAATCTGAGAGGCCAACCAGCTATATCTTCAAACCAACAACACCCCAGAAGTGCCAGCTTTGCTACTCCGGGACTCCCTGAAGGCATTGATTGGGGGAACTATTATAACCCTCTAAGCTCAACGTAACAAGGAAAGGAAATTGAAGCGGACGAGTTGGAGGGACAGGTGGCAGCCTTAGAAGAGGAACATAAGCAAACAGGGGCTCACATGATCCACAGAGTACTGATTCTAGCCAAGAGACAACTTTGGGCACTGGATATGGACAGAACCGAGTAAGCACGCCTGCGCACCAAGGAAAACTTCTTCACTGGAAACAAAAAGGCTGGGTGCCTCCTGACATGCTAAGGTTCAAGCAACTAGGACAGCTGAGATAGTTCTGAAAGATGTACAAAGCGGGAAAACGGATGGGGAAATAGCAGTAGCTTCCAAAAGATACTACACCATGCTATACACAGTAGAAGGGGCTGACCCAGGCCAGGCAAATGTCTACCTATCTTTACCACTCTCCTAAACTCAGTGGTTCATACACTAGAGACCAATATCAAGACCAGTGAAGTGCTGGCTGCCATTTCACGCCTCCAACCAGGCAAGGCCTTGGAACTCTATGGGTTCACCCCACTATTCTACAAAGCCTTCAGAGAACAGCTGGCCCCCCATACTGACCCAGTTATACAACTCTATTTGGGACCCTGTAACCCTTCCAGTTACGATGCTGGAGGCAGTCCTCTATAAACTGGGAAAGGACCCGACCCATACTGCCCCATCTCCCTCCTCAACGTCAATGCTAAACTTCTCACTGGCATACTGTCTGCCCGACTCTGCATACCTATGCAGGGCCTCATTGACCCGGACTAAACAGGATTCATACCAGAATGGACCTGCAGTGATAACTCAAAATGCCTGTTGCACTTAATCAATGGGACATCTCACATTCGCTTACCCGCAATCTTGGTGTTGATCGATGCAGAGAAGGCATTCAGTTTTTTCCACTGGCCCTTCCGGTTCCAAGTACTGGATAGACTGAGTGTGTGTAGGACCCTGCTATAAAAAACTGATGGAGAGCAGCTACTACCTGTCAAATACCTAGTTCCGGGTCAGTGGTACCACATCACATCAAACACTTTCACTGTCCACAGGAGAACACAGCAGGGCTGCCACCCATCCCCGCTTCTCTATGCCCTCAAAATGGAGCTGCTGGCCAAAATGATTTGGGAACAATCACACATCACTGGCATCCCGATGAGAGGACAGGAGCACAAACTCTCACTTTATGCGGGTGATGCTATGGTGACACTAAAAATCCCCCAAACATCAGTCGCTGTTCTTCTCAGGGAGTTGGAGGCGAACAGATATGTGAGGCTTCAAGATCAACATCCAAAAGTCCTGGATCCTGAATCTTTCCACCCCACTAGAAGACCACACGTACCTGGAGCAATCGTACCCCCTACCCTGGCTCAAACTTGGGATCACTATCTGGACCTTAAGATCTGCCGCTCTTTAATGAAAACCATTGAGAGGAACTACTCAGATCACCTTCTCATGGCCTGGACAGAACTTCAGACCTGGTGGTCCGGTGGCCTGTCTTGGTTGGGGGAAAACGGCCCCAGTCCAAATGACACTTCTACGTCAAATATATGCAATGCAAATACTGTCACTACTGCCACCGAAATGCCCTAGCTAAACTACAACACCTATTGGCTTCAGTTTGGAAGGAAAGAAAGCACGGATGGCAAAAGAGAATGTACCTGGCAAGGAAAAGATGCGGACTGGGCATACCAAACCTACATAATTACAATTTAGTGGCACAGCTGCGATATATGGTGGAATGGTTGAGATCCCTCACAGAAAATCACTGGTGCTTCCTTGATCAAGCAGGGATTCATATTGGGAAAATACCATGGCTACCAAAAAGCATTGACCTCCGTGAATGTATATATCCCCAGGGGTGAGTAACCGTGGAAACCTGGGACTCTGATCAACGAAAAGTAAAACACACAAGATGATGGACGGAATGTTACACTTTGGCAAAACATTCACTCGCAGTCACAGATCTGGGTTTAATCCATCGTTATTTTGCTCACCACGCCGCCCCAGTTCAGACATGGCCATATGCAAATCAGTCTTCACCCTGTACCTCATGGGAACAGTCCAGCCCGAACAGCCAAGCCATGTCTTCCCTGGACCGGAATCAAGCATACTAGGACCGGTTTCGGGGTTTCACCCCTCTTCAGCCAGGATAGCTTGACTCCAGTGGCGTAGTGACTCTCCTCATACCTGTCTCAACTCACACCGATTCTGGGCAACCCTGCCTTCTGACCTGCACATGGGGTAGGGACTACCAGGCATGGCAAGAGGCGATCTGCAAAAGTCAGGGTGACCTGTTTGACCATATGGGTCTCCAGTAGTTTGCCCAACTGAAAGCCTCTTATGGTCTACCGAACCGTGCGGAATGGAGAAACTAAACCGTTGTGCACTGGCCTCAGTGTTCGCCCCCATGCCGGTAGACTAAAGTCCTTTGAGAAATGGATCATCACACAAATGGATGATAATAGGTTATTATTTGACAACTATGCCTTTCCTAATACAACTCTTTCCCTGATCAAATAGCCGGCACAAAATTGTTGGTAATCGGAGATGGACGGCTCCTTCACTGATGTGGTCTGATCTCATCAAGCGAGCCTTACCTCAACTTGTATCGCCTCTGGCAAATAGACCCTCCTCAAGATCACCCACTATCTGTACTGCACCCTCCGAAGGGTGGTACAGTGGAGGGCAGGCACATTTGATAAATGCTGGCTTAACTGTGGCGAGACTGGACAATTAACTAATCTCATCTGGCACTGCCCTAAATTGAAACGCTACTGGGAGTAGGTACCAAGGAACATTGATATCTTTGACAAGGTTATTGATTAGATTTTTGAATTTGTGAAGTGCAACATGCCAGAGGCGTCTTGGTGCTGCCAGTGATCATGTATTAGGCGAACTGAGGTGGTTAATCCTGACTAAACAGCCAGGTCTTCAGCACCTTCCTAAAACCTAATAAAAACATGGCTGCTTTAAGCTCCGAAGGGAAATGATTCCAGTTTTTAGCAGTGCAGATGACAAAACTGCTGCCTAACCAGAGGAACATTGTCCAGGAAGGAACTACCAGGTTTCTGGCAGAGCTGAAATGACGGGCCCTACCAGGCTAATGCCATCTAAACCTTTCTCTCAAGTAGACTGGACCTGATCTATGGAGTGCCTTGAAGGCAGTGCAGAGGGCTTTAAATACTATCTGCTTCCTTACGGGTAGCTAATGCAATTCGCTAATAGCTTGTAAGGCTGAACCATATCTCCTGACCTTCAGAAGCATCCAGGCTGCTGAGTGGTGCAGGGTTTGCTGTTTTCTCAAATACGTTTTTTGGAAGGGTTTGAAACAAACCATTACAAAAGTCTATTTTAGATAAAACTAATGCAATAACATCAGTCTTTAACAAATCCAATGGCAGGAATTGGACAATCTCTTCACGATGCATAGACAGAAAAAGGATGCAGAGATGACTTTAGTAACTTGCTCTTTATAGGAGCAGCCAAGGCGTGGAATGGCCTGCTATCGCATCTTAGAGGCATGACGACAAACCTACTTGCCTTCAGGCAGGCTTTGAAAACTGTTTTCAGCATAATTCCCAACTTTCACTCCTCCTGTTTTTTGTTGGGCCTCTGTAGGACTTCACTCAGTGCCAGGACACCTCCGGGTAACGCTCTAGAAATAGCAATAACATAACATATATTAGTCTATCATCAACCAAAACGCAGAGGTTTTTAACTTCTTAACTGGTGTCCGAAGACAGCCTAACTCATTTGGTCACAATGCAGAGGACCAGAAAGGTTTATTGCCAAACAGGTAACTTTTAGAGTTCAGCTTAAGGCAGTTTTTGTCCATCCATTGACTCACTGCGCTCATTCAATTCCGAAAAGTGTCGCTCGTGTTGGGATGCTTGTTTGAGAGTGAATCCGCAATCTGGGTGCCTAAGGGATAAGGGGCTAATGATGACCTTCCTTGCTTCCTCAGTTAGTTTGCTAGGTCTACCCCATGTATTGATGTAACTGCTATGCTGCCTTTCTCTAGATATTTGGCAGCCTTCACTCAGCGATGCACTCTTAAGGGAATTATTACCCCCCATGATGGGCGAGTAGCTTGTGATTGTGACCCCCCTTTAACTTTTTCCTCTTGCTAGTTGGAACCCCCCACCTGATACATACATTTCTCGTTTTCAGACTGTCATTCCTTCTCTTCCTTGTCCTAACGAAGACCCGCCATGACACTTGTTTAATAACGCATTTGTCAGGGTCGAAACATCGACTATATTGTATGGTTCAGCCTCATAAAGTCTCTTGGTCCCAAACCAATAAGTAATTGTGCAATTCACCAGATAGATACCTTGTCTTTTCTGTTATTCTGACCATTTTTAGCCTATTCTCTTTTGATAACTTGTACATAATTTATCTCACACAGGTATATGACACTCACTGCACCATTATCATTGAGCACTCATTTCACTATATGATTTCACCAGATTTTTGCCAGCATTCTAACAAAAATGCATATTAAGATTGCTTTAATGAACAAAAAGTAAATCCTTTGTTCTCAAACGCATACTTGCATGTGTTTCTGTGTTCCAACTGCATTGAATAGATGTGATACTTTAGGATTTATCTGTTATTTGTGAAGCAAATTGCTCTTTCCCGACAACCATTATAGCTTTTCATATATGTACCCATGTTTTGAGGGACATAGGGTTACCCCATTGTTATTTCACATGATCTTGCGCAGGTTTTTTTCCTCCGATTGTTTCAATTGAATTAATTCATATTGTTGATAATTTCGGAAAGTATGTTGGAAAAAGAAACCCTGTCCTACAGTGAAGAGTATATCAACAAACTGATTCAGGAACAAGGGGAATTCAATTCCTTGGGGGCTACCGCAATTTCTATGGATGCCACCCTCAGTGAGAAATTAGCGAAGTTAGAGAGACTTGAAAATCTGATTCATTCACGTCTTCATGGCCATGTATTAACTAAATACTTGCAGGCGAATATAATTCCCAAAGGTTTGCAGGTGAAGAATGAGCCTGCAATTTTTATAGACCTCCCCAAGTTTAGAGAGCGCTTCAGTTCCGTTGCAAACAACTGGATGGTGCTGGAATAGAGACTGCAATTGAATACGTGAAGAAGTTGACACAGGAAATAGACAAAATCAAAAAGGAAATTCTCGTGGATAGGGCCTTAACCAATGCAAAGGAAGCCCTAGAATGCGCTGAGAAAACACTAGCGAGTTCAACTCGGGGACACTAAATAGGAAATTGGAAAAGTTAACAAAGTACATAAGAAATTACGACAAAAAGGTGACGTATCCTTATTTAGCTGACCAGTATTATCAGCAGGACAGTCGACGCTTTTTCACGAATAGAAGTAGACCGGGCCCAAGGAGGTTTGATACTTTCTCTGACTCTTCCATAGGTAGTGGCTCAGACACTGAATCAGATCGACCTTCTACAAGCCACCAAGGAAATCAGGGACACAGATACCAAGATACCCAGCATTTTTTAGGCGAAAGAAATCTCACCTCCAACAGGGAGGGGATGGGGGGGGGGGGCGGAACAGAGCAGAACTGGAAAAGACAATGGGGTTGGAACAGAGGCAGAACAACCAGAGAGGCAATTTCAGTGTCTGATTCTATCCACCCGAATCACACGGCGAGATTCAAACACGCAGACATACATACAGATGGTAACAAACATGACCATTCATGCACAACAAAGAGAAAAATCATTTGATACTGTAACTGTGACACCCATGCCTCCCTCATCATTGCCCTCCTTTGATTCACAAGTAGACCCCACGGCCTCAGAGCCAGAGCATATTCTGAATTTTCCCATTGAGCCACTGACACAATGACTAACGCCACTATGGACCCAATCCTAAATCTATCCAGCTGCATATTGTCAGATGCTGAGAAACTGATTCTTTCCAAGGGGCTGACGTTTGTCCCCTCGACTTCGCCCGACTCCTTCAGCATCAATCTGGAGTTGCAGGGATTATTTAGGAAAATCAGACTTAAGTACCACTTTGCCAACAAAGAATATAACCCGACTTCCGCAGCCACCACTTTCAGGCCACCGTCCACATTTACCCCAGCAGCCTATTTGATGAGCCAAAAAATTCTGGCTTATGAGCAAATTGTGCACAAAAACTATGGATCTCCTGGATAACGGAGATATATCAAGTATAATGTCAACAGAGAAGAGATTGGCCTTACATACCCTGGGAGCCAACGAAACCATCCTCATCAAGGCAGCAGATAAGGGTGGAGTAGTGGTTGTGAAAAATACACCTGATTATGTAGATTAGATACTACAACAACTGAACATCCGCGAGAGTTACCTTCCTATAGCAAGGGACCCTACACCAAAAATCATGAAACTAATTCAAGATATCACTAAGAAGGGTGTCGCTCAAGGTTACCTGTGCCCACCCAAACATGACTTCCTCAACAAAAAGGAACCCAGAATTCCCACGATCTATACGCTACCCAAAGTACATAAGTGTCTTGATTAGCCACTGAGAAGGCTTATCGTTTCAGGTTGTGGATCAATCCTGTAACCGCTGAATCAAAATAAAGACCACTTCCTGCAACCACGGGTTATGGAAACCAAATCATTTGTAAGAGATACTATGCATATCATCCATTTACTGGAAGGCTAACACTTGGATATCACTACTCAACTCTTGGTTACCTTTGACGTCTCATCCCTTTATACCAGCATCCCACAGGGCAGGGCCTTAGAAGTGACCAGTGAAACATTAGAGAAACGCCCCAAACCACACTGCTAACCTACTGAGTTCTTGGTGTCTCTTTTGAACATTGTGATGACTAGGAACTATTTCATCTTCCAGAACCAGTATTTTTATCAATGCAAGGGTGTTGCAACGGGGGTTGGATTTGCGCCAAGCCTGGTGAACCTCTTCATGGATTTGTATGAGGTAGAAAAACACCTATACAATCTCAATGACCCTTCCATAAACAACATTGCTATATGGAAGTGGTATATTGATGATGTGAGAATGATTTGGGCTGGCACTGAAACAAGTCTGACTTTAAAGACTGGCTTAACAACATATCCACTGATATCCAGTTCACAATGACCCACAGCAACGAGACTATCAACTTTCTGGATCTAACCTTCAAAATTGAGGTGGGGTTACTTTTCACTGACTTATACAGGAAGCTAATGGAAAGCAATACATTGTTTAAATATGACTTGCACCATCCGAGAAACTGTACCCACAGGGCCGACTTCTTTAAAGAAACCGAGATCCTCACAAAATAACTCCAGGAGAGAGGATACCCGATGGGATTGCTCAAATGGGCAAGAAAACAAGCCTGGTACTGCCCTTGTGATTCCCTCTAGCAAGTGAGACCTAAAGCCACAGGACAAGACAACATTGTGTGTGTAAGACATTTAATCCTAGTAGCAATGAAATCAAGAAGATTGTGAAAAATATTGGAGTTTAGTGTCCAGAGAATTGGTCATGACTGAGGATCCAATCTTCGTGTTTGAGAGGCAAGAACATTAAGGATTTTGTGGTAAAAGCATATCTAGAGCCACCTAGACCACCTGATATCAGAAGTCAAGTGAACTTACCACCCCTAACTGGGCATCATAAGTGCATCCACTGCAAGGCTTGCTCTCAAACTGTTGAAAGCACCTCATTCACTTACCAAAACAGGACATACAACCTTCCACTACACTTGAATATCAACAGTACAAATGATATATACACAATCAAATGTCCTTGAGACAAGCTATATGTAGGGCAGACCACACAGAAGGTGAAGTCTAGAATACTGCAACACATTAACAGGTTGAAATGTAAAGTGCAAGGTGCTCCATTAGTCAAACACTTTAACAACAAGGGTCACCCACCCAAAAGCCTTAGATGGTGGGTGTTGGAGAAAATACGTTCGCACCACAGAGGTGGTGCAATTGCGACATCACTGAACATCAAAGAGTGTAGGTGGATACACTTTTTTTGACACAGTTGACAATGGACTGAATGAGTTGGAGGAAATGTTCAAACAAATAGCTCAGTTAGAATGTTGACAATGTACAATACCACATGTCAGTAGCATGCCGTTGCCTGTACTATGAATCTGTATGCTTCTTAAATGACATGGTATATTGTACTTTTCCATCTCAGATGCTAACTAACATTGATACATGTTCTTGATTACCGTTAGTAGACCACATCCTATCGGTTCCAGGTGCATACTTTACTGTCTACCTGCCATTACTGTAAAACTAATAATATAGGCAGTCAGTTGAATGCTCTATCTTTGAATTGGATCCCATTCTTATCTTTAAACTTCTTACTTTAAGTGCTTCTGGCTATCTTTGTTGTCATGGATTCAATTTGAAGTTAATAAATTATTGTAAACATTTGTGCAATGTACCTCATGCTATTTAATTATTGTATATTTCAAAAGAGCTAGCCATACTGGCACAAGAATATCCCTTTATGGCAATAATGGATTCTGGTTAAGACCGTTTTAGATTAAACAATCTCACGGCCCTTTACTAATTTTGTTTCGCAACCCTCAATCACACCATAAGTTGGTAAGAACTCCACTAAGGCTGGGTGACACACGGGTGTAGGGGTGGGCGTAATTTGCGTAATCGCGTTACGCAAATCTCCGCGAAACGGTAAAAAATCTCCGCGAACATGCAGAAATTCCGCGAACACGCGGAATTGCTTGTTCGCGATACTTTTTTCCTGTTCGCGATCGCTGTTTGCGTGCTCGGGGTGAAATATCTCGCGAACACGCATATTGAGAACGCGAACAAGCAAAAAATTTCGCGAAGTTGCGGAATGCAGCTTTTTGGGCAATTTCGCGTCCTCCGCGGAACGCGAAATTACCCAAATTCCGCAAATTCCGCGAACGGAACGGAATTTACCGCCCAGGCCTACACGGGTGACGCTTAGGCTTTCACTGTGACTCTGGAGGCAGCATCCAGCTGCTGCAGAGCATTGTGCATGTTAGCAACCGGCGTCAGCTCGACTTAAGCCATTCCCGGTTCCGTTTTTAACCGGGAGTACTGTTACTTCCCGTCCACTGTACATGTAATCACCTACGCCCCTCGTAACGAGCGTTAAGTCTTTGCGCTTCTTTGTCCGTAGGACTTGTTACTGGAACTTGATTGGGGGACTTAATTCATTATTGTTTCACCCATTGGCCGATTATTCCATAATGGCCCGCTCCCGAGTCAGCAACAGGCCTAGGTAAGCATTTTCTTACATGTCCTTATCCCAATTTGCTTGTTGTCTCGTTAGTCATCATCCACATTCATTGTTTTAAGTTTACATCATATGTTTAACCTCCGATCAAAGACATCCAGAACCACTTTGATTTGTTATCTTTGAGTCTTCCTAAAACCTCAAGGTAAGACTCTTGGATTGAGTCTATTATTCACTTATCCCCTGATCCCCCTTCCTTAATGGATGGTCTTAACACAAATCTCCTTAGATATTTGGCAGCCTTCACTCAGTGAGGCACTCAAGGGAATTATTACTCCCATGATGGGTGAGTAGCTCGTGATTGCGACTCTCTTTTATCTTTTTGCTCTTGCTGGTTGGAACCCCAACCTGATACATAAATTTCTCGTTTTCAGGCTGTCATCCCTTCTCTTGTTTGTCCTGAAGAAGACCCGCCATGATACTTGTTTAATAACTCTTTTGTCTGGGTCGAAATGTCGCCGATATTGTATGGTTCAGCCTCATCAAGTCTCTTGGTCCCAAACCAATAAGCAATTGTGCAATTCACCAGAGACATTGTCTTCTCTGTTTTTCTGACCATTTTTAGCCTATTATCTTTTGATAAATTGTACATAATTTATCTCACCCATATGACACTCACTGCACCATTGTCACTGAGCACTTATTTCACTATATTATGTCACCAGAATTTTGCTTTGAATTTTGACAGCCTTATAACAAAAATGCATATTAAGATTGCTTTATTGAACAAAAAGTGAATCCTTTGTTCTCAAACGCATACTTGCCTGTGTTTCTGTGTTCCAACTGCACTGAATAGACGTGATACTTTATGATTTATCTGTTATTTGTGAAGCAAATTGCTCTTTCCCGTCACAACCATTGTAGCTTTTCACACACATTAAAGGAAAGGCCATCATACGGGCCCTCTGCAGCCAAGCAGGGCCTTCCGGCCATATGTGACACAGACAAGGTACCAACACATCCAGGGTTGCTCCATAAGCTATAGAACCTGGTGGCACTGGAGAAACTAACTGCCTCTCTCAAACAAGCTTCCTTAATTTGACAAGACATGGTCAACCTGGATACACTACCTGGCAGGCAAATTAAGAAAGCTTGCATGCCTCCTCTACTTTAAAGTCCTACAGTGTCCAACACCCAGGCCCTAACGATGGAGCACAGGTCCTCTACATCAACCAAGTTTGTCTCGGTCAAAGTCTTTTACATCCCAATCAACCACAGGAGTACACTTCTAAAGCCTTTCCGGACCTCCGGGGAGGCACTTAGTGATTCACAAGGTGTCAGGCAGAGACTAATAGCAGGATTCAATCAAATCCAGGTCAAGTTGCCACTGGTCAGCTGGATACTTCGAAGAAATGGCCTTTTGCAGCTTGTTGTTTCCCTACAGTCACACAGGGGGTCAGCCAACTAACCCATAGAGTCCACGTCTCTGTGGCCTATACTACCCACGTTTTCAGTAATTTATGTTTGCCTTAATGCAAACAGGCCTAAAATGCCATGAGTCAGGGCATTTTCATACTAAACTTGTGATCTGAGAGCTGGTTGTGTCTGTGAGGAGTGTACTATTGTAATTCTATTGTCCTCCCACTTCTAATACTGAAATCCAGTTTAAAACAGGCACTGACCCCACAACAAACCCAGGGATAGAAATCAGTTGAGGCAACTGAAAGGTCCATCTGCAACCAGATGGGATCCACAAGATTTGGCTTGCCATTCTGTTCTCTCCATTTTATGTATGAGCCTGAGCCAAGAATTACATGTTGCTCAACTGACATTTCAAGCAGGTTTGGACACTATGCCGGTAAGAGGGCTCACAGCCCCCATCCTGCATATTCTGTGGAGTTCAGATGAGTCCTCTCTGCCCATTTTAGGTCAGGCTGTTTGCTCTTTGAAGGCATTTCAAACCTATTTCCCACCTATTCAAGGCTGAGCACAGTGTGAAAGCTGGCTGAGGTGTATGCTTATTAACCTTCTGAAGATTCAGGTAGGTTAAAGGTAACTTTTTTTTTATTTTTTAAAGTACATTTTTGTTAATATATATTAATAATCCGACTTCACCATTGAATTACATTTTTAATGACTACTGGAAATAGTTGATTAATTATTTTTCTAGCTGGACTCATTCCTGAGATTGTATTATATTAACTACTTTGGTTTTACACATAGGACAGCTAGGCCAGCCATACTGAAAATAGCTTTTTGGGCCTTGTCACTGTAGGGACACAGTAACATCATCATCATCAAAATTCTTTATTCGGCAACTGATGAAGTTAACCATAAAAGTTCACATACACAGTTCAAAATGATTTAAAACTCCATTATCTTATGTCTACTCAGTGTTATAAAAATCATATCAAAATTGATTTGCGGTATTTAAAAATCTATTTTAAAAACGCAGTAACAGAGGCAATGGTAAATTCATTATCTAGCAATTGCAAAAATAAAATTGCTGGATGGCATTGTCTAAATCTGGATCTTTTTAGTACTGGAATGATCCATTTTATTTCTCGGACATGAATAAAATGTGTATCGTCGATTGTGTCGAAATACCATCGCATGAGCAATTGCTTAAAAGATCTGTGTAATATATTCAATCAAACGGGCTAAGAGAAACCTATCGTAATCATTAGTTATTACAATATACGGTTGTATAGATGTAGTTGCGAAGGCCATATAATATGTTTGACCCGTCCATTTCTTTAATTCTGAAGTGTTTCTGATTTCACCCAAGTAGTGTATACAGCTCGCTTTGAGGTCTTTCCTGGACACGTTGTGCATTGTTAGTGGGTCTTTATAATATTCGGGCGGCCTATTTTAAACAGGAACATTTTTATATATTCTAACCATCTTATCTGATTAGCTCCATCAATCGCCAATGTGTCTTTCAGAATGAGACGGTTAAAATCTGTTTCCTCTGAGCCCCAGACTTTATGACCTAGGAGGACTGGTTGAATCTTATGTCCTCTAGATATGGTGTGCCCAGTTCTTGGTGGCATATATAGGAGATGTGCTGTCAGGAACAGCCAGGAGAGACCTTAACTTGTTTTCAGCGGATTGCAATGTATTAACCCCAGCATAGCCCCAAATTCCTGCTCCATAGGTGGCAATAGCCACGCATTTTGCTCTATAGATCTGTAACATTTCAGCAGGGGAACATCTTCCTAATTTACTGCTAAAATTTAACAGGGCCGTCTGTGATTGAATAAATAAGTCTTCTAACTTTAATTGCCTGACACCAGGAGCCTGAATGGTCAAATCAAATCCCTAGATAGGAGAAGGTTTTAGTACTATCTATTTTCTACGAGTGTATAAAAAGGGTTTTAATCTTCTCTTTTCTTCCGACCCCTGCATTTCATTGTGAAGGTTTTGGAGCAATTAACATTGAGACCCAGACTTGACATAAAATTAACAAACGTGTTAACCTTTTGAAGGGCGATCGGAGTGCGGGCCATAAGGACTGCATCATCCGCATACATGAGTGCTGGAATGGGACGAGTCGCTGCAGTTGGTAGATCCTTGCAGTCCTGAACCAAAACAGTTTATAAGTTGTTTATGCATAATGTGAAGAGGAACGGAGCTAAAATACACCCTTGTCTTACGCCCCTCATCACTTTGAAGTGCTTGGAGCACTCGCCTCCCTTTCCATACCGAACACTGGACCTAGCTCCCGAATACAGCTGCATTAAAAATTTAACTATCATATCGTCTACACCCATGCTCTCTAAAACTGCCCACAACTTGTGGATGACGCAATCAAATGCCACTGTTAAGTCGACAAATGTCATGTATAAACTTTCCCTTCTGGCCTTTGTGTACTTGTCTATATATGTAAGTTTAAACCCTGTTCTATTGTGCCCAAGCCCTTGCGTAAAACATACTGTAGGTCGCCTAATATTGTCTTCTCTTCTGCCCATGTCTGCAACCTATCTAGCAGGACTCGACCCACAGTCTTAACAGTGGAGTACAGCAAGGGAATTGGGCAGTAACAGGCTGGGTATGCCCTGTCTCCTTTTTTTAAAATAGGCACAATTATAGAGTCGTACCAGGTCGGTAAAAAGCCTTGTGTGCAACATGTATTAAAAACCTGCGTTAACACTGGGCCCCAGAATTCTACATTAAATTTAAAAAGATCAACTGGGATCCCATCCGGCCCTGCAGCCTTTCACCCCCTGACTTGAGTTGATGGCGGCGTTGACCTCACTAAGAGTGTAGTGTAAAGGTAAATCTTTAAATATTAAAGAATGCTCAGTTTCTGCCTCAGTAACTGGAGATCCCTGATCTTCTTGCAACGGGTTTTTATACAGCCTTGAGTAGTGTAAAATCCATTCATGTTCGGCTAGTGCCATCTCTATGGTGGTGTTATTGTTCTCTGCCAAAAATGGGGCATTAACAGCCTTCCAAAAGGCAGATGGATCGCGATTAACTGAGGCATCATGTAAGGCTTGCCAGGCTTCCTCTTTTAAGGCGGTCTTTCTTGCCTTTATAGCCCTCTTATATTCAGTCCTAGCCTTTCTAATATGTTCCTGATCTTTAACTGTGGCATGGAGTATATGCAGTTATTATCAAACCACCCTTGTTTATGATTACTATTCCTACTTACTTTCACATACAAGGTCTCTTTGACAAAGTTAGAGAGATCCATGAAATTTCTTACAATTTCCTGATGCGTTGACCTCTCATTTAAACAGAGCTTTTCTTTACAATTTATCACAACTTTACCCATAAAAGCCTGCTAATCCACATTTACCCATTTGAGTGCTTAACCATTTTGTCTCTGCAGGGTGCGGTTATCCACATAATGAGTGGAATTACCACTAGTCTTTTGAAAATTATTATGCACCTTCATTTCCATACTAATAGGAAAATGATCACTTAGCAAAATCTCGTGTGTGCTAAAATACTTAATGTGGGTAGAATATCTACATGAAACCAAACCAAAACAAAATCTAAAATTGAAAAGGCTCCTCGGCCATTAAAGGTCGGTCGGAATGGGACCATAGGGGAACATAGATTATTTGCAAAACCTATATTGTGTGCATACATAATATCATCTAGGAGATCTCCTCGCCTTGTGTGAGGAAAGTGCAAAATACTGGGACCCTTATCATACGTTATGCCGCATACCCCTTTCTCAGCCTGCTGACGTGTGAATTAAAATTCCCCCCCCCAGATAACACAAACTTCTTTAGATGAACCATCTTGTACATTGTGCAAGTCTCCACTCAGGCGTCTCAGAATTCCCTCAATCAATTCAGGTGCCGCATTGTTTTAAAACTTCAATAACACAATACAAAATGCTTTATCAATATGCAAGGTAATGATCTTATAGTACGGGTTTGACACATTTAAAGCTATCTTTCCTATATTCAAGAAATTTGAGACATATGTTCCTAAGCCACCTTTCGCTCTACCATGTGGTGTTGGAACTGCTGGGGTATGTAATGTTTTATAACCAGTGATGTGGATGTGCTCTTCCGCCCAGGTTTCCTACAAGCTGAAAATTTCAAACTTACTTACGAAATCATACCACAAGGTGTTAGATACTTTAGAATTTAGTTCCGCCACATTCCAGAACAAAAACTGACAGTTGTTTTCTCTTCCCTTGCGTTGGTCCCCCCCCCCCCCCCCCCACCCCCCCATGTCCCGGTTCTTTGCTGTATGGCCAGGTGATATAATAGGGGGTAAAGTAGACAGGACCATCATGATCGCTGCTGTCTATATTAGCCTCTGCGTTCGTTGTCCTATTGTTTTTGGCTTGAAGCGGCCTATAACCCGCTTTAAGAGCGGACTTTATGCTTAATAAGTCACACTGCATTGGGACTGCCATTTGCTGTCAATCCACTGACTCAAGGTTGGCTAGCGCATCAAAATGGTTACATGTTGAAAGATTAAACCAATGCCTATGTCGCATGGTTTGCAGTTCCTTATTTTTTGGGTACGGTGTAAGATGTTGGTTTGTAAAAATATCCTAGAGGGACTATATTAAAACACAATGCCCTAAATTGGGCTGACTTCTCATTCTACTCAAAATTAGTTCCACCTAAAAGGGGGTTTTAAAAGTCAGTACCACACAGTCTCCCGACAAACTCTTCCATCCACTGTCCACCCAGCTCACCCTCCTGGCCATCTTAAATTCTTCAAACAACCTCTCAGTAAGGCCAGTCCTAACCCCAAGCCGTTGTAGCAACTTATTCCTTATTGTCTCCAATGATTCATCTGCCCCTTTTTGTAATGTGGGAACATTAGTTAATACCATCACATATGGTGTTGCCGCTGGTGGTAAGTCCAGGCATATTAAATGTCTCTCAACCATGGTATCCTTCTGATGGCCAGGGACATTGGAGCCATCAGCAGTTAGAAGGATCTTGGATGTGGTTGGGAATATGGGTATAGTAGGTAGGGGTGCCGTAAGATTAGCGTTGGAGATGAGCTGAGCAGAGTTACATGTTATATGCGATATTTGATCGCAGCAACCAGGGACAGGCTGATTTTTTTGGCACCTCTGGTTAATATTAAGATGATCCTGGTTGCCGGTTTTGGTTGTAGTTATCCCATGGCCGGGGGACTGTATATTAACTAAGCATTTAAACAACTATTCTTCGATCAGACCTATTCTATGTGTCCGATTAATTAGACTATCCCTAAGTAAGGTGTCCAAGTCTTCCACTTTAGTTTTTAGCTTTACCACCTCGTTTTGTGTACGTATATTAACACCGTGTATCGATTTTCCACTTTTGGCTAAATGTTGTTTTGATGGTGGTTTATCCTTTTTATTCAGCTTTTTTGAGTTATCAGGGGTGTCTCCCTATCGTTTGAGCTAATTTACCCTGAAGTGTGTATAGAGAGGTCTGGGTTTCTGGCCCGCTTAGTTGGTGGTTGCGTATCAAGCTTTTTATCGCTGCCTGAAATATTATCAGAGGTATTTATTATGTAGCGGTTTCCTCCTTGTGTATGCCTAGGCACTACCATGAATCGGGCCGACCCCTCGCTTGATGTATTTGCCGTGGTTATAACTTCCCTAGAGCCTAGATGTCCTGGTTTCAATGCCTCCTCTACAGTTGTAATCTGACGCTCAATAGCCCCCACCGCTCCTGTTAAATAACTAAGTAGGGTCTGGCGTGGCTGAATCCCTATTAGGGGCTGCCTCT
Organism: Triturus cristatus; assembly: GCF_964204655.1. Lineage (NCBI taxonomy): Eukaryota > Metazoa > Chordata > Amphibia > Caudata > Salamandridae > Triturus > Triturus cristatus. The sequence continues at coordinate 467,049,434 of NC_140583.1, read as the reverse complement.
TGTTTGATGCGCTCAGCGTTTTCCTCTTCCCCATAGTTATGTTTTCAGAGGGGACTATCGGTATATGCCCTCAAGGGGTTTCCTTTCTGATTCCAATTAGGTTACTCTATGGAGCAGCTTACATGTAGTATAGAGACTGTCACACTAAATTCAAAAACTTCAGGGCTATTTTTGGCAATACTCCCTACTCCGTCTAATATGCAAACTGAGCTCAAAGTCACGGTACCTTTCAATGCAGTTATTAGGTCCGTGGCCTAGTCCAGTCTCTGCCGGTCTATGACGGGCCAAGGGGCCATGACCAAAGTGCAGAGCAGGGCAAGGGTCTGGTATCAAAGTGCAGGTGCAGTCTCCTTTCTGAGCGGTCTCTCAGTAATCAATTTTTGTTTTGTTGAGTGCCAGAACCTATTCTGCAGCGGGGATGCACACCCCTGTATTGTGTGTCCTGGACCTTGGGTTACATCCTTCTGACAGTGTACTTTTGCTTAACTTGTTCCTACTCGTGGATCCAAGTTCAGTTAATCAACTGGAGAACATAGCTCACCACTACCTGCGTACTAAAGTACCCTGGCACAGTAATACTAATTTTCTACATGTCCCACTTTTAAGTACCATGCACTCTGCTTTGTGAACTACAAGGCCTACATAGGACTGACAAACTAATATTTAAAACTGAGATTTTCACCTGTCAAAAAGGTTTATTTTAAAAGGTTACACTGCAAGTATATACTGAAACACAGGGTAGGTTCGAAGCCATGTTTACATTGTCATTGTAGTGGATGACCTCATACGTGCTGCAGTTCACAGGTGGTCTTTAACTTCCAGGCCCAGGGTGCACTTTTTACACCCTATACTAAGGACTTGCAGGCAAGTTAAATGTGCCATTCAGGAATAAGCCAATTTTGCCATAGTTAAAGAGGGAGTCAAGGCACTTGATAGATGGCTAGCGGGGGTAAAGTGCACAGAGTTGCAAAGCTAGCAAATATGTAGGGTCCAGCAGAAGGCGTAAAATTGGGGGTGGGGGGAGCAATGCAGAAAAGGCAAATTGTCCCATCCTGTTTTACTGAATTCATTTTTGTTGGCCTTGGGACTGTACACTTACCACTGCTACCTATTGCTAAAATGCATGTGCTCACTTACTAAAACATGGTAAGATTGCCTTACACCTGATTGGCATATTTAACTTGTAAGTCCCCAGCAAAGTAGTATACGATGTACCCAGGGCCAGTAAATTGAATGCTGCTACTGGGTCTGCAGCACTTATTGTGCCACCCACTTAGTAGACCCATAAAATATGTCTCCGGCCTGCCATTGCAGCCGGTATGCAGTTTTAATCTGCTGATTTCATTTGGTAAAACAAACCCCTTGCCAAATTTAAAACTCCTTTTTTATTACAAATGTCATCCTTAAGTTTGGTCCTAAACAGCCCATAGAGGTTGGTGCAATGTTTGGTTCTACACACAGCTTGAGGTGTAGAACTAAACAGGTGTAAGAGTGGAGCAGGACCCTTGACGACTGTCTGACTAGAGGGCTACCCCTCCGACTAAAATCCCTGTGAAGTGTTAACTCTCCCACCTCAGGATGGAGAAGCAGGAACAAGATCCTTAAACATTCAAGATAAGTGTATCTTTATTCATGCAAAAGGTGCAGCTATCTGCCCTTTTTTTGTCACAAGAAATTTTCTTCTGCACATACCAGGGAGGGAACTTCTATATTCACATAGCCCTGAAGAAAGCCTAAGACCTTTGATAGGCCAATAGGCAGGCTGAAACATGTTGGCACTAGGGTAATAGGTCCTATAATACATCCAATTGACCCTTGTATATGGTTAATTATTTTTAATATCCCATACTGTTCCAAGAATAAAGGAATACCGGGAACAGCTTGAGGATTTTAATTCTATAAGACCCGCTGGCCAGATCTTTCAAGCGCTCCCTGAGACCTGGTTGAGCCCACCCTGACTTTTAGAGGACAGGGTGACCCAATGATGAAGCATGCCACCACTAGAGTGTGTGAAGGTAATTAAAACAAAAAGGATTTTTTTCCTTCCCCCCACATCCCAGTGGGTAACATCTAGGTCACTTCATCAATCATCTTCCAGGTTTAGGTAATGTTATCACAAAATATAGTGGGGTACAGTTTTGTGATTACAAATTTATTTAGGGAGGACGTACTCCCACCAGAGTTCCTCTCTGCCTTTTGGACACAGGAGGAGTCTTGCGTTTTTCGTGATATTTAACTTACCTACAAGCCGCTAGCATATGGTACAAAGAGTACCCAGGGCCTGTAAGTTAACTAGTGGACTACAGCACCCATTGTGCCACCCACACTGTGGCAGTGCAAACATGACTCCAGGCCTACCACTATAGCTGTACAGTTTTAAAACTACATATTCAGTCAAAGAATACTTTTTTGACAGGCCTAAATTGTCCTTGTAAATATTATTTAGTCACCTCTAAGTAAACCTTATTGCCCATAAGGCAAGGGGAATGGTATGTTAAAGTAGGACATGTACACACTTAATGTTAAACACATACTTAAAGTGACAAGCCCCCTAAAGCTATTTTCACTATTGCTGGGTTAGTAGTTCCATAGGAAAGCTTTGGGATACCATAATACACTTTAAAAATGTATCTCCACCTAAGAAACAGCTGCACAGTTAATTTGTGGACTTTTAACTATTTAAAAGTGAATTGTGCTTGTAATAAAGTCAAAGGTTTAAGGTTTTGAGAAGACCGTTTTAGAAAGTCACCTTTTCCCTGCCAACATACTGTAGAAGGCCATTTGCATGAGCTTCCAACTATTACCAGGAGCTGAATAGCACTGTGATGAGGTGTGATCTTGCTTCCAGAGCTGAGACAAAGGCCTTGGGTGTGAAGAGGCGTTTTGTTCCTCGGGTTGTGCCCAGGAACTTAATTAACCTCAGAGGCCTACCCTGTCACAGGCAGCTGTAGCTAACAACTGAGCCTGCTTCATTCATGGTCTCTCGCAACCAGACACCAATCCCAGTGGGAGAAGAGAAGCCCTCAAAACTGGTTTTGAGTGTCCACAGAGGAGGTGGTGCTCATTTCCCTCTTGGGTGGGAGCTGGCGCTCTGCTCGGAGAAATAAATATTCTTCTATCTTGGATTCAGATAGGGAGAGGCACTGCAGGATTGTTTGCAGTAGGGCACACAGGAACTGTTTTGAAAAAGGGTAGAGCAACCCCGGGATCTTTTTCCCTATTGGTTAAGAAGGGGACCATAAATCACTCCCACACCATAAGATGCTACTGTTGAGACCCCCGTGCAGACATGAAAAGTTGGACCTGCTCTCACTACTACCCAGGACAAAGAAGTGGACTCTAAGGTCAGTTGTCTGACCTCCTGATGAGCTACAGGGACACAACAAGCTACAAGAGACCCTTTTCCTGATGAGTCCAGCTGACTAGTTCCAGCTGGACCTGACTTAGACCCTGATGCTGATGGCTTTTCCAGGGATGAATTTTGACTCCCAAGTGGTGTCCCTATAGTTCTGGGACCCTTGACTGTGTCAAAGTGTACCCTTCGGAACATATTGAGAAATCTGTGACTAGGAAACCCTTTTGGGTCCAAAGACTTCCAGAGGACTAAGGAAAAATCTGCAACTCGCAGAGAAAATATCTGAACTTGTGGAGCTTAGTTGACTACAACTTGCAGACCTGCTCCCCTGGAGGAATCTGAACTCAAAATAAGTGACTAAGCCTGAGCGTAGAAATCTTCACCGTGAGAAAGCGACAAAACTATCCGGCCTGCAAGGGGCCTTCCTTAGGCACAAATTTTAAATTTCTTCCACTTGGTGCTTTGCAACCAATGTTAGTGGCTTCACTGGGATGTCATCAGATGCTATCTGGCCTGTAGAGTCCTTCTTGGCCACAACCTGCTGCCTACCACCTCAGAAGATTTTTTACTTCTATTTCAGAGACTAAGTCCGATGGTAATATATCAACCCAGGTGAAGCCTGGTTACTGTATCCGACCCGCACTCCATTGTGGTTGGCTTTAAATTGTGTTTAAGTACCAGTCGGGGGCAACCAGATGCCCGCAGTTGGTGCTTAGCACTTTTTGGTGCTGTTTTTTTAAGACTTCAGATCTTCGATTCTGCTTACTGGATTTTATTTCATTTGTGTCATTTTGTTCACGATGTTCAACTTTTAACTGTTTTAGTACTTCTGAAATCTTTACACAAGAAGTTAAACCTGTTTCCTCTGGCATAGCTACCAATGGTTGAACTTGGGTTAAATTACTGAAACCTTTAATGGACACATAGTCAGATGGTGTTTGCAACCTCAGAACATGACAGCCTTAATTCCCCCAAGGATATTGTGGAAACAGATCTTACCCTTTTGTTAGTAATTCAGGTATGCCCAAAGGGAGATACAAGAAGTACACAGATTGGCATTTCAAATATTTGTGCAGTTGTACTCTTGTATAAAATTTGTGTGCTGCAATGATTAATAGAAGAAAACAAAACAGAGTAACCAACTACAATGTTGAATAAAATACATAGTGTAACTATTGTTACTGGTGCATTGATTATATGAATACATGTAATTGTACTCCTACTTCTACCTAGCTCTTCCTATCTTAGCAAGCATAGGGTGTGCGGGTCTGCCAGAATACCCTGGTGGTCTAACTTCCCTTTTACCTGCAGGCATGTCATTGTCATAGAATAGGCCACTGTCCCGCTCAGGATAGTGTTGGAATTCAACTGGGCTAGAATACAGACATGGGGCGTCCATCGACAATCTATCGATATGCTGCTCAGTCTAAAAAAAGGCTGGTGCAGTTTATTTAATAAACTGGAACCATTCGTTCCATGCGTGAGTTCTAGTCCCGCTGTCATTGTTGATTCTACCGGGTGTCGTGACTTAGTGGACTAATGTGTCCACTGTAGGGGCCTAGGTTTGATCTCCTGGTCACAGGTTCAGAACTCGCAGTTTCACTGAGCCTTTCATCCTCATGAGGTAGATTAAAATAGTAGCATTGAGCTTGATAACAATAAACATCTGTTATTTGGCATCAAGATGCCCACAGGTTATGTCTACCCACCAAAAGCTGTCACCAAATGGACAACAACAAACAACAACTTTCTGTGCAATGTACTAAGTCCTGGTACAGAATGTTCCAAGGCCTGATATTGTGCCTAAAAAGAAGAGTAACTGTAATCAGACCGTTTCTGAGCACATTATCTCAGATTGTCGTACAAGCAAATGGGTGTTAAGTCATTGTTTAATAAAGATGTCAACTTTAAACGTGAGCATGTAAAATTGTTTGTGCTCTAGCCTATGTAATCTCACAACACCATATGCTTAAGCACAGGTTAATTAAATGACTTCTTGTGGTTCACCCTGGCAAGGATTATGACGGTTGCTTGAGCAGGGTTTCATCCCTCAACCAACAACCTGATTTCTCTTGGCCTTGAATTGCCAGATAAGTATACAGGGACAGAGCTTTTCTAGTGATCCGTGAGGCCCAATGGGTAAAGCTAGACTAACTGAGGAGGGCATATCCTCCTTGAGGTGCACAGGATGGCTAAGTCTGGTAGAGGCACCCATCTGGCTGAGTGAGCCATAGCTCGCTGGTAAGTGCTGAGCACCAAATAAGGAAGGGAGGCCTGGATGTAGTGAGAGCTAGAAACTTCCCTGGGTTCCCTAGTTGCCTATTTGTACAGGAGTTGCTATACAAGGCAGGGACCAAAAAAAAAAGGAGAGGAGTCTCTTTGCATGAACGGCAAGGGCATCCAACTGAAAAAGACTGCAAGATAGGTCATCCCTGTATAAATGAGTTTCTAATAGTCACAAGCTAATGAGCAACTCTAACTTAAAAAGGGTTCTCATTTAGGTACCACAGCTGGGGATTCTGGGGATCCCATAGCTCTACCCTTCACTGATGCTGTTTTCCCTATTCCAGCTGCTTTACTGCAAGACAGGCTGAGATTCAACTGAAGACCTTCAAGACTGGGAGAATGGGGGAGGGGGCACTTTTTGGAGAAACAAGACCTACGAGTCACCATTGATTAACTCTTTTCTCCAGGCATTGCTTGATTGAAACTATAATTGCAGGGATGATGTACATGTCAATGAACATACTTTATTTCTTAACATCAAGTTTCCTTCAAAAGCAGGTCAGATGAAATGTTCAATCTCTCTTCTAGAAAATGTTGCTTTCGAGTGAGATCACAGCAGCACATATTGGAATTTAACACCACTTATCCTTGGCTTCATGAGTGGTCCCCAAAGGTTAACTGCACTCTTGGCCTTAATTTCCACAATTAAACAATAGTTTATTGTAAGTAGAGTAATCCACACCTGAGCTCATTTAATAGTAGCTAGTACTGGTGCGATTTGTCTGTGATAGGTGCCACAGGTATAGTGTTAGAAATGGGGGTTTCTATTTGGCAGGTTGTTACCCTGTCCAAGTATGGGCCCTTCTTCCTAGTCAGGATAAGGGAGGTACACTCCTAAAATACTCCCCTGCTCTCCCCCTTGGTAGCTTGACACAAGCAGTCAGGATCATCTCAAAGGCAGTGTGTAAAGCATTTACCCATAACCAATAGCAATGCGGTCAAATCACTACCAAAGGACACCTCAGCAGTATAAAAAAAATATCCAATATTTTATCTGTGCAAAACCAGATCAAGTACAATAATAATCCACCATACGTTTATTAAAAATATTAATAAGAAAAATTATACTTTAAAATACAGTTCCTTGAAGTCATCCGAGGCTATCACGGTATCATGAAACACAAATCCAAACCGTTCTGGCTGACCGCAGCATCGCTGGCCGGCTACGGCGCCAGGCAGACCTGCCAAACAGTACCTTTAGAAATGCAGGGCGTCGACGACCTCTCATTGAGCTCCGAAGAGCCGGTTCCAGAGGTTGGTGCAGAAGTCGTCTGGCCCTTGAAGTCGCACATGTTGCAGATCGAACTCCTCGCGGTTGAAGTCTGGAGCGTCGGAGCTGCAGTGCAAAGTGCAGGAGCGCGGTGTGGGATTCCCTCCGGTCGCGGTGCGGGCAGCAGCTCGTTGACTGTTGTCCAGCAGCATCAGTGAGACCAGGGCTGCAGTGCGTAGTGATGCTCGTTGCGGTGCTAGCAGGTCATAGTGCAATCAGCATAGTTGGCGTGGCTTAAGTGCTGTCTGCTGACAAATCTGAGTCGATGGCGCAGTGCAAGTAGGCCAAGGCTGCGGTGCAGGATGAGGGTGGTGCGTTGTGTAACTTACGAGTGCTGCCCTACAATCACGGTGCAAGCTATGTTGGTGTGGAGCCGTGTAGTCTGGGATACCAGGGTGGCGGAATGAAGCGAGGCGGTGTGAAGTGCATTTACTCTGCCCACAGGTCCGAGAGCAAGCAGCGTCTCGGTGGTGGGCATCGTTGCCTGAGACCAGGGTTGCGGTGTGAAGTGTGGCAGTGCTCTTTGCAGTGCCTTCAGGACACGAAGCAGTTTTATTGCAGCACACAACACACAGTTGCCACTGCTGGTAGTGGATTAACTTGCGGTCTTTCCTGTTCCTGAGACTTCTTGAACAAGAGGCAAGCTCTACCTCAAGCCCATGGAGAAACTCACAAAAAAGTTGCAGAAAGTTCAGGCCAGTCCTTGCTTTACCCAAGACAGTGATATCAAAAAACAATGTCTCAACTAGAACATCATGAAAAGGGACTATTAAACATGAGAATTAATCAAAAACAACAAAAAGGGGACAAGGGAGACCAAAGAAATATGAAAATTGTTATTTGTAATTAGAGGCACAGTAGGTATGTCCAATTTACAGTAACCATAACAATCATATGTGCACTGGTAGTGAAGTGAAAGTGACATAAGTGTTTAAAATGACAACGCGGAACGGCGAGAGAACAATTGAATCCAATCAAAAGGGTCGAAAAGAAGTCACATAGAAATTTGCACTTATAACAATATTAATCCGGTCTTGATTGGCCCTTTGAAAAGCCGCAATTAGCGTTGGCAGGTCGACTGCGTTTCAACCTCCTTTCGTTGAGACATTGTTTTTTGATATCATATCTACCCGGTCCCAACTGGGTTAACGGGTTTGCTCCTGTTTTTTTCTTTCATTACCCAAGACAGTGCCACTGCAGGCAAACCCAGCAAAGCACACAGCAATGTGGTGATTCCTCCTCACAGCTTCTCTAGCTCTTCCTGGCAGGTTCCTTGATCCAAAAGAGTTCTAAAGTCCTGGGGTGTGGGCCCCAATATTTATACCACAATTCCTTTTGTTCCCTTATGGCAGAGAGTGTCTCTGCTTTGTCCAAACCAGTTCTGTCCACAATGGCCTAGCTTCCTGGGCAGAGTTGAAGGCTGCGTTGTCGTAGGCAGACCAGGCCTATTCACGTGCAAGGAAATCTCCCCCCACTACTCTAAATGCAGCCCAGGGCAATTCAGCCCAGCCCGGACTCATCCAGGAAAGGCAGAACACACCTCAACTCCCCCCCCCTCCCCATTGGCTGTCTACAGTGAATGCACATCCCCAGCCTTTGTCACTCCAAAGCCACACAGTCCATCCGCAACCCAGAAGAGGCACACAGGATGGTTAAGTAAGAAAATGTGTACTTTCTTAAAGTGGCATTTTCACTCGCCTAATTTAAAAACAATCTTTACTAAAAGGTTATTAAATTCTGATTTGATAGAACCCGAACTCCATTGCTCTATCTTGTCCCCTTGAAGTTTTACTTGCGGGATGCTACAAAGTATCCCCCATTCCATTCTATCTTATGGAACAGATGGCTTTTCCATAGTGAAAAACAAAATACACAGTACTTTACTATCAGGACATGCCACACACACCAGTACCTGTCCTACCTTTTACCTACACTGCACCCTACCTTTGGGGGTACCTTGGGCGCCCACCTGAGGGGTGCCTTATATGTAAGAAAAGGGAAGGTTTTGTGGCCCTGCAAGTGGGTGCACTTGCTATGTTGACATGGCAGTCACAACTGCGCGCACATACTGCAGTGACAGGTCTGAGAACCCTTTGAAGTGTTGCTTGTGTGGGTGGCACAACCAGTGCTGCAGGTCCACTAGCAGTATTTGATTTACAGGCCCTGGCACACCTTGTGCACTTTACTTAGGTACTTACCATGAATTCAAATAAGCCAATCCTGGAAACATCAATCCATAATCATAATTTACCATAGGACCACTTGCATTTTAACACTGATCAGCAGTGAGGAAGTGCACAGACCTTAAACCAGTAAAAATGGAGTCAAAACCGGGAGGTCAGAAAGCAAAAAGATGGGGGAAACATGCCAAAAGATGCCAGGTCTAACATGTAGTATTGTAACAATTTAAATCTGCAATTAAATCTTTAATACAGTAGCGCAATACATTCAAGTCAAATGTGTAGGTCGGAAAGTTTAACCAGAATCCAGTGGTTAACCTGTGGTTAACCTGTGCCGATGGGGTTCCATCACCATTTATGTTGCAGATCGAACTCCTCGCGGTTGAAGTCTGGAGCGTCGGAGCTGCAGTGCAAAGTGCAGGAGCGCGGTGTGGGATTCCCTCCGGTCGCGGTGCGGGCAGCAGCTCGTTGACTGTTGTCCAGCAGCATCAGTGAGACCAGGGCTGCAGTGCGTAGTGATGCTCGTTGCGGTGCTAGCAGGTCATAGTGCAATCAGCATAGTTGGCGTGGCTTAAGTGCTGTCTGCTGACAAATCTGAGTCGATGGCGCAGTGCAAGTAGGCCAAGGCTGCGGTGCAGGATGAGGGTGGTGCGTTGTGTAACTTACGAGTGCTGCCCTACAATCACGGTGCAAGCTATGTTGGTGTGGAGCCGTGTAGTCTGGGATACCAGGGTGGCGGAATGAAGCGAGGCGGTGTGAAGTGCATTTACTCTGCCCACAGGTCCGAGAGCAAGCAGCGTCTCGGTGGTGGGCATCGTTGCCTGAGACCAGGGTTGCGGTGTGAAGTGTGGCAGTGCTCTTTGCAGTGCCTTCAGGACACGAAGCAGTTTTATTGCAGCACACAACACACAGTTGCCACTGCTGGTAGTGGATTAACTTGCGGTCTTTCCTGTTCCTGAGACTTCTTGAACAAGAGGCAAGCTCTACCTCAAGCCCATGGAGAAACTCACAAAAAAGTTGCAGAAAGTTCAGGCCAGTCCTTGCTTTACCCAAGACAGTGATATCAAAAAACAATGTCTCAACTAGAACATCATGAAAAGGGACTATTAAACATGAGAATTAATCAAAAACAACAAAAAGGGGACAAGGGAGACCAAAGAAATATGAAAATTGTTATTTGTAATTAGAGGCACAGTAGGTATGTCCAATTTACAGTAACCATAACAATCATATGTGCACTGGTAGTGAAGTGAAAGTGACATAAGTGTTTAAAATGACAACGCGGAACGGCGAGAGAACAATTGAATCCAATCAAAAGGGTCGAAAAGAAGTCACATAGAAATTTGCACTTATAACAATATTAATCCGGTCTTGATTGGCCCTTTGAAAAGCCGCAATTAGCGTTGGCAGGTCGACTGCGTTTCAACCTCCTTTCGTTGAGACATTGTTTTTTGATATCATATCTACCCGGTCCCAACTGGGTTAACGGGTTTGCTCCTGTTTTTTTCTTTCATTACCCAAGACAGTGCCACTGCAGGCAAACCCAGCAAAGCACACAGCAATGTGGTGATTCCTCCTCACAGCTTCTCTAGCTCTTCCTGGCAGGTTCCTTGATCCAAAAGAGTTCTAAAGTCCTGGGGTGTGGGCCCCAATATTTATACCACAATTCCTTTTGTTCCCTTATGGCAGAGAGTGTCTCTGCTTTGTCCAAACCAGTTCTGTCCACAATGGCCTAGCTTCCTGGGCAGAGTTGAAGGCTGCGTTGTCGTAGGCAGACCAGGCCTATTCACGTGCAAGGAAATCTCCCCCCACTACTCTAAATGCAGCCCAGGGCAATTCAGCCCAGCCCGGACTCATCCAGGAAAGGCAGAACACACCTCAACTCCCCCCCCCTCCCCATTGGCTGTCTACAGTGAATGCACATCCCCAGCCTTTGTCACTCCAAAGCCACACAGTCCATCCGCAACCCAGAAGAGGCACACAGGATGGTTAAGTAAGAAAATGTGTACTTTCTTAAAGTGGCATTTTCACTCGCCTAATTTAAAAACAATCTTTACTAAAAGGTTATTAAATTCTGATTTGATAGAACCCGAACTCCATTGCTCTATCTTGTCCCCTTGAAGTTTTACTTGCGGGATGCTACAAAGTATCCCCCATTCCATTCTATCTTATGGAACAGATGGCTTTTCCATAGTGAAAAACAAAATACACAGTACTTTACTATCAGGACATGCCACACACACCAGTACCTGTCCTACCTTTTACCTACACTGCACCCTACCTTTGGGGGTACCTTGGGCGCCCACCTGAGGGGTGCCTTATATGTAAGAAAAGGGAAGGTTTTGTGGCCCTGCAAGTGGGTGCACTTGCTATGTTGACATGGCAGTCACAACTGCGCGCACATACTGCAGTGACAGGTCTGAGAACCCTTTGAAGTGTTGCTTGTGTGGGTGGCACAACCAGTGCTGCAGGTCCACTAGCAGTATTTGATTTACAGGCCCTGGCACACCTTGTGCACTTTACTTAGGTACTTACCATGAATTCAAATAAGCCAATCCTGGAAACATCAATCCATAATCATAATTTACCATAGGACCACTTGCATTTTAACACTGATCAGCAGTGAGGAAGTGCACAGACCTTAAACCAGTAAAAATGGAGTCAAAACCGGGAGGTCAGAAAGCAAAAAGATGGGGGAAACATGCCAAAAGATGCCAGGTCTAACATGTAGTATTGTAACAATTTAAATCTGCAATTAAATCTTTAATACAGTAGCGCAATACATTCAAGTCAAATGTGTAGGTCGGAAAGTTTAACCAGAATCCAGTGGTTAACCTGTGGTTAACCTGTGCCGATGGGGTTCCATCACCATTTATTTTAAGGGACCTGCAGTCTTTTGCTTATGAAGAAAACTGCTTTTTGACAGCCTATTAGTGATTACACAACACTAACATGCTGCCAGTCACTGCAGCCTGAGAGAGAAGGGAAAAAAGACTTTCAAAATGAGCTCGGATCGGGCCCTGCTTTTTAAGTAACTTTTACTAGCAAGCACAAGGTTTCGTTACTCAGAAATGTATGCCTGAACACTTCAGATAACCCAACTCCATCTCATGTTTGCGGTTGCAATTCACACTTTTAAATTCATGTTGCATGGGATGTGCGTCTGTTTCCTAATAGTGCTTTCTTTTCCCAGGTATTGTTTTTGAGTCTTGTCTTTTATGTAATTGTAGTCTTTTATTGAACATATTGCAAACTGAGTTGCCTGAGTGGCAGTAGAACATCTACTTGAGTGGCAGAAAGAAGCCGTGCCCTCTTGCAGTTCGCATTGTGCGCTCGTGCTGATTTTCTAGTGTGAGACAAGCACACGGGGATAAAAATCGGCACGACCTAACCCACTCAGCCTCTTGCGGAACTCCGCCTAGCACTGAGGAGCTTTTTGGTCACTTCACGGAGGTCTGCTATAACTCCGCAAACTCCACCCAGGCCTAAGTGTCAGCCACTAATGGCAACAGTATGTAGCGTAACTGGCAAATATAATTAAACTTTCAAATGAGTGTTATAAAAGCCTTTAATAGAACTGAGTAACTTTCCTAGACATTCGAATGCACTGACAGGCTGGGAAATGCAATCTTTCTCAATTCTGCACTAACTGCAGGAAAAGCAGTTCACAAGTTTTGGGAAGGCTTAACTCTGCATTATACCTATGTCCGATCCTCTGGCCTGTAGGTCTCAGAGGTTAGGCAAGAGGACTGCTACATTGATAAAATAATCAAGGTTGTATCACCTAAAGGGTAGATGATATGAGTAGTCTCTTGACAACCAGACACCTAAAGCCAAATCTGAATGACTTGGTCTTTGACTGTCTACTTGGACTTTAACGACTTTTTTGTATTTTTGTGAATTGCAACATGCTGCTGTTTATATGACTTGAGAGACGCAGAGAAGGTGGGAAGTGACGTCAGACGCTGATACGGTCCAGGCTGTGTGCGGGCAGATAGAGGAGCTACGGCGGAGGAGTCACTGTTCTGCTCAGGGGGCCGTAAAGCCTGCTAACCCTGTGAAGCTGCGCTGCCACCGTGAGCCACAGGAAACGCGGGAACACAAGTCTCCAGATAAGACTCCCGACCGCCAACGAGGCCGCCTGCCGTGACGAGGCTACGGCAGGAGCGACAGGAACGGCAGGAGCAGAACGAATAGTCACTGAGAGCCACGAGATCCTCTGCACGGTAGGGGGCCTCAGTGTGTATTGATCGCAGTGGTGCTGTTGAAGAACGCACTTCACTGCTAAACCACTGCCAGACACAGTCAAGAACTTAAATCCTTTTTCAAGAAGGGGGGCCGTAATTCACTCATTTAAAGAGGAGCGCGCGCAGTTTGAATCGCGGACTCTGTGATTGTTCTGCTGCAATCACATTGGCTCTGAGCATTTCTGAGCACTGATTCAGAGTGGGATTAATTTGTTTTAATTTACAAAAAACGGACCCAACTATGTTCATTTTTGCTCATTGTTTCAAAATCTTTATAATTGAGCAATTGACAATTATCCTGGTTTTTCTGACATTTGCTTTTTGCTGCTGAGCCGCTGATCATAGAGGAGCTTAGAGGAGCTGATTGGTCTGACTTCAAGCCTCAAGCTGATTGTTTTCCGGTCCCGGTCACCACCCATGTTAGGTGTTGGGTTGTGTATTGTGCAGGCGAGTGGAGGAGCTTTGATCTGCTTTTGCTCCTGCTCTGGCTTCCGCCTCTAGAGGTGTTACCAGCGTATTCAGCATATAGGCATATTGGCGAGGTGGTGCTTTGAGTGACAAGTGTCAAGTGGCAATTGAGGTTGACTGACTAGCAAGCCGCGAAGCCGCAAGGCCACAGCCACAAGACATTTTGACAATGAGATCAGGCCGTCAGCGCGGGGCTCTGCCAAAATCAAAAAAACGCCAGAAGACAGGAGAACTCTTGGATGTGGCGTCTCAATCAAAGTCTCAATCAAAGCCTTGTCAAAAAAATGAGGGAAGTAGTGATGCTAGTGTTGCATTAATTGAGCATATGAACGAGTCGGCTAAATTGGATGCTTCCCTTTTAATGCCCGGTCAGGTCTGTAAGAACTCAACTCCTGCTACTCAGCCATCTATTAAGAGTTTTTTTTCCAAGTATCATCAAAATCAGCTTCAAAAACAAAAAAGAAATATAAATAAAGATATTGAGTTTGTCAGTGACTGTGTAACATCCCCATTTCCACTACCATTATGTGAAAAAAGTATCCGCTCCAGTGTAAAAACAGAACCTAAGATTTCTTCGGAAATAAAAAAAGCCGAATGTTGCAGCTGGAACACAGGATAGGGATAAGAATGTTGAAATGGATGTAGTGCCATTTTTGTCTAATCTTTTACTATCATCTACGGGTCAGTTGCAGACACATGCCCAAATTCATACACATTCGCATGATGCTTTGATACACCCTATTGAGTTAATTATGGTTGACGACTCTCAGGTTACCAGACAGGAGGAGCTTAGTAAAACGACAGCCGTAATTGGAAAAGCCGCCGGGTCAGTAATTGATATCTCCTCCTGTTTGGCTTATAATATGAGTGATGCGATTGCTGTGTCAGATGTTATAATAGACAAGTTACATTCTAAAGGGGGGCTGGTTACAACAAAACCAGTTTTGGAATTAGTATCCAGCCCAATGGATCAACTAGACAAAAAGGGTAAAGCTGGACCCTTTAATTTGGACCAGTCAAGTATAAATCTGGAGGACAGTTTTACTATTAATAAATCACTTCTGGCTCCAGGTGCGGCGAGTAGGGTTAATGTTCCCAATCCAAATGAGTTTCAGTTACTGGGGGCAGTACTTAACTTTAGCATAAGGCTTGAGATGAAGATGGGAGAGGGATGCGATAATAGCTGCCCGGAACCGGCCACGTATAGGTCTCATTGACCTATTTGCCTGTATAGGGAAGGGTGGGGGTGGGGTTCAAGGGAAGGGAGGGGAAAGGGTTTGGGTGGGGTTCATTATGGGTTAAAAAAATCTGTGTCTCTTTTGGTTTGATAATGCACATTTTAATGCACATTCTTATTTTCTCTTTTTTTGTGTGTAAATCATGGTACATGCAAACTAGATGGTGCAGACGGTATCAATGGAATGTAGGTTGCTGTAGTGTTTTGATGCTTATTCTCTGGCTGACTAGATGTAGGAACCCCGCTGATCTCCTGTAATGCCTTGTAAAATTGCTTCAATTAATGTATGTGGCTTGAATAACCCCGGGAAGAGAGTGAAAGTAACAGGGCTGCTGAGATCCTTGAAATTGGATCTGGTTTGCCTCCAAGAAACCTATATTGAAGCAACACAGATTTACCTTTTAAAAAAACTTGGTTGTGATGTGTTAGCAGCAAGTAAACTAGGGACTAGAACTAGGGGGGTAACAATACTAGGGAGAAAAAGTGAGTTGGTGGTGCATTGAAAAAGTCAGGACCAATGGGGGAGATGGGTGATTGTGGACTTGAATATAAAAGGGGTACGGATTACATTAGTCACAATATACGGCTCTACGGAAGACGATCCAGATGTCTGGCAGTTTATGGATATGGAACTGGCGCAGTGGCCAGAACCCATTATGTTGTGGAGATTTTAATATTCATGATCCAAGCAGCTCCTTTACAGAATCCAGGGGGAGGTACCTAGGGAGAAAGAGGAAGACATTCAGAGCCCTGGTTAGCATGGTTCAACACAACTCCCTTGTTGATCCGTGGATAAAGTTGCATCCCCTTATAGACGGTAGTACTTACTTTTCGTCTCAGCATAAAAAATTGGTTAGGCTGGATTATTTTTTAATTTCTAATTCCTTAATTTCTCACTCAAAAATAGAGAATTTTCTCGGATCATAGTCCTCTTGTTCTAACATTAAATACTACACACATAAACGTTAGAAAGTCCCAGTGGACTTTTGAGCGTACACTGCTAAGGGATAGGGCCTATCAGAAGCATATGGAATCTTGGATAAAGTTCTACTGGGAAGTTAACAGAAACACTGCCCCCCCTGGTGTGGTTTGGGATTGTTTTAAGGCAGGGATTAGGGGAGAAACGTTGAGTTACGTACTGGCTAAACAAAAAAGGGAAAAAAGACACCTGGATGATATAAGGCTTGGATTGCTTGCAGCGGAAGAAAATCTTGCTAGAGCTATAATTCTGGGTCTTCCACTTGAGCCCTACTTAGTTAGTATAATTGCCCTTAAAGGGGATGCTACTGAGGGTATCAGTTTGAAAATTGCTGAAAAATATCTGGTGTATAAACAAGATTCTTATGAGCTGAGTGAGAGAGTTGGACATATCCTCACTGTCAGAACTAGGCAGCGTATAGCCATGGCTGATATTAAAGAAATTCAAGATAGTCAGGGTAATCTAGTCACAGATCCTGATCTTATCAGGGAAGTGTTTCGGAAGTTCTATGCCAAACTTTATACTCGGGATGAGGGGAGTAGCTCAGCAGAGGAAGAGGCGGATGGGTACCTTAGGGACATTTTAGCTCCCTCCCTGTCCTCACAGGATAAAGTGGGACTGGATGCTCCTTTTCACTTAGATGAGCTTAAGGGAGCCATCGGGAGTCTGCCCTCAGGGAAAGCGGCATGGCCAGACCAAATCCCGGTGGAATTTTACAAATTGTTTCAAAACATCTTAATCGTAGATATGTTTAATATTATGCTACATACACAGCGGGGGGGTTCTCCTCCGGAGTCCTGGGGGGTGGCAGATATTATAGTTATCCCCAAAAAAGGTAAACCTCTGACACTCCCGGGCTCATATAGACCGATCACCCTTATGAACTCTGATATAAAACTTTACTCCAAAATGCTGGCAATGAGGCTTGCAGGTAATATAGAGCAGCTGGTAAGTTCATCACAGCACGGCTTCATACCAGGCAAGGGAACTACTCAGCATGTCAGGACGGTCATTACAATGTTCGATGCCGCAGGGTCTTTGGGTGACCCTGCCGCAGCGCTGTTAGATGCTGAAAAGGCTTTTGATAGGGTAGCCTGGGGATTCCTTTGGCAGTTTTGAGGTGGTCTGGTATTGGAGAAGGCTTCATAACAGCTATCCGAGCCTTGTATGAAGGTCCAACAGCTAAAATTAGAGTAAATGGAGGACACTCAGATGTAGTAGCAATTTCCAGGGGAACGAGACAGGGTTGTCCCTCATCCCCCCTGCTATTTGCGTTATTTTTGGAGCCTTTCTTACGAAGATTGGAGAGAAACAGAGAGATTTCCCCAATGGTCTCGAACGGTCGTGTAATTAAAATCCTGGCGTATGCAGATGACGTCGCCATACTCACCCCGAATCCGGATTTAGCTATTATAGAGGTTGAAAGGGAAGCTAGCATGTTCGGGCAAATTTCGGGTTATAGCCTGAATAGATCTAAGACCCAGATAGTCAGAAATAAATACATTTCTTGTATCGATCCTAGGGTGGCTACTTCTGCTATATATTTAGGTATAGCAATAGCTGCAAATTTGGATACTCTCGTTGAGATTAATATAACCCCTCTGCTTGATAAAGTAAAAACGGATTTAGATAGAATTAATAACTTACATCTTTCTTTAGTAGGCTGCACCAGTCTGCTAAAAATGAGTATTTTACCAAAGTTTCTTTATTTATTCAGAGCAATTCCGTTTAATATTTGGTTTAATATACTGGAAGGTATCCTCAATAAGTTTATATGGGCCCATGGGAAAACTCGTAGGGCTTATAGATTTATGACTCTACCGAGAGACAGAGGGGGCTGGGGAGCCCCGGATTTTAGATTATATTACTTGGCAACCGCCCTTCAATATATGCAGGGCCTAATTGGAGGAGGGGGGATGCTCCAGAAAACTGCTTCCTCATCTACAGATGTCTATGCAATTCTGTTGGGACAAGAGACAGAAAATTGCTTTCTATATTATACTGACTTTGGGCACCTTAGAAGGAAGCAGTTCAGGACCCTCAACGCGGCCATAAATGTATGGAAGGCTTTTCTGAGGAAGACGGGACTTGGTAGATATAATAGATATGTTAAATTGTATAACAATAAATCGTTTCCCCAAGAGATTTTTTCAGATACAGTTATGGCTGCATGGAATCGAAAAGGAATCAACCAAATTGGGGATTTAAGAGATGCTGTGGGTGTTGTACTGTTTGATGTACTTGCAAACAAATATGATTTAAATAGGAGAGATTTTTTTAAGTATCTACAAGTTAGAAGTTTTTTGGGTGATAAACGAGGTGGCTCAGCAGGTTAAAAGGCTGATGATTTTTTGGAGACTTTAATTATGGGTGGTTTTCATACTATTAGGTCAGTGTATGCGCTATTAGTTAAAACTAAAGTGGATGACCTCGATAAATATAGGCGTAAGTGGGCTGAGAAGCTTGGAGGGGAAATAGAGGATTTTCAGGAGTTGTTGGATTTTGGTTGTAACATCTTATGCTCAGCTCCTCTACAATCCCAGCACTATAAAACCCTATTTTCACTATACCATACGCCTGCCAGAATTGCTAAATGGGGGGGTACAACTGGGATTAGCTGCCCTAGATGCAGTGCACTCGATGCAGATATAGTACATATGTTTGCCACCTGCCCGCAACTACATACTTTTATCGGGGATATAGAGGTTTTTCTGGATAGGGCTTTAGGGTTACAGATCTCCCTATCCCCCTCGCGGATTTTGTTCGGAATAGGTCACGATGGAAGTAGTAATGTAGAAAGGGAATTTGTCTTTATGGCAATGGCGGTGTATAGATTAAGCTTAGCTAGGGCTTGGTTAGATAAATCCCCTCCACCCATGCGTTTATGGCTAGCAAATTCAATCGCTACATTTAATTTGGAAAAACCTATATATGCAAAAAAGGGCAGAGTAGGGAGAGCCCTGGGTATAAGAATTTGGGAGCCTCTAGCGCGGTGGAGGGAGGGGATAGGGTAAGGGGGTAATACTTGAACTAGGGATTGGTCAGGCTTGATTAGTTGGAATATATTTTGTATAAAAAAGGATTGTTGTGCTAATGATCAAATGAATGTATTAAATGTGCATTGGCGAAAGTAAAAAATAAAAATATTTAAAAAAAAAAAAAAAGCAAATGAGCATTGTAAATTTACCAATATAGTTGATTCATCTTTATTAACTAAATTCGATGGGAACTTTCAAGTCAGATCTAGTGACTTGGAAAATAATGTTTCTGGAACTGAGCGTGGTATTTGGGATTGTCTATTACATACCATGGACTCAAGCACTAATGCTTTGAATTTTCACTCAGATAAGTTAGATATTCAGGTAGATATTCTTAACACACTGGCTTTCATTGTAGTAGGAATTGATGCTAAGCTTCTGCAACTAACTAAATTGATTACTAAGGTACAGGCAGATAAAGAGAATCAGTTAATAACCTGTACTTGTGCACAACTGATAGATAAAATTTCAGACTTACCATCAATCGTTAGCTCTATGGTACATGAAGTAAAATTGTTGGCAAACAGAAAAGAATCTAGCAACTTAACAGGCAAAAATAAGGATTTAAATGGTCCTGCATTCTAGGGTCATTACATAATGATAAACTCCCAATAGAAGAAGTGATTAGTAGAAATAGTATAGTTTTGGATAGGAATGACCAATTTGCAAATGATGCCATCGAACCACAATTTCTGAAGGTTTTCCATGATTGTCTTAAAAGTGCTAATAATAAGGATTATTTGGTGGGGGAATAAATAATTGGTGATTACTCCGAGCCAAGTCAAGCTTTAAGTGTTGGTAAAAATTCCAAGATAAAAAAGATTTATCCTAATGTAAGTCAAGCAATTGGAGACATTACTAATCCTGAGATTCTGTCCAAACGGTCAAGGAAAAGGTTAAGGAAAAGCCATAATAAATTATCACAGGAAAAAAAACTCCAAAGTGAAATAGTTAGTAATATTTCTAAAACATGTATTGAACCTAAAACGAAAGCCTTCTTTCCTATTTTTAGTTTAACGACAGATTCTAAGGTTAACTCGAAGGCCAAGCAAATTTGTGAACAGGGTATCAGTACTATGCATGAAGAGGCTAAGTTAAGTATAGGGCCTAAAGCTCAGACTCCGAGTTAGTGGCCGTAGTGTCTGATCAGTCTAGAGATGAATTGATTGTCCAACATGGAAATCAAAACATTTTTAATGAAAAATCTGTAAATCCTATTAATCCCCAATATAGTAGGAATTATCAGGCTGATCAATCCTGTATTCAGGACCAAAAGCCATTAGAGCCTACTGAATTAAACTATTTGACAATTTCTGTCTAGGCACCTCCTAGTTGACTCTAGAGATAAGGATGATATAGAGTCTTCTGATTTGTTGCTTGAAAAGAGGAAGTTAGTCTTTTGTCCTCAATATTCTACGAGGGGCACTTATGATATTTTGAATCGTGGAAATATTTTGAAATTATTAAATAAAATTCCAGATCTTAAGGATGTAGTATCAGATGATTTGGAATGTGTAGAGTTCAAGAAAGATTGTGATAACACTCATAGGGAGAATACCATTACAACTTGGCAAAGTGATGATATTGTTAGTAAAATAATTGCTAATTCTAATAAATTTGAGAAATGGGGTATCCGAGTATGGAGATTGCAAGGTTTGCAATATCCAACTCCGTCAATACCAATTAAGTCATTATGTTCCCCGATTTTAAAGAAGGATAAACCGAAAATAACCATTGCATCACATGTTAGAGTATTGAAGGGTGCCTCAGGTCCATCAATGGACTTAAATGGGTCATGTGGGATTAAAATCAGGAGTTGCCAGCCAGGTTCACGAATTTGTGAAGAATTAAAGAAAGCCACCGATCCGGTTGAGGATTGGAGTTGGCTTCCGTCAATATTATCAAATGTAAACTCTGTGAAAACAGATTGATGCAGGCCTTTTCAAAATAGTAGACTAAATTCTTTTAAAACTTATTCCTGGAATACGAACGGTTTGAAATCACTCCTTGAGGATCCAAATGTTATAGGCTTTTTAAAATCTTTTGATATTTTAATTTTGCAAGAAACATGGAATATGTGTAGTGAACCACTGATTGGTTATTTTGAATACGGCAACGCGGGAGGCCTCTAGGGGCCGTCCAAGTGGTGGTCTCTCTATTTAGGTTTCTTTGAGTCTTGATAAACATTTTGAGAGAGATTTTCAAGTAAAATGGATACAGTGTGTTAAATTAGTTGCTAGACAATCACTTATTTTTTTTAATGTTTATATGAGTTCGAAAAAAAAGCTTGGATCCACGCAACTTACTTATTTATGGGAAATGGTGAAAGTGCTATATTTTGATCACTTGGATTCAATGATCATCATTTCCGGGGATTTTAACATGCATCTTGTTTCGTATCAAAATCGGGCAATTCATTCAGAACTTTTATCTCGATGGATAAACTGTGAGTTGATAAAATATAATTTAAAGATTATGCAGGATGGAGAACATATACCGACATTTAATAAAATGGGTAGTACCTCAATCGATTATACAATAATTTCAGAGAAACTTTTTTATTTAGTCCAAAGTTATGAGATAGTTCCCAGGATCGAGAGCGATCACAATCCCCAAGTTATCTCTTTTAATTTTCCATTTGATTATCTGCCTGAATCTGGAATATTTAGAACGGTTTCTACCACTTTTAATCTTAAAAGGCTGATATGGAATGATAAAACTGAGAAGGAAATTTTAGAAGTTCTTTCCAGTTAAATTATGAATGTTAAGGTTGCTAATGTCGAGGGAAAATCTATGGTTGAGCTTTGGTCTGGTTTATGTGATGCGCTCTTGGTCACATTTTCTAACCAGAAACCATCTGGAGGTTTAATGTTAAATCCTAAGAATCCAGGGTGGTTTTCTGATCGCTTATTGCATCTTAAAAGAAGCCTTAATAAAACAATAAGATCATTATATAGGAAAGCAAAAGGGTCATCATATTTCTTGATCTCCGTACAAATTAGAGGTCTGAAAAAGAGTTATAAGAATGAAATTTGGAAGGCTAAACAGGCATATTATGAAGAAACTTGGTCTAAATTACTTTGTGCATGCAAATCTAATGATGCACGGCTATTTTGGGGTATTATTAATAACCTTGAAAATGGTAATTAAAGAAGTAATAGTGCCAATATTGATGAATTAAGTTGGGTAAACTTTTTTAATAATTTGAAAAAAAAAATGTCAATGCCCACAGTGTGATGAAGGTAAATGTAATCTACACCATAGCTAACCTGAGATAGTAGATGGGGGGGGGGGGGGGGGGTCACAAACTTGCCAATCTGAGATAGTAGATGGAGGGTCACATCTTAGCGCCTATGATACAATAGGTTTTACTGATCCATGGTCTGTTGATAAAGTAAAGAAAATAATAAATAAGATTAGATCGAATGGCGCGCCTGGACCAAATGGTATCCCAAATGCCATTTTTAAGGCTATGATAAAGTACTTGCCAGAGTTATTATCACTCCTGTTTAATGATGTGCTCAAAACTGGTCTTATTCCGGAATCATGGCAGGGAAGTATTATCCAACCAATTTATAAAAGTGGCCCCCGTGACAGTCCCGCAAACTATCGCTTAATAACATTAACAGATGTAGATGCGAAAATATTTGCTAGTTGTCTGCTGGATGAATTGGAATCATGGGCTACAACAAAGGATTTGATTCCAAATCTCCAAACTGGTTGTAGAAAGGGAGAATCAACTTATACTAATTTGATTTTATTGATACCATTAGGCGAAAGAGCTAAGTGTAGGAAACAAAAATTGTATATTTGTTTCATCGATGTAAAAGCCGCTTTTGATTCTGTGCCCCGAAATGTTCTTTGGTTGAAATTAATTAATTGGGGTATACCTGAAACTCTTTCAAAAATGATTAAATTATTATACTCCGATACTTGGGCACAGATCAAAGTTGGCGACGGAAGACATACAACCCGTCGCCTAGAAGTTAATGTAGGCTTAAAACAAGGATGTGTCTTGGCTCCTTGCCTTTTTAATCTTTTTATGTCTGATCTCCCAGCCCATTTTAATAATGTTAACTCGCATTCCCCTTTTATGTCTGATAAAGAGATAAAATATTTTTAATATACAGATGACACCATTTTATTAAGCCAAACTGTTATAGGGTTGAAAAGATTAATCGATTCTTTTAATATATATGTTACACAAAACGGATTATCAATAAATACAAAAAAAAACTAAAATAATGACAATGGGAAAAGGTAGTTTGGGAGCAAAAGAATGGAATATTAACGGTTTGGTTATTGAAAGTGTAAAGTCATATAAATATCTGGGAATCACATTTGATGATGGTTTATCATTTATGTGAACAACAACGGAGACGGCAATGCTGATAGCTATTTGACACAGATCTATAGACCGTAGAAGAAGAAGGCAACGACTACGACTGTACTAATTAATAGTATTTATTCAAAATGAATCTTTTGGTCATTCAAAGGATTTTTAAAAAAGAATACTTGGACAAAACGATTAAGCACCGCAGTATAACATTAACACTTATTGTATAAAGACAACAAATACAAAACCAATGTCAAACGATATATACCGACGCTACCAATGTGGCCGGTCCACTGCTTTGTACCTTCATTCAAACTCCACTCCTCATTCAACCACACGCACATACATACAACACAATATGCCAATGGTGACAATTTATTGGAAATTTGAACAACCAAAGGGCTATCCAAACAAGGAAAAGATAAATATAAGAACGTTTGTGTGCAACACAAACTATTTCAATCAACAGTAGTATTAATAGAATAAACACGAAAAAAATGTTTTAGATGTTGCACTCCTAACGGACTAATTTGAACAATGTTTGGAATCAACAGGAACACAAAGATGGTCTACGCGTTTCGAACCCTCTTTGATTAGATGGGTGGGGTTCTCATCAGGACCAAGAATTTAAACACGAGAGAAAAACAAGAATATGAAGTCGGATGTGAATCCAAAATGCTGAGAGTGCAACCCACAAGGTTACGCTGCCTGGGGGTGACGGGACTTACCAGGATGGCAGAGGAATGTCTATACATTGTTCGGGACCAAGTAGAACTGTAAAATATGAACGGAAGTATGAGTCTATCTGAGTCTAAAGAGGACAAAGAAAAAGAGCAACTGTTCGTCTAGAAAGTCCTATGCGTGAAAGAAGGAAGAAACTTACTTGGGGGTGAATCCCAGGGCATGTACTAATGCACGACTCTGTTCTGATGGATTTGGGACATCTTGCGTGTTATATTGAAAGCGAGATCTGTCAAGCTACCTACAACAACAAAGACAAGAGGCGGGGGGGGGGGTTCTTTAGTAAAGGCGAACACACGCGGCTGAAACCTGAGTGTGACTAAAGTCGGAAAGCGCTAGTGAGGAATCACATACCTTATTTGAAACTTGACGCTGCGTACAAACGGCGCTGGCTGTCTCTCTTTTCTGACGGAGGGGAGCGATTTCCTTGAGATGTCTATTCTAAGAAAAATAGAAGGGGGACCATCAAACTGAGTTTCTCCCACGCAAAAAGATCTTTGCAACGCACTAAGGAACGCCAAGTACCTGATTGGTAATGGAAAGCACGTTTATTCGTTCACAGCCTGAAGCGGATGCTTGGGAGCCACTGCTTCCGTATGGAGACTAAATGGAATTCTGGGCAGACCACAGGATCCTGGGAGATGTAGTCATGTAAGATCCACAAGCGCGAAAAATGGGGATGAAATAAATGAAATAGTCGGGAAAATGATTGCTGAATCTCTATGTACAAAAGTATTTCCGTGACTCACACATCTTAGAAGCGGGGGAATTTATCCTGCACAACGATCTCAGTTGAAAGTCCAAAGATTTTACAGTCTGTAAATTTCCGATAGTTCGTTTAATCCAGATATCGCAGTTTCAAATTTAACGATCAACAACGCTTCCCGTTGTGAAATCTTCAATTCGATGTCGCCTCCTCTTGGGTCACGTTCCACTTTTGAAATGACCGTCCAGCGGAGATCATTTTCCGTGTGCATCATCTAATTTTTTTTTCGTGTTTATTCTATTAATACTACTGTTGATTGAAATAGTTTGTGTTGCACACTCAACCGTTCTTATATTTATCTTTTCCTTGTTTGGATAGCCCTTTGGTTGTTCACATTTCCAATAAATTTTAACCATTGGCATATTGTGTTGTATGTATGTGCGTGTGGTTGAATGAGGAGTGGAGTTTGAATGAAGGTACAAAGCAGTGGACCGGCCACATTAGTAGCGTCGGTATATATCGTTTGACATTGGTTTTGTAGTTGTTGTCTTTATACAAGAAGTGTTGTTGTTGTACTGCGGTGCTTAATCATTTTGTCCAAGTATTCTTTTTTAAAAATCCTTTGAATGACCAAAAGATTAATTTTGAATAAATACTATTAATTATTACAGTCGTAGTCGTTGCCTTCTTCTTCTACGGTCTACAGATCTGTGTCAAATAGCTATCAGCATTGGCGTCTCCGTTGTTGTTCACATATATAGGCTCAGCCTTGCTGATCAGAGCCACACCCTTTTTTGTTCCTAGTGTATTAGCGGGTGGTGTCCCACGAGGTGTTTTTGCTAAAATCCTTGCTCACGTTTCCCACTTTGCCAATGGGATTCAGTTGTATATACATTTGTTTCATGATTATTTCACCCCCCTCTTTCTTTTTCTCCTTTATTGACTTTATTTAGCCAAATTAATTTTATAAACATTTTTTCGTATTGATAATGACTGAAAATGCTTTCGCTTATAGCGAAGACCATATCAAAAAATTGTTGAGTGCTCCCACGTTGTTCGCTTCAGCCTCCCTCAGTGTGACAGCTAAAACTCAAAACGAATCAGATAAGACTATTACGGTTAAAGAAAAACCAAATCCGGACGGACCTACACGGCCATTTCTTAGTTGAACATCTTAAAGCAGGGACAATCCCAGGAGGACTTCAAGTTCGTAACATTCCTGTGATTTTCACAGAAGACCCCCTTTACAAGAAAGGGTATAGTTCCATTGAAACGAAATGTAGCAAAAACCTTATGGTCCTGACAGTGGAAACAGCCATCCGAATTTCCAAACAACAACTGGAAGAAATAGCCACATTAGAATCAGAAATCAAGGACAATCAATCAATAGGAGATTCCAAATCCTTATTGGAGAAAGTGGAGAAGGAGATACTTGAATTAAAGGACTACACCATAAATCAAAAAGGCAATAAATTTGAAAAAGACAAAAGAAATTTCTCATTGGATACGGTTTACCCGTACTTACAGGCGGACTTTTATACCCGTTCAGACTCACGGAGTTTTCTTCCAGACTATCAGGGGAGATCAAAAAATAGTTTCATTACTTTTTCAGAAACTTCTTCTTCTTCCTCCGGTGGAGAGACAGATAGCAGTGAAGGACGCCCGAACGCTAACAAAAGATGGAATGCCCAACAACAACAAGGACCTTCTTCTTTTTTAGGGAGAGGCCAGCAAAGATCACGTGGAAGGACCAGGTTCCACAACCAGCCGTGGGAAATGACCACCCGCAGACAACACTACAAAAATTGACTCCCTCTCTGATTTTCAATTTATCCACAAGGATACTAACCAGAGAAGAGGAAAGTGTTTTGGAAAAAGGACTCACATTTGTTTCATCACGAACCACTGATTTCATTAAAATGAAGACAGAAGCCATTGAATTCTGTAGGAAAATCAGATTAAAAATGTTTTTTGCAGGTTCTGATTTTTCCTCTGCCAATTAAGTGACAGGATTAAAGAAAAAATCTAACTTCTGTCCCCCTTCCAACAAAATACCGAAGGAGATATTAACCTTTGAGAGAAGTATTCTATCGGCCATTTCAAATATGGAAAAGAGGTCTAAATATATTGAGTACAATATCACAAAAACTCAACGTGATGCTGTCACATTGAAAAATGACCCATCTGTAACTATTAAACAAGCAGATAAGGGGGGCTTGATTGTTGTCTGGGGGACCCCAGACTATACAGCAGAGGCACTCAAACAATTAAACGACCCCATGTGTTAGACGTATTCCAAAAGGCCCTACCTTTGAATTCCAAGCCCAGTTATTTGACATTCTCAAAAAAGGCTATGACCAAGGTTTTCTAGGCCCAAAAGAGTACAACTACTTACAGAATAGGTTTCCGATAACTCCAGTATTCTACATCTTACCTAAAGTCCATAAGAATGAAAATTCTCCACCAGGAAGGCCAATAGTGTCTGGATGTGACTCACTCAATGAGCCAATTTCAAAATACGTAGATCACTTCCTCAAGCCATTCATGACAGATGTGCCCTCTTCTCTTCAAGACACAACAGATTTTATTAACAAACTAGAAGAAGTCCCCTTTGACACAGACAAAGATTCAATGGTCACACTGGACGTGTGTTCACTGTATACGCAGATCCCCCAAGACGAGGCCCTGGCAGTTCTTTCGCATTTTTTGAACAAAAGACCCAGACCATTCAGGGTCCCCACGGAATTCATTGTTGAATTGGCAAGTTTTGCCCTTAAAAAAAACTTTTTTTCATTTGGCAGTGAGTTTTTCCTCCAAATAAAAGGCGTAGCGATGGGGTGTCCTTTTTGCCCCAGAATTGGCAGTACTATACATGGCTATGTACGAAGATAAATTCATTTACAACAATAATCCGTTTAAACACTTGACAACATCCTGGCTCCGATTCATCGACGACATCTTTATGACATGGACGGGCAGCCATAACCAATTAATGGAATTCTTTGATTGGCTCAACCAAAGATCCCCAGATGTCAAGTTCAGCATCAACTCTTAGGTTCTCAAAATACCTTTCCTGGATGTAGAAGTTTTTCCATCGGAAGGACATTTAGTCACCACGTTGTATACCAAATCAACAGACAGAAACAGGGCTCTTCTATTCTCCAGCAACCACCCTAGAAGCTTAAAAGAAAATTTACCGTACGGTCAGTTTTTAAGAATAAGAAGAAATTGTTTCTTCAAAAATGATTAACATCCATGCAAACAATCTAGCTGACAAATTACGAGACGGGGATATCCCAAAAAATTGGTCAAAACCGCTATTAAGAGGGCTTGGTGGACTCCTAGAGAAACATTGCTTGTGAAAAAAGAAAAATCTTCTACAGGACGCCAAGTATTTGTTTCCACCTTTTGCCCCAATTCTAACCAACTCAAGAAAGTGATCCACCAGAACTGGCATCTTATTCAAAACTTGGATCCATCATTGGAAATGTCCCCTCTCTTTGCCTTGAAGAGAGAAAGGAAAGTGGCTAACCATATAGTGAGGGCTACCACAATCAAAAAAGTGTTGGAACCCACAACAAGACAACTTTTGGGTTTGGCAGCAATCGAAGGACACCATAAATGCGGGACTTGTTCATGCTGCGATCAAACGTTTGGAGGGTCGTTGTTTTCCCACAAAGGGATTCACTGGAAGCACGACACTTTTTCAAACTGTAAAACCAAAAACGTGATTTATGGAATAATTTGTCCCTGTGCTCTGCTATACTTTGGCAAAACCAATCAGGAAGTCCGCCAGAGAATAATTCAACATAAGTCCCGAATCAGGAAAAAGGTTGAATCTGCACCACTTGTCAACCATTGGTGCAAAATGATGCACACGGAAAATGATCTCCACTGGACGGTCATTTCAAAAGTGGAACGTGACCCAAGAGGAGGCGACATCGAATTGAAGCTTTCACAACGGGAAGCGTTGTTGATCGTTAAATTTGACACTGCATATCTGGATTAAACGAACTATCGGAAATTTACAGACTGTAAAATCTTTGGACTTTCAACTGAGATCGTTTTGCAGAATAAATTCCCCCGCTTCTAAGATGTGTGTCACGGAAATACTTTTGTACATAGAGACTCAGCAATCATCTTCCCGACTATTTCATTTATTTCATCCACATTTTTCGCGCTTGTGGATCTTACATGACTACATCTCCCAGGATCCTGTGGTCTGCCCAGAATTCCATTTAGTCTCCATACGGAAGCAGTGGCTCCCAAGCATCCGCTTCAGACTGTGAACGAACAAACGTGCTTTCCATTACCAATCAGGTACTAAGCGTTCCTTCGTGCGTTGCAAAGATCTTTTTGCGTGGGAGAAACTCAGTTTGATGGTCCCCCTTCTATTTTTCTTAGAATAGACGTCTCAGGGAAATCGCTCCCCTCTGTCAGAAAAGAGAGACAGCCAGTGCCGTTTGTACGCAGCGTCAAGTTTCAAATAAGGTATGTGATTCCTCACTAGCGCTTTCCGACTTTAGTCACACTCCGGTTTCAGCCGCGTGTGTTCGCCTTTACTAAAGAACCCCCCCCCGCCTCTTGTCTTTGTTGTTGTAGGTAGCTTGACAGATCTCGCTTTCCATATAACACGCAAGATGTCCCAAATCCATCAGAACAGAGTCGTGCATTAGTACATGCCCTGGGATTCACCCCCAAGTAAGTTTCTTCCTTCTTTCACGCATAGGACTTTATAGACGAACAGTTGCTCTTTTTCTTTGTCCTCTTTAGACTCAGACTCATACTCCCGTTCATGTTTTACAGTTCTACTTGGTCCCGAACAACGTATAGACATTCCTCTGCCATCCTGGTAAGTCCTGTCACCCCCAGGCAGCGTAACCTTGTGGGTTGCATTCTCAGCATTTTGGATTCACATCCGACTTCATATTCTTGTTTTTCTCTCTTGTGTTTAGATTCTTGGTCCTGATGAGAACCCCACCCATCTAATCAAACGGGGTTCGAAACGCGTAGACCATCTTTGTGTTCCTGTTGATTCCAAACATTGGTCAAATTAGTCCGTTAGGAGTGCAACATCTAAATTTTTTTTCGTGTTTATTCTATTAATACTACTGTTGATTGAAATAGTTTGTGTTGCACACTCAAACGTTCTTATATTTATCTTTTCCTTGTTTGGATAGCCCTTTGGTTGTTCAAATTTCCAATAAATTGTAACCATTGGCATATTGTGTTGTATGTATGTGCGTGTGGTTGAATGAGGAGTGGAGTTTGAATGAAGGTACAAAGCAGTGGACCGGCCACATTGGTAGCGTCTGTATATATCGTTTGACATTGGTTTTGTATTTGTTGTCTTTATACAATAAGTGTTGTTGTTATACTGCGGTGCTTAATCGTTTTGTCCAAGTATTCTTTTTTAAAAATCCTTTGAATGACCAAAAGATTCATTTTGAATAAATACTATTAATTAGTACAGTCGTAGTCATTGCCTTCTTCTTCTACGGTCTATAGATCTGTGTCAAATAGCTATCAGCATTGGCGTCTCCGTTGTTGTTCACATACATAGGCTCAGCCTTGCTGATCAGAGCCGCACCCTTTTTTGTTCCTACTGGTTTATCATTTAGGCAGCATTTTAATAATCTTGAAGCAAAGGGTATTTCACTGGCATTTGCTTTTAGAAAACTGAGGGATAAGTTAGTATGCCCTAACTACGAACATTTGCTGAAGGTCATGAGAGCAAAGTTAATTCCATCTTTGGACTACAGTTCTATCATCTTTCGGGGCAAGGATGCGAAACTGCTCGATGACCTAGAAGTAAAGGCATATAAATCTGTTTTTAGGGTTCCCAGATATATTAGTCGTGCCAATGTAAGACTTGAATTTGGTATAAAAAAAGTTATTGGTCCGACAATATACATACTTATATTCTTTACTGTTACTATATCGCGCTGACGAGGGCTCACTAGCTAATTTATGCTGGCTTGAGATCTCGAAAGGCGAATATTCGAGTAGTTGGAAAGCTTATTTAAATGAGTGTTTATGCAACTTTGAGTGCCCAAACTTAGTAAATGAAGTGAGGAGCAAAATGGTTTATAAAAAATCAATTAACCAAACAGCAGCCTTACTGTCTTCTATAACAGACAAAGATGAATTAAGGCGAAAAAATCATTTATGGTCAATAGTTAATTCCTTTGGCAAATTGTTGCCACAACCATATTTGCTCTCATCTAAAACCTTTGATTAAAAATAAATTCATGTTATTAAGATTTGGGATCTACCCAACTAAAGATGGAACACCAAAATGGGAGAATAAGTGGCTGTCGAATATTTGCAGGCTATGTGAGCTGTGTGACGAAACCTTACTGCACATAGTAACTCTATGTCCAAATTTGTTAGAGCTGAAGGTCATTTTGAAGCCTATTTTTAAGAAATTGGGGGTTAGATCATGTAGGACTGCAATTATTTTATGTCTAAGTGGTGTTAACATTCAAATTATTTGCCAATTTGTTAAGTTTGTTTCATGGATGAAAAGAAACTTTGTAAAGCAGATATTTTAAGTAAAAGAAATACCGGTTATGTAAGATAATAAAGATAATAGAAAAAGGGTAACAAAATAATGTTTTTTAAGTGTATTTTAGTGAGTATGTGGGCTATTTTAATGTATTTTTAGATCTATTTTGATTGCGTGTTATTTTTGTTGTCGGTATATGTTATTTTAATGTTGTAGTTTACCCCTTGAAATGCTGCAATCTTTTGCTGCTAGCACAAGGCACTTTAGTTTTGGAGCTTAAATTGTAATGCACGCTTTTTTGTTGCTAATAATTATGGGCATATTGTTAAAATTGTCTATATATGCTGCTATTATAAGGTACTTTAGTTTTGGTGCTGTAAGTAAATCTCATTGTATTTGTATATGTATTTGTTTAGTTAAATGTTGCTGTGGATATTATTTTTTATTTTATTTTTTCCTTTGTAATCATTTTAAGTAATCAACAAATACACCTTTGAACTGACTTGAGTGCTTGGAGAGAATGCAGAGTAATTGTAGCAGAGGCACAAGGGTTGCATGGCTTGGAGTAATTTATAGCTGTGTTCTATGAAACCACCTATCTGTGGGGGACAGGGCTGTACTGAATACCAAAAGCAGCCCTTGCAAATTTTGACGGCCCCCAGTAACAAAGCTGGCCCCCACCGCTCCAAAATCAGCTCCCAACCGTCCAGCCTCCCGGGCAAACGCCCAATGCCCGCTACAGCCTTGGTGGAGGATGGCAATTTCTTAGTAATGGCAGGTCATAGTGAGGATCCTACAGTGCATGTTGGGTGACTGGAGCATCTTAGTCTGATGACCAATAGAATGAAGGAGATAGTTGGAGTCAAGAAGTCAGATTCATGATGCCGCTCTGGAGGTAGGGGAATGTCAAGCATCAAACCTGTACTGGAGTTTTCTTGGGTCCTAAGCTGACTGAATGCAACTTACAAATATTGCTAATTTTGGCTGTATACTTAATTAAAGCTCAATATTTTGTTAATCCTTAATTTCCTTGATATAGTTTCTTAATTAATATCACCAGGCTCTGGTGGTTGTGGTTGAACTTCGGGACCTGATCACACCTTTTCACTTAAAGTGCTTCAGCTTAATGATGGTATCTAGGTCTGGGTGGTGAACTCCTCTTCATTTGCGGAATTCTTCAGGCGGAGCACGCGAAGTTCCATAAACGTAGTTTTTTCCTCACTCTAATGCTAGACCACTTCCCAGTGGGATTTCTCAGTGCGCGCTGTCACAGATGGTCACTACCACTTGTGTTTAGTAACCTTCCGTTTGCGTTGAGGAAGTTGCCGCTCAAATAGAACATCTACTTGAGTGACAGAAGGAAGCTGCTTCCTCTTGCACTTCACATGGTGGCGCTCGTGCTGATTTTCCAGTGTGAGACAAATACCTGGGGATAAAAAATCGACGCGACCTGACGCACTCCACCTCTTGCGGAACTCCGCCTAGCGCCGAGGAGCTTTTTGGTCACCTCACGGAGTTCCGCTATAACTCCGCAAACTCCACCCAGGCCCAAATGTCAGCCGCTAATGGCAACAGTATTTAGCGTAACTGGCAAATATAATTAGTTAACTTTCAAATGAGTGTTATGAAAGCCTTTTTTCACAACTTTCCTAGACATTCGAATGCACGGACAGGCTGGGAAAAGCAATCTTTCTCAATTCAGCACCAACTGCAGGAAAAACAGTTCACAAATGCAGGATACAGCCACCCCCTTACACTAGACATCAAGATTTCTAGGACATTAAAGTGAAGTCTTTATTCTTTTAGCTTGAAAATGAAACTATGTAGTCTCCTACTAAATGTCATGTTTTCCCATGTACAATTTAGCGAGTCAAATGCTGAACTTGATTCAGGCCCATAATAAATATTTGCTATCCCACAAAAGCGAATCTGCAGTTACAGTTCCCTGTGCATCAAAAAGTAAACCAAAACCCAACGGTAACCACTAAAATATGCTTTAATGTAACATAATCTAAAACTGCAAATACTGTCATTTGATATTGTTTAAATAAAGAGTTGTGATGTTACCTGTCCTAGAATTCTGTAAAGAAAATACATGAGAATTTCACAAACACCAAAAATAATATTCTTATTTAAATCCACAGTGCACGAAACAATTTTCATTATATAAAATAGGTAGCTCAGTTATTAAGGGTTGCGAGATGTTGGTTTGTCGTCTAATCAAATGATTGTTTTAATGTTGATCGCGATCAGTATTTCTTGAATCTGTTTTTTTACAGCTGAATGTATCTCTGTGTGGGTTCAGTCACTAACAAAGCAAACCTACACAAGGTATGCTCCCGCATGCTGAAGACACGAGGAAGACCGGGCAGCGTACACACGCTATTTGTAGCCCAATAATTTGGGATTATGCGATATACAATACTTTTGTTTTTCCAGTGTAACGCCTGTCATTTTTTTCCATCCTAATTTGGAGTATGAAGCATGGTATGCAGTTATATTAGGTTAAACATTTGCACAGGCCATTATTTGACTTGTTATTTAAACTATATATCTTAATTTGTATAAGGATTAACACGTTACATTTTCAGCTAACTTCAGGAATGTACATAAGAGAACTTTTACAGGAGTTCAAGAGCAGACACTGGTTTCTGGACTCAAACTGTCACAGTTGGCGCTAGTTGGCACTGCTTTCCTGGGGCTTAAACTTACTATTTAGCCTAAAACTGAACATGAAGTGCAACCCTTTAGCACTTCATCCTGGCTTATTTAGGGAGGTAGTGCAGTTCAAGGCTTACTCAGGGGGTGTGGGTGTGTGTGTGTGTGTGTGTGTGTGTGTGTGTGGGTGTGTGGGTAGGTGGGTGTGTGGGTAGGTGGGTGTGTGGGTGTGTAGGTGGGTGTGTGGGTGTAGGTGGGTGTGGGGGTGTAGGTAGGTGTGTGGGTCTAGGTGGGTGTGTGTGGGTGTGGGTGTGTGTGGGTGTAGGTGTGTGTGGGTGTAGGTGGGTGTAGGGGTGTAGGTGTGTGTGGGGTGTAGGTGTGGGTGTGGGTGTGGGTGGGTGTGGGTGTAGGTGGGTGTGGGTGTAGGTGGGTGTGGGTGTAGGTGGGTGTAGGGGTGTAGGTGTGTGTGGGGTGTAGGTGGGTGTAGGGGTGTGTGTGTGTGTGTGGGGTGTAGGTGTGTGTGTGGGGTGTAGGTGTGTGTGTGGGGTGTAGGTGTGTGTGTGGGGTGTAGGTGTGTGTGTGGGGTGTAGGTGTGTGTGTGGGGTGTAGGTGTGTGTGTGGGGTGTAGGTGTGTGTGTGGGGTGTAGGTGTGTGTGTGGGGTGTAGGTGTGTGTGTGGGGTGTAGGTGTGTGGGTGGGGTGTAGGTGTGTGGGTGGGGTGTAGGGGTGTGGGTGGGGTGTAGGGGTGTGGGTGGGGTGTAGGGGTGTGGGTGGGGTGTAGGGGTGTGTGTGGGGTGTTGGGGTGTAGGGGTGTGTGTGTGGGGTGTAGGGGTGTAGGGGTGTGTGTGTGGGGTGTAGGGGTGTGTGTGTGGGGTGTAGGGGTGTGTGTGTGGGGTGTAGGGGTGTGTGTGTGGGGTGTAGGGGTGTGTGTGTGGGGTGTAGGGGTGTGTGTGTGGGGTGTAGGGGTGTGTGTGGGTGTAGGGGTGTGTGTGGGTGTAGGGGTGTGTGTGGGTGTAGGGGTGTGTGTGGGTGTAGGGGTGTGTGTGGGTGTAGGTGTGGGTGTAGGGGTGTGTGGGTGTAGGTGTGGGTGTAGGGGTGTGTGGGTGTAGGGGTGTGGGTGTAGAGGTGTGTGTGTGGGTGTAGGGGTGTGTGTGTGGGTGTGGGTGTGGGTGTAGGGGTGTGTGGGGTGTAGGGGTGTGTGTGGGGTGTAGGGGTGCGTGTGGGGTGTAGGGGTGTGTGTGGGGTGTAGGGGTGCGTGTGGGGTGTAGGGGTGTGTGTGGGGTGTAGGGGTGTGTGTGGGGTGTAGGGGTGTGTGTGGGGTGTAGGGGTGTAGGGGTGTGTGTGTGGGTGTAGGGGTGTGTGGGTGTAGGGGTGTGTGGGTGTAGGGGTGTGTGGGTGTAGGGGTGTGTGGGTGTAGGGGTGTGTGGGTGTAGGGGTGTAGGTGTGTGTGGGTGTAGGTGGGTGTAGGGGTGTAGGTGTGTGTGGGGTGTAGGTGTGGGTGTGGGTGTGGGTGGGTGTGGGTGGGTGTAGGGGTGTAGGTGTGTGTGGGGTGTAGGTGGGTGTAGGGGTGTGTGTGTGTAGGGGTGTGTGTGTGTGTGTGGGGTGTAGGTGTGTGTGTGGGGTGTAGGTGTGTGTGTGGGGTGTAGGTGTGTGTGTGGGGTGTAGGTGTGTGTGTGGGGTGTAGGTGTGTGTGTGGGGTGTAGGTGTGTGTGTGGGGTGTAGGTGTGTGTGTGGGGTGTAGGTGTGTGTGTGGGGGGTGTAGGTGTGTGTGTGGGGTGTAGGTGGGTGGGGTGTAGGTGTGTGGGTGGGGTGTAGGTGGGTGGGGTGTAGGTGTGTGGGTGGGGTGTAGGTGGGTGGGGTGTAGGTGTGTGGGTGGGGTGTAGGTGTGTGGGTGGGGTGTAGGGGTGTGTGTGGGGTGTAGGGGTGTGTGTGGGGTGTAGGGGTGTGTGTGGGGTGTAGGGGTGTAGGGGTGTAGGGGTGTGTGGGGTGTAGGGGTGTGTGTGTGGGGTGTAGGGGTGTGTGTGTGGGGTGTAGGGGTGTGTGAGGGGTGTAGGGGTGTGTGTGTGGGGTGTGGGGTGTAGGGGTGTGTGTGGGTGTAGGGGTGTGTGTGGGTGTAGGGGTGTGTGTGGGTGTAGGGGTGTGTGTGGGTGTAGGTGTGGGTGTAGGGGTGTGTGGGTGTAGGGGTGTGTGGGTGTAGGGGTGTGTGGGTGTAGGGGTGTGTGGGTGTAGGGGTGTGTGGGTGTAGGGGTGTGTGGGTGTAGGGGTGTGTGGGTGTAGGGGTGTGTGGGTGTAGGGGTGTGTGGGTAGGGGTGGGTGTGGGTGTGGGTGTAGGGGTGGGTGTGGGTGTGGGTGTGGGTGTGGGTGTAGGGGTGTGTGGGTGTGGGTGTGGGTGTAGGGGTGTGTGTGTGGGTGTGGGTGTGGGTGTAGGGGTGTGTGTGTGGGTGTAGGGGTGTGTGGGGTGTAGGGGTGTGTGGGGTGTAGGGGTGTGTGGGGTGTAGGGGTGTGTGGGGTGTAGGGGTGTGTGTGGGGTGTAGGGGTGTGTGTGGGGTGTAGGGGTGTGTGGGGTGTAGGGGTGTGTGTGGGGTGTAGGGGTGTGTGTGGGGTGTAGGGGTGTGTGGGTGTAGGGGTGTGTGGGTGTAGGGGTGTGTGGGTGTAGGGGTGTAGGGGTGTGTGGGTGTGGGTGTAGGTGTGGGTGTGGGTGTAGGGGTGTGGGGGTGTAGGGGTGTGTGGGTGTAGGGGTGTGGGGGTGTAGGGGTGTGGGGGTGTAGGGGTGTGTGGGTGTAGGGGTGTGTGGGTGTAGGGGTGTGTGGGTGTAGGGGTGTGTGGGTGTAGGGGTGTGTGGGTGTAGGGGTGTGTGGGTGTAGGGGTGTGTGGGTGTAGGGGTGTGTGGGTGTAGGGGTGTGTGGGTGTAGGGGTCTGTGGGTGTAGGGGTCTGTGGGTGTAGGGGTGTGTGGGTGTAGGGGTGGGTGTGGGTGGGTGTGGGTGTGTGTGGGTGTGGGTGTGTGTTGGACAGGCCTCACAGACGGCTTGCTCCCTCCCCGCTCGACAGGGCCCGAACTCCGGCCCACCTGGCATATCCCCACGACAAGCACCTGTACTCCGTCTCCCGACGGACCCTCTGCCCTCGGACCCCTACTCATCACGGGGTCCAGCCCCACCGGCTTCCCCGGCCGGGTCAAGCCGCCATCTGGGGCCCTGCACCACGCGGCCGCATGGCCTCCCCTCGACCCTAACCCCGGGCCTGGCCGGCCCCGACATCCCGGCACCACCATCCACCCAGGAGGTGAGCGGACCACTTGGCAAGTCAATGGGAGAACGAACTGTCAAGGGCTCTCCCCCGCCAGGTGCCGATCGCCCCCAGCTCCCCCAGGCACTGGCTCCACCCCCTGCTGGGTGTCTGGACACCTTCATCCCGGACCCTCCGACCTCCAAGTGCGAGGGTCCGGACATCAAAGGGCACCAGCCCTATAACTGAGGCAGCTCCGGAGCAGGAAGGCAGTTGTATCCTGGAGTCGAGAGACACCGAGTGAACTCAACCTTGACGGTCTACTGGCGCTGCCGTAGCCCGCTCTTGTGAACCATCGTCCTGCCTGCTGGCGCTGCCGCGGCCTTCTGCAACAGTCATCTTCCTGGGACCTGCTGGCGCTGCCGCGGCCCGTTGTAACGACCATCCTCACCGGGACCTGCTGGCGCTGCCGCGGACCGTATATCTTCCGGGGACCTGCTGGCGCTGCCGCGGCCCGTTGTAACGACCATCCTCACCGGGACCTGCTGGCGCTGCCGCGGACCGTATATCTTCCGGGGACCTGCTGGCGCTGCCGCGGCCCGTTATATCGACCATCCACACCGGGACCTGCTGGCGCTGCCGCGGCCCGTACCACCTAACCACCAAGCTCGAGGATTGTGAGCTCATCATCATCTCATCAGAACTACCTGATTGGTAAATAGACTGCCCCGCTACCCCCTTCCCTACCTTGCGAGACTCTAATCGAGGGGACCCCTGAGTCCAGACCTCCTTGTACCATTCAACCGTACCTTAAATAAGTGCTTATAAAGAACGCTGAACCTTATCCGTGTGTGGTATCTGTCTGTGGGGGGGGAAGTTACTTGTCTGTACGATCGCTGGAGACGGCTCTCCCCGGAGACCTCTCCTCCTGACCCCGGCCGACCCTCCCGGTCCGTCTACCTTTTCTAACATTGGTGGCCAGCGGCGCGATCCGAATCAACGCGTAATCGTACAGAGAGTAGCTCACCCCACGACAAAACACGATGTCGACCAAAGATAGCAGCTCCACCGAGAAGTTCCAAATGGAGAAATTAGAAGAATACAACCACCGCGAACTGAGACAATTTTGCATAGAACTTGGCATTGCTACCACCGGCCTGAGTACCAAGGATGATCTAAAGCGCGCTCTTGAGTCATGGACAGAAACTGGGGTCGCAGGACCCTCCGACCAAAGCAGCGTCACACCGGACCAAAACAGCATCACACCAGAGGGGAACGCCACGGCTCCCGAGGAGCGGGGAACGGGCCTCTCGCAGGAGGAGATACGAGAAAGAGACAGTCAGATTACACGAATTAGAGATGGCACGACTCAAGATGGATGGGGAACTCAAGTTAGCTGAACAGAAACTCAACCTCGAGCATATGCGGCTTCGAGAGGAACGAGAAGAAAAGCAGAGACAGAGAGAGCTGGAAGAGAAAAAAATAACGCTCGAGCACGAGCGCCGACTGGCGGAAATAGAACTGCGCAAACAGAATAAGGAACTGGGGGTGCCTGAGCGACCACACACCCCGGGGCCAATTGAGAAAAAAGTTCACATCCCCAAGGATGTGGTCCGCGAGTATGTCCGAGAAGACGACATACAACAGTGGTTTAAAGCCTATGAGATCGCAATGACCTCCCACCGGATCGACCGGAGTGATTGGGGAGCCGGACTTTGGGGGAGATTTATCAACGAGGGTCGCGATGCCCTACTACAGCTCCCCGATCACCAAATGTCGTCCTACGACCACATGAAGGCTGCCCTCCTCGCCCGCTACGGCCTCACGCCCGAGATGTAACGCCAGAGGTTCCGAGACTGCACCCGGATCCCAGGTACAACTTGGGTAGAATACGTGAACTATTTCAGCCGGGCCTTCGAGGGTTGGATCAAGGGAAGTCAGGTCACCACCTACGAACAACTCTTCAACCTTATGGTATGGGAGCACCTGTCAAACAACTGTTTCGTCGAGCTCAGGCAGCACCTACTCGACAGTAAGCTGACTGACCCCCGGCAGCTCGCCGCCGAAGCTGACCGATGGGAAAGCACCCGAGTGGGCCGGAGAGGGCCACACGAGCAGAATCGAAGCAACCAAAGCCAGCACCGTCCTCGGGGTGGAGGAGGAGGCCAGGGGCGAGGGAGAGACGCCTTGCCGGCAACCCCCGTGGCCAGCACCCCGCCTCCGGCCGGCCGGAGCAACCCCCCGTTGCGTCCTGGGTTCCGGGCCAACGTCACGTGCCACCGATGCCAGCGAGTCGGCCACTACGCCAATGACCCGAGCTGCCCGCAGAACCAAACACCCAAGCCCCGCCAGGTAGCTGCCGCTGCCCTCGGGGAAGAGCAATCATCGGAGGGACCCGAAGAGTATGAGCCGGCCCAGCAAGGGTGGGAACCGGCCGCCATGGTCCTGGCATGCTTAGGGGGAAGAGACATGGTTCCGCGGGCTCCCCTACCCGCCAACACCAGAAAATACGGTCAGTGGGTGACCATTAATGGACAGAGAGCCGAGGCCTTGCGTGACACCGGCGCCAGCGTGACGGCCGTCCGCTGTCACCTGGTAAAGCCCGAGCAGATCCTGCCGAACATTCTCTGCCCCGTCCGCTCGGCGGATAACTCTGAGAGCATGTGTAAGATGGCCTGCGTCCCGTTTGAATGGGGAGGGGTCTCCGGCCTACTGAAGGTGACGGTCCGGGACGATGCCCCCGTGGACTGCCTCCTGGGGAATGACCTCGAGAGTTCCCCGTGGGCCACCGTCGAGAGAAGAGAGCACTTGGGGATGCTGGGCCTCCCGGACTGGGCCTGCGTAACCACCCGATCCATGGCCGCCCGTGCCGCCCCCCGATCAGAAGAAACCGAATGGCCAGCACCTCCGCCCCCGGTTGCCCCCGTAGAGGACAACGGCGAGTCCGACCTCCCGGACCCGACTACCGAAGAAGACGCGCAACACCAGGACCTTCCGGATCTGGCTCAGTGGCGGCAAGAAGGGGGGCCCACCCAAGAACAGTTCCGCCAGGAACAAAAGACCTGTCCCTCCCTCGAGGGACTCCGCCAACAAGCCAGCACCCAAAACGCCGGGGACACCACCGGAACCCACTGGGTCTACTGGGATAACGACCTGCTCTACAGCGAGCAAAGAATCGCCGAGCTGGGGGCCGGTCGAGTTCTGGTGGTACCGCTCCGCTTCCGAGACTTTCTGCTCAACCTGGCCCACGACGTCCCCCTGGCTGGACACCTGGGCCAGGACAAAACGTACAGTCGCCTGGTGACCCACTTTTTCTGGCCGAAAATGAGGAATGACGTCCTGAACCACTGCCGATCTTGCCCCACGTGCCAAGCCAGCGGGAAGAGTGGTCGGAAGCTGAAAGCCCCTCTGCAACCCTTCCCTGTGGTCACCACCCCGTTCGAGAGGGTGGGGATAGACATTGTGGGACCTCTGGACCCCCGCACGGCGCAAGGACACAGGTTCATCTTGGTACTAGTGGACCATGCCACCCGCTACCCCGAGGCGGTGCCCCTACGGACAGTGACCGCTCCGGTGGTTGGCCGGGCCCTGATGGGGATCTTCTCCCGGGTAGGCTTCCCCCGAGAAGTCGTCAGCGACCGAGGTACGAATTTCATATCCAAATACATGAAGTCCCTCTGGCAACAATGCGGGGTCACCTACAGATTCACGACCCCCTATCACCCCCAAGGGAACGGACTAGTGGAGCGTTTTAACCGCACTCTCAAAGGGATGATTGGGGGATTGGAAGAGCCTCTCCGTCACCAGTGGGATGTACTGCTCCCGTGCCTCCTCTTTGCCTACCGAGAAGTTCCCCAGAAGTCCCTCGGTTTTAGCCCCTTTGAACTCCTCTACGGGCACCCTGTGCGAGGGCCCCTCAGCCTAGTCAAGGAAGGTTGGGAGATGGCCCCCCTCACGACCCCTCCAGACGTCTTCAAATACATCCTGGCCTTACGAAACCAGACCCGGCGCTTCAGGGAGATGGCCAAGGCGAACCTCGAGGCCAGCCAGGAAGACATGAAGAGGTGGTATGATCACAATGCCTCCTCCGTTGAATTCGAGCCTGGGCAGCAAGTATGGGTGATGTCCCCCACCGAACCATGTGCCTTGCAGGATAAGTGGACGGGGCCCTTCAAAGTGGTCGAGCGCAAAAGCCCCGTCACTTACCTCATCGACATGGGGTCTTCCCGGAACCCCCTTCGGGTCCTCCACACCAACCGGCTCAAACCACACTTTGTGCGATCCGAACTAAGCCTCTTGATGGCTACAGACAGTGGCACGGAAGAAGACTCCGAGCCCCTCCCGGATCTCCTGAAGACTCAGGAGAAGGACGGCTCCGTGGACGGGGTCCGGCTCTCTGACGCCCTCACTTCGGAGCAACGCCAGGACTGCCGGGACCTCCTGCTGCAGTTCGCTGCCCTGTTCTCCCTCACCCCCGGGGTCACCCCCTGGTGTCTGCACGACGTAGACACCGGGGACAGTCCCCCTGTCCGGCACCGGGCCTACCGCGTACCAGATCGGGTACGGGCCTGCATACAGGAGGAAGTGGCCAAGATGCTCACGATCGGGGTCATCGAGCCCTCGGACAGTCCCTGGGCCAGTCCGGTCGTATTAGTTCCCAAGGCCGCTGCCCCCGGCTCCGCCCCTGAACTGAGATTCTGCGTCGACTACCGGGGCTTGAACGCTGTCACCCGGACCGACGCTCATCCCATCCCCCGAGCAGACGAGCTGATCGACCGGCTGGGTGCCGCCCGCTACCTTAGTATCTTCGACCTAACGGCGGGCTACTGGCAGATCGGCCTCACACCCAGGGCTCAGGAACGGTCAGCCTTCTCTACCCCCGATGGCCACTATCAATTTAAGGTCATGCCCTTTGGCATGAAGAATGCCCCCGCCACGTTCCAACGCCTTGTGAACCAGGTCTTGGCGGGACTTGAAGAATTCAGCGCTGCCTACCTGGACGATATCGCTGTATACAGCCGCCACTGGTCCGACCACCTCCGTCACCTCCAGGAGGTCCTACACGCCCTCCAGCGGGCCGGCCTCACCATTAAGGCCGGCAAGTGCCAGATTGGCCAAGGGTCTGTGACCTACCTTGGGCACCAAGTGGGGAGCGGGCTGGTGGCCCCACTACAACTTAAGATTGCTGCCATCCAGTCCTGGCAGCCCCCCGTCACCCAGACTGAAGTCCGAGCCTTCCTGGGGCTCACCGGCTACTACCGGCGGTTCGTGAAGGACTACGGCAGCATCGTGGGGCCCCTCACGGGTCTCACATCCAAGAACCAACCGAAGCGGGTCAACTGGACTCCTGATTGTCAAGCGGCCTTCGAGGAGCTGAAGGCCGCCCTGTGCACCGCCCCGGTGCTCCAGGCCCCCGATTACAGTCGGGAATTTGTGGTGCAGACCGACGCCTCCGACCACGGCATCGGAGCCGTCCTCTCTCAGTTGAACCCCGAAGGTCATGACCAGCCGGTGGCCTTCATCAGTCGACGTCTCCTGGCCCGAGAACAGCGTTGGAGCACCATCGAGAGGGAGGCATTTGCAGTAGTGTGGGCCCTCAAAAAGCTCCGACCCTATCTCTTCGGTACCCACTTCCGGGTACAAACCGACCATCGACCCCTGCAATGGCTGATGCAGATGCGGGGGGAAAACCCAAAACTCTTGCGCTGGTCCATTTCCCTGCAGGGAATGGACTTCACCGTGGAGCACCGACCAGGCCAAGACCACGCCAACGCGGATGGCCTGTCCCGCTTTTTCCGCCTCGACGAAGAGAGTCCCCAAGGAGATGGGTGACTCTCCCCGCCTTCAGCTGGGGGGGGGACGCATGTTGGACAGGCCTCACAGACGGCTTGCTCCCTCCCCGCTCGACAGGGCCCGAACTCCGGCCCACCTGGCATATCCCCACGACAAGCACCTGTACTCCGTCTCCCGACGGACCCTCTGCCCTCGGACCCCTACTCATCACGGGGTCCAGCCCCACCGGCTTCCCCGGCCGGGTCAAGCCGCCATCTGGGGCCCTGCACCACGCGGCCGCATGGCCTCCCCTCGACCCTAACCCCGGGCCTGGCCGGCCCCGACATCCCGGCACCACCATCCACCCAGGAGGTGAGCGGACCACTTGGCAAGTCAATGGGAGAACGAACTGTCAAGGGCTCTCCCCCGCCAGGTGCCGATCGCCCCCAGCTCCCCCAGGCACTGGCTCCACCCCCTGCTGGGTGTCTGGACACCTTCATCCCGGACCCTCCGACCTCCAAGTGCGAGGGTCCGGACATCAAAGGGCACCAGCCCTATAACTGAGGCAGCTCCGGAGCAGGAAGGCAGTTGTATCCTGGAGTCGAGAGACACCGAGTGAACTCAACCTTGACGGTCTACTGGCGCTGCCGTAGCCCGCTCTTGTGAACCATCGTCCTGCCTGCTGGCGCTGCCGCGGCCTTCTGCAACAGTCATCTTCCTGGGACCTGCTGGCGCTGCCGCGGCCCGTTGTAACGACCATCCTCACCGGGACCTGCTGGCGCTGCCGCGGACCGTATATCTTCCGGGGACCTGCTGGCGCTGCCGCGGCCCGTTGTAACGACCATCCTCACCGGGACCTGCTGGCGCTGCCGCGGACCGTATATCTTCCGGGGACCTGCTGGCGCTGCCGCGGCCCGTTATATCGACCATCCACACCGGGACCTGCTGGCGCTGCCGCGGCCCGTACCACCTAACCACCAAGCTCGAGGATTGTGAGCTCATCATCATCTCATCAGAACTACCTGATTGGTAAATAGACTGCCCCGCTACCCCCTTCCCTACCTTGCGAGACTCTAATCGAGGGGACCCCTGAGTCCAGACCTCCTTGTACCATTCAACCGTACCTTAAATAAGTGCTTATAAAGAACGCTGAACCTTATCCGTGTGTGGTATCTGTCTGTGGGGGGGAAGTTACTTGTCTGTACGATCGCTGGAGACGGCTCTCCCCGGAGACCTCTCCTCCTGACCCCGGCCGACCCTCCCGGTCCGTCTACCTTTTCTAACAGTGTGTGTGGGTGTAGGTGTGTGTGGGTGTAGGTGGGTGTGGGTGTGGGTGTGGGTGTGGGGGTGGGTGTGGGTGTAGGTGGGTGTGGGTGTGGGTGGGTGTAGGTGGGTGTGGGTGTGTGTGGGTGTGTGTGGGTGTAGGTGTGGGTGTAGGTGTGGGTGTAGGGGTGTGTGGGTGTAGGGGTGTGTGGGTGTAGGGGTGTGTGGGTGTAGGGGTGTGTGGGTGTAGGGGTGTGTGGGTGTAGGGGTGTGTGGGTGTAGGGGTGTGTGGGTGTAGGGGTGTGTGGGTGTGTGGGTGTAGGGGTGTGTGGGTGTGTGGGTGTAGGGGTGTGTGGGTGTGTGGGTGTAGGGGTGTGTGGGTGTGGGTGGGTGTGGGTGTGGGTGTGGGTGTGTGTGGGTGTAGGTGGGTGTGGGT
This sequence comes from Triturus cristatus, assembly GCF_964204655.1. Classification (NCBI taxonomy): domain Eukaryota; kingdom Metazoa; phylum Chordata; class Amphibia; order Caudata; family Salamandridae; genus Triturus; species Triturus cristatus. The sequence continues at coordinate 467,004,729 of NC_140583.1, read as the reverse complement.
GTGGGTGGGTGTGGGTGTGGGTGTGGGTGTAGGTGGGTGTAGGTGGGTGTGGGTGTGTGGGGGTGTAGGTGTGTGGGGGTGTAGGTGTGGGTGTAGGTGGGTGTGGGTGTGGGTGTGGGGGTGGGGGTGGGTGTGGGTGTGGGGGTGGGTGTGGGGGTGGGGGTGGGTGTGGGTGTAGGTGGGTGTGGGTGTGGGTGGGTGTGGGTGGGTGTAGGTGGGTGTGGGTGTGTGTGGGTGTGTGTGGGTGTGGGTGTAGGGGTGTGTGGGTGTAGGGGTGTGTGGGTGTAGGGGTGTGTGGGTGTAGGGGTGTGTGGGTGTAGGGGTGTGTGGGTGTAGGGGTGTGTGGGTGTAGGGGTGTGTGGGTGTAGGGGTGTGTGGGTGTAGGGGTGTGTGGGTGTAGGGGTGTGTGGGTGTGTGGGTGTAGGGGTGTGTGGGTGTAGGGGTGTGTGGGTGTAGGGGTGTGTGGGTGTGGGTGGGTGTGGGTGTGTGTGGGTGTAGGTGGGTGTGGGTGTGGGTGTGGGTGTGGGTGTAGGTGGGTGTAGGTGGGTGTGGGTGTGGGTGTAGGTGGGTGTAGGTGGGTGTGGGTGTGTGTGGGTGTGGGTGTAGGTGTGTGGGGGTGTAGGTGTGTGTGGGGTGTAGGTGTGTGTGTGGGGTGTAGGTGTGTGTGTGGGGTGTAGGTGTGTGTGTGTGGGGTGTAGGTGTGTGGGGGTGGGTGTAGGTGTGTGGGGGTGGGTGTAGGTGTGTGGGGGTGTAGAGGTGTGTGGGGGTGTAGAGGTGTGTGTGGGGTGTAGGTGTGTGTGTGGGGTGTAGGTGTGTGTGTGGGGTGTAGGTGTGTGTGTGTGGGGTGTAGGCGTGTGTATGTGGGGTGTAGGCGTGTGTGTGTGGGGTGTAGGGGTGTGTGTGTGGGGTGTAGGGGTGTGTGTGTGGGGTGTAGGGGTGTGTGTGTGGGGTGTAGGGGTGTGTGTGTGGGGTGTAGGGGTGTGTGTGTGGGGTTTAGGGGTGTGTGTGTGGGGTTTAGGGGTGTGTGTGTGGGTGTAGGGGTGTGTGTGTGGGTGTAGGGGTGTGTGTGTGGGTGTAGGGGTGTGTGTGTGGGTGTAGGGGTGTGTGGGTGGGTGTAGGGGTGTGTGGGTGGGTGTAGGGGTGTGTGGGTGTAGGGGTGTGTGTGTGGGTGTAGGGGTGTGTGTGTGTGGGTGTAGGGGTGTGTGTGTGTGGGTGTAGGGGTGTGTGTGTGTGTGGGTGTAGGGGTGTGTGTGTGTGTGGGTGTAGGGGTGTGTGTGTGTGGGTGTAGGGGTGTGTGTGTGGGTGTAGGGGTGTGTGTGGGTGTAGGTGGGTGTGGGTGTAGGTGGGTGTGTGGGGTGTAGGTGGGTGTGTGGGGTGTAGGTGGGTGTGTGGGGTGTAGGTGGGTGTGTGGGGTGTAGGTGGGTGTGTGGGGTGTAGGTGTGTGTGTGGGGTGTAGGCGTGTGTGTGGGGTGTAGGCGTGTGTGTGGGTGTAGGCGTGTGTGTGGGTGTAGGCGTGTGTGTGGGTGTAGGCGTGTGTGTGGGTGTAGGGGCGTGTGTGTGTGGGTGTAGGGGCGTGTGTGTGTGGGTGTAGGGGCGTGTGTGTGTGGGTGTAGGGGCGTGTGTGTGTGGGTGTAGGGGTGTGTGTGTGTGGGTGTAGGGGTGTGTGTGTGGGTGTAGGGGTGTGTGGGTGTAGGTGTGTGTGGGTGTAGGGGTGTGTGGGTGTAGGGGTGTGTGTGTGGGTGTAGGGGTGTGTGTGTGGGTGTAGGGGTGTGTGTGTGGGGGTGTGTGTGTGTGGGTGTAGGTGGGTGTGGGTGTAGGTGTGTGTGTGGGGTGTAGGTGTGTGTGTGGGGTGTAGGTGTGTGTGTGGGGTGTAGGTGTGTGTGTGGGGTGTAGGTGTGTGTGTGGGGTGTAGGTGTGTGTGTGGGGTGTAGGTGTGTGTGTGGGGTGTAGGTGTGTGTGTGGGGTGTAGGCGTGTGTGTGGGGTGTAGGCGTGTGTGTGGGGTGTAGGCGTGTGTGTGGGGTGTAGGCGTGTGTGTGGGGTGTAGGGGTGTGTGTGTGTGTGGGGGTGTGTGTGTGGGGTGTAGGGGTGTGTGTGTGTGTGGGGTGTAGGGGTGTGTGTGTGGGTGTAGGGGTGTGTGTGTGGGTGTAGGGGTGTGGGTGTAGGGGTGTGTGTGTGGGTGTAGGGGTGTGTGTGTGGGTGTAGGGGTGTGTGTGTGGGTGTAGGGGTGTGTGTGTGGGTGTAGGGGTGTGTGTGTGGGTGTGTGTGGGTGTGGGGGTGTTGGGGTGTGGGGGTGTTGGGGTGTGGGTGTGGGGGTGTAGGTGTAGGTGTGGGTGTGGGGGTGTAGGTGTAGGTGTGGGTGTGGGGGTGTAGGTGTGTGTGTGGGGGTGTAGGGGTGGGTGTGGGGGTGTAGGTGTGTGTGTGTGGGGGTGTAGGTGTATGTTAGAAAAGGTAGACAGACCGGGAGGGTCGGCCGGGGTCAGGAGGAGAGGTCTCCGGGGAGAGCCGTCTCCAGCGATCGTACAGACAAGTAACTTCCCCCCCACAGACAGATATCACACACGGATAAGGTTCAGCGTTCTTTATAAGCACTTATTTAAGGTACGGTTGAATGGTACAAGGAGGTCTGGACTCAGGGGTCCCCTCGATTAGAGTCTCGCAAGGTAGGGAAGGGGGTAGCGGGGCAGTCTATTTACCAATCAGGTAGTTCTGATGATGATGAGCTCACAATCCTCGAGCTTGGTGGTTAGGTGGTACGGGCCGCGGCAGCGCCAGCAGGTCCCGGTGTGGATGGTCGATACAACGGGCCGCGGCAGCGCCAGCAGGTCCCCGGAAGATATACGGTCCGCGGCAGCGCCAGCAGGTCCCGGTGAGGATGGTCGTTACAACGGGCCGCGGCAGCGCCAGCAGGTCCCCGGAAGATATACGGTCCGCGGCAGCGCCAGCAGCTCCCGGTGAGGATGGTCGTTACAACGGGCCGCGGCAGCGCCAGCAGGTCCCCGGAAGATATACGGTCCGCGGCAGCGCCAGCAGGTCCCGGTGAGGATGGTCGTTACAACGGGCCGCGGCAGCGCCAGCAGGTCCCAGGAAGATGACTGTTGCAGAAGGCCGCGGCAGCGCCAGCAGGCAGGGCGATGGTTCACAAGAGCGGGCTACGGCAGCGCCAGTAGACCGTCAAGGTTGAGTTCACTCGGTGTCTCTCGACTCCAGGATACAACTGCCTTCCTGCTCCGGAGCAGCCTCAGTTATAGGGCTGGTGCCCTTTGATGTCCGGACCCTCGCACTTGGAGGTCTGAGGGTCCGGGATGAAGGTGTCCAGACACCCAGCAGGGGGTGGAGCCAGTGCCTGGGGGAGCTGGGGGCGATCGGCACCTGGCGGGGGAGAGCCCTTGACAGTTCGTTCTCCCATTGACTTGCCAAGTGGTCCGCTCACCTCCTGGGTGGATGGTGGTGCCGAGATGTCGGGGCCGGCCAGGCCCGGGGTTAGGGTCGAGGGGAGGCCATGCGGCCGCGTGGTGCAGGGCCCCAGATGGCGGCTTGACCCGGCCGGGGAAGCCGGTGGGGCTGGACCCCGTGATGAGTAGGGGTCCGAGGGCAGAGGGTCCGTCGGGAGACGGAGTACAGGTGCTTGTCGTGGGGATATGCCAGGTGGGCCGGAGTTCGGGCCCTGTCGAGCGGGGAGGGAGCAAGCCGTCTGTGAGGCCTGTCCAACATGCGTCCCCCCCAGCTGAAGGCGGGGAGAGTCACCCATCTCCTTGGGGACTCTCTTCGTCGAGGCGGAAAAAGCGGGACAGGCCATCCGCGTTGGCGTGGTCCTGGCCTGGTCGGTGCTCCACGGTGAAGTCCATTCCCTGCAGGGAAATGGACCAGCGCAAGAGTTTTGGGTTTTCCCCCCGCATCTGCATCAGCCATTGCAGGGGTCGATGGTCGGTTTGTACCCGGAAGTGGGTACCGAAGAGATAGGGTCGGAGCTTTTTGAGGGCCCACACTACTGCAAATGCCTCCCTCTCGATGGTGCTCCAACGCTGTTCTCGGGCCAGGAGACGTCGACTGATGAAGGCCACCGGCTGGTCATGACCTTCGGGGTTCAACTGAGAGAGGACGGCTCCGATGCCGTGGTCGGAGGCGTCGGTCTGCACCACAAATTCCCGACTGTAATCGGGGGCCTGGAGCACCGGGGCGGTGCACAGGGCGGCCTTCAGCTCCTCGAAGGCCGCTTGACAATCAGGAGTCCAGTTGACCCGCTTCGGTTGGTTCTTGGATGTGAGACCCGTGAGGGGCCCCACGATGCTGCCGTAGTCCTTCACGAACCGCCGGTAGTAGCCGGTGAGCCCCAGGAAGGCTCGGACTTCGGTCTGGGTGACGGGGGGCTGCCAGGACTGGATGGCAGCAATCTTAAGTTGTAGTGGGGCCACCAGCCCGCTCCCCACTTGGTGCCCAAGGTAGGTCACAGACCCTTGGCCAATCTGGCACTTGCCGGCCTTAATGGTGAGGCCGGCCCGCTGGAGGGCGTGTAGGACCTCCTGGAGGTGACGGAGGTGGTCGGACCAGTGGCGGCTGTATACAGCGATATCGTCCAGGTAGGCAGCGCTGAATTCTTCAAGTCCCGCCAAGACCTGGTTCACAAGGCGTTGGAACGTGGCGGGGGCATTCTTCATGCCAAAGGGCATGACCTTAAATTGATAGTGGCCATCGGGGGTAGAGAAGGATGACCGTTCCTGAGCCCTGGGTGTGAGGCCGATCTGCCAGTAGCCCGCCGTTAGGTCGAAGATACTAAGGTAGCGGGCGGCACCCAGCCGGTCGATCAGCTCGTCGGCTCGGGGGATGGGATGAGCGTCGGTCCGGGTGACAGCGTTCAAGCCCCGGTAGTCGACGCAGAATCTCAGTTCAGGGGCGGAGCCGGGGGCAGCGGCCTTGGGAACTAATACGACCGGACTGGCCCAGGGACTGTCCGAGGGCTCGATGACCCCGATCGTGAGCATCTTGGCCACTTCCTCCTGTATGCAGGCCCGTACCCGATCTGGTACGCGGTAGGCCCGGTGCCGGACAGGGGGACTGTCCCCGGTGTCTACGTCGTGCAGACACCAGGGGGTGACCCCGGGGGTGAGGGAGAACAGGGCAGCGAACTGCAGCAGGAGGTCCCGGCAGTCCTGGCGTTGCTCCGAAGTGAGGGCGTCAGAGAGCCGGACCCCGTCCACGGAGCCGTCCTTCTCCTGAGTCTTCAGGAGATCCGGGAGGGGCTCGGAGTCTTCTTCCGTGCCACTGTCTGTAGCCATCAAGAGGCTTAGTTCGGATCGCACAAAGTGTTGTTTGAGCCGGTTGGTGTGGAGGACCCGAAGGGGGTTCCGGGAGGACCCCATGTCGATGAGGTAAGTGACGGGGCTTTTGCGCTCGACCACTTTGAAGGGCCCCGTCCACTTATCCTGCAGGGCACATGGTTCGGTGGGGGACATCACCCATACTTGCTGCCCAGGCTCGAATTCAACGGAGGAGGCATTGTGATCATACCACCTCTTCATGTCCTCCTGGCTGGCCTCGAGGTTCGCCTTGGCCATCTCCCTGAAGCGCCGGGTCTGGTTTCGTAAGGCCAGGATGTATTTGAAGACGTCTGGAGGGGTCGTGAGGGGGGCCATCTCCCAACCTTCCTTGACTAGGCTGAGGGGCCCTCGCACAGGGTGCCCGTAGAGGAGTTCAAAGGGGCTAAAACCGAGGGACTTCTGGGGAACTTCCCGGTAGGCGAAGAGGAGGCACGGGAGCAGTACATCCCACTGGCGACGGAGAGGCTCTTCCAATCCCCCAATCATCCCTTTGAGAGTGCGGTTAAAACGCTCCACTAGTCCGTTCCCTTGGGGGTGATAGGGGGTCGTGAATCTGTAGGTGACCCCGCATTGTTGCCAGAGGGACTTCATGTATTTGGATATGAAATTCGTACCTCGGTCGCTGACGACTTCTTGGGGGAAGCCTACCCGGGAGAAGATCCCCATCAGGGCCCGGCCAACCACCGGAGCGGTCACAGTCCGTAGGGGCACCGCCTCGGGGTAGCGGGTGGCATGATCCACTAGTACCAAGATGAACCTGTGTCCTTGCGCCGTGCGGGGGTCCAGAGGTCCCACAATGTCTATCCCCACCCTCTCGAACGGGGTGGTGACCACAGGGAAGGGTTGCAGAGGGGCTTTCAGCTTCCGACCACTCTTCCCGCTGGCTTGGCATGTGGGGCAAGATCGGCAGTGGTTCAGGACGTCATTCCTCATTTTCGGCCAGAAAAAGTGGGTCACCAGGCGACTGTACGTTTTGTCCTGGCCCAGGTGTCCAGCCAGGGGGACATCGTGGGCCAGGTTGAGCAGAAAGTCTCGGAAGCGGAGCGGTACCACCAGAACTCGACCGGCCCCCAGCTCGGCGATTCTTTGCTCGCTGTAGAGCAGGTCGTTATCCCAGTAGACCCAGTGGGTTCCGGTGGTGTCCCCGGCGTTTTGGGTGCTGGCTTGTTGGCGGAGTCCCTCGAGGGAGGGACAGGTCTTTTGTTCCTGGCGGAACTGTTCTTGGGTGGGCCCCCCTTCTTGCCGCCACTGAGCCAGATCCGGAAGGTCCTGGTGTTGCGCGTCTTCTTCGGTAGTCGGGTCCGGGAGGTCGGACTCGCCGTTGTCCTCTACGGGGGCAACCGGGGGCGGAGGTGCTGGCCATTCGGTTTCTTCTGATCGGGGGGCGGCACGGGCGGCCATGGATCGGGTGGTTACGCAGGCCCAGTCCGGGAGGCCCAGCATCCCCAAGTGCTCTCTTCTCTCGACGGTGGCCCACGGGGAACTCTCGAGGTCATTCCCCAGGAGGCAGTCCACGGGGGCATCGTCCCGGACCGTCACCTTCAGTAGGCCGGAGACCCCTCCCCATTCAAACGGGACGCAGGCCATCTTACACATGCTCTCAGAGTTATCCGCCGAGCGGACGGGGCAGAGAATGTTCGGCAGGATCTGCTCGGGCTTTACCAGGTGACAGCGGACGGCCGTCATGCTGGCGCCGGTGTCACGCAAGGCCTCGGCTCTCTGTCCATTAATGGTCACCCACTGACCGTATTTTCTGGTGTTGGCGGGTAGGGGAGCCCGCGGAACCATGTCTCTTCCCCCTAAGCATGCCAGGACCATGGCGGCCGGTTCCCACCCTTGCTGGGCCGGCTCATACTCTTCGGGTCCCTCCGATGATTGCTCTTCCCCGAGGGCAGCGGCAGCTACCTGGCGGGGCTTGGGTGTTTGGTTCTGCGGGCAGCTCGGGTCATTGGCGTAGTGGCCGACTCGCTGGCATCGGTGGCACGTGACGTTGGCCCGGAACCCAGGACGCAACGGGGGGTTGCTCCGGCCGGCCGGAGGCGGGGTGCTGGCCACGGGGGTTGCCGGCAAGGCGTCTCTCCCTCGCCCCTGGCCTCCTCCTCCACCCCGAGGACGGTGCTGGCTTTGGTTGCTTCGATTCTGCTCGTGTGGCCCTCTCCGGCCCACTCGGGTGCTTTCCCATCGGTCAGCTTCGGCGGCGAGCTGCCGGGGGTCAGTCAGCTTACTGTCGAGTAGGTGCTGCCTGAGCTCGACGAAACAGTTGTTTGACAGGTGCTCCCATACCATAAGGTTGAAGAGTTGTTCGTAGGTGGTGACCTGACTTCCCTTGATCCAACCCTCGAAGGCCCGGCTGAAATAGTTCACGTATTCTACCCAAGTTGTACCTGGGATCCGGGTGCAGTCTCGGAACCTCTGGCGGTACATCTCGGGCGTGAGGCCGTAGCGGGCGAGGAGGGCAGCCTTCATGTGGTCGTAGGACGACATTTGGTGATCGGGGAGCTGTAGTAGGGCATCGCGACCCTCGTTGATAAATCTCCCCCAAAGTCCGGCTCCCCAATCACTCCGGTCGATCCGGTGGGAGGTCATTGCGATCTCATAGGCTTTAAACCACTGTTGTATGTCGTCTTCTCGGACATACTCGCGGACCACATCCTTGGGGATGTGAACTTTTTTCTCAATTGGCCCCGGGGTGTGTGGTCGCTCAGGCACCCCTAGTTCCTTATTCTGTTTGCGCAGTTCTATTTCCGCCAGTCGGCGCTCGTGCTCGAGCGTTATTTTTTTCTCTTCCAGCTCTCTCTGTCTCTGCTTTTCTTCTCGTTCCTCTCGAAGCCGCATATGCTCGAGGTTGAGTTTCTGTTCAGCTAACTTGAGTTCCCCATCCATCTTGAGTCGTGCCATCTCTAATTCGTGTAATCTGACTCTGTCTCTTTCTCGTATCTCCTCCTGCGAGAGGCCCGTTCCCCGCTCCTCGGGAGCCGTGGCGTTCCCCTCTGGTGTGATGCTGTTTTGGTCTGGTGTGACGCTGCTTTGGTTGGAGGATCCTGCGACCCCAGTTTCTGTCCATGACTCAAGAGCGCGCTTTAGATCATCCTTGGTACTCAGGCCGGTGGTAGCAATGCCAAGTTCTATGCAAAATTGTCTCAGTTCGCGGTGGTTGTATTCTTCTAATTTCTCCATTTGGAACTTCTCGGTGGAGCTGCTATCTTTGGTCGACATCGTGTTTTGTCGTGGGGTGAGCTACTCTCTGTACGATTACGCGTTGATTCGGATCGCGCCGCTGGCCACCAATGTTAGAAAAGGTAGACGGACCGGGAGGGTCGGCCGGGGTCAGGAGGAGAGGTCTCCGGGGAGAGCCGTCTCCAGCGATCGTACAGACAAGTAACTTCCCCCCCACAGACAGATACCACACACGGATAAGGTTCAGCGTTCTTTATAAGCACTTATTTAAGGTACGGTTGAATGGTACAAGGAGGTCTGGACTCAGGGGTCCCCTCGATTAGTCTCGCAAGGTAGGGAAGGGGGTAGCGGGGCAGTCTATTTACCAATCAGGTAGTTCTGATGAGATGATGATAAGCTCACAATCCTCGAGCTTGGTGGTTAGGTGGTACGGGCCGCGGCAGCGCCAGCAGGTCCCGGTGTGGATGGTCGATACAACGGGCCGCGGCAGCGCCAGCAGGTCCCCGGAAGATATACGGTCCGCGGCAGCGCCAGCAGGTCCCGGTGAGGATGGTCGTTACAACGGGCCGCGGCAGCGCCAGCAGGTCCCCGGAAGATATACGGTCCGCGGCAGCGCCAGCAGGTCCCGGTGAGGATGGTCGTTACAACGGGCCGCGGCAGCGCCAGCAGGTCCCCGGAAGATATACGGTCCGCGGCAGCGCCAGCAGGTCCCGGTGAGGATGGTCGTTACAACGGGCCGCGGCAGCGCCAGCAGGTCCCAGGAAGATGACTGTTGCAGAAGGCCGCGGCAGCGCCAGCAGGCAGGGCGATGGTTCACAAGAGCGGGCTACGGCAGCGCCAGTAGACCGTCAAGGTTGAGTTCACTCGGTGTCTCTCGACTCCAGGATACAACTGCCTTCCTGCTCCGGAGCTGCCTCAGTTATAGGGCTGGTGCCCTTTGATGTCCGGACCCTCGCACTTGGAGGTCGGAGGGTCCGGGATGAAGGTGTCCAGACACCCAGCAGGGGGTGGAGCCAGTGCCTGGGGGAGCTGGGGGCGATCGGCACCTGGCGGGGGAGAGCCCTTGACAGTTCGTTCTCCCATTGACTTGCCAAGTGGTCCGCTCACCTCCTGGGTGGATGGTGGTGCCGAGATGTCGGGGCCGGCCAGGCCCGGGGTTAGGGTCGAGGGGAGGCCATGCGGCCGCGTGGTGCAGGGCCCCAGATGGCGGCTTGACCCGGCCGGGGAAGCCGGTGGGGCTGGACCCCGTGATGAGTAGGGGTCCGAGGGCAGAGGATCCGTCGGGAGACGGAGTACAGGTGCTTGTCGTGGGGATATGCCAGGTGGGCCGGAGTTCGGGCCCTGTCGAGCGGGGAGGGAGCAAGCCGTCTGTGAGGCCTGTCCAACAGTGTAGATATTCAGAATTAAATAAACCACCCAATAGTAATTAATAAACCAACGTTTGGCCTGTGCTTTGTTTTAAACAAGAAGCTACTATTTGCACATATCCCAGCAATGAACACCGGTATCGGAGGCCGTTTGCTGTTCTGTAAACAAGTATTTTTTGAGAAGCGTTATGGCAAATGCTCTCTCCCCTAAAAAATGGGTCCCCTCCCCCCACAGTGATAGTTTCTGTCCTTTAAGTTTTGTTAGTGCAACAATAGCATGCATTGTTCGATGGTCGACCGAAGCAGTGCCTCTCCAGATGGGGGTGCATGTTATGCCCCATTGAGTTGAAATCGAAGTGGCTCTGCCCCAGCACATCTGACATGGTCAGGGCTGGACTGGGAACCACAAACGGCCCTGGCAACGTGCTCGGCCGGCCCCCTCCACCCCCCCCAAGAGGCGGGGGGGTGTGCTGCTGAGCTCTTTGCCAGGGCCGGTTTTCGGCCGATTTTGTTACAGGGCCGATTTTGCAGCTATGCAGCAAAAACTGCCCTGTAACAAAAAACGGCCCCCAGGGGCCCAAAATCGGCCCCCACCCATGCGGCGCACCGGGGGATTGCCCGGTGCCCGCTACGGCCAGTCCGGCCCTGGACATGGTTGCGCCTGGTTCACATTGCTTCGAGTCTTTGGTGGGCTATTCACAAACCCACCACCCAAACAAGCTAGGTTCCAAATCTGGGGCACTGTGTTTTATAGTTCACAGTGGTGACTAGTTTGATTTGCTTGGCATTCCTTTTGACAGAGGGGTTACCTGCTTTATCACAGTGCCTCTTCCAGCGCACTGGTTCTTTGTTAGAAGCTGACAGATGCAAGTCAGGATTCCCTAGCACACTGATGCCTTTCAGTGCTTGGTCACTTGTGCCGAGCATGGGCTGTTTTGGGCCTTATCCCTACAGCAGTGCTATGAAAACATTTCCCTGCGCCGTTGCACATGGGTTTAAATTATTCTACCTCTATTCCTTTGCAATCATTTTCCTTCTAAGCAGTGCTTTCCTCATGCAAAGGAGCCTGCAATGCCCTCCTTGGGCAGTTGGTCAGTCCCCTCTCTCTCTCTCTGAGTTTAAGGTAACTTCTTCTGGCAGGCTGGTAGAACATCCTAGTTTTTTTGGTCCTGAATCTGGGAAGGGGATTCTTCATCACAAGTGGTGAGGAGGTCCCAGAATCTGGTAGTGAAATCTTGGCATACCAGCTCAAGGTTTCTGACCTATCCCAACCCAGAAACCTGTTTTGGGAAGTTTAGCCTTTTGCTTATTCCACTCAGAGGACCAACAATTATCTTTATTTTCAGCTGTTACAGGGGAGATGGTGTGGAGCTGGCAGTTTCCTGTCAGACACCAAAACAAGGCGGCAAAAGAGAGAAACTGTCCCAAATCTGTTAACCTGTTCCAGTGAACAATGGGTGGGGAAGAGAAACTTTTAAAAGGCCCTGTATCTCTTCCCTTCCAGACCAAAAAGTCTCACCTACTCTGAATGATCTCTGAATGTTCTTGAGGAACCCTGCAATTCCCATTGCTGTCTGGGCTCCAAGGCCAAGATAGCTACATAATGTGTGTGGCATCTCCAGAATTAATAAAGCACTGCTTAAATAAATCCGGGAACTCAAATTGGATAAAACATTTTGTTTGCAGTTGGTGATTCTAGATGGAGAGCATGTTTTTACTAAGGGACCACTTAGTGGCTACTCACTTCAGCAAGAGCAGTTTGTGCAGACAACAGTACTCTGTATTCTATCAGTAGTTATTTTTTTTTTACTCTGTGCACTGGGACTATGCTAACCAGAAAACCATGTGCTCTGATCCTTAAAACATGTCGAAATTGACTATACTCCCAATTGGCAATTTAACTTGCATACAAGTCCCTAGCATATGGTACAAAGAGTACCCAGGGCCTGTAAGTTAACTAGTGGACAACAGCACCCTTTGTGCCAGCCACACTGGCAGTGCAAACATGACTCCAGGCCTACCACTAAAGCTGTACAGCTTTAAAACTGCATATTCAATCAGTCAAAGAATACTTTTTTGACAGGCCTAAACTGTCCTTGTAAATATTTAGTCCCCTCTAAGTAAACCTTATTACCCATAAGGCATGGTGCATGGTATGTTTAAGTAGGACATGTACACGCTTAATGTTAAACACATACTTATAGTGACAAGCCCCCTAAAGCGATTTTCACTATTGCAGGGTTAGTAGTTCCATAGGTAAGCTTTGGGATACCATAATACCCTTTAAAAATGTATCTCCACCTAAGAAACAGCTGTGCAGTTAATTTGTGGACTATTTAAAAGTAAATTGTGCTTGTAATAAAATCTGAGTTCTAAGAAGGTTTTTTCGAAAAGACAGTTTTGGAAAGTCACCTTTTCCCTGCCAAAAGACTGTAGAGGCCCATTTGCATGAACTTCCAACTATCACCAGGAGCTTAATAGCACCTTGATGAGGTGTGACCTTGCTTCCAGAGCTGAGACAAAGGCTTTGGGTGTGAAGAGTTGTTTTGTTCCTTTGGTTGTACCCAGGAACTTAATTAACCTCAAAGAGACCTACCCTGTCACAGGCAGCTGTAGCTAACACCTGAGCCTACTTCATTCATTATCTCTCTTAACCAGACACCAATCCCAGTGGGAGAAGAGAAGCCCTCAAAACTAGTTTTGAGTGTCCACAGAGGAGAACTTGCTCCTTTACCTCTTGGGTGGGTGCAGGAGCTCAGCTCAGAGAAATATTCTGCTATCTTGGATTCAGATAGAGAGAGGCACTGCAGGATTGTTTGCAATAGGGCACACAGGAACTGTTTTGAAAAAGGGTAGAGCTACCCCGGGAGCTTTTCTTCCCTATTTGTTAGGAAGGGGCCTAGAAATCACTCCCACACCATAAAATGCTGCTGTTGAGACCCCCGAGGAGACATGAAAGGTTGGACCTGCTGCCACTACTACCCAGGACAAAGAAGTGGACTCTAGGGACAGTTATCTGACCTCCTGATGAGCTACAGGGACACAACAAACTACAAGAAACCCTTTTCCTGAGGAGTCCAGCTGACTTGTTCCAGCTGGACCTGACTTGGACCCTGATGCGTATGGCTTTTCCTGAAATGAATCTGGACTCCCAAGTGGTGTTCATATAGTTCCGGGACCCTTGACTGTGTCAAAGTGTACCCTTCCGAACATATTGAGAAATCTGTGACTTAAAAACGTATTGGTTCCAAAGCCTTCCAGAGGACCGAGGAAAAAACTGTCCTGTCAATCTGACAAAGATGTTGCCACTGGGCCAAAAATTCAGGCTGCTCTCACTCTGAGCTTCTCTGCAGCAGCAAATCTGTTTCAGCGGCAGGATGCAGAGAAAATATCGGACCTTGTGGAGCCTAGTTGGCTACAACTTGAAGACATGCTCCACTTGAGGAATCTGAGCTCAAAATAAGTGACTAAGTCTGAGCATAGAAATCTTCACAGTGAGAAGGCGACAAACGTATCCAGTCTGCAAGGGGCCTTCATTGGACACAAATGAAACATTTCTTCCACTTGGTGCTTTTCAACCAATGTTTGTGGCTTCACTAAGATGTCATCAGATGCTGTCCGGCCTTGTAGAGCCCTTCTTTGCCACAACCTGCTTCCTTGCACCTCAGAAGTTTTTTGACTTCCATTTCTGAGACTGTCCGATGGTAATATATTAACCCAGGTTAAACCTGGTTACTGTTTCCGACCACCACTCCATTGTAGTAGGCTTTAAATTGTGCCTATGTACCAGTCCAGGGCAACCAGATGACCGCAGTTGGCGCTTAGCACTTTTTGGTGCTTTTTTTTTAAGAGTGCAGAGCTCCGATTCTGCTTACTGGATTTTTTTTCATTTGTCATTTTGTTCATTAAATATCTGTTTTCATAAACTGAAGTGGGATTTTTACTATGTTTTCAACTTTTAACTGATTTAGTACTTCTGAAATCTTTACGCTTTTTTAAAGAAGGTAACCCGGTCTCCTCTGGCATATCTACCAGTGGATGAACGTAGGTTTAAATGGCTAAAACGTTTAATGGGCACATAGTGAACTTATTATTCAATCCACCCAAACTAATAATCCACTTTCTCACACAAGTGCATATGTTGACCTTGGATATTCCTTTTGAGCTACTAAAAACAAAAAAGCAAGTGGGGACTATATGCACTATGCTTGATGTTTGTTTTGCCTTTTGATTGATGCTTACATGGTGTTAGGCTACTTTTTTTATGTTGAGATGAGAACTGGCATCTGCAGTCTTGAGGGAATCTTTCTAACAAAAGCTGTCCTAGAACGGCAGACTTCCTCTGTAGTCTCCGCCTTGGGTCCTTTACTTACAAGTGACCACAATCATCATGTCTGAAAATTGGGCAGATAGACTTTGCAATGCTGATGGCAAATAAGGGGGCCTAAGGGTTTATTTATCTTACCTACTGGCTTGTCCAGACAGCAAGAGGATTTGTCAAGTGATACAGTTCAATATTTCTTTATTATTTAAGGAATTGCTGAATTGGAATTCTCTTCAAGCAAAAGAGAGGCCAAAATCCTGATCACTGTTGATCTATGTGGCGCAAGTTGAGGATATGTAATTTGTGAAGCAGGCATGCCAGAATTGAGTCCCATTATGAAACTTGTGCTGTGTATCAAGAAACCAAAATGCCAAACGCCATATAATCCAGAGATTCAGAGCCAATATAAGTGTTGCCTTGCAAATCTGGGCTGATTCTGTAGCCCAAAACATTGCTTTGGAACTCTGATCTTTTATTGATGATTTTGTGCATTTGTTGCCATCAACCTGAAATATGAATAAGGGAAATAGATTGAGCTTTACCATGACTGAATTCAGATTTGTTATCCTTCTATCACAATATGTCCTGGCTACAACCTTGGAGTGAATTATGGAAAATAAACGTATGGTCTTAATGACCAACTAAAAAAAAACATCTGTGAAAGATTTAAGTCTAGGATGTGATTTGAATGTCTTTGTACTTTGGTGTTTAGAATCTGAATGCTAGGCTGTTGGTTAAAGAAGCCACCGTCTTCATGTGATTGAGTACCCACAGGATCCAAATAGTCTGGCTGCAAAAGTAAATTGGTTTCTTTGAGAACTCTGCCATCATTGATCGCTGATGTTGCAGAGCAAGGCCTTCAAGAAAGCATTTGCAATGCAATCAAGATTTGAAAAAAATATTGTCTACGGGGGCTAGTGGAAGACAAATTCTGTGGACTGAAATCTAGATCATGCTAAAGTGATTCTGGTATTTTACTGACCTCTGCTGGTCGTTTTCTATCAAAGTTAAATAGAGGCAGTTGCCTGAAAATTAAACAAAATAAAGTACCTCAGCAGAAAGCAATTCTGGTATTTTACTGACCTCTGCTGGTCGTTTCCCATCAAGACAGTTGAATAGAGGCAGTTGAACAAAAAAAAAGTCCTAGGGCTGATCCCCAGAGGACACAAAGTACATGCACATATAGGTATATACTAAAGTATATAAAAGAGGTCTTGAATGCTCGACCTAAAAATGCACGTGGTGCATGTGCAATAACTGAAAATTCTGAGTGGGGAAAGTAACAGAGAATCTATGGAGGAATACGGCAGAGGGATGGATATTCTTTCAGGTACACCCGACCAAGCCTATATGAATGTGACACAATAGCCACATAAGATTTAATTGTTGAAACAAAAAATATGGACAGTACACCTGCCTTGGTGTGTCACCTGTCAGTTCTACACCCTCCAGGGCTGTCCTCCCAGGGCTGTCCTCTGATAAGCTGTGCTCTCATCTATAACCTAACCATTGGAAACCTCATTACTTGCGCATGAACCCCACCTGTAAGAAGGATAACTCCAGCCTGTTAAGATTCATTCTATCTGAATTAATCTGTATTGCATCTTTCAACATAATGGAAATCTAGATTGCGTAGTCTGCTGTCCCTCCAGTTTTTTCTCTGATATACACAAAAATGAGCTCTGCATTCCGGTTTATTGAATAGCAAAGGCCAGTGCCATTGCAGTGTCATTTCGAACGGCTGGGTCACTTGTCACAAGGTTAGGTCATGTGTTCAAGAGCAATGTTGTTGTTAGGGTTAACCTTCAACTTATAAGCCATTGAGGAGCCGTGTCCTTGGTAGGACCTCTACTGGACATCACTCTCTAAAGGCAATCCCCTCCTCACAGGACCCACTGCTCTTGGGTTTGGCAGAAGCTGGTGCACAAGGTGAGTGGCGTGGTTCTCCTGGGTGATGTCTCCTCACCCAGCATGGGAAATTGGCCGACCTGTAGTCCCCCAGTCCTGGCCATGACAGGCAGGACAAGTGCTGAGCTTCTCTACACTGATTTACAGCTTCAGTGTGACAATTTGGGAGTCTCTAGCTCTGCTTTTTTTAATCCATGTCCATACACATTTCTGATTTAGTTTCTCTTTGAAGTTCATGTTCAAGAGGTTTCCCACTTTTAAGTACCCACTCGTACTTTTACTCCAGAGTGCAATCTACCACAGCAACACAGTTTCCATTCTTGATCACACCCACCACAGGCCATGGGACCGATTAGAGAATCACATCTGGATGTCAGCCTTAGTGAGCTGTTCATCAAAAGGTTGCCAAAGGGCCCTGGCCCTACTCCTTTGTGATTCCATTATCAGTCCCGTCTCCTTGCTCAGATGTACTCAGACCCCTTTGACCAGTGATCTTCTTTCAGAAACAAAGAGCTCCTATTTCCTCTGTCTCTCCCACCCAGCTCTCAGGATTGCAGCAATATAAAAATGTCTGAGGGAAATGTCTTACTCTTGCAAGCCCAGGGCCTCCCAAAATGTAACCCATTGTCTTCCATGCATTGGGCCCATTGCAAGCATGCACACACTACTGTACACACGTATGCAGCCTCCAATGTATTATCCCCTCGCAATGTCATCCATACATCCCAGCGAACTCCTCCACCGCAGCAAACTAACTCCAGTATGCGGTAGCAGCTGATAGGCCCACAAATGGCACCACCCCACAGGTAACAATGCACACTATTTCCAAATGTACTGTACCTTCACAGAGGCACAAGTTTTCCCAGCACACACTCCCCACACTTGCTATTCCTTAAAGCACTAACTTCTTGAAGGTACACATGTATCCCGGTACACATGTATCCCATCGCACTTATGCAACCATGCACACTATCTTCTGATGGACTGTACCTTCGTACAGGCACACATACATCCAAGTGCTGCACTCAGTCCATTACAGGTCAAAGATGGGTTGAGCACACAGCAGCTGAACTTTACCAGTGGCACTGGAGGTGACACTCCCATGACACATGTAAAAAGGTCTGTTAACTCTACTGATCACTAAAAACCAGCTATGCTGCAAGCACTGCGCTCGTACTGCTTAGATCCCGGTGTAATGCTTTGGGCACCTAAGCAGACCGCAGTCCATAAGACAGGCCTAGGTCCTAGGTCATAGCACACCTGCATGATCCATGTTTGCTCATGACCAAACATTGTTACCAAGAATCCAGATATCACCAGAGCTGGGGCACTCTGGGCTCGGTTATACCTCTTTTACCATGTAAGGGAGTTTTCTGTCCCAACAGTGACCAAGGGGCCATCCACACAAATGGAGAACACAAAATGATGGGAACAAATGGTAAGCACTACTGCATAGATATTAGAAAGGTAAGGGAGGAACAGGGTCAAGACTGTGTTGCATGTAGCTTGGTCCAAACTGAGGTGGCATGGTGTTCAAAATAATGATGGACTAAGATGTGCCCGAGTAATTACGAGTGGCTGAGATTAATTCAAGCATTTTGTATATTTTACTAGTGGGCCTGCAGCACTCATTGTGCCATCCACTAAAGGAGCACTTTAAAACATGCCACATGCTTACCATGTAAGGCTGTAGTGCATTGTTAAATTGAACACGCACACACCCACACCCACCACCCACCACCCCCCCCCCCCTTCAGTACACTCCTGGACCTGTGGAAGATTCAAAAGGACTGCCCTGCTGCCTGAAGAACTGCATTGCTGCTTGGAGGAAAACTAGATCAGCTCCTTGAACCCAAAATGCCAGAGAGACTCCAAGGGCTAGTTGGCTGCCTCTTGTGTGAGCTACAGGGACATAAGATTCGAAGGCCTTAAACCCTGCTTCTGCCCTGGAGTGGGCCCTAACCCCCCCCGCCCCCCCATGGTATCCCAGGACCTGGACCCTTGAAAGTGGTGTTGGTGGTACTGCTTCAGCTGATTCCTAAAAGCCAGGACCTAAATGTTTTAACTGAAATTTCCTGGAGAACTGAAAGAAGAGCTCAACCAACCTGCCAGCCAATGGGCGCAAGGTGCATTGCTAGTCAATCTGACTTCACTGTAGCTCCTGCCACTTTTGTCTCCGCAGCAGCAAATCCTGTTCAGCAGAACCTCCTGGCAAAAGGTTTTCAACCTTGTGGAGCCCTCTTCTGCTACGTCCTGCAGCTTTGGTAGTCTGATTCCTCCAGCAGGGCAAAGAGTGGTCCAACTCCGAAGGTAACATGTTTTATTGGACTCTGGCAACTGGCTGCCATGAACGACTAATCTCCTCTGCCTGAAAATCTAGCTGTTTTCACCCAGAGCTCTTCCTGCCATCTTCAACAGCTTCACCGACACTTGGTCCAGAAGCTCCCCGGTGTCGATGGCTCCTACTCTGACACAGCCTGCTGCCTTGCTCCCCTGAAGTCCGAAGGTAAGCTTCAACTGGCCCAATCCACCCCTGTTTGGGAACTGCGCTACACAGTGTCAGCCTTAACCTTTGACATAGACCTGGTCTTGCGTGTCCAGTTACCCACAGTTGGTTCTTTGATCATTTAGGTGCTAGATTTCACTAAAAACTTTACAAATTCAAAACTCTGGTTCTACTGTTTGGATTGTTGTGCTTTTGGTGTCATTTTATAATAATGTTCTCTATTAATATTTTTTGCTTCTTGAGATGTTTTCACTTTTTTACTGTTGGTGTGCTGCATAAATACTTTACACATTACCTCGAAATTGGGCCTGAATGATTTTGTGCTAAGCCCAAGTTAATTTAGCGACTTTAGTGTCTGACCTTGACCAGGATTGTGGTTGTTACCTGAGTGGGGTGACCCCTCCCCACCACCGGTAAGCCATTTTATATAGAAAATATCTTGACGGCAGTGGGATATTGGAGTATTTGTTTCCTATGCCTCGGAAAAAAGTGCCAAGCCTGCACACCAACAGGGGGACAAACAGGTGTTTACTGTACATTTTGAAAGAATAATTGGAGAGAATCACAAATTTAAAAAATTCAACCTCTCGCTAGGTCATGCCAGATTTCTTTATCAAGCTCTCCTATATTGTTTTATGATTATAATCCTTTAAACCGCTGTGTGCAAGAATTCCAAATTTTCCATATACTATACAATAATGTGTGGGGTAGGGGTGCATATCCATAGCATAGGAATGCACAACTACATTGACAAACCTGCATCTTCATTTTAATTATGCATGGATTAGAATCCCTCTGTCGGTGATGGGATATGATTGTGTTGATTTTGAGGAAATGTCCATGGCACAGAATCGGGCTTTTCCAACTTAAAGTGGCTTTGTTTTGCGGTCTTCTGTACAAGTAACGCATCTAATAAAGATTTTGAAAATGTCCTCTTATCCAGATGATTTTACAGTAAATCTATTTGAAATGTTATCCCTGGTTATAGTACAAACACTGCTTTTGAGTGTCACTGTTTATGAATTCTTATATTTGCCCATTACCAAATTGTCACATGACAGTCTGTCTTTGAGTTTTGACTTTGTTGGGTCATAGATCACTAGGGAAAATCACTACAGGGTATGACTAATGCTTCATGCTCATTCAGGCAAAGCAGTCTTTTCATTTTTTATGTCTTTTGCCGATGCCACAATATTCCTCTGCTCCTTGATGTGTTCTGTCAGTTATGCATCTTTTTGATTTTAGCCTGGTACCTTGCTGTTGGAATGAAGTTTAGTCACAAACATTGCAACTTGCAAAGATTGGTGGATTTGAAGTGCTTAAGGGATATACTTTTGGGTTAATTCTGACCTAAAATGGCAGTGTGAAGAAACAAATATAATGATACGAAAATGCATATGCTGATATCGTTGGTATAGTGGATGAACTTGGTCAATCAGTCAAATGACTCCAGAGTTCATTGCTTTAGTAACTGGTGGGAAGGTGTCAACAAATAGGCTTTGGAGCTGCTGATTGTCGCATATGTCTATTTTGTGCACACAAACATTCAAGATAAGTACACCATTTGCATCACTGTCATAGGATAGGGCAAAGTACAGACATTGTTAATGTTTGTCAAAATGTCACTTAATTTCAGTGGCTAAGTGCATGTTGCTTTTCACCTAGCCTGTACCACAGTTCAGTATTAATCCCCAGCAGATTTAATATGTACACTCATTTTTATAGATAAAATAGGTAGGTTTTCAAGGATTTGCAAATTGTCTTTTTTAACAGCAAACACCAGCACTGAAGCACAATGTATCTGGGATATTTGTATGACTTGGTTTATACAGTAGTAGTAAAAATGCCTTGAAATGCTCTGCTGTGATTTGTAACTCACACATTTTCATAGCATCGTACATCTGTCGGGCATTGTGACGATCCTGTGTTAAAACCCTTGTAGCTAAGTCAACCCCTCCCTCAACCAAGGTGGTGTGCCTGACTGCTGCAGAAATGGGCAGGTTAGTCATTATTGAGAAACCAGATACTGACCCCAACAACAACTGTCCGTTTTACAGCATTCCTTTCTAGCAAGTGTGTGAGAGTTGTGTTGTAAGACAACTAAACAAATAGATCAAATAAAACGACCTCGATGACCATTGGTCAGGTTTTGGATTTGACTGCAGCACTTGGAGCATGATGCAAAAATGATATGATGATCTACGCATCAAGGACAATGGTAAATCCGTTCTCTTCATACTCCTAAACACGGTCTCCTCCTTTCTAAGAGTTCAAGAAGATCAGATGGGACTCCAAGGCACAGTCCTGAGCAGGCTTAAGTCCGATCTCACAAACCACTCACAGCAGGTAGAGAGGGGTTGGCAAGAGAGGCGGATTGCTCTAACACATCAATAAGTAACCCAAGGTTCTATCTGCTCACCTACACTATTCAATCTGTATTTGGAACTCCTATGCTCCCACCTGGAAAATTCAAAAATTTCTCTACAAGATGACTGTCAACTGTTTTGAAATTCTCCCCTCTGGAAGATTAAGCAAACTTGTCAAAAACTGTTAGTGATCTTCAGTCCTAAGTCACCCCACCTCAGATTGCACACCCAAAAAACCGAGTTCCTTCTACTCTTTCTGCACTGCACTCAATCTGTATAATCCTGGTTACACTCCTTAAACCTACTTGACTGCAACACATCAATTATAGAAAGTTTTAAATACTTGGGCTTTACACTTGATAAATACCTTTATCTAAAAGCTCCAATCCACATTCCATGCAGATGTGACAGATGCCCCTTTCCAAATCGGTCTCTTTTGTGCAAGGTTAAGAAGTTAATTACTGCAGATTGCTTCATAATGTCAATTCAATCTGTAGTCTTCTCTAAATAGGACTTTGGCAACTCACTACTAACTGATATAAAACAAGTTACTTACCTGTACACTGTGGTTCTCCAGTATTGATATCTTTGATAGAATCACATGCTTGAATCTTCCCCCGTCGTCACTATGGGAGTCCCACTTATGGCTGACACAATAGCCAAGAGGAAATCCACCTTCCAAGAAAGGAACTTCAATTCACATTTGTGTACTGGTTCAAAAGGAGGACACATTAGCTGTGACAGGACTGTCTTTAATTGCCAGAGTACTGGAGGAGGTTTAACAGGCGAAAAAGCTCTAAACTGTCCCTTCATGAATCCTTTGAGTTAATTAGACCACAGGGAAGCTTGCTCTGAACACCTTCTATATCTAGAAGTTGAAGCAAGATTATCTTTTATGGAAGAGTGAGAAAGTTCTGATTTGGCTAGGTGCAAGAGATAAGGCAGCACCTGCTCTGGAGACAATAAAAAAGGTTGAAATGCTTGAGAGAGATACCATGCACAGAATCTCTTCCATTTAGCGTGGAAGGAGCTCGAGACTTCTGTAATATCACAGAACACTCCTCGGAAATACTCACATTTCCAAATTCAACATGGTGATGAGCCAAGCCGACAAATGGAGAGAGCGTATTAGTGGATGAACCACATGGCCCTGTTTCATGCAGAGAAGTTCCTCCATTGGAGGAAAGAGAATCAGAGAACACTCTGATAGGCAATGCATCTTGGTGTACCAGAATTGTCTTGCCCATCCAGGAGCAAGGAGCAATGAGAATGAGCCGACATGACTCTTACTTTATTTTTTGAAGTACTCGAGGAATGAGTGGAAGCTGGGGAAATATGTAGACTAACATCCCTGTCCAAGGAAACTGGAAGGCATCCCCATACGATTTTGGATGAGGAGTCCTGCTTGCGAAAAGAGGACACTTTTTGTTGAGGAACATAGCAAACTGATCTAATGTTGGGTAACCCCAGGATTGGAAGACCACCTGCAAGTGTTGATCGTTGAACTCCCATTTGTGACATTAAACACCCTGCTGAGAGGGTCTGCCTTCTCCTTGAGGACATCTGGGATGTGCTCCAATAGTAAAGACATGCGGTTGGCAAGTAGCCATTCCCAAATCTGTTGAGCAAGGAGGGAAAGCGCTCAAGATCTCGTGCAGCCTTGCTTTCGGAGGTAAAACATTGTTGTAGTATTGTCCATCCTGATGAGTTCTGACTAAACCTTGATCTGAAGCAGCAAGGCTTTCAGACCCAGGAATACTGCCTTGAGTTCTAGAAGGTTTGTGACACTCTTGAGTACTGTTTGTACCACTTGCCGTGAACCTGTAATTCTTGATGGTGAGCCTCTCCCATCTGTCCATTGACGCATCCGAGGTCATCACAAGCTGCGGTACAGAGTGAATGAAAGAGACCTTGCGAATGGTTTTCCTTAACCATCCACCAGGCCATTGCGGCTTTCATTGCTGCTGAAACATGAACCTTGTCGTTGAATGAACCTTGAGACTGAATCTACTGCGCATAGAACCTCTCCTGCAGCACTCTCATGCGGAGACGGCAATTGGGGTTTAGTGGGATGCAAGAGGACATCATCCCCAGCATGGACTTGTACTGTCTCACAGAAACAAACTTTTTTTGTTGAAAAAAGCTTTGTCGTACCTCGAATCCTCAATATTCTCTCTAGAGTGGGAAAGGCCTTGCTGAGATCCATGTTGAGATGCACACCCAGAAAAATCTGCGATTTTGTCTGGAATAATTGACAATTTTTCCAGATTGATGCGAGACTGAGACTGGAAGAGATCGCAACAGGCTCTTGTCGAAATGTTTGCTGGTTGGAAAAGTCAGAGCTTTTATGAGCCAATCGTTCAGATAGGGAAACACCTGGTGACCTGAACGTCTTAAAAAGGCTGCTATCGGTGCCATGCACTTGGTGAACACCCTCGTAGCGGATTTCAAACCGAATGGAAGCACGGAGAATGGCACCCTGCCACATCGAACCTGAGAAATTTCCGATGCGGTAGATGGATGGAAATATGAAACTAGGCGTCTAGGAAATCGAGAGAAGCCAGATAATCCTATTTTTCCATGAGAAGAAGAATCTCCTGAAGAGAGGGCAGCCTAAAGATTGTTTTTTGATGCACTTGTTCAGCATTCTGAGGTCCATGACCTGTATCCATTTTCTGTTTTCTTTTTGATGAGGAAGAAGTGAGGATTAAACCCCCGATTTTGTTGGCAGAGGGGTACTTCTCTATGGACTGTTTGAGAAGCATTTGTATCTCCTTTTTGAGATCCGGAAGGTGACGGAGCTGAACTTTCCGCGGTGTAACAGTTGGAGGATGCTGAATGAATTCCAGGGTGTGGGCATGCTGGAAGATGTCTAGAACCCATTTGTCTGAAGAAATGGAGCTCCATTTCAGAAAGAATTTTGAGTAGACTGGATCGTACCATGGGACTATGCTGGCAGGGGCCTGATGAACTTCATTGCCTCCTATTGGACTCGTGCAACTTTCCGGCAGATTCTTGCCTCTTGTGTCCTGCCAGTCTCGAATATCACTGAACAGCATTGGATTGAAAAGACTAGTAAAGCTGGCAGATATTCTGCAGATGTGGTTGGTACCACTGTTGAAATTGCGTACGTGATCAGAACTGCCCCCGCACTCTACCCCGAAAGGATTGAAAACGGCGCTGCTGGAGACCGCCTAAGGCCTTGGCTGTGTCTGCTTTTATGGATTGTAGTGTCTTGTCTAAGTGCTTACCAAACAAGCACTCCCCATCAAATGGCATGTCTTGCTTTGGCTAGAACTTCCGGATGAAATGTGGTTGTCCTTAGCCATCCCTGGTGACTCAGAACTGCTGCTGCACAAACGCATAAAATGAAACGTCCATGGCGATTTCAATGCGCTCCGAAGATGCTCTTTCTCCTTCCAACAAAATGTCTTTAGCCTCTTCTCTTCGTCTTCTTTTTTTTTTTTTTTTGTTTTGTTTAAATCATCCGGGGGATACTCCAACAGAGTAGAGATGTCCGTCAGTCATATCTCCCTAGAATGGTTCTAATGGAGGTGGCCGCCTCTAATTGAGGTGGCCGCCAATGCAGAGAAACTCTTACCAATATTGTCGAATGGCTAATGAGGCTTGCGAGCGAGTTGTCAGACTTGTATTTTTTATCCAGTTTTGGAATTGCAGTTGGAACGGAAGCAGGTGCTCTCATTAATTTCAGTCCTTGCCATGAAAAATCAACTATAGGGATTTCCCTTATGGAACGTTGGGTGCCTGGCTTAAAATCGTATAAGAATCATTCTGTTTGTTTAACCGGCATTTGCCAGTTGAAACATTTGGAGGCACGCTCCAAAAGATAATGAAATCACCCAATATCTGCAGGAGGGGAATCGGCAGAAGGAGTGATACCAGATGGTGGCATGGGAGTTATAGTCATCCCATTCATCATGGGCATCTGGTCTGTGTGTATTTCTCCTTCCTCTGTCTGTTGTTCAGCATCCTGAGTATCCTCGGTGATGACTATAGGAGGAGGGAGAATTTTTTTCTCTCGTGGATTTGCGAGTGCTTTGGCCAGGGAGAACACTAGGAACCTCTTGGTGAGGTAAAGGCCTCTGAGGAGCATTTGCGTCAAGGAATCCTCTAATAATGGCCAATCATATGGCGGGGATCCGATACCAAAGAAACTGGAAGGTTCACCGACCTAAAATGACGCTCCTCCCCATCACCATAAGGGTAATGCTCCTGGAAGGAATACGGCTGCTGCATAGAATTATTACTCTCTGCAAAAGAATATTCCCCTACTGTTGGACCCGGCCTCGTAGAATGGCCCTCCGTGCCCCCGCACCCCCGAAACCTGGTGCCTGCAGCCCAAGCACGCGGCCCAGCCGACCTTTCCCACCAGGACACCTGCACCAACCCCGGACATCCCCGTCCATGGCCCCTCTCCTTTCGGCCACCCGGGCCCGCGTGCCCACTCCCTGCAACAAGATGGCCGCCCGGCTCCAGCGCGACCCGGGCCTCGAGGCGCCACTCTGGCTGGAGGACATCACGCTTCCAGGGGATGAGAGAGGGAGGAGCAGTTTCTATCGCACCTCTGAACTCCACTGGGACGATGGGTTTCGATCGGCCCTCCGGCCTCCCTGCGGGCTGGCTCCGTGCCTGCTGGGTGTCTGAGACTCCTCCCGACCCGGCCCTGAAAGGATCAAAAGACAATAGCAGGAAACCCCGACAAACGGCCCCCAGGTGACAAGACCCCTGCCTGCGCAGACTCCGGACATCAAAGCGGGGTCGACCTATAACAAGGGGTGCTCTGAGACTGTCCGGCAGATTCGACGCTGGAACAACGAGAGCCTGCTGACGTGGTCGCGGCTCCTGGAACTGGAACCCACCTGAGCCCTGCTGAGTGACTCGCGGCTCCCTGAAGATCGTAAGACCTCCGAACTTGTACCTGAGCCCTGCTGAGTGACTCGCGGCTCCCTGAAGATCGTAAGACCTCCGAACTTGTACCTGAGCCCTGCTGAGTGACTCGCGGCTCCCTGAAGATCGTAAGACCTCCGAACTTGTACCTGAGCCCTGCTGAGTGACTCGCGGCTCCCTGAAGATCGTAAGACCTCCGAACTTGTACCTGAGCCCTGCTGAGTGACTCGCGGCTCCCCCAGACTCTCACGGTCCCGCCGGACCCCGACTCCGACCACGTATCCCCCAGCTCGAGGATTGTGAGCTGTGCGCCGGATACGTCCCTGCTTTGAACCGTTACCAGAGACAGTCCCGCTACCCCCTACCTTTCCGAGACTCTTGAGCCCGTGCTCACCTTGTACATATTTGCAGTGATACCTCTTTGATAAAGCTGGTTTCTGAGAATACCCAGTGTGGTCTCTCTGTGTCGTGTGGCGCCAGATGTACGATCCTAGTTCCGAGATTCCTCCCCCTGGGGAATCTCTCGCCAGTGCCCGGCTACAATACTACGCGGGTGGGACTCAGGGAAGTCAGGACCCCTTTCCGGGCTCCTCTGAGGTCGCCGTCTAACATTGGTGGCAAGCGACGGGATTCGGGCCCATCACCTAGAGATCGTACAGTGAACAACGGACGCACGACCAACAAAGATGGCAGAAGGAAGCGCCATGAGCTCCGCAGAAACCAACACCAACAGAATGTTCCAGGTGGAGCATCTGGAAGAATACACACACAAAGAGCTAAAACAATTTTGCAAAGAACTTAAAATAGCTACCACTGGCCTCAACACTAAGGAAGACTTGCAGAAAGCACTGAAAACTTGGGTGGAGACCGGGGCATCCCGCCCGGAAGGCACGGGGGAGCGCCCCGACGAAACCGAACCCCCTCCAAGTGAAAGCAGCGACAATCAGGTGCAAGGCCTTGTACCAGACGGGGGCCTATCCCCGGGAGAACTCGCGGACAGAGAGAGACGCCGCAGTCATGAACTCGAGTTAGCCAAACTCAAAATCGAGGGCGAATTGAAGTTAGCGGAGAAAAAGCTAGCGGTAGAGCAAATGCGCGTACAAGGCGAACTAGAAGAAAAGAAGCTCCAACGGGAGCACGAAGGAAGAAAGCTCCAACTAGAGCACGAACGCAGCTTAAAAGAACTCGAGCTCAAGGCCCGAAATGAGGACGGGAGGCCCTCGGGGAACCGAGAGACGGCCCCCCCAGCGGAACAGAAGGTCCACATCCCCAAGGATGTGGTCAAAGAATATTATAAAAACAATGACATTCAGCAATGGTTTCGGGCCTACGAGGTCGCCATGACCTCCCATCGGATTCCACAGAAGGACTGGGGGGCGGGGTTGTGGGGGCGGTTTCTGAGCGAAGGAAGGGACACCCTGCTCGACCTACCCCTCTCCCTGCAGACCTCCTACAGCCACATGAAAGAGGCTCTCCTCACAAGATACGGCCTCACCCCATAAATGTATCGCCAACGGTTCCGGGACTGCAGGAAGATCCCGGGCACCACCTGGGTGGAGTATGTAAACTTTTTTAGTCGGGCCTTCGATGGGTGGGTCAAGGGCAGCAAGGTCACCACCCTTGCCGAACTCACTGACCTCATGTTATGGGAACATCTGGCTGCGAACTGCTTCGTAGAGCTACGTCAACATCTGCTGGATAGCAAGCTCACAGATCCCCGGAAGCTGGCTGTGGAGGCCGACCGCTGGACCAACACCCGGGTCTCCCGGGGCATGGTAGGAGAGTACCCCCGAACCAGTCAGGGACCACCCCGCCAGAGAGGGGGAGGGAACCAGGGAGGGCCGAGAGAGTCCCAGCCTAGCCCCCCGAAGACACCACCTCCACCTTTCCCGGCGCCCCCCCGCCAGTAACAGGGCCCCCTGGGAGACGAGGACACCGGGTGACCGTCACATGTTTTCGTTGCCAGAAACCCGGGCACTACGCCAATGACCCAGAGTGCCCCATGGCCACCCAAGTCACCCCTGCGAGACAGATAGCCAACGTAGCCCTGGGGGAGGAGGTTGAGGAAGCCGAGGAGTGGGAACCCGCCGCTATGGCCCTAGTATCCCTGGGAGATAGGGAAATGATCCCTGGTAGCCTCCTACCGTCCAACACACAGAAATATGGGCAGCTCGTTAAGATCAATGGCCACCAGGTAGAGGCCCTGCGGGACACCGGGGCCAGTATCACTGGTGTCCTCAGGCACCTAGTTCCCGAGGAGCAGATCATCCCCAATGTCTTTTGCCCCGTAATCTCTGCGGACAATAGGGAAAGTATGTGTCAGGTAGCCCTGGTGCCATTTGAGTGGGGAGGGGTGATAGGTAAACTCAAGGTGGCCGTAAGAACCTCCCAGCCGGTCGACTGCCTCTTAGGGAACGACCTGGAGAGTTCTCCCTGGAAGCACGTAGAGCGTAAGGCCCACCTAGGAATGATGGGACTCCCCGAGTGGGTGTGTGCCACCACCCGATCCATGACAGCCCGACTCACTCCCCGGAGAGAAGTCGAGAGCACCCCGGTCGAAAAAACCCGTACCGTCCCTGCCGAGGGTCCTCCCGTTCCCCCATCGGAAGGGTCCGTCGCCAGCGACGAACCCGCACCATCCGACCCCGCCCCGGTCCCCGAGTTGGGGGATCTACCCGAGTTGGCCCATTGGCGCCCCGAGGGCGGGCCCACCCGGGAAGAATTTTGCCGGGAGCAAGCCACCTGTCCTTCCCTGGTCGGGCTGCGGCGCCAGGCCGAGGGCCAAGCCGCAGGTGACCAGACCGGAACGCACCGAATCTATTGGGAGAATAACATCCTGTATAGTGAGCAGAAATCAGTGGAGCTGGGATCCGGACGGGTACTGGTGGTACCCCTCCGCTTCCGGGATTTCCTCCTGGGCTTAGCCCACGATGTCCCCCTCGCCGGTCACCTGGGTCAGGACAAGACCTACAGCCGTCTCGTGACCCATTTTTATTGGCCTAAGATGAAAGCAGCGGTAGAGGCACACTGCAAGTCCTGCCCCACGTGCCAAGCCAGTGGGAAGAGTGGGGGGGAAGCGCAAGGCTCCCCTCCAGCCCTTCCCGGTCGTCCGTACCCCCTTCGAACGAGTCGGAATCGACATCGTGGGGCCACTGGACCCCCCCACCTCCCAAGGTCA
This sequence comes from Triturus cristatus, assembly GCF_964204655.1. Taxonomy (NCBI): domain Eukaryota; kingdom Metazoa; phylum Chordata; class Amphibia; order Caudata; family Salamandridae; genus Triturus; species Triturus cristatus. The sequence goes on along the minus strand of NC_140583.1, from coordinate 466,975,679 downwards.
CCGCTTCATCTTGGTCCTAGTAGACCACGCCACACGCTATCCAGAGGCTATTCCCCTGCGCACCATTACGGCCCCCGTGGTGGGCCGGGCCCTGATGGGGATCTTTTCCAGGGTGGGTTTCCCCCGCGAGGTCGTGAGCGATCGCGGCACTAATTTTATATCAAGGTATATGACGTCCCTGTGGCAACAATGTGGGGTGTCCTATAAGTTCACCACCCCGTACCATCCCCAAGGGAACGGCCTAGTAGAGAGGTTTAATAGGACTTTGAAAGGGATGATCGCTGGCCTAGAAGAGCCCCTCCGGCGTAAGTGGGATGTCCTGCTCCCCTGCCTCTTGTTCGCTTACCGGGAGGTCCCCCAGAAGTCCTTAGGGTTCAGCCCGTTTGAATTACTCTATGGGCACCCCGTCCGAGGTCCCCTCAGTTTGGTTAAGGAAGGGTGGGAGGCAGCACCCCAGACCACCCCCCGAGATGTGTTCCAATATGTCCTGGCCCTCTGGAACCAGACCAGGAGGTTCCGAGAACTGGCCGAGGCCAACCTGGAGGCGAGTCAAGAAGAAATGAAGCGCTGGTACGACCAGAATGCTACTCTGGTCGAGTTCCAGCCGGGCCAGCAGGTGTGGGTCATGGCCCCCGTGAAGCCTGGCGCTCTCCAGGACCGATGGACTGGGCCCTACAAAGTGGTTGAGAGGAAGAGCCAAGTCACCTACTTGGTGGACGTCCAGTCGCCTCGGGATCCCCTCCGGGTCCTGCACGTGAACCGCCTCAAGCCTCACTTCGTGCGGACAGAACTGAGCCTCCTGCTGGCCACCGATGACGGGGCCGAAGATGAGTCGGATCCCCTCCCGGACCTCCTGTGTGTCAAGGAGCAGGATGGCTCCGTGGAGGGAGTGAACCTCTCCCCAGCCCTCACTGCCCAGCAACAAGCGGACTGCCGCCAGCTCCTCAGACAATTTTCTGTCCTCTTCTCCCTGACCCCCCGGGTCACCAACTGGTGTGTTCACGATGTGGACACCGGGGACAGCCCGCCGGTGAGACACCGAGCCTACCGGGTTCCTGACCGGGTCCGGTCCTGCATGCAAGCTGAAGTCTCGAAGATGTTGACCCTGGGGGTGATCGAGCCCTCTGACAGTCCCTGGGCCAGCCCCGTGGTCCTGGTCCCGAAGGCAGCAGCCCCCGGTGTCGCCCCCGAGCTCCGGTTCTGCGTGGATTACCGGGGGCTCAATGACGTTACCCGAGCCGATGCCCACCCCATTCCACGAGCCGACGAGCTCATTGACCGACTAGGGGCCGCCCGGTTCCTCAGCACTTTCGACCTCACCTGCGGCTACTGGCAGATTGCGCTCACCGAAGGGGCCAAGGAGAGGTCTGCTTTCTCCACCCCCGATGGGCACTACCGCTTCCGCGTGATGCCCTTCGGGATGAAAAATGCCCCGGCCACTTTCCAGAGACTGGTAAATAGGGTCCTGGCCGGGCTAGAACAGTTCAGCGCGGCCTATCTGGACGACATCGCTGTCTTCAGTTCAGAGTGGAGTGAGCACCTCCAGCACCTCCGGAGAGTGCTAACCGCCCTGCGCCAGGCGGGCCTCACCGTAAAAGCCAGCAAGTGCCAGATCGGGCAAGGATCCGTAGTCTACCTGGGGCACCAAGTCGGGAGTGGCCAGGTCGCTCCTCTACAGCCAAAGATCGACGCCATCCTGGCCTGGGGCCCACCCATCACCCAAACGGAAGTCCGAGCCTTTCTGGGACTCACGGGCTACTACCGCCGATTCATTCGGGGGTATGGCAGCCTGGTCGGCCCTCTCACTGAACTCACGTCTAAAAAACAGCCAAAGAAGGTGCAATGGACGGCTGCCTGCCAAGAAGCTTTCGATGCTCTAAAAAAGGCCATGTGCACGGCCCCCGTCCTCCAGGCTCCCGACTACACCAAGGAGTTCATAGTCCAGACCGATGCCTCCGAGCATGGCATTGGGGCCGTCCTGTCCCAAGTGAATGATCAAGGCCTAGACCAGCCCGTCGCCTTCCTCAGTCGGCGGCTGCTACCCCGAGAACAGAAGTGGAGCACCATAGAGCGCGAAGCCTTTGCCGTGGTCTGGGCACTCAAAAAACTACGACCCTACCTGTTCGGCACTCATTTCAGGGTCCAAACTGACCATCGGCCCTTGCGATGGCTCATGCAGATGCGAGGAGAAAACCCCAAGCTACTGCGGTGGTCAATCTCCCTCCAGGGAATGGACTTCACCGTAGAACACCGCCCTGGTACGGACCACGCCAACGCTGACGGCCTCTCCCGGTTCTTCCGCCTCAGCGAAGAGAACCCCCCAAGGTGATGGGCAGTTCTCTCCGGCTTTCAGCTGGGGGGGACGCGTGTTGGACCCGGCCTCGTAGAATGGCCCTCCGTGCCCCCGCACCCCCGAAACCTGGTGCCTGCAGCCCAAGCACGCGGCCCAGCCGACCTTTCCCACCAGGACACCTGCACCAACCCCGGACATCCCCGTCCATGGCCCCTCTCCTTTCGGCCACCCCGGGCCCGCGTGCCCACTCCCTGCAACAAGATGGCCGCCCGGCTCCAGCGCGACCCGGGCCTCGAGGCGCCACTCTGGCTGGAGGACATCACGCTTCCAGGGGATGAGAGAGGGAGGAGCAGTTTCTATCGCACCTCTGAACTCCCCTGGGACGATGGGTTTCGATCGGCCCTCCGGCCTCCCTGCGGGCTGGCTCCGTGCCTGCTGGGTGTCTGAGACTCCTCCCGACCCGGCCCTGAAAGGATCAAAAGACAATAGCAGGAAACCCCGACAAACGGCCCCCAGGTGACAAGACCCCTGCCTGCGCAGACTCCGGACATCAAAGCGGGGTCGACCTATAACAAGGGGTGCTCTGAGACTGTCCGGCAGATTCGACGCTGGAACAACGAGAGCCTGCTGACGTGGTCGCGGCTCCTGGAACTGGAACCCACCTGAGCCCTGCTGAGTGACTCGCGGCTCCCTGAAGATCGTAAGACCTCCGAACTTGTACCTGAGCCCTGCTGAGTGACTCGCGGCTCCCTGAAGATCGTAAGACCTCCGAACTTGTACCTGAGCCCTGCTGAGTGACTCGCGGCTCCCTGAAGATCGTAAGACCTCCGAACTTGTACCTGAGCCCTGCTGAGTGACTCGCGGCTCCCTGAAGATCGTAAGACCTCCGAACTTGTACCTGAGCCCTGCTGAGTGACTCGCGGCTCCCCCAGACTCTCACGGTCCCGCCGGACCCCGACTCCGACCACGTATCCCCCAGCTCGAGGATTGTGAGCTGTGCGCCGGATACGTCCCTGCTTTGAACCGTTACCAGAGACAGTCCCGCTACCCCCTACCTTTCCGAGACTCTTGAGCCCGTGCTCACCTTGTACATATTTGCAGTGATACCTCTTTGATAAAGCTTGTTTCTGAGAATACCCAGTGTGGTCTCTCTGTGTCGTGTGGCGCCAGAAGTACGATCCTAGTTCCGAGATTCCTCCCCCTGGGGAATCTCTCGCCAGTGCCCGGCTACAATACTACGCGGGTGGGACTCAGGGAAGTCAGGACCCCTTTCCGGGCTCCTCTGAGGTCGCCGTCTAACACCTACAAGGTAAGCAGATGGATCATTATCCTCAATCAGAATCTTGGCAATTGACCCTTAACTGTGATGGACTGTGTGCAGGACCAAACAAACCTTCATCCTCTGACTCTTGGAAGTCCAAAAGGCTAGCTGGGAGTAAAGGGTAAATCTTGGAGAAATCCTGAATTTGCTTGGGCTGAAGGAAGCTAATTTTTCCCTCCGTCTGGCTCGATGACGATGCCGTCGCAGAAGTAAACGTCGGCGACACCATTGAAACTGCATGGCGGCCTTCGTCTGTGAGGCTGTAGTCGTCAATCGTCAAAGGACCGGTAGTCAGCAGTGAAATTCTCATCCATGTAGAAGGCCTCATTGACAAAGACATTGTAATTACTGTCTGCAGTGATCCTGCCAGCATTGCTGCCGTCTACGTCTTGACTCTCATTATAGTAGCCGTTGTCGGCGAGGCCATAGACGGTGCGGAAACCTCAGATTTGCTTCAGTAGGCTGGAATCTTCAATGACGAGGTTGTTGACAGGCAAGATGACTGACAGAGAAGCAGAAGCTGGAGCTGAAGAAGACTTTGAAGCCTCTGCCTGAGGTTTTTTGTGGTGTTACCCCTCAAATTTGTCCTGGGACTTGGATCTCTTAGAGTCTCCATGATGGGAAGAGGAACTGTCTTCCTTTCTGTTCCTTGATGAAGAATGGGCCTTTTCTCCGGTGCGGACTCAGTCTGAAGGAGCCTTCCCCTTCTGGAGCCAGAGTAGTAGCCTACCCTCCCTGTCCTTGAGGAGTTTAGCTGAAAAAGTGCAACAATATTTGCATTCCCTGGGTTTGTGGTCCAGGTAATCAATCAATCAATCAATCAATCATAGTATTTATAAAGCGCACTACTTACCCGTGAGGGTCTACAGGTGCTGGGGGGGAGGGGGAATGCTGCTACTGCTCGAAAAGCCAGGTCTTGAGGAGTCTTCTGAAGGTCAGCACGTCTTTGGGTCTGTTGTAGGTGGATGGGGAGGGTGTTCCATGTCTTGGCGGCGAGGTGGGAGAACGATCTGCCGCCGGAGGACGCTCTGGGGGACTGTGGCAAGGGCGAGGTCGGCGGAGCGGAGCTGGTGGGTGGGGGTGTAGAAGCGGAGTCATCTGTTGAGGTACGCTGGTCTGGTGTTGTGGGGTTCCTTGTGTGCGTGGGTGAGGAGCTTGAAGGTTATCCTCTTGTTGATGGGGAGCCAGTGCAGGTCTCAGGTGGGTTGGGGTGTCATGTGGCTGCGGCGAGGGATGTCGAGGATCAGGCGTGCAGAGGCATTCTGGATGCGTCGAAGCAGTTTCAGGAGTTTGGCCGAGGCTCCTGTATAGAGGGCATTTCTGTAGTCCAACCTGCTGCTGACGAGTGCCTGGGTGACCCTTCTCGTTTCGGTCGGGATCCACTTGTAGATCTTGCGGACCATGCAAAGGGTGTTGAGGCAGGAGGAAGAGACAGCGTTGACCTGTTTAGTCATGGAGAGGGTGGAGTCGAGGATGACCCCTAGGTTGCGTGCGTCGTCGGTGGGTGTTGGAGCTGTTCCCAGTGTGGTCGGCCACCAGGAGTCGTCCCAGGCCGAGGGGGTGGATCTGAGGATGAGGACCTCAGTCTTGTCAGAGTTCAGCTTCAGCTGGCTGTTCCTCAGCCATGTAGATGTTGAACAGTGTTGGGCTGAGGGATGAGCCCTGGGGTACGCCGCAGATTATCTCGGTGGCTTCGGAGCAGAAGGGGGTGAGGCGGACAATGTGTTCTGTCTGAGAGGAAGGAGGTGGTCCAATCCAGGGCCTTCAATTGGATCCCGGTGTCGTGGAGGCATGTGCATAGTGTGCGGTGGCAGACCGTGTCGAAGGCGGCTGACAGGTCCAGGAGGATGAGGGCTGCGGTTTCTCTGTTGTCTACCAAGGTCCTGATGTCATCGGTGGCAGTGATGAGGGCGGTTTTGGCGCTTTGGTTGCTGCGGAACCCAGACTGGGACTGGTCCAGGATGCTGTTTTTCTTGAGGAAGCGGGTCAGTTGTTTGGCGGTCTTCTCGACCAGTAGAGGCAATAGATAGGCACTGTTTGTGGGGTCTTCAGAGAACAGCCTACACTTCACCTAGAGCCTCAACAGCCCTTTTTAAGGGTCCGGCATCTCAATAAGAAGTAAAGGCAAACATAATTAGTCCAGAAATACCTTAAAAGTAGCAGAAGCTGGGACTGGAGGTCAAATGAATACTGGTAAGGAACATGGATTATTGTGGTTCTGTAGGGGAAGAGAACTCTGCAGTCTCTGCTGTGATTGGCTGAAATTGAGATGTTATAAAATAAGGATGAAAGGTTACTTAAGTGAGTTTTCTGTTCCATTAGGTCTATGGTGGTGATTTAATACTGCTATTTCTACTGTTACCGTGGAACTCCCACCATGACGACGGGGAAGATTCAGGCATGTGAATCTATAATACTGGAGAATCCCACAATACACCTAGCCACTTTGAAGGATACCCTCATTTCTGTAACACACTTAGTCACCAGCACTGGAAGACCAGAGCGCATTTCTCCTGTTGGTTTACATAATTCCCAAGGCTTTGCCAAATAGTTGGCACTCAAACTAATCAGCTGTGGAAAATCCTGTTCTCTAAATTACAAAGTCTATAACTGGAAGCTACAGTCATCAAAAAACTACTCTGGCGATGCTCCCAGAGTTAGGAAGGCCATCCCATCACCTAGTAGGACGCACCCCTCTCATGAGTCTTTTAAAAGAGACCTAAAATCATTTTCAAACACCATTTTGCATTAAAAGGAATGCATGTCCTCCAATCGGTCCCTTGTGAGTACTTCCAACTTTTATCTAAGGTTGTGCGTAATTAAACGAAATTCCAGAAAAATTGTCAAGCCAAAAAAAAGTAGCATGAAAAAACAGCAAAGTTACACAAAATATGCCTGTACAATTTAAAATCCCCAGTCACTCTTCCCTTTTAGCTCCCTTGGAAAGCTAATGCTTTTCCTATCTTTGATGTTCTTCGATAGACAAATTGCCTCTGTTTTCGCACCTCAAGTATGAGCACTGCCATTTGTTGTGCCGCTATTATCCACATTGAGTACTTTTATTGTTGTATTCAGCGCTCTGATTCTCCGGTGGGACTGCTTTGCGCTATTTAAAACACACACACTCAAAAATAGTCAATGTGCTTATTTATTCGATCATACATTTGGCAACTACAAACCCAGTTTTAAACTACTAAGGAATCCTTTTTAGTTCTGTCGAATATTTTTAGTTCTGTCGAATAGTCTTGGAAAGGAATGCCTTTTTGAACTATCTAGAATTACTCTGACATTGTCGATATTATCAGAATTCTAACAATTGAAATCTCGTGAATTTATAATCTTCGCTTTACTGCATTTTGTCATTTTGACTTTGATAATTTGTGCGCCTGCATTATTTCAACGAACATGTCTGTATTTTTTTTCTACCCTTGTTAAATTATCCATGTTTGAGAGGTTATCCTCAAGATTTCTTATGTACAGTAAAACGAAGTAAGTCTATAATCCTCCTCGTGCCTCCACCCCGCCCTTTTCTCTAAATGTGGATTTGTTTGGTGCACAAATGAAAAATGCTCAATATTTTAATGTCCTCGCTCACGATTGCCTTTTTCCTTTCTCTTCGCAGTGTCGTAAGGCTAAAGACCCTACGTGTTTTCTCATGTAGAATGCACTTGCTAGCAGTAGCACTTCTTGCATTACACTACTATGGGATCATCTCTTTGATTGATTGGCAACCAACAAAGGATCAACTTTGCTAACTGCATCAGTATTGGAAAGGTCCCGAGGATTTATTGCTGCTGAATTTATCATTTGGATGGTGGAATGACATGCAATTAGGTTTGTTTTGTGTTGGAATGGATTCCAGAAGGAAAGTGCCAGTACATGAATATATTTATGCCTACACCAGTGCCATGCTTGAGTGGTGCTTGCCTCTTTCTTTTAACAGGGCATTTTGAGTATTTGTGTACAAAAAGACATTCTTATAGTTAAATATAGCCATGTAAATATTGATCCATGGCAGGGTTATCTTAAATTATTTACTTTGTTCGACTAATGCCCAGTATAGTTTACTTCCGGTTTATATAATGCACTGATATGTGGAGTTTGCACATTAGAATATGGTTCTGGGTCTCGGGGGAAGTCTACAAGCTCTGTGTGGTACTCATCTGTGGCACTTCTGTTTAAAATGTGGAACAAAAACGTGCATGTGTAAATAAATAGCTGAGAGAAGTTGCCTGATGCTTGTAAACCTGCTGCGAGAAAAGCTTTACGAATGTTGACTATACGAATACACCCCATTTTACCACTGCACGCGTTCACCTACTTTCACACTACCTGCGCTCGCACCCCTACTTGCACACACGCTTCTCTCCTATTCGTTCCTGGTGGCACTTTCATTAGACTTTGAGCATTCCTGACATTGCACTTGACGCTGTGGGGTCTGGACTCTGAGGCTTTCGTTTGCCCTACGACAACAGTATTAAATGTAGGAGCTTTCCCCCATTCCTCCGCCCCCCCCATCCCCCCCGGACGTTAAGGTGAATTCCACAGTTACAGGTGTAAATAAGCATTAGCAATGTGGATTACATTGCGTCTTGTCCTTTGAGTATATATCAATGTTACCTTTTCTATGCATCAGAAAGAAATTTATTTTTTCATTGCTTTTAGTTTTCCATAAATCGACGAATCCAGGTTTTTAATACTTTCCCTTTCCTTATAGCTCTGTGTGCCTTTTTTCAAAAGAAAATGATCTACTTAAATAGATGTAAGATTTTATATCTGTGGAAGAAATGAGCATACGTGTTCAAATATTATGGAAGTTAACATTTGTTGCTAGTGTTAGCAAGATAACTAGTTTGGTTGAAAACCTAATTTTGTATGTATGATTTCTTACATTATTTAAAAAAATAAAATAAAAATGTTCTATGCACCTCGATACATTGTATATACTTTTGTTTTTTCTTTTCATTAATCTCGTGCATATTCATACTAAAACTCTGGTAAATCCAACACTTTGTGTGGCTGACTGGACCAAAGATACGTCTAGTTTTGACTCAACTGGATTCATCTTCCCGGTGCCATTGACTCAGTCTCTTGAGGGTATGACTAGCAACGCAAGCGTTGGTGTGCTGGGTTTATGCCTGGTAATTCAGACACCAATATGTCACGTATGCAGGGTTTTATTTATTGCTTAAAAAGTTTCCTCAGGATTATCGAAAGGTTAGGGATATAATTTGAGTTTTTTGTATTTAGCATGTTAAGTGGGTATGTTGTCTGAACGTGTGGCGTGATGCAGTATGTGTGGCCATTGTTACTCTAACTCTCTAGCTGCTGCCACTGCTACTTCTTTCCATATTGTTGTAAATTGAGCTGGCTTTTTTATGACTATAGAGTGCATTGCTATCGTTTGGCGTGGGAGCTGCTTGAACATAATCGCCGCTGGATGAACAAGCATTGGTAAATGCATTAGGTTTCCCCTGTGTGATTTAATAAGTATTTTTTTGTTGTAAGTTGTAGCTTGGTGAGCAGTTGTGCAAGACCTGCTTATTGAGAGAGGCAATATATTGTGCTGGGCAAAACATGACTGGAATGGCCAACATTTTGCAGGGGTAAAACATGCCCTATCCCATGAGGAATAGGATACTACTTATTGACCCCTGTCCCTTTGTAAGTAAAAAAAAAAAAAAAAAGTACAGGCAGTAGAAAGACCACCCACCCACCTACCTACATCTTAAAAGGAAAAGGTGTAAGGAGCACTGTAAGCACACCACCATGATAGGTGTACTGGGCATGCAGGGGTCAAGTAAGAGTACCTAACCAGTACTTAAATTTGGCACTCTGTACCCCTCTTGAGTATAATATTCTGTGGCACAAAATGCAGCCACACTAAGCTTTACATCTATCCATACATGCAGTGAAGAAAAAAAAACTCCTCACACTGCTGACAAATTATAGGAGGCTTGTTGGCCCCCCAAGGACACTCTGGAGCAATGGGGACCTCATTCCCCAACCAACAGTGTGCCAGGAGTTGTGTTTGCAGAAGAGTGGAGAAAGGGGGTGGCCTTTGAAGTCCTCACAGCAATCCTGCTGTTTGGAACTTAGTGGAGGTAATCAGAGGGCTTGTTTGCACCCTAGGCAGCCATGGCGTTATTATCCCTCAACCAGTTGTGCGCCAGGAGGTGAGTGGTGTTTTCTTTTTAAAAACAAACATAAAAAGGGTAGGGGGGCTGCATGCCCCTCCTTTGCTTGGCTGTTTTTTGTCCCGTGGACCCTATTTCCTGTGGCCAAGCCTTAGCAAACTGCTATGTCCTGGGGTCAGGAGCCTGCTCAGGGGAGTGGTGCTGCCCAGGACCATCGATGGCTCCAGGAGGGGGACTGCACGACTGCCTTCGGCGCTTCAATTTTGCCCTGGACAGGTGGTGGTCCTCTGGGCTGCGGGGGGGGGGGGGGCACACAGCGCCCACATTCATTTTGGCTAAATCCCGGGGTGGAGGTGGGGTCCTGCAGGCTTCCGTGCTTTGTTAAAAAAAAAAAAGCCCCCGGGTGGTCCATGTCCCAGGGGCTACATAAATTCATTAGCAGGTGCCCGTGGGGGCCTCCACAGCCCCAGGGTCGCCACCTCCCCGGGGCTATGTATATCATATGCGGGAGGGCACATGGCCCTCCTGCAGCCCCGGGGACCGCCTTCTCCCGGAGATTTTATTTTAATGTGTGGGGGGCCCTCACGTCCCCCCCCCAAGCCCCGGGGACCACCACCTCCCCTGGGCTTTAAACACTTTGGGAGGGGGGGGCACTGTCCTTATGCCCTTGATGGCCTTGGAGACCGCCACCCCCCAGGGCCGGCTCCTTCAGTGTCCCGGGGTGCCCACCACCGGGACACCGGTGTTTACTATGACAGGGCGGGAGCATGGCCTTAGCCCTGTCATATCAAACTCTGCTTTGGATTTTGGAAGCGAGCGCAGGTTTCCAGCTCTTGCTTCCAAAATCCAAAGCAGATTGGTTTTGCACACGGGGAGCTGCATTTCAGCAGCTCCCCGTGTGGAAAAGTAATGCCGGCTCCCGCAGGAGACAGGGAGCTGGCGGGACTGTGGGCGATTGGGGCTCACCCCACGGTCCCTAAACATTTGGGCATGCCCCGGGCGATGGGGTCCCTGGGGCGAATGTAAATTAATGAAAGTGGATATATATTCAATCGGAAGTAGAAGATGATTTAACCATCATAAATCTTTCTACAAGGGTTTTGACCTCAGATGAGGAAAAAGTACTTAAATTAGGTTTGACATTTTGCCCCACCAGTTGCTATGAATATACTCAAACCCGGATAGATTTATTTAAATTTATCAGAAAAATTAAGTTGATGAAATTCTTTAAATTAAAAAATCCAGGAGACTGAACAAGGATGGGTGTAAGAGGAGCTCAACCAATGGAACAGGAACCAGGAGAAATGAATATCCGGTATTTAGAGACTCTGGCAATATTGGAGGAACTGAGAAATGAACAGTTCCCAACCACCATCTCAAAGGGATGATGCCAAGCTGATAGCAGACATGGGAATAATTCAAGTTAGGGAATCAAGCCCTTTTAAACCATCCTCACGTTTCTGTCTTCAGCTACCAACAGATGCTACTGACATTTTTACAGAAGCAGTGATTCAAGAGCTTAAATTGAGAAATGAAGAGGGGGACTTAAAAGCTAAACTAATGTGGAATCTACCCTTAAGCCAGAGAAAAGCAATACGGAGTTTGCAACAAGATGATTCTATCATAATCGGCCATCAGACAAGGGTGGAAACGTCGTTATACAAACTCGTGATGACTATTGCAAAGAAGCACTCCGTCAATTACAGCATGATGCCAATTATGTCCTTACTACGGAAGAGGAGTATAAAATCAGTATCCAGGAATATGCTAATCTAATCGGCAAATGGTTTGAAAGGAGATTATTATCCAATGAAGAATTACTATTCTTGCAGAATAAGTACCCAAGAATGCCTACGTTCTATCATCTGCCAAAAGTGCACAAGGATGCAGCTAGACCACCAGGAAGACCGATTGTGTCATCAATCGGAGGCTTGACGGAAAATATGTCAAGATTTATTGATTATTTTTTAGCACCTTTAGTCGTACAGATGAGTTCTTAAACCAAGGACACTAAGGATTTCCTTAGACAAATACAATGTATAGGTTGGGAAAAGGAATTTGTAATGATAACACTTGATGTTTGCAACCTTTACACAAGTATAAGACACAAGGATGGATTAGCTGCAGTGAGGTTCTTTCTGGGGCAACGTTCAAAAAGACACTTGGAACATAGCGAGATGTTACTTGAATTTATTTCATTCTGTTTGAATAATAACATTTTTACTTTCCAAGGCCAGAGATACCGACAGATAAGAGGCACGCCTATGGGCACCTGCTTCGCCCCCAGCTATGCAAACTTGTTCATAGGCTGGTGGGAGAAGCAGGTGGCCTGGGCAGATGACACAAGTGGATGGGTGGACCAGGTGATTTGTTGGCGACGATATATCGATGACCTCTTCATTATTTGGAGGGGGTCTGAGATATCAGCAGAAGAATACATTTCCGCCCTTAACGTAAACGACCTAAATCTGAGTTTCACCCATGAAATGAGTAATAAAGAGGTAAACTTCTTGGATATCAGGGTCTTTGTAGAATCGGAAATGATCCAAACAGTCCTGTATAGAAAAACCACGGCTGGTAATTCTATTTTACATGGTCGCAGTAGTCATCCAGTAAATTTGGTTAATAGTATCCTGTATGGGGAACTACTACGAATCAAAAGAAACGGCTCAAGGGAGGAAGATTACGACCAGGCAGCCAACAGCGTATCAGATGATTTAGAGCAAGGGGCTATTCATTGAAAGTTTTACAATCAGCCCGGTCAAAAGTAGAAACAGTGGAGAGGCAGGCATTATTAGGGGATACTTGCCTCCACAAAGACAATATGGGTAGTTTGAGACTAATCACTACCTACTCGTCAGCAGCTAGCAAAATAAGAGCCATACTATGCAGGAACTGGAAAATTCTAAAATCCGATAACATCATAGGGAATGAGCTCTCTGATCATCTACAAATAACATTTAGAAAATCAAGATCTCTTAAATACCAATCAGTACAAAGTCATTTAACTAAACCACTCTCTTTTTCAGGACTGCAGAGCCTTCATGGCTCATTCCCATGTGGGAAAAAGTCTCACAATAAGATTACTAAATTCATGACTTGTACAACAACATATGTTGTATACTGCTTAGAGTGCCCATGTGGCTACCGCTATATAGGTAGCACCATGAATGCAGTAAAACTGCGCGTATTGGAGCACCAGAGATCTATTGCCAATAAAGATGAGAATTACCCTGTTGCACGTCACTTTGCCAACCACCATAATAGTAACAGAACTCTTCTAAAATTCTTCTGTCTAGACTGTATCCCTAATGACATCAGGGGAGGAGACAGAGAGAGAAGCTTACGACGTCTGGAATCCAGATATATTATCAAACTCCAGACTAAGTCACCTAATGGCTTAAATGCTGGGGAAGAGTTGATAACCCATCTATAATGTAAACATAACATATAATTCAAGCAGCATTGTATCTGCTTAAGTTGCATAAACTAGGGAGGACTGAAAAATGATTTTTTTATAAATTAAAAGCATATAAGGGTAATGGTAATATTATATGACTGTAATCTAAACGAATAAGTTTAACTGATGGTATGAATTAATATCAGCCCATTTATGGCTTAATAACATAAATCAGAAATTATGAATTATTCACGATGTTCTTTGGACATACCCTTATGAGACAATTGAGATTAATCACGCTAATCTTTATTTAATTCCAAAATGATGTTGGTTCTTTATAATTTGGTGATTTTGATTGTGATTATTATAAATCCCTTATTAATTCTGTGGGAATCTCATCACAATGAATTGAGAATGGCATTTTTCGCGATAAAGAAAGAGAAAGATAACGAGAGTTTACCAAGTACCATATACCAAGTTTACCTTGCTTTGAAGACGCCACACACGTGGAAGTTGAATCCTTTTATTGATGTAGGCAGAAGTGATACCTTGCTTGCTACAGCTGGAAAAGCGCCATACGCGTTTCAGGCGTGCTGCCCTTAATCATTGGCATGCAGGTAAAGTCCTGACTGTCTTTGCTGGATTTGAAACATCTCTCGGGCCCACCCTGATGGACATGCGCCCCAATGCCTTGTGGGTATTGCAGTTCAATTTGTTAACCACAGTGGGTGCAGACAGAACTTTCTTGCAAAATATTTCATATCCAAGTGGTTATTCTGCTGTGCAAACAGGTAGGTACACTGCAAATGTCAATCCCGCAACAACGGACTTCCACGTCCCACTGGCACCCAGCATTACAGGCGCCGAAGGACCGCACTTGTGGTGGGGCATCCTCACGACGAGGCTTCGCCGTAATTAATCTCCATATACCAAGTTTACCTTGCTTTGAAGACGCCACACACGTGGAAGTTAAATCCTTTTATTGATGTAGGCAGAAGTGATACCTTGCTTGCTACAGCTGGAAAAGCGCCATACGCGTTTCGGACGTGCTGCCCTTAATCATTGGCATGCAGGTAAAGTCCTGACTGTCTTTGCTGCATTTGAAACATCTCTCGGGCCCGCCCTGATGGACATGCGCCACAATGCCTTGTGGGTATTGCAGTTCAATTTGTTAAAATATAATAATTTTTTTTGGGGGGGGGGAAATTGGAGTTGCGACCCTAGCGCGGCGCTCAGTGTGGCTGCATTATGCGAACACAATGGGTGTGCAGCGCTCAGCGCGGCCCCTTACCGTGAATGCGATGGGTGCGCGGTGCTCAGCGCGACCGCAAGTATGAACGCGATGGGTGTACGGCTCCACGAAAAAATAATTACGATTTTTTTTTTTTAGATATATAAATCTAGGTCATATGTTGGCTAATTGGGTGGCTCTAAAAAGAGCCCTCCTGTTTATCATGAGTTTTATTGCAGCTACATGCAAGTGCGGATGCCGAGCTTTAGGTTGTTGAGAAACACTGTTCCCTTCATCAGTGAAGTGTACTCCGTCACTTCTGTAGCTGCCCTCCATATGCAAACATAGATTGTTATAAATGGAGCCCATTCTATGGTCTCTGATGTAAGCAGAAACAGCTTTATTGACATTCTTCCTAGCTTTCTCAATCTGAGGACAAAATTGATTGGACCACTTCCATTTCTGTCATTGGCATATGTTCGAGTATTCAAAGGCAGTTTGGGGGGGGGAAAAGCAACATCAATTCTACAAAGGTGTCCTTCATTAGCATTTCCAGACCTATCCCAGTCAATGTGCCTAGGTCATTGCCACCACAGTGCACAATCATGAGGTCAGGGGGTTGGAGATCTAAAAAGGTTTTAAGCAAAAGCATCAATTGGTGCCACTTTAATCCTCTGTCCAATTCATTTCATGTCTACATTTTGCAAAGTTAGGTCTTTGTCAATACCTCTGCGTTCAGCATACTTTTTGCACCTGAACATATAGCTGTGCCTAACAATCCACACTGAAATCATCTTGAAGTGATGACAGGAGGTAATGTTAAGATGTCTGTAGCTGAGGTAGTCGGTAGACTGAGAGATATCTAAAATGGTGGACAAAATAGTGTTTTTAATAAAGTAGAGATTTAATTGGCGGTTTAAGAACATTGTGCATTCAAAAATAGGGTGCAAGTTACTTTGTTTAAAAAGCAATTTTCTTATTGGTTAGTAAAAAGTGTTTGGAAGGTACAGTAGAAAGGATAAGGTCATGATTTGCAAAGCCAACCACACTTGCTGTCAGTTAAGTTGAATGTTGCATGACCTGTTGCTATGGAAACTGACATTAAGCAGAAGGGGTAAAGAAGTCAGTTGATAAAGGATATTATTTGTGACCAATGGAAATGTGTTTTACAATTTGAAAATCTCTGGGAACCAATGTCATTTGTTGCCTATGTGTATTTATATAGAAAAAGAGGGAAATCTTGCCATTACTGGTTTCACCTTGCAGGGTCTGGTGATTTATATTGACTATGTGCACAAGAAAATCCTGCCTGAGTGTGTGATTTTTCATTCAACAAATTTATTTGCTAGGTGAGTTGTATATTTTTGAGGTTTCTTTAAAAGAGATTTGACATTATTCTAAAACTGTGTTGTTTGAAATATAATATTAAATGTAAAGATGTATATTGGAATTAGTTTCATTGTACCTGAAGTTTGTTTAACCCCTTCAGCGCTGCGCGGATTCCCCCGCGGTGCTGAAGGGTTCTAGCGCGGGCGGGGCCATGACGGAACGGTTCCGTCATGAGCACAGCTCAACCGATGCTCATGACGGAACCGTTCCGTCATGAGCATCGAAGGGGTTAAAAACAGTCTGTACAGTAATACATATATTTTTAAGTCTGTTCAAAGGTATAGCTGACTGATGCCTCATATTTTTAGATAGTAGGTGGAACATGCAGAAGAAATGTGTATTTTGAAAGATGTTTATATAAGGTGTTAATAATAATTACGTTTCAGTTATTAGTTTCTACAGAAGGTAAAGTTAAATGATTCCATATGTTTTAAGATAGAATGGTGAAATAAGGTGTTTCTAATTATGCTTATTTTTGTAGTCTGAGCAAAGGTATAGTTGAATGATGCCACACAATTTTAGATACAATGGTGAAGGTGTGTTCTAAGTGTGGTTTTAGAAATGCTCATAAAAGATGTTGTAAATTCTTCTTCTTTCCTAAGTCTGCTGAGAGGTATAGTTTGATGTCGCACATTTCTAGATTTAATAGGCACGATGTAGTTAAAAAATAAACCACCACATTTTACTCATTCTGGAATGTTATACTTTTGTACTTAACTCGATAGTATGTATTGACTCATGTATGTGTTCAGATTGTATTTATATAGTTGTATGTATATTTACTGAATTATTAAGAGATGACTGACTGATTACAGGAGCGCAAAGGTAGTGAATATGTGATTTGATAAGTACATGAGAAATGATTTACTGATTCTATATTGTGCAAACACCCAGTTAGTATCCAAGCACTACCCATGCATTCATGCAATGACTTATGCACTAACTGATGCAGTGATAAAATCTCCAGAGCACAACATATGCAGTCCAGCAATCCCCCTGTCACTCTCTGTGGACTCTTTTATGCAGTCTGCCATGTCCTAATCTAATCACTGTGCCAAAATACAGGCACTTATAAATTCATCATGCACTCTCCTTGCAGCACTCTAATCATCCAGTAGCTACCCATGGACTCCTAGAATGACCCAAGCAGTAAGTCATGCACTTCTCCAATCCTTTGAGTGCTATGTATACAGTTTACTAATCTCCCTGTTACTACCTATGCACTCTTCTAATTGCCCAGCCAGTTCCATGTCCTTATCTAATCACTCTGCCAATAGTCGAGCACTTATAAATTCACTATACATTCTCCTTGCAGCACTCTAAGTATCCTGTCGCTATCTATGTACTCATGCAATGACCCAGGGACTAACACATGCACTGCTACAATCATATGTGCATTATCCATGCAGACTTGTAACAACCTACACACTACTGATTCACTCCTGCAAATACCCAGGTAGTACCCATGCAGTCCAGCAATCACACTGTCACTCCATGTGTACTCTTCCATTCACCGAGTCAGTACCATGTACTATTCCAATCACCTTGCTAAAACCCAAGCACTTAAAATTTCACCATGCACTCTCCTTACAGTACTCTAATCATCCAGTCAGTACCCATTTACAATCCTTTGAGTGCTATCTATACAGTGTACTAATCGCCATGTTACTACCTATGCACTCCTCCAATTACCCAGCCAGTTCCATGTCCTTATCCAATCACTCTTCTACAAACCAAGCACATATAAATTCACCATACACTGTCCTTGCAGCACTCTAGGTATTCTGTTTCTATCCATACAGTGACCCAGGGAGTAACACATGCAGTGTTACAATCACATGTGCACTATCAATGTAGTCTTGTAACCACGTATAAACTACTGATTCACTCCAGTTATCCAGGTAGTACCCATGCAGTCCAGCAATCACACGGTCACTCCCCGTACACTCCACCAATCACCCAGCCAGTACCATGTCCTTATCAAATCACTCTGCCAAACCCCAAACACTTATAAATTGACCTTGCACTCTCCATGCAGTACTCTAAACATGCAGTCAGTACTCATGTACTCATGCAATTACCCAGGCACTAACTCATGCACTTCTGCAATCATTTGAGTGCTACCTATACAGTTTAGTTATCTCCTTGTTACTACCTATGCACTCCTCGATTACCCAGCCAGACCCAAGTTCTTATCCAATCACTCTGTAAAAACCCAAGCACTTATAAAATCAACATGCACTCTACTTGCAGTAGTCTAATCATCCAGTCAGTACCCATGTACTCTACAATAACACAGGCACTAACGCATGCAGACCTGCAATTACCTGTGCATTACTCATGCAGTCCAGCCATCCCTGTCACTACCCATGCACTCTTAGAATCAATCATGCTCTACACATGTACTCTAGAAATTAGCCAGATGTTAGCATGCAGTTATTTCTTTTTGAACCAAATAGGGTAGTTCTGAGGAGAACAGTTTTTTTTTCTTTTTTGTTTTTTTTTGTTTTTTTTTTTTAAACCATTTTGAGATTTTTTTGGTGTTAGATGAAAAATCAAACAGACAAAACTTTAAACTTTTGGAATTAAAATGTAATTTCAACTGAATTTTTTTTTAGTAGCGATGATTCTTTGCTGCCGATTATACAGCGTCAACTGATTGATCCCCACAGCACAAAATGGGATTGCATTTTATACAATGCTGTTTGAGCGTCGCAAATGCTGGACGGATATTCGGACCATGAGATGCAGAGGTTGAGCCTCCTCAAGTACTGGGACCAGCTCCCTGGTTAGTTTGTGGTTTGGCCTCCGTAGCACGTCGCAGTTGTTCTCTTGCAAGTTGTCTAGGATGTATAGTTTGCAGATGTTTATACATGCTAGAGGTGCCACATGAGTACTGCTTGTCACTGCCTCGTGATAGCACTCTGGGACAGAGCGTGCAGCTCACCTTCCTCGCATTTACTTTTCTTTCACCCTCCGGAATTGTGAAGAATTTCCACACAATTGATTCTGGTCTTTTTCGAGGAGGTGGAACCATATCTTCTTCAGATGGAAGCTCTACTGCAGGGTCCGAAGACGCCATTCTAGAACTTTTTTTCAAATAAACACCAAAAAAACACTCTATTGCTCCTAAAAACACAGCAGGTGTCTCTCCTCTGATGCAGCAGAGAGAATGACTAAAAAGGGTGGGGTCCGTCAAGTTCTATAATGAAAACCATTGTCAACCAATGAAATGGTTTCTTTTAAAGTCACATGGGAGTCGCACACTGAGCGCGCAACCAGCGGCACCCAATGTGACTTCGCGAAAATATATTTAAAAATAACATAAGTTTATTACAACTACACATATATTATTTAAAAACAGTTTAGATAATCTACTAATGTACATTAAAGTTATATATATATATATATATATATATATATATATATATATATATATATATATATATATATATACAAGATTGCTGCGACAATTAGAATCAAGAATGATTATTGAACTTGATACAAACCATCCAAATGGGCTCAACAACACTGAAGATCTCCATAACTTTTTATAAATCTTTTAACGTCATGTTTTTTGTATGAAGATTTTTTGTATTAACCTTTTATGATAATTCTTTATCCCATAAGAGTTTTTTATAGAGGATTTTTATAAATGATTTTTATATTGTATCCGCTTAGGTCATTTTGCACATATCTATCCCCAGCTGCTAACATAAATATCCTCCCTCCCCTGTTTTTAATTTCCCCTTTTTTTAGGCACTTATAACTTTATGACCTCCTAAATTAATTGCACTATTTGCACTAATTTTTCAGCACCTTATAAGTTTTAGCGCTTTACACTTTGAAGCATAACTTAGATGATATGGGAGCTTCCAGCGGTTTACATAAATGCGTAATTTTGCACAATTTTGACAGGCAACAATTAATGTTCTTTCCATGTTTTCATCTTTGCACTATATTTATGTAATTTATCCACATATTAAATTGTATGAGAAACAGCATTCATGTTATAATCAATGTACTTAGGGTCAAAATGGATCTTAGATATATAAAACAATATTCATTTTTCACATGGTATAGGATTTAGCCTATTTCAGGTATTTAGATACAACACTGTGTAATGTATTGAAAAAGAATATATATAGGAACTTGTACAGCATTCATGCAATCATGTAGTAATAATATGTGCAGTACATATATGCATGGACGATAACTGTCCACTGTCATATAGAGTGCATTTGAATTTACATTCGCATAATGTATAGACCAAACGATAACAGATTAGCGCTAACGGAGGATGTTGTTTGTCTATTATCACGTGACTATGCATTTACACACACAAAAAAAAGTTACACGGATATAAAAACTGTTGGCGGACTGCACTTCCGCATGTGAACAAGGATACTGTGTTATCCAAAACGCGTCGAAAGCTGCAAACTCAAATAAAGACCTGACCTTGCCACGAAGAAAACTGGTGTCCGTGACTCTCTCTTCGCTGTTTGCCGGATGGGAAGTGGGAAGAGTTGGGAAAGTGTTTCTGATATGTACATGTATATGTATATGTATATATGTATATATGTATATGTATATATATATATATATGTATATGCAAAAGTGATGAAAATACTTCGTAAAAACGGGCATATCCTACATATGGATGCAACTACATCAGCAATAATGGGGGATCACCCAAACATAACGTACAGACGGGCAAAAAACCTAAGAGATCAATTGGTTCACAGTCACTTCAGGAATCCAAAGAAACAAGACACTTGGCTTAAACCCAAAGGGTTCTTTAAATGCACATGTTGCAAAGTCTGTGCAATCGCCCAAAACACCAAGGAAGTACTTATGGCCAATAAACGCATGTGGCAAATCCAACAGTTGATCAACTGCAAGAGCCAATTTGTGATCTACATTATTGAATGTCCCTGCTCAATGAAATATGTGGGGAGTACAAAATGCGAATTGAAAAAACGCATCTTGGAATACGTAAGGGCCACAATCAACACCAACAGGAGTAATGCGGTGGCCAAACACATGGAGAAGGCACACAAAGGAAACTGGAAAGATCTCAAATTCTATGCCATTGAAGCAGTGGGAACACATCCCAGAGGAGGAGACCGTGAAAGAGTGATGAGGCAAAAAGAATCTAAGCATATTCTGAATTTCAGAACCTTGACCCCTGATGGTCTAAATCAAGACTAAGAACTCCATTACCATCTATAAACTGCTGAACTAACTTTTCATTATGAGTGACATTATCTTTGACTGTCAATGAATTGTACTTTTTTATTTATTTTTTTCATTTAGGTTTAATCACAGTTTGGGTGGACTTGGGAGCACGGGTTTGAACAGTAATAATCTTAATGTAACGGAAAACAGACTGGGAGCAAATCAAGATAGAAAGCATGCCTGATAAATGAGGGCCCACCAGAGGGCAAATTCGACATCTAGCTGGGACTCGTATGTTTAAATTAAATTATGAGTATCACATTGTTCAAAAATGAGGACCCACCAGAGGGCCACACTCAATGTAAAATGAATTGTAATTCAGATACATTAGTGCATAGTCTAGAAAGGTTGTCGTATTAAGTGCATACTGCCATCCTCACATTGCGTTTTCACAAAGGGCAGAAATTCCCAGTCTCTTTTTGTTTAACTTAAACTGCAACAGCATAATCCATTAAGTTAAAATTGTTAGGACTTCATTTACCAGAATGCCTAGCTGCTCCCTGAAAGGAAGTGATGTCACTGTTGATTGTAGAGGTGGATTTAAAACAAACAAAAAAAGTTTTAGTAAAGACCAGTCTCGTGAACAAGGTCCCTGGTGGGACTGAAACGCGTAGAGCTTTTCTAACTGGCATGCTGTAAATAAAGAAAAACTTGACGATATGAATTGGTGACGCTTTGTTCCTTCCGTGAGTGCGTGAGAACCCAGCCCTGTGGGGAAACTAAGGATAATTTGATTACGGCTTGACCCTGCCGTCTCTGAACGCACCGCCTGAGAGCGCCCTAAGATTTCCGAAGTGGGTCGCTTTGCAGAATATATATATATGTGTGTGTATGTATGTATGTATATATATATATATATATATATATATATATATATATATATATAATAAATAGATCACCAAGAATCTCCTCCAAAGGAACGAGCAGAGGCCACACTGGGGAAATCAAGGAAACACCATTTATTCAGCAATTACATCGGCAAATGCATTTCGGCTCCATCAGCCTTCATCAGCGCCAAAGGTGTATGGGAGGCATTTAAAAACCTCACTATATGAAGGTCCCGCCTAATGCTGATTGGTTCGGCACCGCTCCACCCCAAATACGTAAGATCACCTGGTGCAGGTCGCGAGGTTCTAGAGGCCTGCAAATCACAGGATGCAATTCAAAACCAGGTAGGTAGTACAGGGGTGTTCATGAATCCAAATGGTTAAGCGGGCTTTAGCGGGACAGTCAGTGTTGCTAGAAAATGCTGTTCTCCTGTTTTGTAGTTGAATCAATGTGCCTCCTCAGCTCCCCAAACCGCATCGACCTCCGGGCTCAGAAATCCAATCGGCGGGGGCAAAAATGGACATCCATCTCGCCCAGTGTGAGGTAAAATACCTCAACATCGCCCCTTCTCCTTCCAAACACTGGGGTGGGACTCAAGTCTCTCCAATACCTCGGAGAACACAGGAAACATTGCCGTAGCAGCCGCCAGTGAAAACAAGGCCGTCTTGTGATGCGGGGACCTCTGAAAAAACGTCTCTGGCTGACGCTTGTGAAATCACCAAGAATCTCCTCCAAAGGAACGAGCAGAGGCCACACTGGGGAAACCAAGGAAACACCATTTATTCAGCAATTACATCGGCGAATGCATTTCGGCTCCATCAGCCTTCATCAGCGCCAAAGGTGTATGGGAGGCATTTAAAAACATCACTATATGAAGGTCCCGCCTAATGCTGATTGGTTCGGCACCGCTCCACCCCAAATACGTAAGATCACCTGGTGCAGGTCGCGAGGTTCTAGAGGCCTGCAAATCTCAGGATGCAATTCAAAACCAGGTAGGTAGTACAGGGGTGTTCATGAATCCAAATGGTTAAGCGGGCTTTAGCGGGACAGTCAGTGTTGCTAGAAAATGCTGTTCTCCTGTTGTTTTGTAGTTGAATCAATGCGCCTCCTCAGCTCCCCAAACCGCATCGACCTCCGGGCTCAGAAATCCAATCGGCGGGGGCAAAAATGGACATCCATCTCGCCCAGTGTGAGGTAAAATACCTCAACACCGCCCCTTCTCCTTCCGAACACTGGGGTGGGACTCAAGTCTCTCCAATACCTCAGAGAACACGGGAAACATTGCCGTAGCAGCCGCCAGTGAAAACAAGGCCGTCTGGTGATGCGGGGACCTCTGAAAAAGCGTCTCTGGCTGACGCTTGTGAAATCACCAAGAATCTCCTCCAAAGGAACGAGCAGAGGCCACACTGGGGAAACCAAGGAAACACCATTTATTCAGCAATTACATCGGCGAATGCATTTCGGCTCCATCAGCCTTCATCAGCGCCAAAGGTGTATGGGAGGCATTTAAAAACATCACTATATGAAGGTCCCGCCTAATGCTGATTGGTTCGGCACCGCTCCACCCCAAATACGTAAGATCACCTGGTGCAGGTCGCGAGGTTCTAGAGGCCTGCAATTCCTAGGATGCAATTCAAAACCAGGTAGGTAGTACAGGGTTGTTCATGAATCCAAATGGTTAAGCGGGCTTTAGCGGGACAGTCATTGTTGCTAGAAAATGCTGTTCTCCTGTTTTGTAGTTGAATCAATGCGCCTCCTCAGCTCCCCAAACCGCATCGACCTCAGGGCTCAGAAATCCAATCGGCGGGGGCAAAAATGGACATCCATCTCGCCCAGTGTGAGGTAAATATATACATTTTAAAACATACCATTTTCTACCAAAGTCGCGCACCCAGAACATATGAAGTCACATGGGTCCCGGTACCGCGCACATGTCGCATACGCAACACGCACATGACACGAACCCATACGTATATGATGTTACGCGGGGCCATGCACCGCTCACCCGTCGCATACAATTCGTGCACATGATGCGATCCCATACGTATATGACGTTTTGCGGGGCCACGCACCGTGCACCCGTCGCAATCCTAATGTGGCTCCTTCTCAACTTTTCCTATATGGTGGCTTGAATTCGCGCACCCGCCGTGATAGGTGCACGATAGGTACGTGACTTCAGTATTTAAAAAAAAATATATATACATACATTTTTAAAGACATAGGACATTACATAATTAAACTAAAATGAAAAAAAGAAAGGAAATGATCATAGAATATTAGTTAATCTTTTTTTTTTTTTAAACTTGTAATTTACAGAAAAAAAGTTTTATAAATATAAAATTTACAAATTAGCATTTAAAAAACCATTGAAATTCACTGAAAAAAACCATAGGTTTCAGGGACGTTATAGTAAGTTGGACATTTCACTCGTACAAAACCATAGAAATTCTACCGTTCTAGTTAGTTCTGCAATGCGCTGCTGATGAATTCACATATTACAACATTCATGACATGGTCAGTGACATCACTAATGACATCTCAAATGACATCACGGATTATATCACTAATGACCTCATCAACGTGATAATCTGATGCACCTCCTCATACCCTAATATAACCTGTGATGCACCCACTCTAAAATACAGACTACCATTTTCGAAACCATAGAAACACCAAAACCAGTTAGTACATACCCACTCACTCCTAGGTCTCCACAAACATCCACTCATTCATACATGCAGTCAACCATCAATACAGCCTAATCATATGCACTCACATATCTATACAGACACTCACACACCACCACTCATCCACATTACTCACACACCTAGTCAGTCATGCAAAGAATCAATCACACTCCCATTTACTCACCTATACAGTTGTACACACACCACCTCACTTATTGAAACATATACTAACACACACTTCAACTCTTATACAATAACTGATACAAGCATACACTGATCCATACAGCCATTCTCACAATCAGTCACTCACATAGTCATGTATACAGTCCAACACTTGCATATACTGTGTTTCACATATGCAGTGACTCACACATGTACCACTGAGGCATCCATTCACTCACCAACACACCACTACACACAAACAACCACCCATATAGCCCTTCTCAGATGCACTCTTGAACCCATACACCCAGTAAATCACTTACTCTCATCATTGCACAGAGAAACACCCCACACCCACCCACAGAGACTCGGGCACCCAAACAGATACTCTGACAACCAATCAATAACCCATATAGACACTACTGTAGCTACTCACCAACCCATGCAGCCACTTACACACCAACTGACAGACTAATACAGACATTGACACAGTTTAGACACTAATCCATGCATTCAGAAAAAAACACAATCACTCACTTCTACAGTCGGTTACGCACCTACTAAATCATCTATTCAGACACTTATACACCCACTCATTCTTCAATACAGCTTGGCATATATATAAAACCTATTTAAAGTTCATAGAAACAGTCACTGGATGATGTCATCAGTGATGTCATCAGTGATATGTTATATGAAATTTATATAGCGCGCAGCTGCCTCAGCAAAGAGGTGTCCCTGCGATGCCAGCATCAGAAGATCGGAGCTCTGAAGCAGAGCAGGAAGGCGCATAGAACAGGTAAAAGGATACAAATTGACTAGGCAGAGGGAAAGGGAAAAGTTTTGATAGCTTTCCTAAAGTCCAACAAACATTCCATCCTGCGGATCTGGAGAGGCAAAGAATTCCATAACTTGGCTGTCAAGCAGCGAAAGAAACGACCCGCGGCCCGAAGGCGCTTCACATGGGGAACTCTAACCAGATGCTGCTCTGAGCAGCGCAGCTGGCGAGTAGGAACATACGGGGCGAGCAAGTTAGGTAACAGGCTGGGGGAGGCAAGCTTCAAGATCTTAAAAGATAGACAAAGCGTCTTAAATTGGATTCGCTTAGCCATAGGTAGCCAGTGGAGCCTCCGGATGGCACCAACAGAGGGGCACCAACGCGGGAGTCCCAACAAGGCTCTAGTGGCAGCATTCTGAACTCACAACCGCATAACCTCCGCCTGATTAGCCCCCGACAGGAGAGAACTAGCGTAGTCTAGTCTGGATAGAATGGCAGATTGAACATTCGGCTGACACGTAGGTGGATCAAAGAACTACAAAAGGGGCATAAGTCCCCGAAGGAGTCCCCGGAGGAGGCCAAAGCAAGTGCCAGCAACTTTTTTTAGTATGGTCGTGAAAACTAAGGGTGGAATCCATCCATACCCCCAAGTTCTTAACCACTGACTTAGGGGTGGGGGTACTACCAAGAGCATTCAGACACTGTCATTTGAGATGTCATCAGTGATGTCACTGACCATGTCATGATTGATGTAATATGTGACTTCATCAGCAGTGCATCGCGGGGGCGTGAGTTATAGTTAGCAGAACTAACTAGAACGGTGGAATTTCAATGGTTTTGTACGAGTGAAATGTCCAACTTACTATCACATCCCCGAAACCTATGGTTTTTTCAGTGAATTTCTAAGGATTTTTAAATGGATATCGCTATCGCCAGTAGGTAGTTCTAGTTAGAGCCTTGTTTCTATTCAAAAAGCGTTTTTTGATTTGCCTGAATCTGCCTCTGGAGGGGGACTCGCACCCTCCCCCCCCCCCCCTTTGTATTTATTAAAAAAAAAATAATAGTGAGTCTGGCCCTGGGGGATGGGGTCCCCGGGGCCCAAAATGGTCATGGGAAGGGGGACCACACGGCCCCTTTGCTAAAATAAAAAAAAAGGTAACCCTGTAACTCGCCTGAAGCCCTGCCCCCTTTCACCACTACAAACGTGCCTCTTGGAACGCTCTAAGTTGGGAGATGAAGTCCCCTTCCCTGCTGAGGGTCCTTAGGGGCCAACTAGCCCACCTCTTAACTCCAGTAAGCCCCACACAGTGGGATTGCTGAGAGGTGGTTGGAGGCCTCACCCCTTTTCCCACCACTTTGCAAACGGGCCTCTTGGCACTCTCCTGGTGGGGCTGTGAGGTCCCCTTGTGTCCTGATGGCTTCAGGACTAAAGTGGACTTCAACGCCCAAGCAGAGGTGCACCAGGACGTGCAATTGCAGAGTGGTGTAAAAAAGGGGCATGGCCTCTGACTACCTCTCAGCAATACAGCTCTGTGGGGTTACCTTGAGGTAACAGGGGGGCTAGTTGGCCACCAGGGACCCGCAAGGGGTCTTGATCCCCCAACCCAGAGCATGCAAGGAAGCGCGTTTGCAGAGTAGTGGGAAAAGGGGGCATGTCTTGCTATCAAAACTTGGCAATCCTGCTGTGTGAGACTTAGAGGAGGTAACAGGAGGGGTAGTTGGCCACAAAGGATTTCCTTGGGGGCCAACTACCCCATCTGTTACCTCCAGGAAGTCCCACACAGTAGAGGTCTAAGAGGTCTTCGAAGGCCACCCTCCCCTTTCGCCACCACTCTGCAAACATGCCTCCTGGCACACTACTGGTTGGGGGATGAGGTCCACTTTACTCCTGAGGGACTTTGGGGGCCAAGAAGCAGTCCTGGTACCTCCTGTAAGGCCTACGCAGGGGAATTCATGAGCGCTGGTCAGAGACCCAGCCCCCTTTCTCCACCACTCTGCAAACACGACAACTAGTTAAAGAAGCATTTGCAATGCAATAGGTCTCGCATTTGTGAGAGTAGAGTTAATGGCGTAATTGTAAACGTTTTTCACTAATGTTTTTTGA
Organism: Triturus cristatus; assembly: GCF_964204655.1. Taxonomy (NCBI): domain Eukaryota; kingdom Metazoa; phylum Chordata; class Amphibia; order Caudata; family Salamandridae; genus Triturus; species Triturus cristatus. Next base: position 466,948,111 of record NC_140583.1, on the reverse strand, counting down.
AGTGGATGTACGTTGTTTGTAATGGAATTATGTGGTATGTTGTGCAATGAAATTATGTGGATAGAAAGTATGTGGTATTTATTGTTTAGGAATTATGTAGAGTGGGATTGTGTTATGGAGAGTTATTATGTTGTATAGTAGTCTGTGGTATAGTAGTCTCTGTTGTGGAGTGGTAACCTCTGGTTTAGTCTTCTTCATTTCCATAGAAGCTAAACTATAAACTCAATGAGACACAAAAAAATAAGAAACCACTGAGGAGACCTTCTAGACCTAGTTAGAGGTGCGAGCAGGGCCACTGGAATTGTGCAACTGTTCCGCCACAGCGATTTTCATATAATTATACATTTTCTGCATTTGCCACATAATCCATCATCGCTGCATAATCTGCAGATTTAAACAAAAAAAAACTGTTTCTAGCTCAACGGCTCAAACGTTACCAAAAATGCAGCGACAAGTGTTACAGCGTGGTCAAAGGCCCTTTGCAAAGCTTGAATGTTCACCTTTTGCTTATTGCTAAATGTGGGTGTTAAATTGGTACTAATGGTGCCTAAACCACCCTTGCTTCTTTCTGCACCTCTCTTGCTTCTTTCTGCACCTCTCTTGCTTCTTTCTGCACCTCTCTTGCCTCTTTCTGCACCTCTCTTGCCTCTTTATGCACCTTTCTTGTTTCTGTACCTCTTGCCTGTTTCTGCACCCCCCTCTTGCCTGTTTCTGCACCCCCCTCTTGCCTGGTTCTGCACCCCCTCTTGCCTGGTTCTGCATCTCTCTAGCCTCTTTCTGTACTCAAATGGGAAGTGCAAGCTGTCAAGTTTAAAGGTCTTGAGTGCTCTCATGACTGAGGTATAGGTCTACCTGTACATGCATTCTCACATGTGTTATGCGTCTAAAGATGATAGGTTAAAAAGAGGATAGCTTCTCCTATTGATGGTCAAATGGACTCAGTTCTGCCATTCGGTTGCACAGACAGGTGTGTCTTGAGTATGCCAGTGTTATAGAGTCCCTCAAATATTCTATTGAATACCCATGTGCCCTGTATTATGAGCAGAGCTAAATACATACACCTCCTTGTACAGAGTGTGCTGTTTGACAAACAGGTATTCAAGTATGCATATGTTTATATTTTATGTAACATGTACTAGGTAAAAGCAGAGACACGCTTGCATACCTTCATAAACTTGGTCAGACTTACAACAGTGATATGGTTAGGATTGCTGTTTTACATTTGGTAGGCCTAACAATCTGATCAGTTATTGAATAGTGAATCTTTAAGAGAAAAGTGAGGTTTAAGACATCTTGGGAGAAGGATTAGTGATTAGGCTACTTTGTATGAGTCTGTGAAAAGGTACAGCCATTTGCCTGTCCTCTCTGCCCCCACCCATCCTCGGCGTTTCCCTCGCCCTAGTTTTGGAGACTCCGAACAAATGACTAAGCTTGGAGCTCTATCTAATAACCACAATTAGTACTGAAGATTACACTGTTTAGGCTGACTTTTTCTGCAGGCCCTTCTTAATCCAGCCTAGATCTCCATCTTGTGGTCATTATTAGAACCTGAAGGCTTCCTTGAAATGCTGGTCTTTGATGCAGGAATCTTGGAACTACATTACCTGTGTGTAAATGGTTTTTTAATGCACTGTCTTCAACATCTTACTTGCTCGCTTTGAATCCAAAAGCTACCTTGTAATACTAACTTTTGCTATAGGAACTTGGAACTACATTACCTGTCTATAATTGTGATGTTCTTTCGTCTGCATCTTACTAGCACCTTATAACCTGGGCTTAATTTACACTACTCACCTCCCCATGGCTCCTCACTCTTTACCCCTTCACCTCATCAGTCTCTAACAATGATCGTATTCCTGTTTGTTGCACCCTCAACTGTAAACCTATCTTGATCGTCTTATTTTGCCTACTGACTATCTATGCCTGCATAGCGGAACTACTGTTCTGTCTACCATTGTGGTTTACTTCTATTGGTTGTGATTTGTAATTATCTTTTTTACATTTTGCTCACTATTTACCGCCTGTACCACCCTTCGCTTTTCACTATATCCCCCAATGTCACCCCCCTTATGTTACCCTGACCCCAGCCTACTCTCTGCTAATTGAAATGTGTAAACTTCAGCTCACTCTACCTCTTTGTATTTTTCTCTCCAGTGTTACTGATTGTTACTCCTTCTGACACGCTTTTTTTATGCCTTTTCTCTTGCCCCCTAACGCGTCCCTCCCCATCCACTGCCTATCTCTCTTCTTTCACCTGCCCCCTGCTCCTACCCTGACCCTCCCACCTTTTCTTCAAGCTATATCAAGGCTTCCCCTCCTTCCTCACCTAGCCTCGTTGATCTAAATTACCATGCCCCCTCTCAAACACCCCTGACATACAACTGGCTTCAGACAAAATCCACAGGACTCACCCATCACTAGACAAGGCCCGAACTTTTGGTCCATCCTCTATCCCCCGAATCTCTCCAAAAGCACCAAGAAAAACTTTAAACACAAACTACTTATTGGTCACCATGAAACTCTTTTTGTCGATTACTACCTTAGCCTCTCCTCCATAATAAAAACCTTCGCCTCTCCTCCATAATAAAAACTACATTTTTTACTCCAAACGTCCCTCCAAAAGGAAAAGCATCATCTTCCACCACCTCCCCATCACTAAATCATGTAAAATCCCATATGGTTTTAAATTGTCCACCTCCCCTTCTCCTGCTTTCCTCGGCGAAATCGACATCTCCATTTTCAAATCGGGTAACATTCTCATCCAAGCTTCTGAAAATCACCTCCATCTTTGAACAACATTTCAGCACCTTTTCCTACCTGCTATCCATCACACCTCCTAACACTTCACCCTCCCAACCGACTGACCGCCTCGCACCCTCCCCTTCCTTGTCCACAACCCCTCACCCTACAGACACTTTGACTATGTACGATGTCTCTCAAACCCAATCCTCCAATAAACCCCCCTTTGATAGCACACCTCCCTCATCTAAACACCTCAACAGCTTGTTCAGCCTCCCAAACCCTTTATCTCCCTAATGACTTCTCTCCACCCACAACCAGGCACACCCCCTTCCTCACTGCCTCCCCCAGATCCCTCCCCCTGCACTTCCTAATATTAGACTGCCCGTCCCAATTTCTCCTCCCCCTAACTGCCTTCCCCACTTAAACAGGATGCTATTTCCCCTCTGTACTGCTCGATTTTCCCGACCCTATTGTGTTGATGGGTGATTAGGGTGACTTCAGTCTCTCTACCATTCAAGCCTAAGGGTTAGAGTAGTGAATGAAGTCTATTTACTAGGCACTTCGACATGATCCTGTGTTCTTCCCCATAGATTAGGGCTTGCACACATATCCTAGGGGATAGATTCGTTAGTAATAGGGATAACCTGCCCTGTAGTGAGGGTATTTCATGGAGCCGTGCTGAATTCAGGCCTGGTAGGCCTCAAACGGGGGAGACTCCATCTTTCTTTCTGCTCCGGCAGCTTGAGATTCTTCTAGGTTAAAGGGGATGTTTTAGTTATGAGGTGTTATTCGCTTGGAGAGAACCGGTTCAGACCGGCCCTTATCGAAGGATTGTATTTTTCTTCATGCCGAAGACGCTACATCAGGCCGGCCGGCTGGGAAAGTGTCCTTGGCACGGGGAGGTACAAGAATTTGGTGGGCGGCAGGTTACGGGCCGGAATTTTCCATGAGGAAATGCACCTCTATATTAGTAAAAGTCTGAGGCAGTTACGTGGCACTTACTTCAGTCCGTAGGCGGCATCTAGCCGTTAGCAGTAAAACTACTACTTATTCCAGGGAAGACAGATGACAAACTTGAAGGCGGAGAAAAACCGAGAGACAGATACTCTTCTAGCAGAATTGCCAGAGAGGAGAGAGTAGCCGATGAGGAAGAGGTCCCAGTGACTCGGAGAAGGGAGCTACGGAGGTGTGATCTCCAGGCGAGCCGAGGCACAGACGAGAAGGGAACCTAGATGACCATTGAGTGCAGGCTACACACGACTAAGGTGATGTCGACCCCTTTCTTATTAGAGTGTACAACCTAATCTTTCACTTTTCTTTGCAGGTTATGTGTTACACAGTAATGTTATGTGATTGCATATATAATAAATAATAAAGTATCCAGTTTGTAGTGAATCAACATGTGCTGCGTGTTCTTGTATAAGAGGGTAGCCTATTCTTCTAGTCAGCTGTGACTTGACATGAACAGATGTTAACCCTGATCAGGTAAGTGGTAACTGAATAAGGGAGAGAGGAACCCCTCGAACCAGAGAACAGGTTGTGCTCAAACTGGCAGTTCTTGTGTGATCTGGTAAATAGTAGAACTGATTCCCCTGCTGTATGTTATGGTAATCATAGGATGAACTTGTGCTGAGGCTGCCGTCTGGGTAGGAAGTCCTGGGTCCGTCTGGGACCGCGAGGCTGAGGCTGCCGTCTGGGTAGGAAGTCCTGGGTCCGTCTGGGACCGCGAGGCTGAGGCTGCCGTCTGGGTAGGAAGTCCTGGGTCCGTCTGGGACCGCGAGGCTGAGGCTGCCATCTGGGTAGGAAGTCCTGGGTCCGTCTGGGACCGCGAGGCTGCCACTTGTATTATAAGAGGTCTAGATATATATATATATATATATATATATATATATATATTAGGAATTCCCTGTCCTTAGGTGGTATATACTTGTTGTGAATAGGCCCTAGGGAGAGGGTAACGTTCTGGCTGGGTTAGAGAGGCTCTGATGAGCGGGTTCTATCTGATCCGAAAACCCAAGCAGAACATTTGGCGTCGCGAACCGTTTTCGAAACCTGTGTGCGTCGTGTTGTCTCGTGTTTGCTTTCGGCGTGTGCGTGGTTTTGTTTGTATATTATTTGTGGTATAATTGTGTGTATAGTTTTTCTTCTTCTTTCTTTTCTTTTTCTTTCTTTTCTTCTTTCTTTTTCACGATGTTTTCTAGAAAGTCAAAATCTACTTTTAAGTTGCCCGTTGATATTCCCGGATGGGATTCAACGCCTTATGAAGACTTAGCCCGTGAGTGGGCTGATTCTACTGGTTTGAGTGAGAATTGGAATTCTTCTTTGGAGCTGGCGGAGCCGGCTAATGTGATTACTTGTTTACAGAAGGCACCCGTCTCGAAGGGTGAGGAGATTCCCATTTTGGGGCGCAGAGGTTGGATTGTTCTGTCTGCGTACAGGATTCTGCATGAGAGGTTGTTGAAGCTACAGATATCTCTTAAGGATGTGGAAGCGCACTTTGTTGAGATTCAGAATTCTCATACTTTGTTGCGGTGTCAAAATAAGTTGCTTGCTGACAAACTTGAGACTTACCAGACTATTGCCGAGAGGGCGGCTGTGCGAATTGCCCGTTATAAATACAAGAATCGGCGCGGTCGGGTTTCGACGCGAAAGGTGCGTCTGGTCATGGCGAAAGCCGGACTGGATTGGAATCCTGATGAATGGGATGGTAATATCTGGAATTCGAGTGATTCTTGTTCCTCGGGTGAGGAATCTGTCAAGCGCGAGTCCTCCCGCTCCCGCCATGATTGCAAGCCTGCTTCTCGCACCCCTGATGGTGCACCACGTGATTGCGCTCGTCCTTCGAGTGGGGTTGAAGCTTCTTCCACTGATTGTTCGTCTACGTGTACTGGTCGAGCTCCTTGTGATGCTCATCCCGCGGTCTCGGTGCATCCAGTTTTACGTCGGAAATTGCAGCAGTCTCCCGCTGCTCCGCAGGGTGTTTCTTTAGACTCTTTAGAGGACTTTACTCAACAGGAAATTAGTGATATTTTGCAGCGATTTCGGCAGCGAGCTGGTGAGACCTTACTCACATGGATGGTGCGCCTTTATGAACTGGGCGCTGCTGGCATTATGTTAGATAATGGCGATTGTTTGAAGTTTTGTTCCTTGAGTTTGGATTCTACTGTACAGGATCATTTTCGTAACTATAATGGTGGTGGTCAAATTTCTTTACTTCAATTGGCGACTGAGGGTTGTAATATAAAGTACCCTACTGAGTCTGATTGGCCTGTGAATGACAAACCGTGGTATACTTTGTGCGACGCTGCACAACGTCTCAAAGAGGAGGTGATGAAAACGGCAATTTTTCTGGGTACTGCTGACAGGTTGCTTGATGGTTCGTTGACATCTTCTGTGCGGAATCGTATTATTCGTTCTTCCCCTGTTGCTTATAAGCAGGTCATGATGACTTTATTGATTAATCAAACTGGTAACGTGTTATCTACGGTACTGGAATCGGTACGCCAACTCGGTGAGTTAGGCGAGTGGTTTAAACCTGAACGTCAGTCCCGGCCTGAGACTCGTACTCCTGGTGACAATAAACTTACTAGACGTGATATCTTTTCTGGTCTTCTGGCCGATGGTGTGCGGAGGGAGGACATTGACGGTGAGACTACTGCTCGTTTGTGGGAGTTGTTTCGCAAACGTGGCTTGGATCGGAAGGAGGGTGCCCGGCGTGTTCGGATGTCTGAGTGTGATCGTGGTGGTTCTGACGGTAGCGGTGATGACGACCGCCGTGGGCGCTCTGTTCGTCGTGATGACCGACGTTATGTACGTGATATGTCCCCCCCGTCGAGAGAGAGACAGAGAGAGAGAAGAGGAAAGAGAGAGGGGAAAAAATGATTATATTTACAGCAGACGTAGAGATGATAGGGATCAATCCCCTGAGTTGAGGAGGAGAGAGGATCGTCATAATTTGGCCGATCGAAACCAGCAGTGTACTGCAGAAGACACTAATCCATTTCGTACTGGGAATGGATATGAACAGGAGGTACCGATACCTAAGAAACGTGAGAGTCTTTATCCTGATTTATCCTGGTACACAGAATGCAGTAAACATGACTAGGAAATAGGTCAAGCTCCAGTACACAGATGGGCTCACAGAGATAATAGACCCTATGTAGATAGTGAAATTTATTGGAGACATCGTAATATCCAAAGGGCCCGAGCATTGGTAGATACAGGAGCGGAGGCCACTCTTATTCATGGAAAATCAAAGAAGTTTAAAGGTCAGCCTTATACAATTACCGGATTAGGTGGAAAGGAAACTCCCGCAGTTCAAACGTTACTTGAAATGAGAATAGGTAGAATCCCTAGAAAAGAATACTCTGTACTAGTGGTGCCTCTCTTGGAATTCATAATTGGAATTGATATTTTGAAAGGAATGACTTTGCATTTAGATGATGGATGTTACCAATTTGGAACTACGCATTATATATCGTCCAGGCCTATACGGGTTGGTCGTTTACGAATGCCCCCCATAAAAGTTCCTCAGGCGACAAAAGTGGTTTGTCCGAAGCAGTATCGTATTCCAGGTGGTCATGAGGAGATTAGTACCACTATTCAGGAGTTGGTGGATGCAGGTGTTATAGCCCCAGTTACTTCTGCTTGGAATAATCCTGTTTGGCCTGTACGTAAGAGTGATAATTCTTGGCGTATGACTGTTGATTATCGAGAATTGAACAGACACACACCCTCTTTGACAGTTGCAGTACCGGATGTCATTACTCTACTTGAAAGAATCCAAAAACATCCAGATACATGGTATGCGTCAATTGATATTGCTAATGCTTTCTTTTCGATTCCGATTGCCCCTTAGTGTCAGGAACAGTTCAGTTTTACGTGGAATGGGCGTCAGATGACGTTTAGAAGTCTTCCTCAGGGCTATGTGCATAGCCCTACGATATGTCACCGGCTGGTGGCTGAGCATTTGGCTGAGGTACCGGTTCATCCGCAAGTCCAGATGTGTCATTATATTGATGATGTTTTGATCCAAGGCGAAACACAAGAGGAAGTTCAGACCCAATTGGACAGAGTCATTGGGTGCCTGCGTGAGAAAGGTTGGGAAATCAATCCGGATAAACTACAAGGCCCGTCCCAGGCTGTAAAATTTTTGGGTATTAATTGGCATGAAGGGCACCGTGAAGTGATCCCTCAGGTTAAACAGAAAATTCTTGATTTTGCAGTTCCAAGGAATAGGAAAGAAGCCCAAAGCTTCATTGGTTTATTTGGTTTTTGGCGTCAGCATATTCCTCATTTGAGTCAAATATTGGCCCCCTTGTACCGTGTCACCCGTAAAAAGAATGCATTTGATTGGGATAAACCACAGCAAGATGCGTTCAGTCTAGCAAAAGAGGCAATTCAACATGCTTTGGATTTATGGCCCGTACGTGATGGTGAGGTAGATTTGAATGTGTCTGTACAGGGCCTTTATGCGAATTGGAGTTTGTGGCAGAAGCAAGGCAGGAGTAGAGTGCCGTTGGGTTTCTGGACCAAAAAGTTACCTGATGCTGGTGAGCGTTATACACCTTTTGAGAAACAGTTACTTGCATGTTATTGGGCTCTGGTGGACACCGAGCAATTGACTTTGGGACATGATCTAGTTTTGCGACCTGAGATTCCTATTATGCAGTGGGTTATGAGTTCGCCGAAAACTCACCGAATTGGACACGCTCAAGAGGCGAGTGTGATTAAATGGAAATGGTATATACAAGACAGGGCACGTGTGGGACAAAAAGGAGTTGCATCTTTACATGAGCAGGTGGCGCGAGCGCCATCGACTGAGACTGAGAGTGTATGTTCCGTACCTTTGGTACAGGAGTCTCCTGTCAAGTGGGGTAGACCTTTTGATGATTTGTCCGTGGAGGACAGGAACCATGTCTGGTTTACGGATGGTTCAGCAAGGTTCATAGGGCCGAAACGGCACTGGAAAGCGGTGTCCTATAATCCGATCACACGAAAACTGCTGAGCACAACTGGTGAAGGTAAGAGCAGTCAATTTGCTGAACTGTACGCTGTTTATCAAGTCCTGAAACAAGAATTACCCGGCACATGTCATATTTTCACCGACTCTTGGTCTACTGCCAATGGACTGGCAGTTTGGTTACCGACTTGGCATTCCCATAATTGGGAATTGCATTCAAAACAGTTGTGGGGAAAAGAATTATGGCAGGAGATTTGGGAGATGCTCCCACAGAGTACTGTTACAATCTTCCATGTGGATGCTCACACTCCTATAGATTCTCTTGACAAATTTTTTCATAACATTGCAGATGAGAAATCTAAAATTGCTGAGGCAGTGGTGGACAGGCAAGATTCTGATATTGCGGGATTGGCGAAATGGGCCCACCAGAAGGCAGGACATTTTGGAGAGAAAGCCACTAGCAGGTGGGCTGCTGATCGAGGAATTTATATTCCCTTAGATTTGATCAAGAATGTTATTTTACATTGTCCCATTTGTCAGCATATCAGACAGCGCAAAGTGCCCCAAATTGTTAAAGGTCATTTACATCGCGGGAAACTGCCCGCTCAAATTTGGCAAATTGATTACATCGGTCCACTTCCCATGAGTAGGAATTGTCAATATGTTTGCACTATTGTTGATACATACAGTGGCTTGTTGGTAGCCCTTCCCTGTAAGCAAGTTACCCAATTGAATACCATTAAAACATTGGAATTGATTATCATGTATTATGGTGTGCCATTCCAAATTCAATCTGATAATGCATCCCATTTTCGTGGAAGATTGGTACAGGAATTCTGTGTGGAAAACAATATTGACTGGGTGTTTCATGTCCCATACTATCCACAGGCCTCGGGTCTTGTGGAGAGATTGAATGGTCTGCTGAAGGGGCAGCTGCGTAAATTAACTGATGACAAATATAAGAATTGGCGAGACTTTTTGTCCCAAGCGCTATTAATTTTGAATAATCGTCCTTTTCTAAATGCTGAATCTCCACTTATGCGTTTGTTCCCTCCGAATGTTAATGCTCAGCCAAATGAAATAAGAGAGACTGTGATGTACTGGGAGATTACTCCCGGAGCTTTGGCTCCATGTAGAGCGACCCCAGGGTCGGCAGGTTTAGACTTGCATGCCATGGATGACACCGTTATAAAAGGTAAAGATCGGGTCATCATCGCGACCGGTGTTGGTGTTCATATACCACCCGGGAATTTTGGATTAATCGCCCCTAGATCGGGGCTGGCTGTAAAAGGCATTCAGGTACTTGGAGGGGTCATTGACAGTGATTATCAGGGAGAGATTAAGGTGCTCCTGCTAAATAGCAGTGAGGCTGATTTGCTGATCCATCGAACTGACAGAGTGGCTCAATTACTCATAATGCCTGTCTTCAGTGGTGGGATGGTAAAAGGCACTGCCCCAACTTTGCTAACTGTACGAGGCCAGAAAGGTTTTGGCTCCACAGATAACCCTGGGGCCAGGGTTTGGGTGCAGTCGCCTAAGACTCCCCCTGAACAGGCAGAGGTCATCGCCACCGGTCATGATAACACCATTTTAGTTATGAGACCAGGGAAAGATAGCTGGGATGCGGTCCTGGCTGACAAATGTTACTTACGAGAATGATTAATGCCTGTATTTGATTCTCTTTCAGATCATTCTTTGGACTGTTGCTGCAGGATGTGTCGTCGCCGGACTATTTTCGGGTTGGTTCGACGAGAGAGGAGGACTCCCGTCAACCCCGGATGAGCTACGCGCCCAAGTGTCGCGTTCCCTCGCTGCGTGGGATTCGTCATCGAACTTTTGGACCCTACTGGCGAAAAGGGTGACCGATGCCCCTCACTTTTGTTTGACGCCGATGAGATCTGTACACGACATCTTAGCGACCTGTCTGGTTGCTGTCCCTGCTTCGCTGGAAACTTTGACTAATATTTTCAACATTTCAAAGGCTCGCCCCAATGTTCTTCTGGGCGATTTTGCCACCCATGCGTATTGCCCCTTATGTACTGAACTACCGGACCAGATACCCCCCGTCCAGTCCCAAATAGTTACCTATAATATCACACAAGGAGATATGTGTTTTTTCCTTACATGTAATCCTAGTGCAATTTCTGAATGTCTACGTCTGAAATTGAATGGTGCTACTTCCTTCACCCTTCATGAGCGAACTTTGTGCTTTCAAAGGACACCGAAAACATGTGCTTCGGTCCTGAACAATATGACTTGCAAGAGTTTGGTAGTTACCCCTAGTCATTATCGCACGATGTTGCTACCTGCCGGATGGCTTTTCTCATGTGGTAATACTTCTTGGCCATATGTCCCCGCAAATATTTCTGGTGGCCCCTGTGCCATTACGAGACTCAGCTTACTGATGTTCTCGTCACATCCGAATGCCAATTCTCGTGTGATTCGAGATACAGTGATGTTACAGGAGGATTGTGACTCATCTTTGCATTTATATTCCAAGTCTGAATACCTTAGCCTGGCTATTTCAATTATTGGTGTTCCTGCTTTGGCGGTTTATAATGCTAAATCTATTGAGAAAATGGCCTGCTGGATGGTAAAATCCATTAATCTACAGTCCTATCTGACATGCTGTTAGACGCCCAGGGTGAACGGAGAGCCATCTTGCAAAATCGAGCGGCCATTGATTATCTTTTGCTTAAACATGGACACGACTGCTCCGATTTTGAGGGTCTTTGTTGTTTTATCTTGTCTGATCATACACAATCTATTCGCGCTCACATAGACAGGCTACATGACTTGACGGAGGAAGTTAGAAAACACATTGACCAGGGCTGGTTTGACTGGCTCTTTAATTGGTTACCTGACCTGTATCTGTTACGTCGAATATTAGGAGGTATTCTAATTACCATCGCTGTTTTGATTTCTATCTGTTGCTTTATTCAGTGTATTCCTTCACTACTTCAATTTTGCACATTTGGTACTAGACATAGATCAGTTAGCTTTGTTTCGTATTATTCCTCCACAGATGTTAGTTCTGTGTAATGAATGTATAATAGACTGAAGTCAAGGGTGAAATGTACTGCTCGATTTTCCCGACCCTATTGTGTTGATGGGTGATTAGGGTGACTTCAGTGTCTCTACCATTCAAGCCTAAGGGTTAGAGTAGTGAATGAAGTCTATTTACTAGGCACTTCGACATGATCCTGTGTTCTTCCCCATAGATTAGGGCTTGCACACATATCCTAGGGGATAGATTTGTTAGTATTAGGGATAACCTGCCCTGTAGTGAGGGTATTTCATGGAGCCGTGCTGAATTCAGGCCTGGTAGGCCTCAAACGGGGGAGACTCCATCTTTCTTTCTGCTCCGGCAGCTTGAGATGCTTCTAGGTTAAAGGGGATGTTTTAGTTATGAGGTGTTTTTCGCTTGGAGAGAACCGGTTCAGACCGGCCCTTATCGAAGGATTGTATTTTTCTTCATGCCGAAGACGCTACATCAGGCCGGCCGGCTGGGAAAGTGTCCTTGGCACGGGGAGGGACAAGAATTTGGTGGGCGGCAGGTTACGGGCCGGAATTTTCCATGAGGAAATGCACCTCTATATTAGTAAAAGTCTGAGGCAGTTACGTGGCACTTACTTCAGTCCGTAGGCGGCATCTAGCCGTTAGCAGTAACACTACTACTTATTCCAGGGAAGACAGATGACAAACTTGAAGGCGGAGAAAAACCGAGAGACAGATACTCTTCTAGCAGAATTGCCAGAGAGGAGAGAGTAGCCGATGAGGAAGAGGTCCCAGTGACTCGGAGAAGGGAGCTACGGAGGTGTGATCTCCAGGCGAGCCGAGGCACAGACGAGAAGGGAACCTAGATGACCATTGAGTGCAGGCTACACACGACTAAGGTGATGTCGACCCCTTTCTTATTAGAGTGTACAACCTAATCTTTCACTTTTCTTTGCAGGTTATGTGTTACACAGTAATGTTATGTGATTGCATATATAATAAATAATAAAGTATCCAGTTTGTAGTGAATCAACATGTGCTGCGTGTTCTTGTATAAGATGGTAGCCTATTCTTCTAGTCAGCTGTGACTTGACATGAACAGATGTTAACCCTGATCAGGTAAGTGGTAACTGAATAAGGGAGAGAGGAACCCCTCGAACCAGAGAACAGGTTGTGCTCAAACTGGCAGTTCTTGTGTGATCTGGTAAATAGTAGAACTGATTCCCCTGCTGTATGTTATGGTAATCATAGGATGAACTTGTGCTGAGGCTGCCGTCTGGGTAGGAAGTCCTGGGTCCGTCTGGGACCGCGAGGCTGAGGCTGCCGTCTGGGTAGGAAGTCCTGGGTCCGTCTGGGACCGCGAGGCTGAGGCTGCCGTCTGGGTAGGAAGTCCTGGGTCCGTCTGGGACCGCGAGGCTGAGGCTGCCGTCTGGGTAGGAAGTCCTGGGTCCGTCTGGGACCGCGAGGCTGAGGCTGCCGTCTGGGTAGGAAGTCCTGGGTCCGTCTGGGACCGCGAGGCTGAGGCTGCCGTCTGGGTAGGAAGTCCTGGGTCCGTCTGGGACCGCGAGGCTGAGGCTGCCGTCTGGGTAGGAAGTCCTGGGTCCGTCTGGGACCGCGAGGCTGCCACTTGTATTATAAGAGGTCTAGATATATATATATATATATATATATTAGGAATTCCCTGTCCTTAGGTGGTATATACTTGTTGTGAATAGGCCCTAGGGAGAGGGTAACGTTCTGGCTGGGTTAGAGAGGCTCTGATGAGCGGGTTCTATCTGATCCGAAAACCCAAGCAGAACACCCTCTCTCCTCTCTTGACCCCTTACCTCCTCAGAACACAGATTACGACTCTTTGCACTCCCTTTCTGACCACACCGTCCTCTCTTCGTCCACCAACCTGAAAATGCCTCTCTACCCCCCCCCCCCCAGCCTCCCAACCCATACACTCCACAGACTACTTTCCCGGTCAAATCTGATCCCACTCTTCTCCCCCAACACCTTCCCTCCCCCAACACCTTCCCTCCTTTAACTCAGACTCTATCTAACATTGAAAACTATCTCCTCTCCTTGTCTTCTGAACTCTCCCAGCTCAGGAATGTTCTGAATTTGTTGTCAGAACTTTCTCCACTCAGGAAAGATTTTAACTCCCTCTCCTCTGAAATCCGTTAAAACCACGCAACTTCCCCAAGCCTTGACCCACTAAACTCCTCCAAACTTCAACATTGGAGAACCGTCCCCCACTGCAACTGTTCCCATAGGCCCCCTGTGCTTCGAACTACCTCTCTCCCTCGGACCTCCTCCAACTCCAACTCTTACCTCTCTAACTATCCAATCGACCCCCCCCCCCCCCCCCCACACCCCACCCCACCCTACCGTTCCCGTGATCCTGGGGACGAATAGAATCCCTTCCTCCCCCATCTACTCTAGACCCCCATCACAACTCTCAGCCATCCAATCATGCCCCCACCCCTCAAACAACCTGAAACCCCTCGCATGCATGCTAGTTAACTGCCGCTCAGCTGTCCGACGTGCGATGGAAATGGCTGAATCCATCCTCGGTGATGATATTGACATTGCCTTCCTTACGGAAACTTGGCTCAACAACCACTCTACATCTATCCTTGACCTACTCTTCCCCCCCCCCCCCCTCCGGTTACTCCATACTCAGAAAAGATAGACTAGATAAAATTGGAGGTGGTCTAGCCATCTTTAAAAACAAACTTCAACTCTCACTTGTTAAGGACACTGACCCCACCACCTTCGAATACCTCCGAGCAGAACTTACAGTTCAGGGCGCCCCTCCTATTTGTCTACATAATATCTATGATCCTCCTGGCGAATCGCTTCCCTTCGAAGAGGAACTTTCCGACCTCCTCACCCAATCCTCACTTTCCAACTCTAAAAATCTCTTCCTTGGAGACTTCAACCTCCACTGGAATGACATCAATGACCCTGCAGTTAACCTCTTCAGTGCCCATGACGAGATGGTCTCGTCATGGAGCATGGTTGCGCTGTGCCCATGACGAGACTATCTCGTCATGAACCCCACCCGCTAATGTAACGCCCAGCACAGGGCGGGGAAAGGGCGTGGCACTGAAGGGGTTAATCTCCTCCTGAATGTTTGGGAGATCAGTGACCTTAAACAAATCTGTCACTCTCCAACTCACTCCAAAGGGGCCACTCTTGATGCCATTATCACTAATGATGATTTGGCCTCCCTTTCCCGCATTATCCCCATCGACTGGTCTGACCATCACCTCATCCTCTTCAAGATCAATACTACTGCCCCCATCCACGCCAAAAGCATCAAACACAAGAAACTGACCAGAAACCTCCATCTTATCCCACCCGACAAACTAGAAACGAAAATCAAAGCCCAACTCCTGCTAGCTCCCTTCTCCCAAAATGCCAACACCCTCACCCAACACTATAATAAATCAGTTACTGAGGTCCTAGACCAGGTGCCCCTCCCCCCAAACTTAAAACCCAAAGAAACCTACCTTCCAAATCCTGGTTCAACTCTGATCTCAACAACGAAAGATGCTCCCTTAGACAATCTGAAAGAACGTGGTGGCAACACCTGTCCCCCTCCCATCTAGCCCTCCTCCGATCTGCTAGGTCCAACTACAAAAAACACATCCTCAATGAAAAGTCTGCCTTCTTCTGCACTCTACTTGATAGGGCCAAAAATAGACCTAGAGAACTATTCAACATCGTCCAACATCCTCTGGCCCCCCCAAAAAAAGTTGACTGCCTTTATTGAGAAATGCGAAGAAATTGCGAAGTTCTTCTCTGATTAAATCACCAAAATAGACCAATCCTTCATCCTAAATCCGCTTTCTCCTAACAGATTACTTTCTTATGACATTTCTCCCGAATCTCGTTCCCCTTCAAATCCTCCCCATGTCCCTGCCCTTCTCTCGTCCTGTTACTTCCCACCTGAACCTAACCCTTCTCTCCTCCAGCAACAAAAACACAATGCCTCCTGGCATAATTTTCACCCAGTCACCGAACACGAAGTCGACAACAACCTCGCTAAGCTAAAACCATCCTCCCACACCAAAGACCCTCTGCCCCCTAATATTGTCCAAGACCTAAAACATATCCTTGCCCCTTTCTGGACCACCATTATTAACTCCACCCTGGCCACAGGGTGTGTTCCCGCCTCCCTCTAACTGGGTCAAATCACACCCGTTCCCAAAAATCTTAACGCAGATCCCAATGACCCAAATAACCTCTGACCAATCTCTAACCTCGCTTTTCTCTCCAAAGCCCTTGAAAAAAGTGCCCTCCTCCAACTAGATAATCACATCAACACTTTTGACCTCTTTGACTCACTACAATCTGGCTTTAGAAAAGGATGCAGCACAGTATCGGCCATGCTCAATATAGTGGACGACATACATCATTTACTCAAAAAAGGTGAATCATGACTTCTCATTCTCCTTGACCTATCCGCTGCCTTTGATACTGTTAACCACACTGCCTTACTAAACTCTCTTAAAGTCCGCTTTGGCCTCAATGGCCATGTCCTCAACTGGTTCACCTCCTTTATACAACACAGAACTCAACAAATCAAAATTGAGAACTGCCTCTCCAACCCCACTCCGATCTCTCTTGGTGTCCCCCAAGGATCCATTCTCTCTCCTGTTCTCTTCAATCTCTTCATGGAACCACTCACCCTCATCCACAAGCTAGCAGGAATAAATTACCACCTCTATACTGACGACATGAAACTTTACTATAAGATTAAATCCCACTCTGATATCCTTCACCTTAACGACACCCTGACCAAGATCCAATCCTGGTTCCACCTTAATCATCTCAAATTCAACCCTAACAAAACTGAAATCATTCTCTTCGTGCCCAAAACCAACTCACTTCCCATACAAGACTGGATCTCCGACCTTGATGCTCTCAACTGCTCTCTCACCACTTCTAATTCAGTTAAGTCTCTAGGCATCACCATTTATAATATGCTTGCCCTCACCTCCCACATAAAAACCTCAGCCAAAGGAGCACTCTTCACTCTGTCATCTCAAGAAAATGAAGCCCTTCATCCCGGCTGATGACTTTAAAACTGTTGTCCAATCGCTGGTTTTGTCGAGAATAGACTATGGCAATGCTATCCTCGCTGGAACACCTAAAGTCCACTTTACTCCACTCAAATCTGTGCTCAACCTAGCTGCTAGACTTTTCTCAGACTACAAACGTTTCGACCACATCTCTCCCGCCCTGAAATCCCTCAAATTGTTACCCATTGAAGGCAGATCCACCTATAAGAATGCATGTATCGCGCACAAAGCCCTTCACCAAAACAAGCTCGCTCCTTCTCCGGTAATGCTACCTCCATCTGGAACTCCCTGCCTAAAGACCTACGCTGTAACCCCTCCTACTTCAACTTAAAAAAAAATAACTCCATTTGTTCCTCCTCAACAAATACTGGGGTCCTTAAGTCCTATCTCTGACACTGTTCTCACGCTGTGACCCCGTCATGTCCCCCTCTTCTGCCCTCCAGTTCTATCCCCTCCACTTTCTCCCACCAAATGCCCCTCCCTCACGCTTCTCTTCCCACCATCCTCCCTCCCTGCTCTCTATATCTACTTATTACTCCTAGCCCTATGCACCACCTCCCTCTTATTTACTACTCCTGCTACTCTCCTAACTCCTACTCTTCTTCCCCCTCATCTCTTCTCTCATCCTCACACACCCACCCTACCCTAAGATCTCACTACCCACGTTAGCTTAATGTAGTTGTTTTCTAAATAGCTTTCGTATTTTATCTGCTTTCTTTGTTATATTCACTCTTGTTTTGTTCATATTTTTTTTAATACTGTACCTCACATTCCTGTAAAGAAAACCTTCAAAATAAACAGTAGGCCTCTTTCTGCAATTCTGTTGCTTCCTTTCTTTCTGCACTTCACTTGCTTCTTTCTGTGCCTTTCTTCCTCTTTCTGTACATGTTCTACCTATGTAGGCATAGTTGGAAATTAGCATTTTAAAAACCTTAGAAATTCACTGAAAAGACCACAGGTTTCATGGACGGTATAGTTAGGATGACCTTTCACTCGTGCAAATCAGAGAAATGTATTTGTTATAGTTAGCTCAGCTAACTATAACTCGCGCCCCTGCAATGCACTGCTGATGAAACCACATATTACATCACTTATGACATGGTCCGTGACATCACTGACATTTCAAATGACATCACTGATGACATCATCCACTTGATAATCTGAAGCACCTCCTCACACCCTAATATAGCCTTTAACACACCCGCTCTAAAATACAGACTACCGTTTTCAAAACCACAGACACACCAATACCAGTTACTACATACCCGCTGATTCATGGGTCTCCACACTCATCCACTCATTCATCCATACAGTCACTCATACATAGTCACTCATCAATACAACCACTGACATATGCACTCATACACCCATACAGATACTCACCCCCCCCCCCACACACACACACACACTCACCCAGTTACTCCCACACCTAATCAGTCACCCAAAGAATCAATCACACTGCCATTTACTCACCTATACAGTTTAACACACACCACCTCACTTATTCATACAGATACTAACACATACTACTTCTACAATCACTGACTCAAGCACACACTCATCCATACAGCCACTCTCACAAGAACTCTCACTCAAATAAAGTCACTTGTATACTCCAACACTCACATATACTCCCTGTTAGAACTGGCGGTCTCTAGTTTGCTGAGGTAGGTACCTTAGTCCAAATAGGGACCCTTGCTTCTAAGTCTGGGAAAGGAAGGACACCATCTCAGATAGCCCCTGCTCACCCCCTCGGTAGCTTGGCATGAGCAGTCAGGCTTAGCTCCAAGGCAAATGTGTAAAGTTTTTGCAACCACGCTCACAGTAAAACAGTGATAACACCACAAATAGGCAACACACAAGTCTCATAAAATCAATTATATGTTTATAAAGAAAAGATACGATGAGACCAACTGATAAAGATTCCAACGTATTTGTAATATTTCACTATGCCGGTTATTAGGCCAGCAGGCACTTGTAGGTTCTTGCTGTATTAATGAGCCATTCTCGATAATCTAATGCAGTCCTATTGCAATGCTATGCAGCTCGTAATGCACCAATCAGGCAGTCAGTAATGCAAAAATAACGCCCTTCGTAATGCAACAATAAGGCAGTTCGTAATGCAAAAATAAGGCACTTCGGCACCGATGACGGTGCTCTGGGTGGTCTCTATGCCACTCTTACTGACTGTCAGCTACTGCCAAAACATGCCCCAACACTGTTGTGATGGAAAACAAAGTGCGGTTCCACACTCTGGCCCCGGTACTGCCACTCCTCGGCACGTTGGGGCCGCGATACAGACATGAGCGGAGGCTCTCGCTGCAAAGATGGGAAAGGCTGAGAGTGTTTCTCTCGTTGCCCGCACCCCGCCCCAGGCAATGAGACACACATGCCCGCTGAGTGTTACCTGGGGGGTATGATCTCACTTTCCTCTCCTCGCGGCTTGGGTCTCCGGTGTAACCTCGTTGATCTTGGGTTGTGGAACTCTGACCCTCGATGGTGATGGTTCGAGGTCTCTTCTTGGCAAAGGCAGGCTCGGGCCAGCGGCGGTGACTTCTCACAGCTCCTCTGGGGATGGTGGTCCAGGCCGATGGCAATGTTTGCAGCACTTCTGGTCACGCTGTCGATCGAAGCAGAGAATAGGACTACTCCGGGACACACAGTCACGGGGCAATTCTCACGAAGGTCTCAGGCTGCAACAGGGCACACGCACACAGCGTCGCTGAGGCTCACTTGGACTCTGGGTGCACACGATCACAGGGCAATCCTCACGAAGGTCCCAGGCTGCACGAAGCACACGCTCACAGCATCGCTGAGACACACTTGGAAACATTTATGTTCCTGAGTTTCTACAACAGGGAGCCAGCTCTCCTCGGGCCCTCTGAGACACTTTACTTTGGAACACACCAAGTCCTTTCAAGCAGGGGGACACAGCAGCCAGCAAAGTCCCTTAGCTTCTCCTTAGTTGAATCAGCAAACTGCAGGCCAGCCCCAGAACACTCAGCAAGGGTCAGTCCTTCTCTTCAGCTGTTCTTCCTTGCCAGAGGTTCCTCGTGACCGAGAAGTAGTTTCAATCCTTTTCAGGCTTGATCAGTCCGAAGTTCAGGGGTTTCAGCTCTCTTAGTTATACCCCTAAATGACTTTGAAATCTTTGTGTTCAAGGGGCATTGACCCCTGTCCAAACCAGTTCTGGGTGTCTCCCTGCCAGTGACACCTTCTTCCTTTGATTAGTGGGGGTCTGGATTCTCAATCACTCAGCAGGAGATGCTGCCATTGTTTTATGGCAGCAGCCCAGGCCTCTTCATAACCAGGGGCTACTCTTCTCCCCCCCCCCCTACACTCCAGGTGCAGGTCAGCCGTGACTGTCTCACCTACTCCTCCCGTGGGTCAAGACCTTCCCCAGATCCTACCCCATTCAAATCCAGACAGTCAATCCACAACCAGGCAGAGAGACACAGAAGTGTTAGAACAAAAAAAGAGCCACTTCTAACAGCATGGTTTCTAAACACACAATTCAAAAACCACTTTCACAAAAAGATGTGTTATTATATTGTGAGTTCAGGCACACTAAACTTCACCTCTCCATCTTAAACCTATGGGAAGATAGGCTGGAAATATATTACACAGCCTCCTCCATTCTGTCCTATGGGCAAGATGGCCTTGCAACAGTGAAAAACAAAATGGAGACTATTTCACTGTGAAGACATGATACACACCTTAGTACATGTCCTACCTTTCACATACACTGCACCCTGCCCAGGAGGATACATTTGGCCTACCATAGGGGTGTCTGATGTGCATAAAAAGGGAAGGGTAAGGTCTGGCAAATGGGTGCACTTGTCAGGACAAGACAGTTTAACAAACTGTGCGCAGGCACTGCAGTGGCAGGCCTGAGATCTCTTTTTAGGGCTACTTGTGTGGGTGGCACAATTAGTGCTGCAGGCCCATGAGTAGCATTTGCTTTACCAGCCCTGGCTCACATAGTGTACTTTACTAGGGACTTCACTAGTAAGGCAAACATACCAATTATGGACAACCAATTACCATAACAATTTATGCAGGGAGAACTTACACTTTGACACTGATCAGCAGTGGCAAAGTGACCAAAGCATCTAAGTTGGCAACTCAATGTCAGAAAAAAAGTCTAGGGGGACGGCAAAAAGTTTAGGCAACTTTAGCCAAAAAGGGCCAAGTCCAACACTCCCTTTCACATATGTAGTTACTCACACATATACTACTGATTTGATGTGATTTTGGTTTTCTATAGCGCTCGAATGCCCGAAGGCATCATGCTGCTGACAAGTACGGTGCTGCAGGGAGGATAATTACTACTGATTAGTGGCATGTAAACAACCACGTTTTTATTTGCTTCCGAAAAATCAGTAAGTCAGAACTTTTCTTTATCCCCAGGGGTAGGTTGTTCCGTAGTGTAGCTTCCTTCAGTAAAAAGCTCCTACAACCTCAGGCAGAACTCTGGGCTTGGGAGAATAGTCGCATTGCATCTGAGGATATGAGCTTTCTGCCTGGGGAGTGCCAGGTCAACTTTTCAAGAAAATAGCGGTGGCTTGAATTATCCAGTGCTTTAAAGGTTATGCATAATGTCTCGACATCTAGATGTTTTGCTATGGGTAGCCAGTAAAGATTGACTAGTGATTGGGTTGCTGCTGACTTATGTTTGGGAATGCTGGCAAGAAGTTGGGCTGCCGCATTTTGTAGAGTTTGGAGTTTTTGAAAAGACTTTTTTCATATACCAGTAAAAAGAGCCTTTCCATAGTCCAGCTTGGTCAGGATCAGGGAGGTAACAACTGTTTTTTGAAGTTCGTTTGGAATAAATGGACACATTTTCTTTATTCGTTTTAGTGTGTAAAATACAGAAGAGTGCTTTTGCTTGGTGGTCAAAGTGGAGCTTATCAAATATAACTTCCAGGTTCCTTCCTTTCTGAACTGGTGGTGGTAAGGGTCCCATATTCTGGGGCCACCAGGTTGGCGACCCAAAAGATCTGGGGTTTCAGAAAAGTAGCACCTCTGTTTTGCCGGTATTTAAGTTTAAGAAATTTGTTTTCATCCAGTGATCAATTAGAGCCATGCAGGAGCTGAATCTGACCTACTTCTTCCTGCTCTTTGGAGATTGACACCACAATTTGTGTGTCATCGGCGTAGGAACAACTGAGAATCCTAAGTATTTTATCAGCTTGATCAGGGGGGCAACATACAAATTGAGGAGGGTGGGGCTTAAGGAAGAGCTCTGTGGCACCCCACATGGCAAACTGAATTGTTTTGACGTAAAATTGCCCAAAGCTACAATGTTTCTTCTGTTTGTTAGAAAGTTTCAGTGTTGTCAGGGCTATGCCTCTTATTCCCAACTCCATAAGTCGGTTGATCAGGATAGTGTGGTTAACCGTGTCAAAGGCCACTGAAAGATCGAGTAAGATCAGGACAGCTTGACCGTCTTTATCCATGGCCCATCTGAGTTCTTCAGAGGCAGCAGCAAGGCTGTTTCCGTGCTGTGAGCCGTCCTAAAACCACATTAGGTGGGGTCCAGCAAATTGTTGCCGGCGATGCAGGCCATCAGTTCATTATTTAATGCTTTTTCAAGTAGTTTGGCTGGGAAATGGAGTCGAAAGATGGGCATATAACTACTGGGTTGCTTGGGATCAAGATTGATTTTTTTCAGCATTGGCAAGATGGATGCCATCTTCCATTCAGTGAGACATCCATCCACTCACCAAAACAGCCATGCGTACACTCCCTCCCCCATACAGCCCATCACAGAAACACTCCTGAACCCATACCCAGGGATTCACACACACATACATCCATGCAGGCAGTCTCACACCCCTCATCCACCCACACAAACAAAGGCACTCATACAGGTACTCAGACAACTAATCAATAACCTATACAGACAGTGATGTACCTACTCACCAAACCATGCAGCCACTTACACACCAACTGACAGACTGCTTCACACATTCACACAGATTAGTCACTCACCCATGCATTCACTAAGACACATTTATTTAATCACTCAGAATCAGAATCAAAGATTGCTTTCTTCGGTTAAAATTTAAAACCATCAAAGCACATAACAATAATTCATGGTACGGGTAAATACAAAAAAGATCACAAAAATTAAATAAAATACATTGGCACTAAACACAATAAAAGTATGTCATTTAAAAAATTTCAATATTATCCATAAAACCATTTCTACTTCAACATTCCATCTTCAATAATTAAACAATAGTCCTGAGACCTGTGGAGAATTACTAATAAAGTTGAAATTGTGCCCTATTTCTACACCTACTAGCCCCTGTAATGAAGCTAGCTACCCCAAAACATACCAACGGAGTCTCAAGCATTTGCAGATAGACCAGTGCAGGCCTCACTTGCTCAAAGTTATGGTTCTTGAGGATAGGCAAAATATATTTTTTACGCTGTAAAGAGTAAAATTTACAAAAGAAAACCATGTGCAACATATTTTGTTCAGAAGTATTCTCACAAGGGCAAGGCCCCAGGGTTCCCTCTTTGAAAAAACCCTTAGGGTAACCCAATAGCCAGGGAAGCATGCCATGCGTAAACCTTATTAACAAAAACAGATGGAATTGTTTGTTTATATAGGTCAGGTATGACTGAATCTCCCTACCTGTACTTAGCATGACAAACCTCCTAACTGCCGGCTTTCCCAATTCTTCTTCTTCCCTCAATAGCATCACTTTACTTAAAAATTGGCTCTTAAAGGCCTTTATTTTCATTTTACTCAGTGCACATGGACTATCGAACAATTCAGAACAGCCGAATGACTCCAGGTTACTTTTGATATATCGAAACCATGGGATAGACATAGCTCCATCAAGGGACAAACCATCTTGAATTATAAGTTGGCTTAAATTTGGAGGTTGTTGTGCCCACACTCTAAGCCAGCCTAGTAGCGGCGCCACAGCAATTTGATCAACAAGATAACCCACCCCCAGATCTTCATGTATATTAAAAATTGGTGCAGTAAGGGGAAGTGACAATTTGCGAAAAAAGGTGTTTTCCACTATTTGGATTTCGGGTGAGGCCTTATAACCCCATACCTCGCTACCATATAGGGCCATAGGTACACACTTAGCTCTGTAAATTTTCTTAAGAGCGGGTAGGGGTTTACACCCCAAGCGTTTTGCAAAGCCCAACAGCGCTCCTGTAGCTCTAGCAAGAATGTTCTTTTTCTGTGGGCGTTGCATGACCCAAGATCTTCTATCATCAAATAGGATCCCCAAATATGGGAAGGACTGCACTTTTGTGAGCTCCTGCCCGTTACAGTAGAATTTAACCCTTTTCGCCCTCCCAGCACCTATTGACATGGAATGTGATTTTTTTAAAATTTATTAATAAATCTAAAAAAACCATAAAATCATTAAATCCATTTAAAAGAGCTTGTAACCCTCTTGCGGTTCTCGCAAATAAAACAGTGTTGTCGGCGTATAATAACGTGGGAATCAATTTTGAGCCGGCTTTAGGAATATCTTTGCTAGTCAAACTTAAAACCTCACCCAAATTATTAATATAAAGCGAGAAAAGCAGGGGGGCAAGAATACACCCCTGTCTAACCCCACGCTTTACCTGCCAAGCATCTGACAGACTCCCGTCTTCACTATAGCGGACGACAGCAGTAGTGTCCTCATGGATAACAGCCAGAAAGGATATCAATACTGGGTCAAGCCCCGACACCTAATAAAGCCCATAATTTTTGACGGTTAACAAGGTCGAAAGCAGTGGACAAATCCATAAATGCTAAATGAAGGTCCCCCTGCTTAGCGACCGTGTATTTCCCAATTACAAGATGCAGATTAAGGCATTGACCCACTGTACCCTTTCCCTGTCTAAACCCGTATTGTAGGTCAGAAATTATAGATTTATCTTCCAACCAATTTGTTAGTCGAGCTAGGACAACTTTACCCATTATTTTCATAGCGGAATCCAAGAGAGAAATGGGCCGATAACATGCCGGATCTTCTCTTAGCCCTTTTTTAAATAATGGGACAATAACTGCTTTGCCCCATGACTTAGGAGCACCGGCCTTAGAAGTCGCATTAAAAACCGCTGTTAAAAGTTTTGCCCAGAACCCTGGATCTGCCCAGTAAAGGTCCGCAGGCACACCATCCGGACCTGGGGCTTTACCTTTTGCCATTGTCTTGATGGCCTCCAGGACTTCTTCCTTAAAAAGGATTTTTGAGGCTAGATTAATGTCCGCATAGTTCACTGGGTTAGGATCTTGAATCTCCGAATAAAGACCACTAAAATGGGCCACCCAACTATCTGGTGGGATGAGACAATCCTTATTAGTGTTCTCCAGCTCATTGAAAAGTGGACTATTAATCACCTTCCAGAACTGGGTACTATTTGTCAAAACACTAGCGTCTGACAGTTCGTCCCATGCCTTATTTCTTAACTGAATTTTCCTATCCTTAATTGCTTTTTTATAGGACCTTCTCGCCTCTGCAATCTTCTTTGAATCTTTGTCTCTTTCTTTCAGAGCCAACATAAGTACAGAGTGAGCACTAGAACAAGCATGGTCAAACCAATTTTTGAATTTCTTGGGCCTTGGTTTCCCATGAATGGTGAGATTGCCCACTACTTGTTTAGTTATCCTATCAAAGGCACTGAGAATTTCCAATGGTAGCGCCACAGAAGACAAACATAGACTAAGATCCTCGTTATTATCATTATATATATTCTCAAGGAAGTCAGCCGGGGTGATAACATCCCATCTCAGGCGTCTACCTTGACTAGTAGAAACTAAGTTTGTATTAGAAATCAAAGGCAGTGAGATGTCCTTCGATAAGGCCCTCACTTTGATTTCCATCATGAGAGGATTATGATCGCTTAAGGCATTTTGAATAACACAGAAGGAACCTATAAAATCCCTCAAAAGGAGAGATACGAAGATATAATCAATCGTACTATAATGACCTTGACCAGTGAACGTCGGAACACAAAAGAAAGTATCTTGAGCAGGGGAATATAAATGAAGGGCAGAAACAATACTCTCCAGATATGTCCCACCCTTGGAATGTTCAAAATGGATAGCCTCTTGCCGGCAAAGATCATGATTATTAAAACCATAACAATTAAGATGACATACATGAATGTTAAAATCGCCAAAAAGTAAAAGGAAATATGGTGTGACGTTTTTTGCATCATACTCGTCCAGGAATATGAACAATGCTTTTAAGTGTTCTAATTCATCCTACCTGGTAAATGAATTATAAAAATTTACCACTAAAAATGAGGGCAGATTAGGACCTTCAAGTTTAACTGCCAAAATGTGTGGGGAATTAGTCACTATCAGCTCTGCACTATATAATAACTTTAAGCTAAATAATAACAAAAGGCCCCCTCGAGCTCTTCCCATAGCGGAAAGCACAGCATATTTAATAAAAGACTGATACCCATCCAAATAAGAGGTCGTTCGCCTCCCATGTTTCTTGAAGGGCAATTATGTGGTAGGTAGTAAGGAAGTCCCTCCAGTTTTTATCGTCTATTTTAGAACGCAAACCAGCTATGTTCCATGAAAGTGTCATAATTTTATCCATTACTGGGATACCCCCCACCCACCCTAACTCTTGTATTACGGTGTTCTCCAAATTAAGTGGAAGGGATTGAAAATCAGCTTCCACAGTAGAAAGGGGAAATGCAACATTCAAATTACCAGTAACGTTAGTAGGAACTAAACCACTACCAGCCTGCAGAGCATCCTCAGTGGTCTTCTGAATAATTCCTTTCTCATATGCTGACTGTAGGGGTAGAATAATATCTATTAAGTCACCACAATTAGCCTTATGTTCCGTAACAAACTCCCTGGAGGATGAAGGCCCAGGGTGATTAGAAGGGACTACACTAGTTGCATAATTGTGGGTGTGAACACTATCCACACTGAGTCAGTCATTTGCATCTAAAGTGCTAAGGGCCTCATATCTATTACTTAATGTCAATGATTTGCTAGCAGGGACGAACTGAGGAATATGATCTCCAGTTCTTACAGGCCCTTGATTGTGAGGTGGGTAAAAGAAACCCAACGGAAGGACATTAACATACTCCTGATGTATTCTAATCGACCCTGCCTGCCTCAAAATATGGTCTACTATGTCGGGGGAACCAATATTCACTACGACACAATCACCCTTAAACGACTTGTTTGACTTCCCCACCCATGGAACCCTTCTTACCATTTTAAAACAATCATAAAGATGGCTCCCCAAAACTGTCTTACCCGCCAAATAGTGAAGGGCTTTATTTTTTAATGAGGACCAATGCTCTTCCCTGCCATCACAAATTTTCGGAACATTAGCTAAAATAACAGTATATGGACAAGCCTCCGGCGGCAAATGCAAAGGATATACCTTTTGTGTGTTCTCCCCAGGAGGACTTGGTTTTTCGATCTGCCCCTTCATCCCCACATTAATACCACAATTTGTTCCCGAAACTAATGGTGGACGGTTTATAGGACCAACAACAGGGACCGTCATGGACTCGACCAACTCCGAAACTCTAAAAGTAACTACACTTAAAGGACGGCGTTCGGATATATTTTGCCTCAACAATGGTGCGTTCTGACCCGCTATGTGACGTTCGATCAGAACAAGTCTATCATCTATCTTGTTAAGTCTATCCATGACTGGCGATATAATCGCTCTCAATCGCTCTTCCATAAGCTTAATCAAATCAGCTGACTTATCCCCCATTATGACAGCTTCCCCTTGGTCAATACACTCAGTACACTCCATGCTCTTATCCGCCACTGGCTGTACCGTCAAACTACTTTCCTTTCGTTCGAGCCCGTGTACAGAATCTTTAAACCTGGGTTGCTTAGCTTGTTGTCGACTTCCTTTAGGGGCATTATTAGCTTTTCTCTTACCCTTAGATGTTTTAACAGGGGCAACAGGAGAAATCCTTAACTGCCTAGTTCGTGTAACTGGAGGAGAAAAAGAGGGGGTAGGAACATTCGTAAGAAGGGGCGTGATAGCAGGACTGGACTCTAAAACAGAGCCCAAAGGAGGAAGATGTATAACATGCACAGCACCTATACCTGGAGTAGGATCGCCAGATTGTGACTCCAAATTAAGCAGGGTTAGTGGCTCTAGGGATAACCTACTTTCCACCATTTCTATTTCCCTAGAAACGGCATTTTCTGCTTTTTTTAAGTAGGCATCTAATGTCCCCGTGCCCCCTGTAACAGAGGCCTTAATGATATTTTTTGCCATGGCTTACACAGGTCACAGTCCTGAATGCGCTTCTTGCAACAACAACCAAATCCAATTGTTCCAAGGAAGGCGACTCACGGTCCTGCTACTTGGGGGATCACCCCAACTGTAAGTTAAACTCACCAATGTTAGGGGGGTGGCCCAGCCCAGCCTTGTCCAGCCCCGGACGGCCACAGACTGCCCGCCCTTTGCCCAGGCTTCGCCCGGCGACACCCACACGCGTCCCGCGGGGCGGGAGGCGTTCCGCCGTTAAGTATTGCCTCCGGGCGCTGGTGGTGACGTCAGCGGCACGCCGGTAGTTGCTGGGGCACCTGGGGGATGTGGTCCGTGGCTGCTATGGCGTTTCTATGCCTCGCGCCACTGCCCCAAACCGCCGTTTCGTGCTTGCTCCAGGGGTGCCAGAAAAACAACAAATTCTGAGCCAGGGAGGTGAGTTTTTAGCAGTAAAACACACAAAATGGATAGAGGGGGTCCAAGGGAACAAATTTTAAGACCTGCGCGAAGTTTTTTTCCCCTAATACGTAATATGCAACACACAAACATAAACTCTCGGGTCTGAGCAACTTTAGAACTAGAGCATGAAAGGAGAGATACTATAGTCAAGCTGTGTCTGAAATGACAGTGATCTAATCAGGAAGGAAAGGAATCCCTTTTAGGATGAATGCCCTCACTCACCCGAAGGTGACATGCTTCATCATTTGGGCTTTCTCCTCTCAGTGGGAAAACCTAGTCCCACTGAGGGCTACAACCACCGCACTGAGAAGTGGGAGCTCAGGGATGTTTTTGTAGGATTTTAGGATACTCAGATCCCAAAGATGAGCACTAATGTGAGATGAGGGCGCAGCGCAAAGAAATACAAAAATGTGTGAAATGTGAGCTAAAACTGGCTTGCGCTATTGAAAAAATGATTTTTATTGACTCATTAGCCCTGCCAGAGATAAAAACAGTGCAAAGCAGTTGCTATTGAAAACTGCTTGATGACAAAGGTCAACATGTTTCAGCCAATGACCATCTCAAAAGTATGTGTGGCTTTCATCAGGACCGAAAAACAAAGCTGCTGCTAGAAAGTGTTACACACGTGTAAGTAAAGTTTGAAAAAAAGACCAAACCAGTTAATGCTCTTGCGGATACAATCTCGCTGGAACTTGTCTGAAAATAAGAAGACATATATAGAAATAAAGTAAGTCTCCAAAACTAATTAGTTAACAGTCACGTCTGAAACACTAATATATGTGGCTCAAACATAGTACTTATGTCCAAACTGTTAGGTAGCTCTAGTAAAAAAGACTCACCCAATCTGTGGGACAAGAGTTTTTAGCAGTGACACACCCAACAAATCATCCATACAGACTCTCGTACACCCACTCATTCTTCAATACACTGTGACGTGTGTGTGTGTGTGTGTGTGTGTGTGTGTGTATATATATATACATACATACATATATATCTCCTAGGTAGTTATAGTTAGGACCTAGTTACCATAGGAACATTTTAACATTCTTTTCCCAATAACTTTGGCGCCGGATGACGAATGTTCGCGAAATTTTCAAAACTGGTGGGACGTTCTGATCAGCTCCTATCCTGAAAGTTTGGGGGTGATTCATCAAGCGGGGGCCGAGAAAAAAGGGGGGTTCAAAAACACGTTTTCTCCATGTTATTTCCCAAAGGAAATTTTGGAACAGGCTACAGCCCGAACTGATGAATGGCATTACACCAAATTTTGCAAAAAGGTAGCCCTTGGTTCAGAAAGAGACCTTTCTTTTTGTTTTTAAATGTTGTAAATCCGTTCAGTAGTTCCTGAGAAATTCAAAAAATAGAGGTAAAAAAAATCCACTTCCCATAGGAAACTTTAGGCACAGTTATAGCAAAAAATGCTAAACAGAATTGCACCAAATTTGGCCAAAAACGTACTGTTTGGCTCAGAAAGAAACCTTTTAAAAATGGTGTAAATCCGTTTGGTAGTTTTTGAGAAATTAAGTAATAAAGATAATGATATCTATGGCTGCGCTGTATCCGCGCACCCTCCCGATCACGAGCTTCATGCTAATTGGCTGTCAACACTCCAAACCAGGAAGTGTTGGCAGCCATCTTGTCCCTCGGTAGAAAAGAGAAAAACAAACGCGCAAAACATGTCAGGGTAGAAACACCCTGACCCCCTAGGCCTGCTTAGGGGGTCCCCAAGGACCCCCAGGGCCCCCATTTTCTTTTTTTAAAATACAAATCGCGGGATGCGCGGAGGATCCACAGATCAAGCCGCGCAATAAAGCCCCCGGGAGGACGAGGTCCGGGGGCAGGAAAAAAAGTGGGGGGGGGCCAATCCCCGGGGACCGCCACCCCCCCAGGGCTTTGCACAAAGGTTTGCGGGGGGCACACGGCTACCCCGCAGCTTCGGGGACCGCCACCCCCCAGTGCTTTGATTTTCAACATGGGGGGCATCCAAGCCCCCCCCCCAGCCCCAGGGACCGCCACCCCTGGGGCTTTTCAAAAGTATTTGTGGGGGGCACATGGCCCCCCCGCAGCCCCAGGGACCACCACCCCCCTGGGGCTTGTACAATAAATGGGTGGGGGGGCTCAAAGGCCCCCCAAAGCCCCAGGGACCACCACCCGCTGGGGCTTTTGTAAAATATTGGCATGGGCACATGGACCACCACCCCTGGGGCTTGTTATAAAAACAACAAAAAAATTACCTGTGTGGTGGGCTCGAACCCTCCGCACATGCCCCGGGGACCGCCACCTCCCTAGGGCTCTAAACGCCCCTGGCCCCTCCTGGAGCCCTGTGATGGCCCTGGGGACCGCCACACCCCACGGCCGGCTCCTGCAGTGTCCCGGGGTGCATTGATAAAATGAGTCAGGGTTTGACACTAAGGTGCAGTACCATGTACGATTCTGTTCACTGTGGCAGAATTGAACATTTTAAAGTTTTACCTAAGCACTGTCCTAGAAGTAGTCTGATTAGTTAGTCAGTTTCTAAGTACCAAATAGATTGCTTCAAATAAAAGTGTTCTGACATACTATACACTTGTCTTTTACACCTTCAATTCCCCAGTCAGTATCCATACACTTCCAGGAAACATCCTGTCACTTCCTTTGCAGCCCTCTAGAGACCCATTCAACAGCTTGTACTAATCCATTGACTGTGCCAAAACTCAAACACTTATAAATTCACCTAGACACTCTCTTTCCAGTACTCTAATGATTCAGTCACTGCCTAAGTATTCATGCATTGAGCCAGTTCTTAGCACATGGACTACGTCAAACCCATATCCACTATGCATGCAGTCCTCTAACCACCTACACACTTGTCTTTCACACCTTCAATTCCCCAGTCAGTATCCGTTCACTTCCAGCAAACACCCTGTCACTGCCGTTGCACTCCTCTAGTGACTAGGGGTGGGCGGAATTTGCGTAATTGCGTTACGCAAATCTCCGCGAAACGGTAAAAAATCTCCGAACACGCAGAAATTCCGCGAACACGCGGAATTGCTTGTTCGCGATGCTTTTTTCCTGTTCGCAATTGCTGTTTGCGTGCTCGAGGAGAAATATCTCGCGAACATGCATTTTGAGAACGCGAACAAGCAAAAATTTCGCGAAATCGCGGAAAGCACACTTTTTGAGCAATTTCGCGTTCTCCGCGGAACGCGAAATTACGCAAATTCCGCAAATTCTGCGAGCGGAACGGAATTTGCCGCCCAGGCCTACTAGTGACCCATTCAGCATCATGTACTAATCCATTCACAGCGCCAAACCCTAATAAATTCACCCAGGCACTCTCCTAGCAGTACTCTAATCATTCAGTCAGTACCCAAGTACTCATCCAGTGACCCAGGCCTTAGTATATGGACTGCTTCAAACCCTTATCCTCTATGTATGCAGTCCTCTAACCACCTACACAATTGTCTTTCACACCTTCAATTCCCTAGTCAGTATCCATACACTTCCAGGAAATACCCTGTCACTCTCTTTGCAGTCCTCTAGTGACCCATTCAGCACCATGTACTAATCCATTCACTGTGCTAAAACCCAAACACTTATAAATTCACCAAGATACTATCTTTGCAATACTCTAATCATTCAGTCAGTGCCTAAGTATTCATACACTGAGCCAGGCCTTAGCACATGGACTGCTTCAAACCCCTATGCACTATGCATGCAGTCGTCTAACCACCTAGACACTTGTCTTTCACACTTTCAATTTCCTAGTCAGTATCCATACAGTCCAGCACTTGTCACTGCATTTGCACTCCTCTAGTGACCCATTCAGTACCAAGTACTAATCTATTCCCTGTGCAAAAAGCCTAGCACTTATAAATTCACCTAGACCCTCTCCTTGCTGTACGATAATCATTCAGTCAGTACCCAAGTAGTCATGCAGTGAGCCAGGCCTTAGCACATGGGCTGCTTTAAATGCCTATGCAGTATGGATGCAGTCCTCTAATCACCTACACAGTTGTGTTTCACACCTTCTATTCCCTAGTTAGTATTCATACTCTTCTAGCAAACACTCTGTGAGTCACCCAGTGTGTCTCCTTATAGTACTGTAATCATTTAGTCAGTTAGCATTTAGTCTTTTAGTGAAGTAGGCTTTAGGGCATGAACTGCTTCAAAGTAGTATGCACTATGCATGTAGTGTTTTAATGATCGTCACACTTGTGGTTCAGGGCTATAGTTTCATAGTCAGTTTTTATATAAAATGTGTTTGTACAGTAATGGAATAGTATAAATTTGAAAGTTATTAATATACATTTATTTGTGATTCTTTTTTACAGATACAGAACAGGAGTGTTTCTCATCTGTTTGCACTCTTCTCGTGCAAGATTGTTTGGATGAAGGGTCCTTAGGTGTTTCATCATACTTGGTGTGACGCACGAGTATTTTTTGTTAGGATCTCCTCGTAACAGAACTCTTTGGCAAACCTTGCGAGTGACGAAGGTGGCATTGGTCTTTGTTTGCTCCTTGGAAAAAATAAAACATTTCCTCACCATTGAAGAAAAACGTTGTTGGTGTGGTGCCTTCTGCAAAACATTTTCTTCAGATTAGGTAAATATTTTTTAAAGCGGCAACATTTACAGTTTTGTAAGTTAAACTTATAACATTTTGTTAGCTGTATGCATTTTATATATTTGTGATTTGTTTCTTGTGGTATTTTGTTTAGAATAGCATGTTTTTTTTTTTAACAATCTTTCTTATTTTTCCAGGTCTGTCGTCGACATCCATTGTCCCCACAGTAGTGTACCGCCTTGTTGTTTTTTATTATTGTTGTTACATTTTGTTTTAGTTTATTGTTCATATATATGTTAATAAAAAAATAAAGTTTGAAAATAGTTTATCGTTTGTATATTTATTATTATAAAAAATAAAGTTTGAAACAAAATTAATAACATTTTTGGTTGTTCTCTTAACTGCTGTGTGACTCTTTCTTGTTCTTATTACTGTTATTTGATGGAGTCCACCATGGTGTTAAATTTTGGGGCACTTATCGCTGGAATACTGGTGATATCTGCAGTTTGCACCAACTTCTGAATAGTGTGTTAGATTTATCTCAACTTTACTTCCGTTAAAGTGCTGATAATGAAATGGAGAGTAGCCGTTCCCGTGCAAAAAGACACGAGGGGCACCTTTCCGATTTATTCTAAATACTAAAATCCTGTATTGAATTGCACTGAGGTATTGGCTGCACTTACAGTGTACACACAATCTATTAAGATATCTCATTGTATTTATATTGATTGGGAATAGTGCGTCGGGTGCTGGATCTTGACGAGATACACTGCTCAGTTCGTATATTGTTCTGCACATGAAAAAAATCACATCACAACTTTCACACCAATTGCAATGCGAAACAAATTCCAGCGATAAGACACGTTAGCACCAGGGATTTTACACCTGCTTTCTGCTGGTGTTAAGCAGGACAACTACCTGCACCATGAAAGGGAACACAGCCAAGAGCCACACCAGAACACCCACAGGTACCATAGAGTCAATGAGCATGATACAGGGATACCCATGAGGGCCAGAAGACTCATCTCATCAACTCCAGGACCGCCACTGCCCCCCAAACCCACATCTTAGTAAGTTTGTCCCTGTGGTCATTGTCTTCGAATGATAGGCACGAGCCCTGCAACATCACAGTGTGCTGTCACCTCAGAGTTGGCAGTGAGCCTGGATGTGTAGCTACGCATGCATCCTCCTGCATGCACAACTGGCGTGTGCTGGTCTGGGGTTCACAGGTCAGTGCAGGGGTGTGCCTATCTGGCAAGGGGAACGGGGTGTCTCGGACATGTCTGTGTACAGGAAGTGTGGTAAGTGTGTCTCTGTGTTCTGGTGTGGCCTGCTACAAGAGCCGCAGCAGTTGATATTGTAAACTGGCATGCACCACCTCCAAATGGCACTTTGATGTTGTAGTTGAAATGTAGCAGGACATGCGCAAATAGGCATTACAGTGGTGTGCTGTACGAGTGCACGAGACAACAGCGCACCGTACAAAAGTGTGGGGGCTCGTGGGAGGGAGGTGCAGCCGTTTGGGAACATAACACACAGTGAACTCGACCATGTGCCACATGCTGAGCATCTCATCCATGATGAACACTGTCGCAGACATCCCACAACACCAACGACTGGCCTTTGTACACATCCTGTATGAATGCAGCGTGGTTTTCACTTCTATGCTCGTTCAGTGGTGTGATGTTGGCGGGTTGTGTGACTTCTGCTGCTTGTTGGTGTGTTTCATTTTGGCCATTGTTAGTCTATATGTGTGTTGTACTTAATTGTGCATGTGTGCCATTCTGCCCATCTCCCCCCATGCCCCCACTCCCTGCTTCTTCCTCTTCCTAGTGCTGTTGTGTCTATAATTTTGTTGCTGCACACATAAATACATGTAAAGAATAAATTAGAATAGTTCCTTGATTCTTTTAGGTTTCAAAACTTCTCTATTGGTTTCTTTTTAATTTTCCATATGAACTGTTTTTTTAATATTCAACAACACATAGAAGTCAGAAGTGCAACGTATTCTATCAACACACTTTCTAGAACATTCTACAACACATGCAGGTTAAAAGTTAATCAATTTTTTAAAACTTAACGATACTTTTTTGTAACATTTTCTTGAATATTTAACGACACGTGCAGGTTAAAAGTTGACGATTGTTAAGTTCGAACAGTGCCTTCCAAATGAAAGTAGCAGGTGTGGTTGATCTGAGCAAATTTTATCCTTTGATATGTACTCCACGTTGAAACTGCTTTTTCTTAACCAATCACAAAGATGCTTTTCCACAAAACTAATGTGCACCCTACTTTTAAAAAAGAATGCTTTTCATCATATCTTCAGAGATGGAATTAGCATTTAAAAAACCTTTGAAATTCACTGAAAAAACCATAGGTTTCATGCACGTTATAGTTAGGAATTGGCATTTAAAAAACCTTTGAAATTCACTGAAAAAACCATAGGTTTCAGGGGCGTTACAGTTAGGAATTGGCATTTAAAAAACCTTAGAAATTCACTGAAAAAACCATAGGTTTCAGGGGTGTTATAGTTAGCTGGACATTTTCCTCGTATAAAACCCTAGAAATTCCCCTGTTATAGTTAGTTCAGCTAACTATAACTCGCGCCCCCGCAATGCACTGCTGATGACGTCACATATTACATCACTCATGACATGGTCAGTGACATCACTGATGACCTCACTGATGACATCACTGACATCTCAAATGACATCACTGATGACATCACTGATGACGTCATCTGTGATAAATTAGTACACCGTCTCACACCCTAATATAACTTTTGATACACCAACTCAAAATTTCAGACTGCCATTTTGAAGACCATAGATACTCCAATACAAATAACTACATACCCACTCATTGACTCTTAGATCTACATGCATCTCCACTCACTCACCTCTACAGTCACTCATACTTACAGTCACTCTGTGCATTTATACACCTATATAGACACTCACACACCGCCAATCATCCATTGAGGTACTGACACATCTAGTCAGTCATGCAAATAATTAATCACAGTAAAATTTACTCACCTATACAGTTAAAAACACTCAAGTTCACTTACTCATAAAAATACTAGCAAATTCTGTGTCTTCCTGCAGAAAAACAAACAGCACATGACACAGATATCCTTGCACTATGGCGCATACAGCCACTCCCAAAATCACACACTCTCACATATAGATAGTTATATACTCTTACACACATATACACTGCGTTTCACATATGTAGTTACTGACACAAGTACAACTGAGATATACATTCAATCACTAACACACCCATACATACACTCACCCAACCATACAGTCCATCACAGATGCACTCTTAAAACCATGCACCCACTGAATCACCCACTCACACATCTAGTCAGTCACACACACCCTACCCACACAAACACTCAGGCACCCATACAGATACTCAGACAACCAATCAATAGCCCATATAGACACTCGTATAGCTATTCACAAAACCATGCAGCCACTTATACACCAACACACAGACACATACAGACATTCACAGTTTAGTCACTAGTCTGCAGTAAGATGCATTTAATGACTCACTTAGTCAGTTACACACCTAGAAAATCACCCATTCACACACTTGTACACCCAATTATTTTTCAACAGGCCTTTCCCTATATATATATTATATATGAGTAATGTAATATGTGATGTCATCAGCAGTGCATTGCGGGGGCGCGAATATAGTTAGCTGAACTAACTATGACCGGGGAATTTCTAGGGTTTTGTACGAGGGAAATGTCCAGCTAACTATAACTCCCCTGAAACCTATGGTTTTTTCAGTGAATATATATATATATATATATATATATATATATATATATTGTGTGTGTACATATATATTCTCTACTGGCGGTCGCCAGTAGATAGTTATAGTTAGGACCGTGTTTCCATAGGAAATCCTCAACATTCTATTTGGAATAACTTTGGCGCCGGTTAACGAATCCTCGCGAAATTTTCAAAATAGGTGGGGCGCTCCGCTCTGCTCATACCCTAAAAGTCTCGAGGGGGATTCGTCAAGTGGGGGCTGAGAAAAAAGGGGGGGTCCCAAAACGCGTTTTCCCCATGCATTTTTCCATAGGGACCTTTAGTCCAAGGTACAGCCCGAACGGCTGAACAGAATTATTTGAAATTTGGCAAAGAGAAAGTCCTCAGGTCAGGGATGTGCCTTTTGAATATCTGGAGTCAATCTGTTCAGTAGTTCCTGAGAACATTGCAGTTAAAAATGCATACATATCTATAGCCGCGAGCGTAATTCTGATTGGTGGTTACATGACAGTAAACATTCCAGACGGTCGAAATCAGGAAGTGTCGGCCGCCATTTTGTGTGTCTCGCACTGAAAAACAAAGGTGAAGAACCTGAAAAGGGGGCAAGGTAGAGAGTTGCAGACCCCCTAGCCTTTATCAGGGGGTCCAAGAAGGACCCAAAAGTGTGAAAAATACATTTTTTTTTTTTAAAATCGCGGGGTACGCGTACTGTGCGTGTACGGTTCGGCGGTAAAAAAAATAAAAATTGAATTAAAAATCAAAATTAAATGTTTAGATGTTAGGTGGCTCTAAAAAGAGCCATTGTGTTTATGAAGTGTTTTTTTTGGTACCTACAAGTAAGTACCGATGCAGAGTCTAAAGTTCAAGAGGAAGACTCTGTTCCCTTCATCGTTGAAATGTACACCGTCTCCTCTATAAATGTCTTGCATGTTGTAACGCAAGTTGTTGTGGTATATAGAACCCATACCATAGTCTCTGAGGAAAGCAGAAACAGACTTTTTGACGTGCTTTCTTGCTTTGTCAATCTGCGGACAAAATTGGTTGGACCAGTTCCACTTTTGCCTTTGGCATATATTAGAATATACAAAGGTAGTTTGTGGAAACAGTGACATCAATTGCAGAAAGGTGTCCTTAATAAGCATTTCCAGATCTACCCCAGTTAAAGTGCCTAGGTCATTTCCACCACAGTGCACAATAATAAGGTTAGGCTGTGGGAGATGTAGAAAGGCATTAATTGGTGCCACTTTAACCCTCTCTGACCAATCCATTTAATGTCTACATTTGGCAAAGCAAGGTCTTTCACAATACCTCTTTTTTCTGCAAACTTTTCACTCCAGAAGACATAGCTATGATCTACAATCCACACTGTGAACATCTTTCAAGGAGAACTGGATGCACTCAGAAGGTGTCTTTCAGTAGAATGGCAATATGAAAAGAAAGATAGTTGTAAAATGGAGGCTAACATACTTTTTTTTTTCTTTTTAAAGAACTGATTGGCTGATTCAAACCATTTTACAGTTAAAACTAGGCTGTATGTTTAGATTTTTACAAGCATGTTTTATATTGGCTCAGAAAAATGTGTACCCACAGAACATTACTTTGTATTTGCTGTTAGGTTTGAAAAGTCAAGCATTCTTGCTCTAAGGATTAGAAACATTGTGTGTTGAACTTATGACATCTCTGCTCACACCAGTGTTCCATGACCTGTTGCTATGGTAGCAGACAGAAGTCATGTTGGGGGAAGGGATCGTTTGGAAAAGGTTGAAATTTGCAACCAATAGAAGTGTGTGTTTCCATTTGAAAAAAATGTGGGAAGCCCTGTGATTTGGAGTTAACATGTATATGTGTGAAAAAAGAGAGGGAAACATTGCCATTAACTGGTTCTGGTGAGAGGAGAGAGGTGTACAGCTCAGATTGTTGCTGTGATAATCTGCTGTTTGAGTGCCACATTTCTTTCTGAACTAACTACTTTTAAAGGTGAGTTATGAATTTGAGAGGGAATGTATGTGGTGCATTTTGATATAAATAGAAATGTGATTCTTCTTTTAAAGTTGTTTTTCACATTTTGTGTTTTGGGAGATATTTAACTGTCTTGAACTTGTAAGATATTGAGTATGTCTTCACCATAAGTTAAGGTGTACTGGTATCACCAAGGAATACTGTTTTCTGCCTAGAATCACACAATGAGACAGTGTGCACACAGGAATTGTTATCAGATTTAATTTGTGTTGCTCTTGCTCTGTTAGCCTTGCACTCGCAGGAAAGGGGCAGTTTGTTTTCTTGAACTGTGATGGTTAGCATTCAGCAGGAATCACTTTTTCACAAATGAGAGGCAAATGCTAACACATTTGAAATTAACATGGAACATTTTCCTTCCACTTTTAAAGTTGTGTTTTATATTTTAAGATAAGGAAGATATTTAAGTGCCTTGAACTTGTAAGATATTATGGAGTATGTCTTCTCTAGAAGTAAAGGTGTACTGGTATCACCCAGGAATACTGTTTTCTGCCTAGAATCACACCATGAGTCTGTGTGCACTTAGGAATTGTTGTCAGAGAATTCATTTGTGTTGGTCTGGTTCTGTAAGAATGGCATTCGTAGGAAAGGCGCAGCTTGTTTTTTTAGAACTATGATGGTTTGTATTCAGCATAAAAAAGCTGTTTGGGCATGTGCTCTTTTCTGTTTCTGAAAAATAAAATGAAAATGTGTCAGACTGTTCGAGTAATTATCACTTGCTGTAAGTGTGCTTTCAAATTGCAAATTAAATTTCGTTTTCTGCCTAGAATCACACCGTGAGTCTGTGCGCACACAGGAATTGTTGTCAGAGATTCAATTCGTGTTACTCTGGTTCTTTTAAAATTGCATTCGTAGAAAAGGGGAAGCTTGTTTTCTTGAACTGTGATGGCGAGCATTCAGCCCAAATTAATATGTCACAAATGAGAAGGCAATGCTAACACATTTGAAATCAACATGGTAGATTTTCCTTCCACTCCTGCAGTGGGTCATGTAGTTTGTACATGTTCAAAAGTCCTATTAACCCTTACCACACATGTAGTGTTACATACATGTGTCCAGTGTTTATACAGTTGTGCAAGCGTCCATGCAGATAGATCTCTTTTGCACCTGACAGTAGACAGTCTCCAGAAGCACACTCTTAGCAGAGAGCAAGCTGTTTCTCATGTACAGTCATGCTTACTATTCAGCGCTGTGTGGTTTTTCAGATAGCAGTGAGTAACGCTAATACATTGAACATCACTAAGGCTCATTTCCTTTGCAAGAGTGTAGTATGTCATTCAGGTTGCACATGTTCATGGTCTCAAAAAGCTGTTTGGGGCATGTGCTCTTTTATATTTCTGAAAACTATAATGAAAATGTGTCAGACTGTTAGAGCAATTATCACTTGCTCTACCACAGTAGTAAGTGTGCTTTCAAATTGCAAATCAAATTTCGTTTTCTGCCTAGAATCACACCATGAGTCTGTGCGCACACAGGAATTGCTGTCAGAGATTTAATTCGTGGTACTCTGGTTCTTTTAGAATTACATTCATAGGAAAGGGGAAGCTTTAATTCGTGTTGATTTTATTGTGTTTTTCACTTGTAGGAAAGGAGTAGATAGTATTATAAGATTGGAAAAGCTCAAAAAAATATAGTAATAAATTTAAATTACATAAAGGTATTTTTTTTTTAGTTTCTTTCAGGTATTGCTGACCAACAGTGAAATAAATTAAAGATGCCTATAAAATCAAGAAAGAGAAAAGAACAGAAAAAACATTTATATTCGAAGACAACTGGAGGACCCAAATTAGTTGAAGATCCTCATGTTGGAAAAAAGAAAAAGTCTTCTGGTAAGCAAACCAAGGATTTTTAAAAAAAATATCTTCAAAAAAAGAACAAATTTGAAAAATGTCCCCACTGCAAATAGTGTTTCAAGTAGAAAACAACAGGATAAAAGTGAGAAATTACAAAATGCTAATGTACAATCAGAAGCAATAAAGATTGACTTAAAAAGAAAAATAGCATTTAAAGACATTCGTAGAAAAATGTTTCAGAGAAGAGTGATGTCCAATTTGCATAAGGATGTGAAAAAATATAAGAAGAAAGCGAAATTTTATAAGCAAAAGAAAGATATTGAATCAATTGTAGCTAAGGCTTTAGATTTCAAAAGAAAACTATTCATTTTAATTTTGAACAGGATCCGTACATTAGATAAAATGGTCAATGTAATGAAGTCACAAAGCAAAACGAAAAGATTAGTGAAAAGAAATAACTTTTGTATAGTGTTTTTAGGAGAATGGATGCATAGTTCAAGTACTGAACCATTTTTTAATGAAGAGAGTTATCTTCAAAGTAATAGTTTGCTGCATGCAGTTGACACCAGAGGTCGTGCTTATGAAGTGAAAGATGGTTGTATAATGGAAAAGGAGAAAATGGTTCCAAGAAATGAGGAAGAAGTGATAGCTGATGAGGTTATTGGGAGACGTCCTAAAGCCCCAGTGTACCCTTGGAATTGTAGTAGTATTTGTACTGTACGACAAGAATCTATTGATAAATTATGTGAGTTTCTAAGAGAATATAGTAAAAAAAAAGTGTTAGAAGATTAAGGCGCTTCAAAGACTAGATCCATGTAGAGTGAGAGAGAATACTGGTTTGCAAGGACATTCTCTGGCTTGTCTTTCTAGGAAA
Source organism: Triturus cristatus (assembly GCF_964204655.1). NCBI lineage: Eukaryota > Metazoa > Chordata > Amphibia > Caudata > Salamandridae > Triturus > Triturus cristatus. Next base: position 466,906,614 of record NC_140583.1, on the reverse strand, counting down.
GTTTGCCAAAGTGTTTTTCACCATTTTAGGATGCTGGCAGTTCATCATACTGAAATGAGAACGTTTGTATTTTGCTAAAAGTCCAGCACAAAAGTTAAATGAGTTGAATAGGGCTCTGTTCCGTAGATCTGTATCCGATGTAGAGAAGGTTACTGATGAAATTCAGTTTTGTTACTTTGGTCCGGAACAAGAAAGTGCAGGTAATGACACAGTTATTGAAGAAAATGTCGAAGAGACTGTAGAACCCACTGTTAGTAAAAATTTTGAAGATCAAATGACAAAATGTACTATCATCTCTAATGAAAGACCAAATATTACTTGTATTTGTTGCCGGAGAAGCCATTACAAAATTCAAACAAGAAATGTTGATCTGTATAAAAAAAGTGAAAATGAAGATAATTATGAGTGGAAGGATTTTGCAACATATATATTTCTGGAAAATAGTTTTGATTTGGGTGAAGATCAGCGTATTTGTAAATACTGTTATAACAAGTTAGAAGAAAATAGAATGCCAGCCAGAGCTGTACATAATAATTTAGAATTGGTTGATATTCCTGCAGAACTTTCTGATTTAAATACGTATGAGTCTATACTCATTCAATGTGTCCATCCGTTTCAGACCATAGTGCGTATGGAGCCAAAAACAGGTAAATTACCTCCTTCGGATTTACAAAGAGGTTTAAAAGGAAGAGTTGTTCATTTGCCATTGGATTTGAAAAAAAATATGGAAACTATTGATGCAGATAGATTGGAAACTGAACCATTAGTTATTTTGGTTAATGGAGTACCAACAAAGAATAAGAAAATGTGGCAGGAGCTGGTAGATGTACGGAAAGTACAAAGAGCAAATTTATATTTGAAAAGAAATAATAAATGGTATAAAACAATTTATATGGATGAAGATGAAGAAGAATTACTACCAGACTCAGGAATACCAGCTGGGCAAATTGAAAAAGTGGATAAGTCAAAAGAAGAAGTTTATGAACATTTCAGCCTACATCCTCTTCATTCAAAAGAAGTTATGGCAAACACTATTGATCTGTTTCAGATGAAAAAAGCACTAGGAACTCCCGTGAGTGTATGGGAGGAGAGTTTGGAAGCTTGTTGTTTTCCCCAGCTGTTTCCTACAGGAAAAGGTGGACGATATGATGAACGCCCAGTACAGATTCCTGCTTCTGAGTATCGGACTACAAGATTATATGCAGAAGATCCAAGATTTCGTCAAAGTATTCCTTATTTGTTCCATCTTTTATTTGAAAGTGACTTGTCAGCACTATCTTATGCAGTAAATCACATTTTGAAAACTGGAGTACATCTACATAATGTGTCTGCAAAGGATTTTATGAACAAAGTGCAACAGCGAGATGATCATTTGGAATCTCAATTGATTAATCTAATGGCTTGTCAGCGTGGGACAAATGAATATTGGTACCGACGCCATGGAGAATTGAAATGTATGTTACGGAATTTAGGAACTCCTACATGGTTTCTCACCCTAAGCTGTTCTGAGTACGCTTGGGATGATCTTCTGGATTTTCTTCGAGAGGCAAATTCAAATATTGAAAACATCCAATACAAGACAGCAGGAGAATTGTGCTCATTGGATCCGGTTAATGTTTGCAGATATTTCAATCATAGATTTGAGGCTATGATGTCCTTTATCTGCAATAAAAAAAATCCACCTCTTGGAGAAGTTGTGGATTTCTTTTGGAGAAAAGAGTACCAAGCAAGAGGTGCTCCTCATATTCATATGCTGTTGTGGATCAAGGATGCCCCAAAATTTGGAACAGATTCTGACGATGCAGTTTTAAGTTTCATCGAAGAATATGCAACATGTGCTATACCTAAAAGCACAGAAGAGAAAAACTTAAGAGCAAGTTTTACGTTTCCAAAGTCATCGGTGTGGAAAATACTGTCGACGAAAGTACAAGAGTAAAGAAAAATTCTACACAAAATGTCGATTTGGATTTCCACGACCTGTTCTTTCAAAAGGAAGAGTCAACAGTTTTATGTCAGCTGTGCGACATACTATTACAAGAAAATCTCCCAAAAATACGTACAACCTAAGAGGCAAAGAAGAGTCAAAATATATAAATGACTACAACCCAGTCATTTTATCCATGGGGAATGCTAACATGGATATACAGTATGTTGCTGACAATTCTATTGCTGTTGCTCGGTATGTCACATCTTGCATCACTAAATCTGAGAAAACGGAATTGAAGGAAATGTGGGAAGAGATTTCTCACGAGAAGACTGTCAGTAAGAAGCTATACAGTTTCAGTTTAAAGATGTTATCGCATCGAGAAATTGGATCCTACGAATGCTCCGATAGGTTATCATCTGCAAGTCTGTACTCCAAATCCAGAAGAATAATTTGGGTAAGTTTAGGCCTTGCAGGAATGCGAAATCGGGTACTGAAATCTGTTGGAGAAATTGAATATTTGGCAGAGAATGACCCGGAAAGTACAGATATTTTGAAATCAAACATGTTGGACACATTACCCAAAAAGAAGTCGTCATCTTGAGAACATGTCTCTATGAAGTGCTGCAGAACTACATTTTTACACGGAAAGCCACAGTAGACATCAACAATGGAAAATATAAAGTCATTGGTGAGGAAGGATGTTTGGTGAAGCAAACAAATGGAAGTTTGATTAATCACAGGAAGCTGAGTTGCGACACTCCTGACAAAAAGGAATTTTACTACTTAGCACTTTTACAGCTGTTTAAACCATGGCGTTCAGAGGATGAATTACTTGGACATTTTCACAGCTATGAAGATTCCTTTAATGCATGTAAAGATACGATTGAATGCAGTATTTTCACAAATTATGTGCAAATGTTAAATGAAGAAATTGAACAGGAAGCTACAATTGCAGCTGAAGTAGCTAGAGACAGTTCTCAAGACAGCCAAAGTTCTGGAACGCTCAGTCAAGATCCCCTAGGACAACCAATCGTGAAAATGAAGCTGCAATAGCAATGACTGAAGTGGAAACAGCTATGAATCAAGCTCAGGAAGATTTAATAGACTTGCCAAATTTGGAACAGCAACTGAATGAAGAACAAAAACAAATTTATTAAGAAGTCACAAAAAAAATTGATCATGGATTACTACATGAAAAGAAAGAGTGCTCATGCGCATCATTTGAACCAATCAGGATGTATGTGAGTGGACAAGCTGGAACTGGAAAAAGTTTCTTAATTAAAGTCATCCGAAGCGACCTACAGCAAAAACCAGATTCAACTTTGTCTTGTGGTGTTACTGCTCCAACTGGGTTAGCAGCATATAACATAAAAGGAATTACCTTACATCGCTTGCTAATGTTACCAGTGGAGCATGAGAACAAAATAGAATATCACAAGCTAACAGGAGAAGGATGCTTCGAAGTTTCAAGAGTGTTGAAGAAGATGCAAGTTCTCATTATTGATGAGGTAAGCATGGTATCAAACTTAATGCTTGCCTTTGTGCATTTAAGAATGCAGCAAATTTTAAAGAGACTATGACGTGTTATTTGGTGGAAAACATGTTCTAGTTTTTGGGGATCTTCTGCAGCTCACTCCAGTTAAAGGACAACCAGTGTTTAATACTGTGACACATGAAGACACGAAGAAGTCATTAGGAAGAATTGGTAATGTGAATATTTGGTCATTCTTTGAGTACAAAGAACTCACTACCAATATGAGGCAAGCAAACGATGAAGATTATGCAAGTATTCTGAAAGATATCAGAATTGGACTACTCACAGAAGTTGGCAGAGAAGCATTACAGAGTCGGTTGCTACATAATTTATTTCCAAGTGAAGAAATAGTTGCAGAGAAAAGATACCAGAACATTGCAGAAAAAAATACTGTAATCTGCTTAATGCCAACACTACGTGAATGCTCGATATTCAATGAGGAACTTTTGAAATTGGAAAAGGAAGAGATTAAGAAAATGGAAGCTGTGGACAAAATTCAGCATGAAGGAATTACTATTACATTAACAGGCAAATTGAAACATAAATTGGATTCTCTAGAGAAGAACATTTCGAAAACAGCTGGATTACAAAAAAATCTTTGTTTGTATGAACTGTCGAGTATTTTTAAGAAGAAATTTGGATGTAGAAAAAGGTTTAGTGAATGGAGCTATGGGTAAAGTTGTGGGTTTTGTGAAATACCAGAAAAGAGGATTGAATTTTTAAAAATAAAATTTGATCAGATTGAAGAGGTTAAAGACATTAGTCGTTGTTCAGTCCGTGTTTTGCTTGTAAAAGACTTGTATGTACGTAGGAAGCAGTTTCCGTTTTCTCTAGCATATGCTGTAACTATTCACAAATCTCAAGGATTAACTGTAGATAGTGCTTTTGTAAACATTGGTTCTACTGTGTTCAAAGAAGGTATGGCATATGTTGCTTTGTCACGAGTGAAAACATTATCTGGTTTATTCATGATAGACTTTGATGACTCAAAAGTTAGTGCTGATGCAAATTGTGTAAAGGAGTATAATAGATTAAGAAGAACCTATGCTCCTCATTTAGGTCAGTATCCTGTGTTTGAAAAACGTGTTTCTCGGAAAAGGAGAATTGAGAATATCTGTAATGAGGATGTACAGAAGATAAAACAAAAGGAGAGTGATGTGATTGCAAGCAAAAAGAAAAAGGACAATGTTCAAGAGGTTGTTGGTTGTCATTTTGAAAATAGCTCTGGTGTCAACTGCTACGCTAATGTAGTGCTGAATGTTGTATTTTATCTTGAAAGTTTGCAAGAGCAGATAATACTTAATTATGTAAAGATTTTGTTCTCTGCTGAGTTTTCTTTTTGAGAAGCTGAGTATTGATAAAACTAAAATAGAAAGTGTTTCTGATGTTAGAAAACTTTTAGATGTATGTTCAGGATGTACACGGTTTACTCAATATGTCCAGCAAGATGCACAGGAATTATTGATGTATATCCTTATGGTACTGGAAGAAGAAGGGGTAGAAATAGAAAATATGTTTGGTCTCTCTGATAAATGGGAACATAGTTGTGAAAACTGTTTCAACACATGCAGCTCTAATGTTGATTCAGAAAGGTTCATATATTTAACATTACCAGAGAGTAAATCAGTGACATTTAGTAAATTAGTTAAAGATGCCAATCACAACATGGAATGTTCTAAATGTAAATCAGACATGTTTTCAACGTTATTTTTAAAGAAATATGGTCAGTATGTAAATTTAATGATGCAACGTTGTAGAGCTGATGGTTCAAAATTGGACACTTTAATAAAGAAGTTTACAGGACATCAATTATCAATCTCTGGAAAAACTTTTGTTGCAGTTGCAATAATTTTCCATGATGGACCTTCTATAACTTACAGACGATATGTATTGCAAATATTTATTGTTTTTAGATGTTTTTTATTAAATATGTTACATTTCTATAAAGGTATGTTTTACTGAGAAGAAATTCAGGCCTTTTTTTTAAACAATCTTTCAGATTGTTAATTTTTTTGCCCTCTGTTAAGTGATAAATGCAATTGGTTTCACGATTTACAGTGAAATTCAATATATTCTGAAAACAGCAAAAAAAGGGCAAAAATTTGTTTTTTTAAATAAGAAAATGTGTACTGTATTCTAAAATGTATTGTTAAATATTAATACTTTTATTCTTTTTTTACAGATTGAGAACGAAAATTTAAGAAAATTAATACTTTTTACTAGCAATTAAAAAAAAAAGTTATTGATAATTAAGTTATTTTGTTGGTCAGGTAAGTTTGACACACATTTACTTTCATACTCCCTTTTTTCACTTCTCCTCACTCTGCTTTTCTCATTTCCCTTGTGTTCCCTCAAGTACGTTGAAAGGTGAAATAAATATTTTAAAAAAGGGTTCGCGTAAAAAGTGATAAAATAAATTTAAAAAAATTGTGAGGTAGGGTGGCTCTTAAAAGAGCCCTTGTGTTAATACAGGGACAGAGGAAGGAAAGAATGCCAATATTAAAAGGTACCGCACTTGTGCTGCTCAATCTTATTGTCTATTAGAGGAATACTAGTCTCCCCAATAGCAATAAGAGAGTAACAAGTCTTGCACCTTATATGTACTCTCTGAAACCGAGGGTAAATGTCCAGAGGAGCAGAAGAGGGTGACGCTCCCATCGCAGAGGAAGTGCTCGGCTGAGCTGCCGAAGATGTACTCGGCTGAGCTTCTGCGGATGTGCTCGGCTGACTTACTGGAGGGGATGCTTCAGTATGTCGAGCAAAAGTCTTGGGATGTACATCCCTAATTTGTCTAAACATAGTGAAAATTCCAAAAGAATACTTCTTCTTTGGATTTCCTCTAGACAAGACACGCCCACAAAGTGAGCAGGTGACTAATGGAGCATTGACTTTTTTCTGCCCCTCTGGAAATGTAAAATATTGCCAGACAAAAGAATCCTTCTGTTTCCTCTTTCTCTGTCTAATAATGCTGTCCTGCTCACTCCCAGAAGAGGACTGCTGCTCTGCCACTGTATCCCAAAGACAATTCAGCTCCTTCTCCTAGGGAATCACAAGCAGTAATGAGGGGAATGGGTGTGGTGTTGGAAGTTTCTGGAAATGAAAGAAGTTTAAACCAATGAAAAGTGTTGTTTCTGGATCACATGACCTACCGTGCGCGCTCCGTACGCGCACGGTAAAAGTACCCATGCACGTACGTAAGACGCGTGCATGCGCATTAGAAGCACGCGCACATTCGCATTAGAAGCACGCGCGCATGCGCATTTGAAGCACACGCGCACGTACGGCGGTTCCGCGTAACGTGCACGCATGCGCGTAGGTAGCAAGCGCATACGCGTTGCAGACGAAGTACGGATGCATACGTAAATCGCGTACGCATGTGCACACGGAGCATAATTATCACGTACGCACACCGTACTGAAAGCATACCGTGCGCGTACCGTAAGCTTACCGTACGCGCATGGTAAAAAATCCTAAAAAAAAAAATATATATATATATATAAAGGCTTGTAGAAGATATTAACTATGTTGTTCAACTATATCTAAACATTTATTTAAAAAAGGTGAACCAGTCTATATTGCAGGATACAGTAAATCAATAATTATATACATAGGTAGCATATTGTTTAAAAAAAATATCTCAAAATAAAAAATAAAAAAAAATAAAAATGGATTTAAAAAACATTGCAAATTCTTTAAAAAAACATAGGTTTCACACACGTTATAGTTAGGAATTAGCATTTAAAAAACCTTGCAAATTCACTGAAAAAACCATAGGTTTCACACACGTTATAGTTGGGAATTAGCATTTAAAAAACCTTGCAAATTCACTGAAAAAACCATAGGTTTCACACATGTTATAGTTAGGAATTAGCAATTAAAAAACCTTGCAAATTCACTGAAAAAACCCAGAGGTTTCACACATGTTATAGTTAGCTGGACATTTCACTCGTACAAAACCATTGAAATTCCCCCGTTATAGTTAGTTCAGCTAACTATAACTCACGCGCCCGCAATCCACTGCTGACGTCACATATTACATCACCCATGACATGGTCAGTGACATCACTGATGACATCACTGATGACATCTCAAATGACATCACTGATTACATCACTGATGACGTCATCCATGTGATAAATTACCACATCTTCTCACACCCTAATATAACCTTTGATACACCGACTCAAAATTTAAGAGTTCCATTCTCAAAACCATACATACTGCAATACCAATAACTACATACCCACTTATTAACTCTTAGGTCTTCGTACACCTCCACTCACTCACCTGTACAGTCACTCATACTTAGTCACTCCATACAAAACTATCATATGCATTTATACACTTATATAGACACACACACACTAACAAGTATCCATAGAGCTACTCTTACACCTACTCAGTCATGCAAATAATCACACTCCCATTTACTCACCTATGCGGTTATACACACTCAAGTTCACTTACTCATAAAAATAGTATCACATTCTTACACTCTTATAGAATCATTGATACAAGCACACACTCATCCATACAGTCACTCTCACAATCACACACTATCACATTTACCCACTTATATAGACTTACACGCATATATTCTGCCTTTCACATATGTAGTTAGTCACAAATGTACCACTGAGATATGCATTCAATCCCTAACACACCCATACATACACTCACTCAACCATACAGTCCATCACAGATGCGCTCTTTAAACCATGCACCCATAGAATCACCCACTCACATATCTATGCATAGTCACACACACCCTACCCACACAAACACTCAGCAACCCATACAGATACTGAGACAAGCAATCAATAACTCATATACACACTTATATAGGTATTTACAAAACCATGCAGCCACTTATACACAAACATACAGACACATACAAACATTTACACAGTTTAGTCACTAGTCTGCAGTAAGATACATTTAATGACTCACTTATAGAGTTAGTTACGCACCACAGGAAATCATCCATTTACACACTTGTACTCCCACTCATTCTTCAACAGGCCTTTCCCTATATATATTAAACATATTAAAATTGTTCAGAAACACATAATCAATGGATGATGTCATCAGTGATGTCATCAGTGCTGTCATTTGAGATGTCATCAGTGATGTCACTGACCATGTCATGTGTGATGTAATATGTGAAGTCATCAGCAGTGGATTGCGGGCGCGCGAGTTATAGTTAGCTGAACTAACTATAACGGGGGAATTTCAATGGTTTTGTACGAGTGAAATGTCCAGCTAACTAGAACATGTGTGAAACAGTAGATAGTTACAGTTAGGATCGTGTTTCCATAGGAAATCTCAAAATTCTATTTTCAATAACTTTGGCGCCGGTTGACAAATCCTCGCGAAATTTTCAAAACTAATGGGGCGCTCCGCTCAGCTCCTACCCTGAAAGTATCGGTGTGATTCGTCAAGGGGGGGCCGAGAAAACAGGGGGGTCCCAAAATGCGTTTTCCCCATGCATTTTTCCATAGGACCTTTAGTCGAAGGTACAGCCCGAACAGCTGAACAGAATTTCTTGAAATTTGGCAGAGAGGTAGTGCTCAGGTCAGGGAAGTGCCTTTTGCAGATCTGGTGTCAATCTGTTCAGTATTTCCGCGCGAGTTATAGTTATCTGAACTAACTATAACGGGGGAATTTCATTGGTTTTTTACGAGTGAAATGTCCAGCTAACTAGAATATGTGTGAAACCTATGGTTTTTTAAGTGAATATATATATATATATCTGCTGGCGGTCGCCAGTAGATAGTTATAGTTAGGACCTATTTTCATAGGAAATCCGCAACATTCTATTCCCAATAAGTCTGGCGCCGGTTGACGAATCTTCGCGAAACTTTTGGCCAGCTTCGCTCCGCTCCTACCGTAAAAATTTCGTGGTGATTCGGCAAGTGGGGGCCGAGAGAAAAGGGGGGTCCCAAAACCCGTTTTCCCCATGCAATTTCCCATAGGATCTGTTGTCGCAGCTACAGCCTGAACCACTGAACGGAATGACACCAAATTTGGCAAAGAGAGTACTCAGTTCAGACTCGTGCCTTTTGCATAAATGGTGTGAATTTGTTTAGTAGTTCCTGAGAAAATTAGGGTAAAAAAAGTTAGTGATATCTATGGCCGGGGACGATCCGCGCACCCTACCCGAACCGAGCACGTACCCTCCCGATCGCGCGCTGAATGCTACTTGGCTGTTGAGTGTCTGTCTACATTCGAAACCAGGAACTGTTGGTGGCCATTTTCTGCCTCAGTAGAAGCGAGGCTGAAGAAGCAAGGGGAATAAGTGTGTGAAACATATAAAGGGGGCAGAGTGGAAATACTCTGACCCTCTAGAGGTGCTTAGGGGGTCCTAGAAGGACCCCCTGCAGCCCCCCCTTTTTTTTTTTTTTAAACGGTAAAATGCGCGCAGGGTGCGCGCATCCGAACGCGTTTGGTGCACGGATTCTCTCGCGTTGGGTGCGCGGATCCAAGGGAATTCTTTTTTTTACATTTTTGGGAGATAAAGATCAAGCTTAAGTGTTTTGTTCTTGAGTGGCTCTAAAAAGAGCCGTTGTTGATTGAGAGTTTTTGGTACTTATAAGTAAGTACCTATACAGAGTTTAAAGTTGTCGAGGAAGACTCTGTTTCCTTCATCAGTAAAGTGTACTCCATCTCTCCTATACACCTCTTGCACATGAAAGCGCAGATTGTTATTGTAGATGGACCCCATTCTATAGTCTCGGAGAAAAGCAGAAACAGATTTACTCACATGTTTCCTAGCTTTCTCAATTTGTGGACAAAAATGATCGGACCAGTTCCATTTCTGCCTTTGGCATCTGTTAGAATACACAAAGGCAGTTTTGGGGAAAAGTGAAATCAGTTCTGCAAAGGTGTCCTTCATAAGGATTTCCAGACCTACCCCAGTCAAAGTGCCTAGGTCATTGCCACCACAGTGCACTATTATGAGGTCAGGGTGTTTGATATGCATGAAGGATTTCACCAATGGCATCAATTGGTGCCACTTTAACCCTCTCTGTCCAATCCATTTAATGTCTACATTTGGCAAACCTAGGTCTTTGTGAATGCCTTTGTTTTCTGCATACTTTTGGCTCCAGAAAATATAGCTGTGTCCCACAATCCACACTCTAAGCATCTTGAAAGGAGGTCTGGATGCACTCAGATGGTCTCTGTAAATGAAATGGTAGTTTGGAAAGTAAGATGTTTCTAAAATGGTGGCTAAGATGCAGTTTTGAAAGAAGACAAGAAATCATTGGTTGTTTGACAACCTTCTACACTGAAAGGTAGGGTGTATATTTCTGTTTTTTAAACACATGATTCTTATTGGTTAACAAAAACTGATTGTAAGGAACATTATATATGATAAGCTGATATGTTGAAAAGTCAAGCACACTTGCTGTCTTGATTAGCACCATTGTGTGCTGAACTTGTGACCTGTGTGCTCAGTACAGTGTTCCATGATCTGTTTCTATGGTAACAGGCAGAAGGCAGATTGGGGGAAGGGTTCAAATTCATATCATTTGGAAAGGGTTGAAATGTTTAACCAATAGAAATGTGTGTTTGCTTTTGAATTTATGTGGGAAGGAATGTGATTTGATGTTTACATGTATATGTGTGGGAAATGAGAGGGAAACTTTGCCATTCTTTGGTTCTGCTGAGAGGTGCACAGTGCAGAGATTCTGTATAAGAAAATCTGGTGTGTGACTGATATCTGGTGTGTGACTGATATACTTCTTAATCTACAAAACAACTTAAAAGGTGAGTTATTTAATTGTGAGGGGATGTATGTAGACTATTTTGATTTTAATCAGACTAATGTATATCTTCTGCTAAAGTGCAGTGAGTACTTTTTTTCTCTACAATCTTATTGACAGTGTGTGTGTGCATGTACAAGCCATTCTGTGATAAGCATTTGTGTTTTTCATGTGTTTGCAGACAGATAACTGTGCTGTTTTTATCTTTTGGTAGAATTAGAAACCAGTCATTGTTTATGAATTTGTGAAATGAGTTATGTTTCTACACTAAAATGTAGTACTCCTTCTAGATGAAGAAATGTGTTTTGGTATAGTGCAAGGGATAGTGTTTGTCTAGAATCACACAGTGAGTCTGTGTGCATTTCGGAACCACTGTGAGAAGCATTTGGTAACATCGTGTATTTGCTGACAGAACTGTTTTAAAACCTGTCATGTTGTCAAGTTTTAGTAGCATTAGAAGCCATTCTTTGCTTATGCATCGATAAAATGAGTCATACTGTGACACTAATGTGCTGTACTTTAATATGTAGATTGTGTGTAGTCTCCTTACCCCTTGCACAGTAGTGAATACGTTTTGGTAAGCTGCTAGGGATAGTGTTGCTTGTCTAGAATCACACTGAGTCTGTGTGCACTTGGGAACCACTGTGAGAGAAGCATTTGGTAACATTGTGTATTTTCTGACAGATAACTCTTTTAAAATCTGTCATGTTGTCAAGTTTTAGTAGCATTAGAAGCTAGTCTTTGCTTATACATTGATAAAATGAGTCAGGGTTTGACACTAAAGTGCAGTACCATGTACTATTCTCTTCACTGCGCCAGAACTGAAAAATTTAAAAGTTTTACCCAGGCACTGTCCTAGCAGTAGTCTGGTGATTTAGTCAGTTTCCAAGTACTCATGTTGTGAACCATACATTACCACATAGACTGCTTCAAATGTATGCATGCAGTCTTCTAACATACCATACACTTGTCTTTCACACCTTCAATTCCCTAGTCAGTATCTTTACAGTCCAGCAAACATCCTGTCACTCCCTTTGCACTCCTCTAGTGACCCATTCAGTACCAAGTACTAATCCATTCACTGTGCCAAAAGCCAACCACTTATAAATTCACCCAGGCACTCTCCTTGCTGTACTGTAATCATTCAGTCAGTACCCAAGTAGTCATGCAGTGAGCCAGGCCTTAGCACATGGACTGCTTCAAACACCTATCCACTATGTATGCAGTCCTCTTAACCACCTACACAGTTGTCTTTCACACCTTCAATTCCCCAGTCAGTATTCATACACTTCTAGCAAACACCCTGTTACTCACCCAGTGTGTCTCCTTATAGTACTGTAATCATTCAGTCAGTTAGCATGTAGTCTTTTAGTGAGGTAGGCTTCAGGGCATGAACTGCTTCAAAGTAGTATGCACTATGCATGTAGTGTTTTAACCATCGTCACACTTGTGGTTCAGGGCTATAGTTTCTTAGTCAGTTTTTATATAAAATGTGTTTGAACAGTAATGGAATAGTATACATTTGAAAGTTATTAATATACATTTATTTGTGATTCTTTTTTACAGATACTGTTTTTCAAAGTTAAAATAGAGAAATCATGGCAGAAAAAAAAGAAAGTAAAACTCAGAAAGGCGCAGGAGCAGGAGTGTTTCTCATCCGCTTGCACTCTTCTCGTGCAAGATTGTTCGGATGAAGGGTCCTTAGGTGCTTCATCATACTTGCCATGCCGCACGAGTATTTCTTGTTAGGATCCCCTCGCGACAGCACTATTTTGCAAATCTTGCACGTGACCAAGGTGGCATTGGTCTTTGTTTGCCACTCGGGAAAAGTAAAAATTTCCACACCACTGAAGAAAAACGTTGTGGGCGTTGTGCCTCCTCCAAAAAATCATCCTTAGATTCGGTGAATATTTTTAAGCGACAACATTTACAGTTTTTATAAGTTAAACTTATACAATTTTGTTAGCCATAAGCATTTTATATATGTGTGATTTGTATCTTGTGGTATTTTACTGAATAGCATGTTGTTTTGTTTTTTTTTTAACAATTTTTCTGATCGTTTTTATTTTGACCGCTGTTAAGTGATGAGTACGATTGAAATCACTATTTCTAGTGAAATTCAATATATTCTGAGAACAGCAAAAAAGCAAACAAATTACTTTGTGGAAATTATGCTGTGTTGTAAAAAATGTATTATTACAGGTTATATATTTTTTTCTTTTCTTTCACAGATCCAAATTTTAAAATAAGCAATTTATATGAATTTAGATTGCAATGAAAATCTGAAAATTCCTATTATTGTGAAGGTAAGTTTAACTAAGTCTCAATATGCAGACTGAGGAGGTCTGCAAGAAGCTACAAAGTTGAAACACGTTTCTAAAAACACTCTGTTTATACCGATGTCGTTTTGAAATCTGACCATAATCCGATATCATGTGACCTGCAAAAAAAGAGATTTGCGGGGTTCATAATATTTCCCATTGTACCTATTGACGGACCGCAATCTTTTCAATCATTCTTCTTTGAACATATTTGCAGACAAAACTCTGTGCTTACCTTCTATCATTCGCAAGGCATTTTAAAACCGGAAATATGTCACTTTTTGTAACCTAGTTATTGCGCAAGACACTCTTTCATATTTACAAAGAGAGGAAAAGGCACTCTGTTCACTTTTTATACTCCATGTAAATACAACCTCATTATGCACACCACTTTGCGTTGAAAGGGTGTTCTATAAGTGTTGTTGTGCATGATTGCACTGAATACTCATAGAACAAGACACATGTCGATTTATCAGAAATCATAAATCTCGATGTGTGTGAATGCTGCACCATTCTAAAATTGGTGTAGGAAAGCACAACAAGGAGAATTGTTTTCATTTCTCCACATTTTTATATCTTAAATGCATCAGTGATGTTATTTGAGATTTCATCAGTGATGTCATCAGTGATGTCACTGACCATGTCATGAGTGATGTAATATGTGACGTCATCAGCAGTGCATTGCAGGGGCGCAAGTTATAGTTAGATGAACTAACTATAACAGGGGAATTTCAAGGGTTTTGTACGAGGGAAATGTCCAGCTAACTATAACGCCCCTGAAACCTATGGTTTTTTCAGTGAATATATATGTATATGTGTGTATACGTATATGTGTGTATATAAATACACCAAGTGTGAAACGTATAGACTAGTGAAATGCATAAAACAGAAATAAAACGAAAGTCATTGCTTCTCATAAATAGGTTGCAAGTCCCTCACACTCCTGGGCCTCAATGCATCTGCACCAATTATACCTGCAGCCCTGAGTGTCAGGCTATTCCTCTGCTTCGATCACCCATTCCCCACCATGCCTCAACATTACTTGAATCTTGAAACAGGCTCCATGTCTTTTAGAATAACATTCTCTCACATGTTTCCCCCTCCTTGCAGTAAGGATACATTAATCACTAATACTAGCCAGGCAATTGGGCCCCATACCCCTTTTGTAAAATAAGACAGTCACAATTGTGATGTAGTGGACCCCTCAGATACCGGAGCATCAGTGCTGCTGCACCTTGCTTCACTAATGAGAAGTGTTGCCTTGTGAAGCAGGCTGTCTCCACTGCCCCTTGTTAAACACATGCCCCCCTCGTCTTGCCCCTTTCCCCCTCCCTGCCATTTATTGGAGGCCCAAACATAAGTCTTCTCTGCTTCAATGGTCCCCTCACTTGGGCCATTGCTCCAAGAACCAAATCATCACTGGCAAAGAAGTATGCAAAGGCCCTATTGGGAGCAAGAAAGGACAGTAATTTGGGTTTAGTTGGCCCCTTTTACCTGTGGGCCCTGGTGCCATTACACCTGCAGCACCAATGACAACTACAGCTTTGGGAAACGAGCTATTTGCTCTGCCCTCAACCACTGGAATTTCTGCACCCCCTGTTGCTTATGCAGCAAGGGTGACCTGGGACCTCCTGCTAGAAATGAAAATGGGCCCTTTTTTTTTCTTTTTTCTTTTTAGTAAGACAGCCTTAATTGGGGTATAGTGGCCACGCAAACCCTGATAGCAGTGCCACAGCACCTGCTGCACTGATGCTAGTGATGGCCCTTTTATTTATTTTTTCTTGTACTTAAAGCAACCCCAATATTTTGCTCCCTTTCCCGTGGCATCTGAGGTCGATGACTCGGACCATTTGTAAAAATAAATATCCCCTCACCCCTTTTCGGCCGTCTCTTTGACACCATCCATCAGCTGAAATCTTCAGGCTAGTCTGCTCCTTTACCGAGCCTGTGGCGCTTGAGAGAAAGAAACAACCGCCCCCTTCTTTTTGTTCAAAGCTATCGGACTTCTTTGAGAATAAAATACAGACGGTCTATGACATCTTCACAACAAGAGATGGAAACGGCTGAAACGGGAGCCTTGGGAATCCACAACATTGAGGACACTGTTTTAGAATTTCTTCCGATCTCCCGGTCGGATTCCCTGGCGGAGATCCTGAAATATAAATCAGGGTCCCCAGAGGACCGGTGCCCCCCGAAACTGTGGAGGACATTGGCTCACCTGATTAACCCCACCTTGAATCATATATGGAACACCTCGCTCTCATGGGCATTTTTCCTGATGCATGCTATGCTATTTCCCCTTACAAAAAAGCCTAATGTGGACCCGGGAGAGCTCAACAACTACCGCCCAATCTCACTACTGCCAGCACTGGCGAAAATGTTAGAAAAGATGGTTCAGTGCCAACCAGTTGATGGGCACGATATTTTGCATGATACGCAGTCCGGTTTTCAATCTGGTTTTAGTACCGAGGTGGCACTGTTGGAGGTGTCGGCGTCAGTAATAATGACTGTGGTCATTGGAACCTCAGCAATGCTGGTGCTCTTGGACCTGTCTGCGACATTCAACACTGTGGATCACCAAATCTTATTAGACACTTAAATTGATGGGACTGTGGGTGGGGGGTGGCTCTCTCCTGGCTACAGTCCTATCTCAACCACACGCACAAGGTCACTCTTCAACCCTTTCAGTCGGAAGCTAAACCACTGTAGTGTGAGGTACCCCAGGGCTCGGCCTTGAGCCCCCTACTTTTAAACTTGTATCTGGCACCCTTTTTTTGGCTTATTGCCATCTGGGAAGTGAAGTCAATATCATATGCAGATGACACCAAGTTGGTATTCTCCTTCAAGGATCACTATGTGGACTCTCATTAGATTTAAGGGATGCCTGAAGGACATCTCCTGTTGGATGAATAATAACAAATTAAAGCTCAATGCGGAGAAGACAGAGGTCCTGCTCTGTGGCAAGGTATCTCCTCAGTCTGCCGTACTTTGGTGGCCGGTAGAAATGGGCCTGCCACATAGCCCTGCAACTACGGCAAAAAACCTGGGTGTAAAATGGGAAAAGGATCTTGTGTTTACAACCCAAGTAGGTCACATAGTAGTCTCATGCTTATGTAAGCTGAGAAGGTTGAGGAATTTTCTACATCTACTACCGTAGGACTGTTGAGGAATCGTAGTCCATGCCACAGTGACATCTCGGCTAGATTATGCAAATTGCTTATCCATGGGACTACCTGCCTATCTGAATAAGAGATTGTAAATGGTACAAAATGCAGCTGCGAGATTAATTAGACGAGTACCGTATCGGCACCGCATCTCTCCGCATACATGACCGATCCATTGGCTACTGGTAGCAGAAAGGATAGAATTAAAGGATCTGACCATGGCCTTTCGGGCACTCTGAGGCAGAAGTCCTAGTTATCTAAGCATCGGCTATGCCTCTACCAACAATAATGATCATTGAGATCTAATTCTCAGCACCTGCTCTGCGAACCTCGATATGCAAAGTCATGCAGTGGGGGCAGATCGTTCACAGTAGTGATGGCTAGACTTTGGAACTCCCTGCCTGCCAACATGCGCTTAATTAAATCTGAAATTTAGCCAAAGTTAGACTCCTGTAAACCCCGATCTACTGCTTGCCCGCTATAGCGCTGGGAGACCTCTGTTTGAAGTAGCTGTTGGGCTCTATAAATGCAGATTTATTATTATTATTATTAATAATATAATTATCATACATTGAGCTTCCTCCTTTACTCTTTCTCCTTGCACATTACGCTGAGGCCCCAGGAGTTTGGAGCATTAGAGTTCTGAATTCGAATGCTGCACTTCTGGTCTGCTTCATGTCACCCCCTCGATTCTCCTAAAAGGTCTTCTGCATGTACACAGAGGTTGAAGTCACTAGGGTCTATGGGGAGTGAAATGTCCATGCTTTTTATTTTACAAAAATTACCTCTGCCTGAAAGTGAAGAGGGCTTCTGTGCTGTGAAGCTGAGAGAGGGTTTGGGGTAGAGAACAAACCAGGTTTGTCACTAGTGTGCCTGCCACCTAAAAGAAATGTAAATGTGTGCATCAGGTTAGTTTACATATATGAAGGGTAATGGGGAGCTGGTATATGCTTTAATTGATGGAGTCACTTGAAGCTTAATGGTGAGAAAGTTTATTTTTTTGAGTGCTTATGTAAAAAACAGAATTCCTTCTCATTTCTCCTCCAAATCTCACTCCTAAATTAGACCTCTGGATGAACCACCTCCCCGCCTTCAACTGCTCCCCCTCATTATTGACTCCGCTAAATCTCTTGGAGTTACCCTGGACAATCACTTGAACATGAAGACTCATATTATTAGCAATGTGTGCAAGGGAGCTAACTACCTGATGAGGATACTTGGGAATCTTAAACCTTTCCTCCCACAAGCTGATTTCAAGCAAGTGGTCAAAGTGCTTGTTTTGCTGAGGCTAGACTATGGCAGTGCTACGCTCTGTGGTCTACCCAAATCTACCTTGACCCCACTAAGGGCCTCATTGAACACAGTGGCCAAATTGGTTACGGGTACCAAAAGAAATGCGCACGTCTCCCCAGACTTAAAATCCCTAAATTGGCTGCCCTACAAAGCAAGAATACAGCTCGATTGCCTGCCTATCCCTCAAACCCCCAGATATCTAGTGCAAAAGCTGGAACTATCCAGAGGGGGTAGACCTTCTAGAAGTGCTAACTCTCTCCTCCTGAAACCCCAGATCTTTAGCAAAAAGAGAACGTGTCACCGAGCTTTCTCCGGCTCTGCAATGAAGATCTGGAACTCTCTCCCACTGGAAATACGTTGAAACTCCTCCAAGGTTGCTTTCAAACTGGAAGTAAAAAGATTCCTTATGAACAAGTTCTTACCTTAATAGGGTGATGGATCGTCTGCTCTAATGCATTGAACTTACACCTTTAAGCCCTGCGCTGGATGCTATTCTTGTTGGTTTGAATCATTTGCTCCCCTCCTATTTCGCTATGTACCAGTTTTTATCGTAGTCTTTGTTGACTCTTTGTACCGTTCTTGTTCTGTGAGTCCTAATTGATATGTGTTCTGTTTGGTATTCCTATTTGACACATGTAATCCAACTGTTACCTTCCTATCCCTCCAATTGTAAAGCGCTCTGAAATCCCTCGGATTCATGTTCGCGCTATATAAAACTTTATAAATAAGGGTGTTTTCTGTGAAGTTCTGGAGTGTTTCCTTTAAATGGAAACACTCCATGGAAATGTTTGCTTTTGATAGAGCTCGATAAGTAATTACCAAACATATATTTTGAAAGCACTTGTGTTATCTAAAACCACTTCATCATTTTACAGCAGCCTATCTTCTACCCTGTGCAATACGGTTTTAAAAACATGACCTACCTATTTCACAGTGATTTCTGTCACATGCTGGGCACATCTTGGCACTACAAATACACAGGTCAATATGCACAATTTTGTCAACCAGGGTTCAATTTAGCAAATTGTTAGTCACACAGATACCTGCAGTGTTCACATTTGCCAACTGAGGTTTCAAAATGTAAGAGTACATTCCCCATTGTTTAGTTTGCTCTTGCATAATATTTTTATTTAAGGTAATATTTTATATCCAGTTAGCTTATGGTGAATTGCAGAATATCTTGCTTTGTGTAGCCATGTTATTGACCCCTCCCCATGACATTTAGGATTACAACTTGCACTCTTTTTATGTGTCTCATACACTGCTTGTAAATTAAGACAGCTTGGAAATATGCCACACAAACAAGGTTGTGCTTCCAAGTCATCTTTTATTTACAAGTACTTCCAAAGTCATTTGCGCCCCTTAGCAATACAGCTATATACCCCCAGGGAGGTGTCACACAGTTTGAAGACTCTAGACTGATATTAAATATTCCCAGTTATGTCTATATGTTCCTTTTTCTGCAAGAGCTCCTGATGCACAAAAGATTTTAGCAAAATAATATAGTTAAAATACATGTGCAATGTTAACGTGCAGACTTAAATGAACAAAAGGGTTTTAAAAATATGCACCATTGTAGTAGCCAGCCATACATACTTGTTCTAGGCCACAAAATGTTTAAAACCACATTGCTTAACAAATAGCTAGAAAAAGTGCTGAAGCAGGGATACATTTTTTTAATTATTGACCTTTCTAGGATCATGTTTTGCATATTAAATACATGTTTCACGTAAGTGCAAAATGTTTCTACTTGCTCAAAGAGGATTTGAAATACTGATTTAGAATGTATTGTTTAATAAAATTATGATGAATAACCACACATCAAATCCAGCACATAAACAGAGTTTGACTTCTTCTAACAAACTCGTTTTACTTCCAAGAGATGGTGTTGTGTTACAAAGTTTTTCTAGTTGTTGCAGATGTTTTGATCACTTCATAGCTCATTGTTAGTTAACAAACAAGTGCTTTAATAGAAGGTTAGAGATATAGTCTCACTAATGGGAAAGAAGTCCTTAAAGTGAAAAGGCCTCCTATTTAGTTTAGATTGATAACAAAGTTGCATTCTTGAAGATTACTATCTGTGGACCAATGTATCTCTGTGAGAAGACTAGGAGTGAACCTGTTCCCAGGAGAATACAGAAAGCCGCTTGGAAGAGAGGAGAAGATGCAACATAGACTGCAACATTATTTTCAACTGTTTATAATATTGCGTGTTCCTAGAGCAGGCGAACACGTTTACCATTTTTGCACCACTTGCTAGATGCTACATTCTACCAAGACCCTATTGCCGTTTGCGATTGCTACTGCAGATTTATCCTGACTAATTATCTGTCATCGAGACTCTGAGTCTTGTGAACCT
Source organism: Triturus cristatus (assembly GCF_964204655.1). Classification (NCBI taxonomy): domain Eukaryota; kingdom Metazoa; phylum Chordata; class Amphibia; order Caudata; family Salamandridae; genus Triturus; species Triturus cristatus. Next base: position 466,886,250 of record NC_140583.1, on the reverse strand, counting down.
CTGGTAATGAGAAGCTCTGTTTTGATCTTTAAAAAAAAAAAAAATTGAATTGAACTTCATGCTAGATTACAAACTTTTCTTTCAAACTGTAACTCTTAATGGGTTCTAGCTGACAACTTTTCGCTCATTCTTTGAATAGGGATTCTTACCCTTATGGAAAACACTTAATGCATTTTATTATGATTTGATCTAACCATATTTTCTATTATCAATTCTGTTAATTGACTGAGTATTGAAACTAATACGAATACAATTTCTTTTTAATAAAGATGACTTACTAAACTTTGATTAATAAAACTCTGAAAGCTCAACCTTAACTCTCATTGACTGAATGTAGAATAGAACATTGTGATTATAACTGTTGTGGTGATTTGCTCCTGGTCTTTCCTAACACAACGGCCAAGGTCCATCAGAACAACCTACGGGAAGCGGGGCAAAGTCATGTATGAGATGGTAAACTATATTTAAACTGATTCCCGCTCCATCAAATTCTATTAGTAGAGGGATGGTTTATGTTCTGAGAAGAGGAGCTATAAATACTTGCCCAAGTTAGAGTATTGACTGAGTCCCAAAACCCTCTGCCCAGATGTTGAAGACTGACTATGTGCGATTCTCGAAGGTGGTTGCTGTTTTGAGGTGTATCAATAGTTATGCATCGTAAGTTGAGATTGTTGTGTTTATTGGTGTGATATTGGTGCACGTGTTGGATGACATGGTGATGTTTCTGTGCTTATTGTGAATAAGTTAAAAAGGTTATTGGCTTCGTCGTAGCCTAAGATGCCAGCATATTGATATTGAGATAAAAAAAATTATAAAGTGTATTCTACACTTTTCTCCGCATTTGTCTGCTAATATTTGGTGGTGTAGATCATGTAGTATAATATTGTTTCCACTGTTTTTTAGGTCGAGCATTCAAGACCTCTTGTATATACTTTAGTGTGTGTGTGTATATATATGTATGTGTGTGTGTATGTATATATATATATATGTATGTATATATATATATATATATATATATATATATATATATATATATATATACTTATATGTGGGCTTAGAGCCCACCCACTGTTTTCAGTTGTCTGTTTCAGCGTCCTTTAAAAATACTTGCATGCTAGTGGTCAATCCTTCCTTTTGTCCCTCCTTTTCTCTCACAGCAGCAAGGATCAACTACTATATAGTTGTGCACATTTGAGGGACTATTTTTTTTCTTTGTTTCCTGCTCTCACATCCCTCACCCCTCCTGCCACTTCTCCCACCTCCTCCCTTGTGCTACATGCTCACCCCCACCTATTCCTGCATTTCTGTGTGTTTATTCATTATAGTTCATATTGATCTATAGCTTGTCCTCCTCTCCCTGCACTCGTCATTCACCCATCACGGAAATGAAATACTGTTTCACAGAATTCTGGGACATGTAGTTATTTTTCCTTTAGACTGCAGTATGTGCATGAATATCATGAGCTACAGGGACTACATATCCCATCATGCCAAGCGTTTTCTCAGTGCGCTTTGATATGAACTCCATTCCAGCTGTGTGTGCGGACGTTTTTAGAGAGCTCTGGCATTGTTGTAGATGGCATGTACTGGTGCCGCAGCGGAGGTCGGAGGATCACAAAGGAGGCGGCTGGGGCTCAGGAGATGGCAGCAGTGAAACACTGGTTCGGCAGACGCTCACTCTAGCAGCCAGCAGAGCTCAATTTACAAATTAGTCAAAAACACCAAGATTCTTCCGACTCCGTCCATTTAATAAAGTCTGGAGGGGATGCTTCGCTTGTTATGGTAGTCCAACACAAATCATCCCGACCTGGGGCGTTTCGATTTACGGAGGGCTATAAACCTCATAACCAGCTAATAATAGTTAACAGCATGCGCGTGCCCTAGGGGCAGAAGTCGAACAATGGCCCTTGACCCCCGCCTTTGTTGCGGTTCTGATGTTAACATGCCCGCCGACTAATTAGACAGATGCCACAGTGTTCGTAGCTTGTTGGCAAAAGCAGACCGTTTAACGTATTGAGCGCGGTGCTCCTCGGGCCAAGATGAGGGACCGGGAAGCTGTAGACAAGGGGAAGGCCCCAGAGTGTCCGCTAAGGGTGGGCTTATTGTCCTCCGGACAAGCAGCTGATCTGTCAATGGACGTGGGCTGGATGAAAGGGAGAGCTCAAAGGGGGAGCTTGTCCCATGCTTTGGGGACTACTGGGTCGTGTGATAAGATAGAGGCCGTGTTTCTGCTCTCACGTCTATATCCCTGTAATGGGATTGTAACCTCCTAAACGATCTGCTAATAAGAACAAAACACGCCCATCCGTGCAGCCGGTCTGCAAATGTTTTCTTAAAATAGCCCCACATGTGAGTTCTCACATCAAAGCCACGAAGAGAAAAAATGCTTCGTCCATCAGTAGATGTTAGCTTAAATGCAGACATCACACACGCAACGCACCTCTCGCTGAAAAACCATGCATGTTTGTGACACTTTGTAAATTGTGAACAAGTTTTATTTTAAATGTGACATGTCTGAAGACAGAGCAAAAGACACACAATTGATGGACGGAATGCAGAACAAATCAAAACATTCACCCCCAGTCAAGAGATCTGGGTTAAACCCATCATTCTTTTGCTCACCATGCCACCCCAGTTTAGACCTGGCCTTATGCAAATCAGTCTAGACCCTGTGCCTCATGGGAACAGTCCAGCCTGAACTGCCAAGCCTGGTCCTCCCTAGACTGGAAACAAGCATCCTAGGACCGGTGACGTGAATCCCGTGCTCTCCATGTCACTGGAATCAAGCTATCCTGGCTGAAGAGGGGTGAAACTCCGAAACCGGTCCAAGGATGCTTGTTTCCAGTCCAGGGAGGACCTGGCCTGGACTGTTCCTATAGGGCACAGGGTCAAGACTGATTTGCATATGACTGGGTCCAAACTGGAATGGCATGGTGAGCAAACAACCGATGGATTTAGGCCCAGATCTCTGTACTGGGGTGAATGTATGACATTGTTCTGCATTCTGTCCTTCAATAGTTCTTTTTGCATATGTCTGATGACAGAGGCATGGCCTTTATACAAAACCCACTGCACGAAATACGCTTTTGCAATATCAAAGCTACCATCCCCGTAATCAAAAGGACAGTATACCTTTCAGTCAATTCCTGCGTCTTTGCGGGAATTGTACTTGTATAACAGATTTTGATCTTCATGCTAAACAACTAAAAACGAAATTCCTGAACAGAGGATACCCATACAGAATTATCAAAGAATCCTACAAAAGGGCTAAATATTATAGTCAAGATATTCTTCTCCAAACTAAACCAAAGGACAATCAGAACAATCTGGTTTGTGTCACCAGGCACTCTAACTTTAATAATAAATTACGCCAGGCAATAAATTTTTCATGGTATATCCTCAATTCAGGAAATCAGACTAATATCCTCCCTACGCCCATTTTCGCATTCCCCAGGAATAAAAACCTAAGGAATTCTGTGGTAAAATCTGCAGTTCCAGATAGATAAGAAACAGCTCAACGTTCCATTACTGGAACAAACCCCATATTAGGCACACACAAATGTGGCAGCTGCCATGATTGCCGCTTTGCCAAAGTGACCCCAGTTTGGATTGGGGTAAGCAGAAATTCCTATTGCAGGAAATGATGCACTGCAGGACCACTGCTTTTTACCTAATCCTTTGCCCATGTGGCAAACATTATGTTGGAGAAACCAGTAGAGAAATGCGGCTGAGATTTAGAAAAACAAATCCGCTATTAACAAACTAATTTGAGCTCCTTTGGTAAAACACTGGCTAGATAAACAACACTACATCAATGACCTTCAATGGCAAATACTGGAATGGTGCATGCCCCCAAAGATGGTAACATCGATGTCCTTAGACAGGAAAGGGAGGTTTTTTGAATGTACACTCTACAGACAGCTGAGACTGGTCTCAATGAAATTCTCCCATGGAAGAATACGATTATTTGAACCCTCCTCATTGCACCCATGTCTATTTTCTGGAGGATGTAGAAGCTTTATTCAAATCTTGCTGTTCCCAGCATTATTCTGTTCTTTTTATGAATTATTGAAATTATCATCTTTATTTTGTATACATTTTTGATTTATGCACTATATACGGGCCATCTTGACTCTTTTCTTGTAGAAAAATCTTCCTTTTGGAGATTTTTGGCCCCTCTTGATCTATTTTCTAAATGTATGTAACTTTAGGGAATATTTGTAGTTACTTCTACCTTGCGAGATCTATCGCCCCTTTTTGCCCATTATCTAGATCTGTGTATCCTTAGCGAATATTTGACTATTTAAATCATTTTTTCTGATTACATTATTGCGTAATAGATCAGCTGTGTTGACTGGTAGCCTTGAGAACTTCTAGAGTTAGGTCAATTGTATTAGCGTTGTATGTTAAGATTCTTACTTCATATTTTTCTGGTATTACTTTCATTGCTTTTTTCTATCCCAATATGGCTTCCTCTATTCATATTTAACGTACGTGCTGACGTCTTTGTGGCAGTTATAGTTTATTCCAAGATAGCTCACATTTAGGTCCCCGACATACGTACTGCCGCCTTTGTGGCTTTGCTTCCTTTACGAATGGGTGACTATACTCAAGATGACGATACCGCTTCTGGCGCCTTTTTGTTATCGGGCTAGGCTTTTCTACTACAGGTGAATCGGATTAGTACGTTATTTTGAATATGGCCGTAGGGGATATAAGATGGAAATCTAGTCTGTTACCTGTACTTGCCCGGGGTACCCACGTTTGGACACTATAACGATCTCGTAATTCCAGAGGGAGCTCTGTTTTATTCGTGTAAGTACCATGGAACCTGTACTCCTTTTACGATAAGATTATTATTGCCATCTTCGAGACCTCGGTTAGGGCTGTTAATTCATATTTTCTAGGGTACTTATATTAAATTATATTTTTAACACTTATAGTTAGTGGGTTCCTATATACTTGGTCTTTGTAACATAATTTTAATCGAGACAGGCAGTATATGTGGAATAAGGTTCAGACGTTGTAATGTGGTGCTTTGTTCCAATATTTAACAGCTTCTTGAATAGTTACCCAGAGAAATGTATATATTGTTTTCGATCATTACAGCCTCTTCGTATTCCACGGAAGAGGTTCAATGGCTGCATGAAAGATTTTGGTTTATCTGTAGGATCCGATTTCTGATATTTGTTCCATGTGATCATCTTTAAATATGTAAGTTGGAGCCCACTTAGGACTTGAGAGTTTCGGGTATTTGTGTTTTTTTTGTTGAGTGACTTATTTTTATCGTGTCTCCACTCAGCCCGTATTCAAGATTCAGACCTTGCACCTTAAAACCGCCTTTGGGTATACCTCGTGAGCAGGTTTCAGAATCTGCAAGTATGTATAAATAAATCGTTCTATTCTACACAATTCAGATCAACTAGAAGGGCATCAGACAGTGATTCCCTTTCTGTTCCTTCTGTATTTCAGCCTGCATTACGCTTCTAATTTGAGGAGCACCCAGTGGGTCCCGTTAACACAGGGGATCTAGTGTACTGGTGTTGAAGAAGTAGGTATGCCACTTTCTATCTTAATTTATTTATAACAAATCTCATAGCGGAGGTCGTAATAACTTTCAGACTATTTTTCTAGATTTTATCCCGAGTCGTGGAATAGGCGGTTCTAATTTTTTAAGGCACACTATGAGCCCCGCTGATGTGTCATCACCTGGGAATCTGTACTTCATCTAAAAGTATCTACAGTAATCTTAAGGTCCTACTCTTTAAGCCTCTCTCTCTCATAATGTTTTTATGAGGATATTAATTTTTCTATCTTTCTCTGGTATAGGGTACTTTATGAGTATACCCACTTTTATTTATTTTATTTTTTTTCCTACTATTAGGTCACTTGGTTATTGTTTCTCTTTTTCACCGGGTTACTACCTAACAACTCTTGCATTACGTGAATCTGTGGTGATGGAAACTGTGTGTCATGGCACTTATCTTATTCTCTGGGACTCACAATTGATATTCTTGCTCCTCTGTGAACCAATGTTTTGGTGACATGAGTTAACTATGTACAGAATTATTTATTATGCTCTGTTTGTTACCATAGAGTTGTTTGTACATATTATATGGAGCCTTCAAATGTATCAGCATACTACTATATTTGATATGTTAGACAGACTGTGTCTGATTTTCAAGCAACATATAAAATCAGCGCCATGATGACGGATGGTACATGTTTTTTTCTAAAACTGGCTTCGGCGCAATTGTGTTGGTTATTTATTGTATATCTGAAATACATTTTGTGAATTGTAACTGTGTCCTTAGTTGGAGTGTATTGTAATTTTGTTAGTCTTTTTGATATTGTTAGTTTTCATCACATGTTTTTCTTGTGTGTTTGTTTGTTGTGGAGACAGGTACCAAATTGAGATGGTTCTTTATCTACTAGATGGGGGGGGCTCCCTTGTTTGAGATTAGTTTCAAACAATACTGTATATGTTGAATGTAATTTATGTTATGTACAATATATTTATATTTAAAATAAGAAAAGATATAGATTTTTACCATTTTGAAAATTAAAAAAAATTAACAAAATAATGTGCTGCTTCTCTGTGGGACATTTTTTATGAACTATTGTAGGAAGTCTATAATCGTGTAAGGGGTTGGTTGTATATTTTCTTTAGAAAGGGAGCGACAGATATTGTCCGAGTAGTTCTATATATACGGTAAAATTGAACTTTATGTAGAAAACTCCAAGATAAACTAAAATGTGTGCAAAGAAGTGCCGCGTTATGCGAATGGAGAAAGCTTGCAGGGTACCGTATTGACGAAGTTGTACAATAATTATATCCCGGAGCTCGCGCATAAAAACTGACTAGTTAACTCGTGAGCGAGCAGCATCTCACATGAGGTCTGACCCAGGAGCACCCTCTATTGCAAATGTCTACTAGTCAAAAGCCTATGGGAAAACTCGTAATATTGGTAATTAACTGGAATTTACAGGTATCATGAGTAGGAAAATTAAGCAATGTTTCTTTTGCCCATTATTTGAGCCTGCTTACATTTGGTACTAAAATTTCATGCACACGTATGTCTCACTCCATTACTAGATTTGGCACTGCATGGAATTCTAGAAGCATTTGCAATTATGCCCCGTTTGCATATATAAACAAGCATTTGCAATTAAATAGGTCTCGCATTTGCGAGCGTTAGAGCTATTGGCATTGTAAATGACAATGCCTTTTATTTGTGTTTTTCAAAACCGATAAAGGCATTGACATTTACAATGCCAATAGCCTAAACTCTTGCAAATGCGAGACCTATTGCATTGTAAATGCTCGTTTTCGCTCTGATTTCGATTTGCAACTGTTAGCACCAGGACGTCTTTTGCTGGATAATAGAGCACTTTGTTAAACCTACATAACATTATCTAAATTACCCATCAACCATGACGTGCCTAATAACAGCAGTCTGTACACTCCCCACCCTTTGAACCTAAATCCCTAGTTGTGAATGCGCTTACAAAAAGTAGAGCAACTTTTCAGTCAATCAATCATGTAACTTGTAGAGCGCACTACATACCCGGGTGGGTTTGAAGGCGCTGGGGGGGGGGGGGGGCCGGGAGGGAGATGTTACTGATCGAAGAGCCAGGTCTTGAGTTGTCTCCTGAAGGTCAGCAGGTCTTCGGTTTGACGTACGTGAAGGAGGAGGGAGTTCCAGGTCTTGGCAGCGTGATGGGAGAAGGATCTGCCTCCGGAATTAGTTCTCCGGATGCGTGGGACCGTGGCCAGGGCGTGGTCAGTGGAGCGGAGTTCCCTGTTGGGTACGTAGAAGTAGAGTCGGCTGTTGAGATAGGCTGGGCCGGTTTTGTGGAGTGCTTTGTGTGCGTGGATCAGGAGCTTGAAGGAGATTCTTTTGTCGACGGGGAGCCAGTGCAGGTTCCTCAGGTGGGGGGTGATGTGGTCGCGGCGCGGGACGTCGAGGATCAGGCGTGCAGAGGTATTCTGGATTCTCTGTAGTCTGCTGATGAGCTTGGACGAGGTTCCGGCGTAGAGGGCGTTTCCGTAGTCGAGCCTGCTGCTGACCAGGGCTTGGGTGACAGTTTTCATTGTGTTTGTCGGGATCCATCTGAAGATCTTGCGGAGCATGCGGAGGGTGTTGAAACAGGTGGAGGAGACTGCGTTGACTTGTTTGGTCTTGGAGAGTTTTGAGTCCAGGATGACTCCCAGGTTGCGTGCATGGTTGGTGGGGGCCGGGGGGGACCCCAGTGACGTGGACCACCAAGCGTCGTCCCATGCAGAGGGTTTGGACCCGAGGATGAGGATTTCTGTCTTGTCTGTGTTCAGTTTGAGGCAGCTGTCCTCCATCCAGTCGGTGACGGCCTTCATTCCCTGGAGGAGGTTGGATTTGGCGGTGAGGGGGTCCTTGGTGAGGGAGAGGATCAGCTGAGTGTCGTCGGTGTAGGAGATTATGTTGAGGTCGTGTTGTTGGGCGATGCGTGCTAGTGATGCCATGTAGACGTTGAACAGCGTCGGGCTGAGGGAGGATCCTTGTGGGATGCCGCAGTTGATCTTGAAGGCCTCGAAGCGGAACGGGGGGAGGCGGACTCTCTGAGTTCTGCCAGAGAGGAAGGAGGTGGTCCAGTTCAGGGCCGCCGTCTCGCCGTTGTCTAGCAGGATCCTGATGTCGTCTTTGGCGGCGATGAGTGCGGTCTCGGTGCTGTGGTTGCTGCGAAATCCTGATTGTGATGGGTCTAGGATGTTGTTGTCTTTGAGGTGTCACGTGAGCTGGGTGTTTACTATCTTCTTGATGACCTTAGCTGGGAACTGGAGCAAGGAGATGGGCCGGAAGTTTTTGAGGTCGCTCGGGTCTGCTTTGGGTTTCTTCAGTAGGGCGTTTATCTCTGCGTGCTTCCAGTTCTCAGGGAAGGTGGCGGTCTCGGAGAGGTTGATGATTTTGTGCAGGTGGGGTGCGATGGAGTTGCTGGCTTTGTTGAAGATGTGGTGTGGGGGGGGGTCTGAAGGGGAACTGGAGTGGATAGATCCCATGGTCTTGATTGTGTCCTCAATGCTCACGTTAGCCCAGGTAGTCAGGGTTTCGTGTGTGGTGGGGTGCGGTGGGCTAGGTGCGGCAGGGGTCTTCCGGGGTCTGAAGCTGTCGTGGATGTCGGTGATTTTCAGGTAAAAGAAGGTGTCAAGTGAGTCGCACAGGGCTTGTAATGGTGGAATGGCGTTGGCGTTGGAGCTGGGGTTGCAGAGTTCCTTCACGATGGTGAGGAGCTCCTTGCTGTTGTGCGCGTTGTTGTCAAGGCGGTCTGTGAAGGAGGTCCTTTTGGTGGTCCTGATGAGGTGGTGGTGGTTGCGGATGGCGTCTTTGTAGGCAGTGTGGCTGTCTGGCGTCTTGTCCCTGTTCCGTGTGTTTTCCAGTTTCCGGCAGGTGCGTTTGGAGTCGAGGAGTTCCGGGGTGAACCAGCTCTTCTGCTGGTGCCTCTGTTGCTGGGGTTTTTCAGCGGCGCGATGGTGTTGGTGCAGTCGTTCATCCAGCGTTCGAGGGAGAGTGCACCATCATCCGGGTTGGTGGGGTTCGTCGGAGGGTTGAGTGCGAGGCTTGTCTGGAGTTGTTCTTCAGTGATTTTGCCCCAGCGGCTGCGGGGGGGTCTGTAGGGTGCAGTGGGGTGTGAGTGGTTTTCGGAGGGAGAAATGGATGCAGTGGTGGCCGGTCCAGGTGAGTTCGGAGACGTGGCTGAAGGTGACGTGGGGGCTTGAGGAGATTGCATCATCAAGTGTGTGGCCGGTGGTGTGGGTCGGCGTTGTGACGAGCTGTTTGAGTCCGAGGTTGGCGAAATTGTCGATCAGGGTGAAGGAGTTGCTGCTGTTGTTGTTTTCCAGGTGATAGTTCAGGTCTCCGAGGAGGATATAGTTGGTGGAGGTCAGTGCGTATGAGCTGATGAGGTCGGCGATGGAGTCGCAGAATTGAGCCCGGGGTCCTGGTGGTCTGTAGATGAGGGTGCCTCTTAGGGTGGTCTTGGGGTCTGTGTGGATCTGGAAGTGCATGTGTTCGGCGGTGCTGAGGGTGTTGTTGGTGTTTGTAGAGATCTTGATGGTGTTTTTGTGAACGATGGTGATGCCTCCTCCGGCTCTGTTTAGACGGTCTCTGCGGGTGAGCTTGTACACGTCTGGGATGGCTATGGCGATGTCAGGCGCAGAGGTTTCGTTCATCCAGGTTTCGGTCAGGAAGGCGACGTCAGGAGATGTAGTGTCGAGTAGGTGCCAGAGTTTGACGGCGTGTTTGTGTGAGGAGCGAGTGTTGATCAGGATGCATCTGAGCTGGTTGGTTTCCGTTGTGGTGGGTGTCTTGGCGCTTTCGTTGCAGGAGAAGTTGCAGTTCCGGCAGGTGAAGGGGCCGTGGGTGTGCCTCGGGGTGACCTTGCAGCGGGAGTGGGTTCTTCCTGGGTTGAGAGTGATGAGGGTCTTGGCATCGTAGTGGAGGTGGTGTTACTCGTGGCTGGCGCGGGGGCCAGGGGTTCTGGCGCTGGGGCGGATGGGTGCAGACGGGCTTGTCTTATGTGGGGAGGGAGGAGCAGCTGGGAGGCGGGAGGCGAAGGACGGGAGCGGCGAATGGGTGCGGAGGGGGTGTGGCCGCAGGGGAGGCAGCGACAGGGACGGGGGACAGGAGACCGGCGAGGTGGTACAGTCACTGTTGCTAGGTCCTGGGAAGCTTACGGTGGCAAGCTAGAGAAAATAAAGGTTGTGTGGTTCTTTTACAGAGTTGCCCGTTTCTTAAAAGCTCCAAAGCACTACAACACTCTCTTGCTGGTTCCGTTGTCCTGAGCAGCACCATAAAGGATTACGATGTTGAGTTCGCACTTTGCTGCAACTCTGCTATTGCTGGAGATGCCCCCATGGGTTCAGGGTCACTCAACATGGCCCAATGCCTCTCCTGGGGAAATGACACACTAAGGCGCTAGTTGTCTGCAGAGAACCACCGACATCATGTGGGCGACAATACAGAATTAGGATGAAAGCCATTGAATCAATAGACAATTGAGATCGACAATCATATGTATGGCGCTAACCCATACCCCACTTTTATGTAGATTAGAAACAATGCATTAGCCCAGCTAAAGCAGCCTGTAGCAGGACTTAAAAGTAGGTAAAGCATATAGCTCACTGTCTATTTGCACAACGAAGACTGGGGCACAATAGCGGCGAAATGTTGAGAATACATAGTTATGTTCTTTAGAGTATCTCCTGTTCTGCCGATATTGACTCATAATTTATATTTCCTTTTATGCAACCAAATGAAAATGTTTTATTAACAATAAATGTATGTACAAAGTCAAATCATATGAATAATGAGGCATTCACAGAATGCCACAAATACACGTGTGAATACATTTAAAAAATGATAGTGTGTCCACAGTTTCTAGTCGGCTGTTTACTTCGGCAAATGCACCAGCACTTCCACATGATTAACAGGAAAGAATCCAGATTCGTTGTTTAGCATCCCTTCGAACCAATTGTCGTCAAGCTGGTTTGTTAAGGTAAGGATGTCCCCTTCTTTAAATCTAAGTTCACCTTCACTTTCTGGTTCAAAATCGTAAAGTGCACGGCAGCAAGGTTGATCCAAATGTCTCAAACAACCTGGGTATATTATAAAAAGGAAGGTGATATAGTCAATGATAATTATTTTTCAATTGTTTTACATTTCTAATATCATCAACACTGTGGTACATGTGGTATGTCTCTATTGGAAGAAACCAATACTGAGGGTCTCTTCTTGTAACTATTAGAATTTTTTCACTTTATTAAGATTGATTTACATATATACGTTACATCATTCTATGTGTTTTTTTTTTTTAAATGGTTTCTCTGCGATCTTCTCCTGGATTGCACTGAAATTGCTAATTTGTCTTCATCCAAAGCACTCACAATAATAACTCTTCACATTTTTTTTGCCCCTGTCCTTCACGCTATCCAAAAAGTTGTCGGTTTTACGAAGAATCACCTCTTCATCATCCCTCATACCAGACTCACCTCTTATAGGAGTTCTCTTTAAGATTTTAACTCTTAGCTTTAAGGCTAATTGAGACATGTCACTTACTGTTGCTATCTGTGCCTTCACCACTGCTTCCGGTCCTCAACCCTGCACCTACTAGCCTCTCTCAAACTCCAGTACTCTGTACTGATGTGTCATAGCTGCTCTTTAATGGAACGAAATACCATGAATCTCAGGTTTGACTTCCGTCAGAGATAACATGATGGCCTTAAAGGCTCACCTTGTAGAGTTAAAGATCCCTGGGTAGTGCACTTGTCCCAAACTGCTCCTCATTTTGTCATTTTGATCCACTGTTATGTTTTTATGTATGTGACTTGTTTAACACACCTCCAATTGCCCACCATTATTTCCGGTTTCACTCCCAGGAAGTGCTAGACTCATCATGCCTGGCTTCCGGCCACGTGATAAGGAATAGCGTGGTGACATCTAGGAATAGTTGCATGTAGACCTTTTTGCCTGCACTCCAATGGGCGAGATTGGCAAACTGGTCTCCTTTTGTAAATCTGTGTAAGATGCTATGACTTGGCACCCCGACTTTCCTCTATTGTATATCTAAATGTGTTAGAGTGCTTTGTTACATGAGAGATGGGAAGACACTTTAGGGGTGCATTCCCTATAGTTAACTAGCCTCTAAGATTTTAGCGTCTTAACCCTGTCTTCTCCCTATGATGCTGTCTCGCCCCACGAAAATATATTGGAAAGCTACCTGCATGTCTTGTTTTCAAATTCTATCCACCGAATAAAGCAAGGTGGATCCTTTGTGTGTGCGACAGATCAAGACAAAGCTAGTTCCAGCATGTCACTGGTGGCTGAGTGGGCAAAACTTAGTGTATTGCCAAGTACATAGCCAGAGACTATGCACCCTTTACAAATGATTGAGTACCTGCCCAATCTGACACATTTGACTTAGTCAGTCTTCTCCTTTGAACACCTGTTCAGAGGACAGATGAAGCTGAACATGTGGCTGTCTCCCCTGGAGGAGTAGAAACTTGACTTACGACTGAAGAACCCAAGCAGTGGAAACTAAACTAGTTGGAGGTAATGTAATAATAATAAGACTAGTGATTTTTATGCCATAACTATCCCTGAAGTTACTAAGCATATTTCCTTAATAAAATCTAGTTTTTTCTAAGGGTGGGCGTAGTGGGCGTAGTGGGGCTACGTGAAGCAGCACGTAGTGTGCCCAAATCTACGCACACTACGCGCTTCGCGTAGCCCCACTACGTGCCACCCACCTCCCGCCCGCCCTTCTTTTAAATAATATAAGCAATGAAAAATAAATTAAAGTAAGTCGACTTACCCGTAAGCGCGGCGTCTCCGGGGCTCCCTCTTTCTGTTTCTAATTTCTTCTGGCAAATGCGCATGCGCGGACGCCCGCGCATGCGCATTTCTCGCGAGAAATGCGCATGCGCGGGTGTCCGCGCATGCGCATTTGCCAGAAGAAATTAGAAACAGAAAGAGGGAGCCCCGGAGACGCCGCGCTTACGGGTAAGTCGACTTACTTTAATTTATTTTTCAATGCTTATATTATTAAAAGGAGGGCAGGCGGGAGGTGGGTGGCGGGTGGCAAGCAGCTACGCTTCGCCCTCGGCGTGTGCGTAGCGCTGCCCTGCTTCGCCTACTTCGGAAAGTGCGAAGCAGGCAGCGCTACGTACACTACGTGGGCGAAGCGTAGTGCTACGCCCGGGGTTAGTTTTTTCTTAAAGTATTATCCATGCTATTTGAGTTAGATGTGCTAGCTGAGCTAGAAGTTATACTCCATATCACATCATAGTATGTGATATCATTTAGAAAAACATCTTCTGGAAAAATCACTTTCTATTGCAAATTCATTTTTTTCCCCTTAACATCTAAGGCAAGTTTAACTTTGCAATTTGGTGAAAAACTAAATTTCGTCTAAATGTATTTATAAATGAAACTTTAAAAAAAGAATATGCACATAGTTTTAATACACAGTGGCAGTCAATCAATCATAATTTGTAAAGCGCACTACTCACCCGTGAGGGTCTCAAGGCGCTGGGGGGTGGGGAGTGCTGCTACTGTTCGAAAAGCCAGGTCTTGAGGAGTTTTCTGAAGGTCAGCAGGTCTTGGGTCTGCTGCAGGTGGGTGGGGAGGGTGTTCCGGGTCTTGGCGGCGAGGTTGTCTGTGTGGGTGAGGAGTTTGAAGGTTATCCTCTTGTTGGCGGGGAGCCAGTGCAAGTTTCTCAGCTGGGGTGTGATGTGGCTGTGGCGAGGCATGTTGAGGATCAGGCGTGCAGAGGTGTTCTGGATGCGTTGCAGCCGTCTCAGGAGTTTGGTCGAGGCTCTTGCGTAGAGGGCGTTTCTGTAGTCCAGTCTGCTGCTGACGAGGGCCTGGGTGACCGTTCTTCTCGTTTCGGTGGGAATCCACTTGTATATCCTGCGAAGCATGCGGAGGGTGTTCAAGCAGGAGGATGAGACGGCGTTGACCTGTTTAGACATGGAGAGGGTTGAGTTGAGGATGACCCCTAGGTTGCGCGTGTGGTTGGTGGGTGTTGGTGCTGCTCCCAGTGCGGTCGGCCACCAGGAGTCGTCCCAAGCCGAGGGGGTGGAACCGAGTTTGAGGACCTCCGTCTTGTCTGAGTTCAGCTTCAGTCGGCTGTTCCTCATCCATTCGGCGACAGCCTTCATTCCTTCGTGGAGGTTGGTTTTGGCGGTGTGGGGGTCATTGGTGAGGGAGAGGATTAGCTGTGTGGCGTCGGCATTGGAGATGATGTTGAGGTCGGGCGACGTGGGCGAGGGGTGCCATGTAGATGTTGAATAGCGTTGGGATGAGGTACGCTGCAGATGATCTCGGTGGCTTCAGAGCTGAAGGGGGGGGGGAAGGCAGACGCTCTGTGTTCTGCTGGCGAAGGAGGTGGTCCAGTCCAGGGCCTTCTCTTGGATCCCGGCGTCGTGGAGGTGGGTTCGTAGTGTGCAGTGGCAGACCGTGTCAAAGACGGCTGATAGGCCCAGAAGGATGAGGGCTGCTGTATCTCCGTTGTCTAGCGGGGTCCTGTTGTCATCGGTGGCGGCGAAGAGGGCAGTTTCGGTGCTGTGGCTGCTGCAGAATCCGGATTGGGAGGGGTCCAGGATGCTGTTCTGCTCGAGGTAGTGGGTAAGTTGTTTGTTGATGGTCTTCTCGATGACCTTCGCCGGGAACGGGAGCAGGGAGATGGGCCGGAAATTCTTGAGATCCTTGGGGTCCGCCTTGAGTTTCTTGAGTAAGGCTTTGATCTCGGCGTGCTTCCTGCTCTCCGGGAAGGTTGCTGTCTCGAAGGAGATGTTGATGAATTTCCGTAGATGGAGTGCGATGGCTGTGCTGGCTTTGTTGAAGATGTGGTGTGGGCAAGGGTCTGACGGAGATCCGGAGTGCATGGTGTTCATTGTCTTGATGAAGTCGCCGTTGGTGATGTTGGTCCAGGCGAGGAGGTGGTTGGTGCTGATGGGGGTCGTGGGGGTGGAGGTCTCGGTGGTTGGCGGGGCAGTCGTGTCGTTGAAGCTGTCATGGATGTCTGCGATCTTGCGGTGGAAGAAGGTGGCCAGCGAGTCGCACTAGTCTTGTGAAGGTGGGACATCATTGGTGTTGGAGCTGGGGTTGGAGAGTTCATTTACGATGTTGAAGAGCTCTTTGCTGTTGTGTGCGTTGTTGTCTAGGCGGTCTTTGAAGGAGGCTCTTTTGGCAGATCTGATGAGGTGATGGTGCTGCGGGTGGCGTTCTTGTGGGCTGCGTAGTTGTCCGGTGTTTGTTCACGGAGTCGTTGCTTCTCCAGTTTTCAGCAAGTTCACTTGGAGGCCTGGAGGTCTTCAGTGAACCAGCTGGCTTTCTTGCTGGTGTGACTGTTGGAGGGTATCTTGAACGGTGCGAGGGTGTTGGCGCAGTCGTCGATCCACTGTTTGGGGTTGCGGGCGGCGGTGTTGGGGTCGGTGGGTGGGCTGTTGGCGAGGGAAGAGGTTAGCTGGTCTTGGGTGACTTTGCTGCGGTGGGGCATCTGTAGAGTGTGGTGGTGCATGGTGGGTTTCCGGAAGGTGAAGTGGATGCAGCGATGGTTGGTCCAGTGGAGTTCGGAGGTGTGGCTGAAGGAGACGTGGGAGCTTGCGGAGAAGATTGGATCAAGCGTGTGTCTGGCGGAGTGGGTGGGAGTCGTGACAAGCTGTCTGAGTCCGAGGTTGTCAATCAGGGTGGTGGAGTTGTGCTCGAGGTGGACGTTCAGGTCCCCGAGGAGGATGTAGTCTGTGGAGGCCAGGGCATGCGTGCTGATGAAGTCGGCGGTGGAGTCGCTGAACTGTGGTCGGGTTCCGCGGGGTCTGTAGCCGAGGGTTCCTCTGAGGGTGATGTTGGTATCGATGTGGATCTGGAAGTGCTGGTGTTCGGCGGTGCTGAGGGTGTAATCGGTGTTGGTTGAGACTCTGAGAGTGTTCCTGTGGACGATGGCGATTCCTCCTCAGTTGCCGTGGTCCCTGTGGGTGATCTTGTAGCCGTCTGGGACGGCTATGGCAATGTCGGGTGCCAAGGTGGGGGTCCCCACTATGTAGCTATAATTAAGTCAGGGCTTCCATTGATGCATAGTATTTTGTTTCAGAAATAACTTTAGTGCCATTTGGGAAATCTTAAAACCTTTCCCCAAAAATATTAATTCCCCTTTGCTCTTTTCCGGTAAGTTTTGTGCTGGAATGTTAGCAGTCAGCGGTGGCTGCACCTAGGGGGAGCCATGGCTTCAACCTTTTGCCACTTACTGCTCAAAATAGTACAGCTTTTATATTCAAACTATCTCACAGATCAATAGTTGCATGTAAAAGTGGTAATGTAAGGTTAGCAGCGGAAGAGGGCTCCAATACCTGCTTTATGCATGTCAGGTGGGTGAAGTTAGAGCCTGCCCTCACATATATACAAAACATGTCTGACGTGCTATACTAGCGTCAGAGTGCAGCCTATCCGATTAATGGCGCTTCAGGGCTTGTCAATCAGGTACCCTTTTGCCCTATCAGAAGCTGGTAAAAAGGACTACCTCGGTACCTTGAACCCTATTCCAGCTTCTGATTGGGTGGAAGCTTGTGGATCTGCTGCAGCAAAACACGAGAGTTGGAAAACATGGGTCTCTGCCTTGGATACATTTTTCTGAATTAAATTCCTAGGGCCTCATTACGATGTTGGTAGGACAGCCGACGACAGTGGCAGTCTCACCGACAGACAGCTCTTTGGTCCGACCACTGCATCATGATGCAGGCAGTTGGACTGTGCAAGATTACTGTCTCTAACAGGATCTATGTTCTCGTCAAGGCGGCAGTCAGAATCGTATCCCTTAAATGGAAGCGGCGGTAAGGCAGACACTGCTGCCGGGATTATGATGTCCCTTTCAGACCGCCTTTTCATGGCGATCTGACCGCCATGAAAAGGCTGTTGGAAATGTAGTTTAGGGGCCCCTGTCCCTCGTGTGCAGTGGCCCTGGGGGCACATGTAGTGCCCCCACTCACATCCATGCACAGTGTGCCATGCACCACATGAGGCATGGCACACGGTGCGTGGATGTGCACTAAGTGCTCCTTAACATAGTGGCTTGTGCTGTGGCCCTTTCCTTGGGCCAGAGCACAAGCCGCAGCGTAAAGGACTACTTTCTGACCACCACCACCATGGTGGTCATATCGTAATTTGACAGTCTGACCGCTGACCTCTTGTCGGGCAGTCTCCTGACTGCTGCAACGGCGAACGGCGTTCCGACCACCCGACATCATAATCCGGCCCTAAGTGGCCCTTTGTGTGTATGTGTGCTGGGGATTGCATGTGAATGTATGTATATATGTATTCAAGAATAAATTAATGTATTTGTGTACATGCCTGAAACTGTGTGTATATATGCAGGTCTGCTTGTAAGTGATCTAAATGTCTGACCTGGGGCTTGACAAGGCCTGAGGCAGAGTGCTGGATAGTGCTTTTGAACCTCACCACTTCCATAATGCACCATCCGCCATTAGAAGTGGGGCCAATTTAAAGGGGGGGTCCCAAAAGTTGATTTCTAATGTTAATTCCTATAGGAAATTTTAGCAAGTGATACCGAAAAAACAACCGAACATTTTCACAAATTTTGTGTAATTCAGTTCAAACGTAACAGAGTGGGATTTTTGTTTTTTTGGTGCAAGTTCATTCAACTCTGTCTTAAAAAATCATGCGTTTAAAGAGATGCTCATGAAGGGATTCAAAAATGGGTATATCTGGACGGTTGGTCCCACAGGACCGTGAGTTCAAAAAACAGGGCTTTCCCGATTAGCCTGGGAAATGTTTCTCCCTTGGTCCATTTAGCTACAACAGGACCATGCCTTGATGCAAAGTGATTTGATTTGCTGCCTCAGTGCTCTAAAGAATACTGTAACAGCCATTACAGGACTCGAGGACTCCACGTCCTGAAATTTGTTTGTGAACAGGCCATAAAGGGGCAGTGTGGGCACAGCCTGCCCTCCAAAGCCATGTGGAGTGGCAGTTTGGAATGGGGGAAAAAACAAATTTGTCAGGCTGAGGTTAATGCGGTATTTAACAGCTTGGAATTTGGTGCAAAACTGTGGACTCTTATTGGATAAATATAAAGGCAAATTTCCATTCTAGCACATTTCATAGAAATGAAAGTTGAGCCGGAAGCCTTTACAAATATAGCAGATACTCTAGTGGATGCTCCACTTATTTAAACGTCAAAAAGATCCTAAACCCATGTGCTTTCCCACAGGAAAGCTAATCAAGTTCTCTCTACACTAGGAAAAATTATCCATATGGAGGGAGCAGAGTGGGGGCACTGGCAGCACTATAGATTGAGAGGGTAGAGACATGCATGCTGAGAACAGGGGTCAAGAAAGACAGGAGCAGCAACTGCAACATTTTTCTAAATTAGAGCAGCATTGGGCAGCCTTATGGATACAGGAGTTTTTTCCATATCCTGGGTGCATAGTTGGAAAAGCTTCCTGCATTGTTTTTTCTTTTTTACTCTTCGAAGTATGAAGTCTAATAGGGTCTTGGCTGCAGATCCACTGAGATCCATTAGACCACAGTGCTGGTCATGATAGCTTGGTTAGTAATTGATGCAGCAGGTATTGAAAATGGTGCGGGAAGGCAATGGGAGTCCATGTTGTTCCATTGGGTTAGGGGTTATATGGTCATTTTTCTTCAAGCCCTGGATGAGATGTGCTGCGGGATGCCAGATTCTGCTGAGGGATGCCAATGTGGAGTCTGGTAGCCATGGACTAGGACATTACCAATATTCAGATTTGAGAGTACAAGGGCATGTTCTGAAGTTGCTTTCTGGAAGGAATGGTTTCATTTTCTTTAGAAGAGGGAGATGGTACCAGGCAGACTTCATGTTTTTTTTGGGTAATATGTCCCATTAGAGTGAGGTTAACATACAGGGTAAATGCAAGTGACTTGGCGTTTGTTAAAAACTGGGGTTCAAAGAAAATGTACATGTCCCCAAGCCTGGGTTGTACTGGCAAATAACAGAAATTCTGTGTTGGTTGGTCTGCGTTTTAGATGGATGCGGATTTATCTAAAAACCTTAATTGGCAGTAACCTATTTGTTAGTAGCTCATTAGCCAAAAATGTTGGTTGTCACTTAACCTCACTCATCTAAAAGCCATGGTGCAGGACACATTCCATTTTTTTACCTTTTCAAATGTGTCAATATTGAGTTGCTGCTTGTAAGAAATTGGGTTACAGATTTAGAGAGGAGAAACCCTACACAAGCAGCAACCACAATCCTTGTGAGGCAGAAGCACAAGCAATCCCCAAATTAACCTGAGCTCAACCCCTGGGTAGCTTTGCACAGAGCAGTAATGATTAATTGAGACACGTGTAAAGTATTTATACATCACATCATATCGTAATCAAGTGAAAATACATCACAGGAAGAATTTCACACCAATGAGGTAAAATAACAAAATTTAATTAAAATAAAATCAAGACCAAAACAGCACAAATCTAATCAGTACAACCAGAGATATTAAATTGTAACAATTTAAGTGAAAAGGCTGCCAAAAATCCCAAAACGCCACTCGCGGCCATCTGGTAGTACGAGACTGGGAGAAAGTCACAAGTTCAGGATAAATGTTATAGAAAATGTGTCAAATTACAGGGACCAGGTTAGTTTCCCTGAAAGAGTTACTTTCTCTGTCCAGCGCCAAGAGTTCTGTTTGCAGTGGAAGGGACCATGGGGATCAGGGAGTCAAAGCAGCACATGGAGCTTGCCGGGCATCACGGATGGTCATTCTTGAAGTGCGAAGATTCTGTTGGCATTCCGGATGGTTGGCCTGGAGCTTTGTGTTGGCAGTCACTGTGGTGGTCAATGCTGTAGTGCGAAGAGTTGGTTGGCAGTTGCAGGGAGCCTCTGGAACTTATCTCCCTCTAGCTCAGAGCAGAGGTCAGCTGGCTGACCCTTTAAGTCACTTCAGCATGGGATGAAGGGTGCAGGTTCGGTCCAATCTTCCTTCTCAGCAAGCAGAGCAAGAGAGTGGTAGGGCAGCTGAGTGGCAGTCAACCTGGCAGGAAGACAATCCTTTTTCTGTAGTATCATAGACCCAGGAGTGTACTGAAGGGTTGTTTTCTGAGGTTCAATATTCATACCTGGTGCCTTAATTAAAGGTGATAGAAACTTCTAGAGAATTCCCTCTGAAGTGCTCCAGTTTCTTGCCTCCAGACTAAATACAGGGGGTATGCAGCCCTTTGTGTGGAGGCAGGTCACTACCTTCTCAAGTATATGTAGAACTGTGCCCAACTCCACTCTCACGTGCACCCAGTGATGGCCAATCTAGTCACACCTACCCTCTCTACTATGTGTGCCTATCTCGGAGGAATACACAAATACTATCGGCTACACCCATTCATGTATTAGAGACAGACTGCCGAAACTAAATGACTAAGGCAGGAAAATGCTAACTTTCTAAAAGTGACATTTTCAAAATTGTGATTTTAATCCGGACTATAACATAAAATAGAATTTTTCCTTACAACTCCAAAGACACCAAACATAAATTGGTTACCTGCTCCCATTTGAAAGTTATCACTTCTTAAATGTAATAAGGTAACTCCAATGTTATCCACTGGCAGAGGCAGGCCTTGCAAGTGTGAAAAACAATGCAAGTTTTTCACTACCAGGACATGTAAAACTTTAAAGTACACGTCCTCTAAATTGCCAATGCACTCTACCCTGTGGGCTGTTTGGGGCCTAACATAGGGGTGACTTGTATGCATTAAAAAAAAGGTTTGGGCCTGGCTAAAGGTATATGTTGCCAGGTCAAAATGAAGTTTAAAACCGCACACCCAAACTGCAATGGCAGGCCTGAGACATATTTGCAGGGCTACTTAAGTGGGTGGCACAATACGTGCTTCAAGCCCACGAGTAGTATTTAATTTACAAGCCTTGGGCACATATAGTACCAGTTTACTAGGGACTCACAAGTAAATTAAATATGGTAATTGGGTATAAGCCAATTTTACCATGTTTAGAGGAGAAGAGAGCACAGGCGCTTTAGTGCACACAGAGTCCTACGGCCAACAAAAAGAAATTTAGCATACAAATGCGGGTAAAGGCAAAATGTTTGTGGTGACCCTGCAGAAAGGGTGGGTCCAACACTCCTCTTTTATTTGTTGTTTTGCTTTTTGCGAAGAATACCTATAGAGCAGAAAACCCAGCTCCATATTTTCTAACACAATTATGTTCCATCTTACACAACATCACATACAATTCACCTGTCTGCAGTCCCTTAAGGTACAGCACGGTTTGGCATAGAAATTAGGCCTATTTGATTTTGAGACCGAAATACACTGTGGATTGTGAATGTGGGTAGAAAGACTTGTTTCTGGAATTATTGAGGAACTCTTAGAAACTCATGTAGAAACTGTTTACAGAGGTGGAAACTGAGGAATGGCAACCAATAAAGCAGTATTATGTGGCACAAAACCTGGCCTGAATGGCCTAATAATGAGGCTGTGGAAACAAGGTGTGGGATGGTGTGATTTCCAAGTGAAGACTTTTAGTGGAATTTGTAAATTTATAAAAGATAACTTAAAAGGATCAGTTGCTAGTTGTACATTGGCAACATGTTGATCGATATATAAAGTATTGAAAGGCAGTGTTTAGGCAGGAGATGTTTCGGAACATTTTCTAAAGGAACCCTTAATATTAGTCTTTATTTTCAGTCAATAAGAAATGATAGTGAAGGTTATGGAAATAAGAGACTTTGGCATTCCTCTCAGTATGAAGTTTGGAACACGCTATGCCTGCCATTGGTAGTGTGCAGCAATTTTGTTATATGTGAACTTATATCAGATGTGATATTGTAAAAATCCAAAGAGAGGAAGGGAGTGATATTTCACAACTACTGACTCTTGGTTTTATATTAGCTGTATTATTTTTAGATCCTGAAATGTTATCTTTAACTCTGCTTTAAAACAATTCACCACCAACTGTCTCTCGTGCTGATCATTTTTTATCCATTGTTTTCTGATTAGGTTTCCCCTAAAGACTTCACACTATATCCTAGCATCTAGTGCACATATGCTTTGTGTAATGTTTCGTATGTGCAAAAGTTAGTCTCTTGAGATGGTGGCTGCTTTTATTTTATTAACAACTGTGTCAGTTCTGAATAGCATGATACTCCTGTTGCATAGGGTGAGCTCACTAGCTCTCCCTTTGTGCTGATTCTGAAATGTTTGGAAAATTGAAGGAATTCTATTGTATTGAGTCAGAATCTGTTGAAAGCAATAGCCCCCAATCCATACCCACGTTTCTACTGAAGTGGGATTAATCCTGTATTCAGTTGGCCTCTTGAATGAGTTCTCCCTACTTTTGTTTTCTCTTGCCAGTATTCAAAAGTGAGGTGCTGATTGGCCATGTTGGTACACATATTTTTGTAGCACAGGTGTTCAAGTTACACAAATGGCTAATCAGAGACAGAATGACATTACTGTCTAACTTTACATTCTTGCAGATAAATGTCACTGGTGTGGGACATAGGCTACAAGAGCTCAGGTAGTCTTGATAAACTGATTAATTCAATTGCTGCTATCCATGAAGAACTCTTGAGTTGCATCAAACAGCAGCAGGTGCTATCAGTAACTGCAGAATGATATGATGCGTGAATAGTGATTTTTGGGATGCTGAAGGTGTTACAGTAGGCACCAGTGCAGGTGTACAAATATGAAGTTGCTTTGTCCACGGCTGATCCAGATGAAGAACAGTTGGTCTAGGGGCTAATGCTGAATAAACTACTGTTAGGAAAAGCAAACCCTATCAGAGGCACAGAAGGAGGTTGTTACTTTGATGGTGTAGTTCCTCTTGTTCCGTTCTTTAGGAGATGCAAAAGATGTGGGCATGATGCTGATTTAGGAATTCAGCGAAGTACATGGCTGAGGTCCACCAGATGCCTTTTCCACTTTGCACTCGTGTGTCCTGCGGTGAGAGTGGGGTCATTGACAAACTTTTATAATGAATTATCTGCAACAACAAAAAAAGGAACTGCTTGCGTGGCTTGATGCGGGATGGAGTTGGTCGTCTGAGGATCAAAATCTGGCACAGGCCCATGAGTGAAAGGGATCCTGACCCCATGCCCCTCCTGGTGGGTACTGCTGTCAGCTGGATCTTGGAAGTGGGGGGGAGAGGGAGTGTGCAGGTAATCATCCAGATAGTAGTGGAGGCTGACTAGGCTGTAGATGGTCCGTCCGCAATCTTGCCTGAGTAGTTTGGCATGCCCATGCTCACAGTTGGAGGGGTCGCAGGGTCCATGACGGAGGCCAGGGGCTGCACTGCTCCCCCTCACCCATTGCCGCTTGATACATGACTTGGTGCTTGGGACTGTCCTCGAGTGAGCAGTGAATTGCAGAGAGGGCAGCGATGTGGCGCAGCTGGAGCCCAGGTCTGTAGCCCAGATCTGATAAACGGCTGCAAACGGCACCTGCTTGGGAACCCTGGATAGGGACATGGACACTTTAGAAGACAAACTGAATGATTTTGAGGGTTCCTCCTGCTACTACAATATCAGAGTGGTAAGGGGTCCTGGTGAGTTTGGTGGGCCACCGTGCTCAACTTTAACTGTAGGAGTGGCTCTCATCTGAGGTGTTGCAAGGAAATCCTCAAAATGGTTAACAGTCGAGAGGGCTTTAAGGGTGCCAAACTGGCTGCCACCTCTTGTGCACTGGTGGCCCAATTGTTGAACTTTGTAGATGGGAATGCCATATTATAGGTGGCGAGGACACATGGCCTGTGGACGGCGTGCAGCTAAACATCTTTTCCGACTATCCAACAGTAGTTCAGCATCCACTGGAATCCTTTTGGGTGGTTTAGCAACACCTCAACAAGCTGGATATCTGGTATGCTCTGCTGATCCAAGCTAAGCTTCGGATTGTGGATTGGGGTGAGACTCTGCGTATGCCATCTAGGACTGGTTAGAGAGTCAGAGTGATCAGCTTCTAGAGGAGGGGGAAAGGTTTATGGTGCCGAGATGGCAGGAGCTGAAGTGCAGCTGGAAGACACAGCATAAGAGGTCACTGATCACCTCAACAAAGGAGCAAGCACAGGCGGATAGAGCAAGAGTGCTGGTGGATCTCCAACGTCAAGCCTCCTTCAAGACTACCAATCGGTGGGAGGCCCTGGAGAGTGATATGGGGGGTTCATCTGAGAACTTGGTCTGTGAAGCTGATGATTCTGTTGGACCCCACCCAAGGGTCACCCTGATGACCTCGGGGTAGATGGATGGTATCACTGAATTGGCTGTGGGTTGGTGATAGGGGGAGCACCAATGAAACAGGTGGCACTGGGGAGGCACGGAGCATGTCCATGGCCCAGCCTGGGGGTGAAGGGGTGAGTAATTACTTGCAAGACTGTGTATCTCACTAGCCTTGGATGGGCTGCTTTGCTAACTGAACTGAAGTGTGAGACTGAGGATTGTAATTGATGTGGCTCCAAATTTTTGTGTGTGTTGGGCGACGGACATAACCACCACCCCAATGCATGGTAAGTTGTAAGACCGCAACATGGTATGGTAGGGTGAGTGGGGAGTTGAGGTTATGGTTTCTGTTCTTGTGTTTGCAACCAGGGTGGGGAACAAGGAGCTGAGTTTAGGTGCCACCCCCGCCCCCGAGGCCTGCTCTCCTCAATGAAGTAAATTGACAAACTGCACAATGATAACCATTCCCTTCGTTAGCTCACATGGAATGTTAATGGGTTGGGCAGCGCGATCAAGAGGGGGCTAGTGGCCAAGGCACTTATACGCTATATGACAGATGTGGTGTTTCTCCACGAGGTACACTTAAAAGGGTCCAATTGCACACCCCTGAGCGGAGTGCGATATGTTGTAGCAGGACACTTGGGCTACACTGCAGGACCCAGAGAGGTGGTGCTCCTGGTCAGAAAATCTCTCCCTTTTCAGGTGATACTTGTGTGCCCTTAGTGGTCCCGGACATGTGGGACTGGGAGCCCTTGTCAATTATTTATATGTATGCACCTCCGGGGCTACAGAAGAAATCTTTGCGGCTCCTGGGCCAACTAATTTAGGACCTCCTGCAGTGGTTAAGTTATTGGGGGGGACTTTAATATGACAATGAATCCTCAGCTAGATCGGTCCTACCCCAGTGGTCCTGCAGCCCTTACATGGGGAAACTGGGCAAATTTGGAAAGGCAATGGGGCTGGGTGATATTTGGGTGTCACTGCATGGTGGGGAGAGAAGGTGTTCATATTACCCTGGGGCACATGCTGGGTGGTGGTTGTTGTGACTAGCGGGAGGCAGGAAGATGCAAGGCTGGAGCAGCAGCAAGGAGAGCATGTTGGTGTTAAAGGGTGGGAGTGGCAGCAGAACTGGGCAGAGTAAGGAAAATGGGCAAAAGAGGGGATTTAAGAAAGAGGCAAAAAGGAGATTCAAAGAGGCAAAATATGAGATTATAGAAAGAAGCAAAAGCAGACACACAGGGAGGAACAAGGTTCTGAGGAAGAACGGCAGAGCAGACAGGGACCTGAGATAGAAAAGAGATCCCGTCACAGACATAGTTCTATGAGTAGAAGGTGGAGAGCAGCAGCCAGCAGAAAGGAAAATGTGCTGGGTTACAGCTGTGTGGGAGCCCAACAGCGGGGGTGAGAGCTGGGCCTGCGGACCTGATCAATAGGGCCACGCTGAGGCCTCCACTAAATAGGTCCTTGGTGGTACGAGGGACAAGCCGGGGACTGGAAGACGCAAAGCGGGAGCAGCAGCAAGAATGGGCATGAGGGGAAAAAGGGTAGGACCGGCAGCAGGAGCAGAACAAGGAAAAGGGACAAAAGAGAAGATCAACAAGCATTTGCAATGCAATCGGTCTCGCCTTTGGGACCTTATATGTATTTAGCTATGCAGCACATTAGCCTGGGTGCTGAAACATCTATTGTTCTTAAAAATGGAGGGAAAGTAAGCACCACACTGCGTGACACGCTAGGTATGAGAACACATGGAGAGAAATATTGCCTTTCAGTGGGAAATGGTATAGTCCAAAGCTCTGTTTTTAGTATAAAATCAGGGCCTTCAGTGGTCATATCACCCAAAATACAACATTTGAAAAAAAATATTATTGTCTACAGGTGCTCGTGGAAGACCATCTCTATGGACTGGAATCTAGGGAATGCTAAAGTGATTCTGGTATTTTACTGACCTCTGCTGGTCATTTTCTATCTTGAAAGTTAAATAGAGGCAGTTAACAGAAAAATTAAAAAAAGAAATTCCCTCAGCAGAAAGCAATTCTGGTATTTTACTGATCTCTACTGGTCGTTTTCTATCAAGACAGTTAAATAGAGGCAGTTGAACATAAAAAAAAGTCCCTAAGCGGAAGCCGACAAGTCCTAGGGCTCATCCCAAGAGACCACAAAGTACATACATATATAACTATATACTAAAGTATATACAAGAGGTCTCGAACGCTCGACCTAAAATGAGTACTTTTGGGCTCCACCTGCAACCACAGGCTCAAATTAAGCACGGCGTGAGATAATGAGCCGGTGACTGGGCCGTTGTCAGAGTGGGCTGTTGGGTCACTGACTGGGGTGAACACATATAGTTAATTAGTGGTAAAGTGTTTTAGTGCTTATCATTACTATCTTCAAAGCAGAATTACTCTAATCTTCTGAATACTGTAAACACAGAGCAATGCCTACAAAACACATTCCACAGTTTGTATGGTCTGCCAGACATTTCAATCCAGGTAGCGCTAGATTCCTTGAGCATTGGCCTCTCATGATTGTGGATACAGCCCTAGAATATGAAGTGTTTCTTTCACTTCTTTGTGACAATCTAGAAAGGGTGCGCACCACAAATTTACATTACAGTGGACCCTATGATGTGAAAATAGTGCTCCACATTCTTAGTGGATAATTCACCTGCACAGGTATGCTATGTGTCACCTGTATTTACATTAACAGAGTTATACGTGGTCATACTGCAGGCAGTATGGATTAAGGTAGCTACTTGTAAACAGACGCGCTTTGCTCTTACTCACCTTCATTCATATTCTCAGTTTCAGAATGTCTGAGTGATGAGTGGGCGCATTATTTTGTCTTCAGTGTGTAGCCTCACGCCACAGGAGAGCCATGATGTTCCTCAATGGCATTCAACGAAGAACTCTGTTCTCAAGTGCTGAGAAATCACGAAGATGGTAAACAAGCTAGGACTTCCACTGCTGTGCTGTCACAGTAGACAACGACAGAAGTCAAGGCCACTGACTCCCAAAAGGAAAGTAGCAGGCCACTGAGAATAAAGTGTTTCCTGAGAATCCTTTGTATAAAGAGACCAGGTGGTGACTCTCTGGCAGAATATGTGCTCAATCAGACAGGGGATCCAAATTCACATGGTTAGCTGGGACTCGGGTGAAGCTGACACCAGCTCAACATCCCTGGGGTTCAGATGGATATTGTGTGTCCGAGGTGGAGGCTGATCCAACTACAAACTACCATCAGCCTTTTCCACAGCACGCCATGCCGGTCTCTACGGTGTGACCTTAAAAATGGTTATGGAGCGGGGTTGTTGTAATCATCAAATCCGCAACAAATGATTTGATATAGCATTTATTAAGATCGACACACCAGCATACGGAGTGACGGTAGGACGCAGCCTCGCCAGCTCCGGTTCCTTGCATCTGCGGTCCTAACTCCTGGAGAATCTAGAGCACCGCAGAGTCAAGACTAACTGTACAATACAAACAATAACATTATAATGCACGTACAATATATAGAATGATCCATGCATAAGCGTGTTTAAGAAAAGCATACACGCACACGGCACACACACAACATACATTTAATAAATGAAACTGAACAGTTCATCATATGTAAAAGAATGAAAGCCGTAGCAGATTTTCTGAAAAAATGAATAGCAGCCATGCTCCTTTAACGCTGGCTCTTTTCACATACCTTCATATTTAGAGGAATACAGATATCCTTCACATATAAATCCTATGCTTTTTTTGATCAACTAACTTCATATTTTATTGTATGTGGTGCGTTGCAGCAGTAAACAGAGTATTTTGCTAATCTGTTTATTTTCCATGTGTGCCACGAATCTGAAATAAGGGCAGAGTTTATTTCACAATTATAGTACCTTTAATTGGCAACCCTCCTGCACAGTCCAAAGGGCCAGGACATTGCCACTTTGACTGAAACGCAAAACCTTAGAATCAACAAACTACAAATTCTGTGGGAAAATGATGGGATAAAGTCGAAGCTGGCAGAATCACATTGATGAAAGGTCATTTCTTAAATCTATTCAGACAACACTTTACATGCTTCTAAACATGACAGCAATGTCACAGAGACCCCAGCAGCATGTTTTCGCAGACACAGTAGCAACAGAGTTAACATCAGCAGAACTCGACACCCTTACAAAATAATAAATGGTACACCACTAATGCCCAATCTGAAAAGGGAAAACCCCAAACAGTTGAATTGTTCCTCATAGTGGTAGTTAGGGCTCTTGGACTGAAGTCACTACAAACAGTTTGTAGGTGAAACACGTCCTGACTGTACAAAGACAATGCTGCTCAGAATGAAAAACACTCAAACAAAATGGGACCAGTTCACAAAGATATATTCATGAATACCTGAAGAAGTCCTAGAGGGGTACTATTGTCAGTACTCTTGAAGGCCTTTGTGAATGGGCCCTGGAATGTCCAAATGACTCTTAGTACAAGTGCAAAGGGGGCCCAGTCGTGTGTGTTTCTACCAATATTCCCTGAATAGTTTGGCCCGGTTCACAATACCCGAATTACTACTCCTGTAGTATGTGAAGTAATACTAGCATGGTACTACTTCAGTTTATAATAAATGTCTTTGCGAATTGGACCCAGGTGTTTTCGCTTAGAGTGCACTTTTTTCTTCACTGTTGCTTTAATTAACATTCAGTCTTTATTAGTACAGTAGGTTACATGAAAAATGTGTTTTGGAAAGACATATTAACTATCTTGTTTATCAACCCTTTAACGTTTTTGAAAGGCAACCTTATGAATTGTAAAAAAAAAAAAATATTAAAAGGTACACTAGAGGGGAAACTTGTAGGTACATTTTCGGTTAAAGACGACTTTTGAGAATTTACTTCGGCTACAAGACCGTTCATCTTCGATAACAAAACAAACCACCTACAGCGGTGCAAGCAACTGACTATAATTAAAAATATAATGGACAACTAACATTCTAGGAACTAATGTCCACAACAACATGCATAACCTCGAGCCAATGACTGTAATTAAGCAACGGATTGTAATTAAAAACTAAGATTCTAAGAACTAATATCTAAAGAAAACCCACGCAAGGCCTAAGGCAAATGACTATAACTAAAAGTATCAATGACAACTAGGATTCGAAGAAATAGTGTCTTAGGGACAATGGACTATGCCGAGCAAGGATCAACACATGCCTACTGGAACTGGTGATAACCTGAGGGTGCACACTCCTTGGAATCATAAGAAAGCTTCATACATAGTAAGACGCGGCTGTAGTTCAGGCCTACGAGATTTCCATTCACCACTCTTTGGCAGGGATATAGCGTCAAACCATGGCAAAACTGTCAGCTGTTGGACAAGATCAGGAAGGATAAAGAATGCCTCGCCAAATGGTGATCACATTACAACATGTTGAAAAGAAATCTGGATGAATATCGATGCAGTGAATGGGTTTATTAGAATCCGGCATTCGTTGTTTTTTCCCATGAATTGGTTAAATGTTTTTTTTTTCTTACACCGTATCAATTAATTCTATTTGTATTATACATATTAATTATAAGTAAGATGAACTAGGGAGGGAGGCCTTTTCACAGCTCACTTGTCTCTCAACCATGAGATATTACACCCACTTTAACAAGTTCATACTTTCCATTACAAAACAGAGGTTCTATGCTGGAGCTTTGTGAATGGACTCCAAAATGGGAGCATTTTTGAGAACTGTGTGTCAGGTCCTTCTGGCTTCAGCCCATGAAGTGACAGGGTTTCCTCATAAGGGTGACATGGCAGTGCTACAGATGGCATTAAGGACTTTTGCCCTTTCTTGGGACCACAAGTTTCCTACATCAATTTTATTTATCAGATTTTAAATAGCGTCAACATGACTCTGGGGCGTTACAGCAATTCATTTTAACCAATCCGAGTACAACGGGGAACTTAGCGAATACAAATGGGCAGAGAAAATAAGATAAAACGGGCATTAATATTACCAGAGCATAGGCCAACCAATAACAATAAATTCATCTATAAGCCACAAAATTGAGAACTGCCATCAAGCCACGCACGGCCAGGAAAACATAGAGGAATAGTAAAGTCAAAAGCAGAATGGAAACGCGAGACAGTAAAGGCCTGTAAATGGGCTGAAAACGCTATGGAAACTGTGGAGAGGAAGAAGTGGCTTCAGCATACATTACAAGAAGGGAAGCAGCCTACGGTTGCCAGTATGAACATGCCTACCAATCCCCATAGAGGTTGGAGGTCATGATTATGGAAAGACTTCTTCATGCAAGAGAAACCCACAAAAAAGAGCCACACACAGGAATTAATTCCTTCAGCAACCACATGCAAGCATCCCTTCAGAGGCTTCACTAATACTGCACTTGCATTAGCTCGTAGTATGCACATGTAAGGTTCAGTTTTATCCCTAAAGAGATAATGTTCAGCTATTCAAGGCCCATCTTCGGATGTCCATCAGAGATGAATATGCCATTGTCTGTGAGAAGAGCAGGGGGGTTAATTAAAAACAGTGTCTGTGGGCGTGAGGTAGTGGGTTAAATCAGCTCATGCATGTCACAAAAATAAACAAGCAGCCGTGCGGCCGCGAAAGTGATCGCTATCGCGATCAATCATCAAAGCGAAAGTGAAAGTAATCCCGTCAAGCACGACGCGCGCGCACATGCACTGTAGGTCTAGGCTGGCCTGGTAGCACTTTTTGGAGCCCTCTCAATAAGTCTCGTCAGACCAGCGCATGCGCTGGGTCAGGCGAGACCTAAAAATGGAGGTAAATGAGGAGATTAAAGAAGGAGGCAAAGAGGCAAAAGTGGAGAATTGAGAAAGAGACAAGCACATATAGCGATGTCCACATTGCAGAAATCGTTATTTATGAGGGGCATCATGCTCCCAAATGTCCCAAGGTATTATGAGGCTGCACAAGTGCATATTGGCAATGGGCATACTCCCCTCTGTCGGACCCTGTGTTCCAGATGGACCAGGAGGTGCTGGGCCAGATGGGCTATATGCATTGGTTATATGGGGCAGATGTCAGAGAATGTGCCCCCACCTACTGCCACAGTCATATTGGTCTGGTGTAAACTAGTATGGGAGATAAGATGGGATAGGAGTGGCTTTTGACGCCACGTACCCTGCTGTGGGAGGCCATGTGGCTCCGTCCCGTTTCAGACTTACCAGGGTCCAAGAAGCGGGAGCTGATTGGCCTCTTCACCCTGAAGGATGTTTGGGATGCCAACAGGATGGTTATGTGTGCACTTTTCTTCACACAATGTGGAGCTGCTCAATACTTCGCCCCTTCTGGGAGGGGGTGACGGCATTCCTAGCGGAGGCCGCAGGAGTACCCTTGCTAATGACCGAATCATGGGTGTTGCTGGGGGTCTGGAAGGACTCAGAGGTTCTCGTACACTAAGCTGATGGTTAACTTTGGCTACATCATGGCTAAGAGACATTGCAAGGCATTGGGGTATTCTGCATTAACCTGAGATGGCGGAGAGGCAGGATTAAGGAAAGCATTATATATGAGGGTCTGGGTTGCATGAGCAAGTATGAAAAAATCTGGGGGACCTTGGGGGTGGGGTTTGGCAAAGGTCCTTGGGATGGTTAGGTTGGGTAGGACTGAGTTATAGCAGGGACTGGTACGGTGGGAGGGGAGGTTGGTTGTATCAATTATCTGTCTGTGAAAGGATGGTTGGGGGAGGTTGGAACCTGGGCATTTTTTGTCTCGTAGTGGCTGCTGAGTTTGTTTCACATTGATTATTATGAGTTATGTATATTGTTTTGGTTTTTAGAATCAATAATATGTTTGACAAAAAAAAAAGGAGCTGCTACAAAGTTATAAAAGTTTAGTAATGTTTGTAGGAAACTGGCTCTATATATACTAAACCAAAATGAGGTATAGTGTGTGTGGAGTCCAGGTGACCACAGAGGTAGGCAGAGGTTAAAGTTAGATAGAACCTTACTCTCTTTGTGGTAGGTTGGTCGAGCAGTAAGGCAGTATCAGAGGACAGTGTTAAGCATTTGATGTACACACGCAAATGAATTCACACACAAGAACTGAATTCTAGGCCAATTGTTTTTGTATAAAAATATACTGTTTTATTTTTAGAACCAAGCAAGCCTGGCACAGGTAAGCATTAAATACTTTACAGTAATAAGTTGCTGAATGTAGAACGGTTTTAAAATGCAATTGATATTGAACTTTGTTTGATTTATAGGGGATGCAGTAGGTTTCAATACTTAGCAAATACAGTACATTGAAATGAATAGGCTTTTTCAGTAAATTACAGGTAAGGTACTTTTTACGTTACTTTTTTAACTCAGTGCTGGATACCTAGATTCAACACTGGGCCATTTCCTGCAGACAGGTAAGTAAATACGTTTTGGTTATAAGTGCAATTTTTAAAGAATATTTTTAGATGTCAAAACTCCACACTTAGAAACTTTTTGGAAGAAAATTGTCAATGTTATCCTATGGAGGAGACAGGTTATCGGTTCACAGGTAAGTTGTTGACTGTGGGAGTTAAGGTTCTGGGGTTAGACTCATGGGTCCCCCAGGGTCAGTGATGCACTCTTATTGCACCCTCAGCGGCAATAGGGCGGCCGGGTGCAGAGTGTTGAGCCCAAATGTTATCCAACGGGGGATAGGAGGCCTCCGGTTGGTGGCTGCTGGTTTAGATCAGGGCAATTGGGGAAACAAAGTAGCACAAAAAGTGCACCCTCAGCGGCACTGAGGCAACCAGGTGCAGAGTGCTGTTTCGACATCGGGCGCCCTGTTTTCTATGGAGAACCTCCGGTTTGCAAAAGCACTGCAGGCAGGGAGACAAAGGATTTCTGGGTGCGACCACCACCACTTCGAGAGGTTAGTTGGGAAGTTAAGGGTTGGTTAGGCCCCGTTGGTTTGGGCACACAACGATGTGGGGTGTCTGGTGCAGGGGTGCCTTTTGGGGTCGGATCTTACCAGTTCCGGGTCGCGGTCAGGGGGGCCTTCTGGATATAGGCTGCAGGCGTCGGCTGGAGACTTGAGGCACGTCGGGGGTCGCCGGATCTCGGGTCAACATTGCCGGGGTGACCTCCTCGTGGTATTTTAATTAAGTGCTGCAGACCATAGAGGTCTTCCCTGGTCACAGTGCCCTGGGTACCTGTGGTACCATTTACCAGGGGCTGACCAGTTACCAGAGATGCCTATTGGGTTAGTTTTGGGGAAAGAACACAGGCCCTGGGAATCTGATTGGCAGGGACCCAGGACACACCAAGAAAAAGTGCATCAGTAGTTTTGCAAAATGTTGGGGGTGTTACTGCAACAGAAACCCACTTTCCTACAATGTTCATTTTATTTATTGATTGTTTTTTATAAAGTGCTAACAAGACTAGGTGGGTGTTCAATTTTATTTTATAAGACAGTTCACTACAGGAACAAATTGATAACAAAAAATAATAAATGTACAACCCAGCAATAAGCCAACACTAGCTTGTTTTAATGAATAGATGGACTTCAACACCCTCAGGGCGTTTCCAGAGAATGATTTTTGTTTTCTTGGGTCTTGGTGTTTCAAGGAACAAGCTGTCTCTGGTTCTAAGGATGTGCTGTCTGCTTCAAAGTGGGTGTTCCCGGAAATAGTGCTTTGTGCAAGATACATTTAAGTTTAAAGAAGCTTCTCTGTTCAATGGGGGAGCCACTACAGTGCGACTAGAATTTGCAATATGTGGT
This sequence comes from Triturus cristatus, assembly GCF_964204655.1. Lineage (NCBI taxonomy): Eukaryota > Metazoa > Chordata > Amphibia > Caudata > Salamandridae > Triturus > Triturus cristatus. The sequence goes on along the minus strand of NC_140583.1, from coordinate 466,851,794 downwards.
TAAACTTTCTAGTGCTGGAAACTGCAAGGTGGACTGCTTTAAGGGTAGCTGGATGCACATTTGGAATCCCAACTAGATGGGAATGTCCATTCTCAAGCCTTAATAGTACAAGAGCTTCAGTTTCAAGTTTAAAATCTGTTTCATGGTTACAAGATTTGATTTTAAATTTTTCCACGTTTGCAGTATTACTGATGTGTGATTGAAGATTTTCTTTATTTATCTACGTAAAAGGCTATTGATTTTGTTGACTCCATCTCTGAGGAGGTTGTCATTTAGTACAGTGATTGCATTAAGCCATCATTTGATCACTATAGTAATAATTTGGTAGATATATCAGAACAATTCATTGTTCAGCAGTTTTAGATGGTGATGCAGCATCCAGGTTTGGATATCCTCAAGTACATTTGCTATTTATTTTACATCATCTGGGGAGATGCTCATTAAATACATCTGGGCGTTGTCGGTCTATAAATATTATGAGATACCGGATTTATTAGAGTGGAGCCTAGTGGCTCCGTGCATAGACTGAAAAGAGTGGGAGAGAGGGACTGGATCTCCACAGAACACCTTCATTAATTACCATGGGGTTGGAAAATAACTTTGCTGTTTCTTTTCCAGATATGAGGTGAACCAGTCAAAGACCTTATTATTGCATTAAATATTTTTAGATGGGTAGCATGATTCACTGAGTTAGATGCAGCTGATATGTCTAGTAGGATGAGGGGGCATGAGCCACCTTGATTAAGGATGCAGAGGGATTATCCACTATTTTTAAAGTTCATCTCAGTGCTGCACCCAGATTAGAAACCTGACTGCAACCCAACAAGTAGGTCATTTCTTCAATTAAATCTTTAAGCTGAGACTCGACATAGCTCTATAGGGCTTTAGCCAGGAATGGGAAGTGAGACACAAGACTGAAATTATACAGATCTGCTGAGTCAGCCCTTTGTTTTTTTAATCCAAAGTGAGGCCTGTCCCATTTATGAGCAGTCAGGGGCTTTTTCATGAATTAGAGAAGCGTTGCTAAGGGTGTACCAATCGGAAATAAGCTGTACTTTCCTTAGAAAGTGTTGTTTGAATGGATTCAGAAAAGTGGAAGGAAGGTTTAGTGTTTCTGATTAATTTAGATGGTTCCTTTCGACATGAAGATATATTTAAAGTAAGACCAGACAGTTTTAGCTTATCATGGGGTGTCATCTTAGTCTTCTGTTTCTGAAGTGTGTGTAAGGGATAGTTCCATTTTTATTTTCAAATCTTTGTGAAGAAGTTTGAGAACCCCTCACATCTGTTCCTGGAGATGTTGTAGAAGTGTTCTTTTTTAGGAAGGTAGGCCGTCTTCCTCATGTCAACTTCTTTCTGGACAGTTTTTGCTTGGTCATTCTCTTTTATGTGGATTATTTTGCTTTAAAGATCAGGATTTTTATATTTAAACCTTCCACCTAGAAGTTGTTAGTTCACAGGTGAGGGGTATTGATATTAAGTTCTTTCACGGGTTTGTAGTGTATTCTTGTGATCACTCAGTTTTTTTTAAAAATAATGTGCTGATCATTTGGATTTGAGTTTTTTGGGCTCAGGGTTTATTCCTTACTTTTGTTGCTGTAACATCTGTGCAACTTATTAAGTAACTCTGGGAGTAGCCAAGTTCTTCAAATTCATCAATCATTGTTTGGTCTTCCAGGTTCCCCATGCATGATCAGTTTCAATGATAGGTTTGATTTATAACCTCTTTCTTTTCATTTTAACTTGGATTAACTACATCCATGTACAGCCACACTTAAAGACACCTGTTACTTCAGGAAAAGGCAACAGTCCAAGCAAACGTTATGGATAATTCTTAATCCATTTGTATTTTTTCACAATAATTAGGACTAACCCTGTGTGGCTGAAATAGTTTTAGACAAATGTACAGTCATTTTCGGGTTTTATCAATTTGCATGGGAAGGGGGCTGTTTAAGAGAATAGACTATCTGCATTACTTATAACTTAATTGTAATAGCAAAAGGTTATAAGTGTAATGCTTGCAAATGTCAGCCGCCTCCATTATTACCTTTCAATTGAGTGAGGAACTTTATCTCTGGACCCACAGATTGCAGGGAGTGTTAAACGGATCATTCCCCCCAAAAGTAGAAGGGTTCATGGATTTGTAAAATCTATTTATTTCAGTACTATCTCTAACACTCGAGACCTTTTACAAAACTTGGCTATTACTTCTTACAGAGAGATTGACCAGCTTTTTTTTTTACAGCATACCAGTTGCAATCTGTAGAAGCCAGGCCTGGAGTTGCAAGATGATATGAATAGCATTTCCCTGAAAACCTCCATGCTGTAATATAATTTGCCTATGGGTAGACAAACTGCTCATGAACCACTGTTTTGAAGTTTCAAGATATCATTGTGTCGGTGCCAGGATGGCATGCAGATGGTGATTAGACCTTTTATAATTGTTATATTTCGTTTTTTTATCTGGATTTGTACTGTGACGCTAGGTCTCATGCAAACCTTTAATGAAAATGATAAGCGGTATGACGTGTTTGCATTTTGCCACCTCGTTCAGTAATGAAGTTGGAGATGTAACACTCAATGCTGATCTAACTGCATTTGAACAGTTTGGTTTGTCACCAAGTTGACAGTCTCCTGCCAAATGAAGTTCCACTGAGCTGTTGAAGAGGCAACACGATATGAAAACTAATTTGAACAGAACTATCCAGACTGATGAGACATTTCTTTACACTCAGGTCTGGAACTTCTCAAACTTTTTGACAGGTAAGCAGGCAGGATCCAAGAACTCACTGATCGAAGAGGTACGCAAGACTAGAGCCATACTTCAGCTAAATATCTGGCTTGGCCCTTGTCCAATAGGGGCAGTCCGCAAAACACAGCTAGGACAACCACCCCAGCCAATGCCCCATTTTCTCCCTAATGAAATTATTGAAATAAAGAATTGTTAAATCCAGAATAGCTCAGCGGATATATACCATATTCTCTATACTAAAATCATGATATAAAGCAATGTTTCCTCGTAGTCAGCCGCTTCATATATCAGACCCCCCAGATTATTGCGGCATAGATTTGGAAATTTAGCGGCACAAAAATGGAAATTTAGCGGCACAAAAATGGAAATTTAGCGGCATTATTGCAGCACTTTATTTTACTTGTAATCATTCTTGTTCAGCCTTAAATCAATGGAAACTACTGTAACCGAGTATTCCACTTTGAAATAGGCATGTTTAAAGTGCCTGCAACTCTACGGAAGTACAGCTCTAATCTATCCTTGTGAGCGGGGGCCCTATTTCTCCATGGAATGTTTTAGCGTCCTTCCCCCCCCATGTGCATAATGGAAATGAATAGCATAGGCGGGAGACAAGCTTAGGGTGGCACATTGCGCTAGCACACTATATTCACCTTAGTGGTTTGAGGAACTGGAAATCAGCTGAATTCACATTAAATTTGGTAGCAGACCAGTGAAGCAGACAGATGTCAAATTCTTCTGCACGATTAGACCTTTTTGGGCTGCTGCTTGCATCAGGGCACACACGCCCTGGGGCATATGAGCCATATCTGGTTTGGAGGAATCTGGTACTAATTTGTCCAGGCTGACTGAGACATAGCAGGCCCTGTACAGACATTATTTATTTTATTTTTGGCATATAGAAACGGACAGCTTGACCGAAGCTCAAATACCATCACAATCAATTAAAACTCACTCAGCTAACAAAAATAATTAAAACAATAACTAAGTTTAAAACATACATGGGCAGTCTCTATATTGTACAAAATACAAAATGATTGGGCCGCAAAACTACCGTTCCTCAATAACAAAAGAGGACGTGGCAATCACATTCCAGTTTCTCTAATTGCAATTCATACTCAGTTCAGTTTCTGAATCAAAGCAAATCAATCAAACTTGCTAGTAATGATTATCCCTATGCTTCTTACGAGCCGTTCGTCATACCTTCAGGCGTGTTTGCATGACAAAGGTCCCACATGCTTAGATTGCCCACTTATTCCATCAGTAGGATCGTCAAGATTTAAAGACATTTTGTCGATCTCCGTTTTGCAACTGAACGGCAATCACAGACAAAGGAGCAAGGAGACAGACACACTGACAGAGACCACGACAGCAAGACAGAGTGCACGGACACAGTCACATGGGACCATACAGCACCCCACTGACAGGAAGCAGTGGCCGGGGTAAGGGTCCGTCACTTTCTGGTTTTCATCTTTCTGAAATTCTCAATCTAACTTGGAGAAATGTTAACGGTATACGCTTTGGACAATGTAAAAGCATAACAAATGGACGCTCAGCTTTGTAACAAGAGGCCAAAACAGCTGATGAAAACTGCCCCAGAGAGGCAAGGCACTGACACGGACATCACACTGTAGACAGGTGCTGACAAAAACACTGGCACCGTTGCGGAGTGTCTCTCCACAGCGCAGATTTAAGAAGTAATTCCGGACATGTAACATTGGGGAATGCACACCAAACAAAGCATGTAGAGCCGGCTGGAGACAACGAGTCAGTAGTTTTACAGCTTTATGAGAAATTGGACCGAAAAGGCAACGGAGTGCCTTGAGGCAGAGAATAGTTTAAATACAGAGAAGCCTATACCAAGCTATGTTACGGCTGCATGGTGGCACGTAGTGACGTGTGCGCGTGCAACCAATAAGAAGCCATATGTTTTTCCTCTCTCCTATGACACCTTTTTTAGCGGCCAAAATAGCAAATATCGCGGCCATCGCGGTAATCTGCCGATTTCGCGATTTTTTTTCGCGAAATCGCAAAATGCTGGAGTGTCTGATATATGTCTCGTGGACAACTGTAACATAACGCCCCCTGTGAGGTTTTCGGAGGCTGCTTTGTTTTGCTAATCCAATGAATTGCCTCTGAGGTGTTAAGCTACACATAAAATCGTTGGAGAAAATACATGAATAACAAGTTACTTACCTTTGGTAATGATATATCTGTAAGAAACCTAGGTTAGTTATAGATTCCGTACCTCAGAAATACCCCCAGGCGTCAGACTGGATCCGGAAAGTTTTTTGTCAGCAGTACCCCTGCGCATCGGAAGGTGGCATCGGTCGACTCCACGTTCCCCACCGGGATGACGTCGCAGTAGCTACATAGATGCTGCCCTTGTGTGCTGACAGCTCTGTGCACGACTTTTCATGCCAGAAGCACAGAGCCATGCAAGACACTGACCACTGGTGCACAAAAATAGGGCCCTGAAAGGAGGTCCTTAACCCTAGAAATCAGTTCGCAGAACAGGGAGGATGAGAGGGGTGGTAAGGAATCTATAACTAACCTATGTTTCTTCCAGGTATATCATTACCAAAGGTAAGTAACCTGTTCATCTGAAAAAAACAGTTAGTTATTGATTCCCTACCTTAGAATAGATACCCCATCAATACCAACCCGGAGGTGGGTCTGAGAACTAAGTTCACACCAGAAAGTCATGGAGAGCAGAACGGCCAAAGAAGCCGTCTCTCTGGACTTGGCTGTCCAGGCAGTAGTGTTTGGTGAACGTGTGCAGTGATGACCACGTAGCTGCTTGACAGATGTCATTAAGGGGGACTCCCCATCCCAAAGCAGTGGTGGCTGCCGTCGCCCTGGTGGAATGGGCGCGCAGTCCCACTGGTGGCTCCTTCTTTGCGAAAGAATAGCAAGCTTTGATGCACAGAAAGACCCACCTGGAGATGGTCCATTTGTGCACGGCCCGAACTTTCTTAGCGCCCACGTAACCAACAAAGAGCTGGTCGTCCACCCGGAATTGCTTTGAGCGATCCAGATAGAAAGAAAGCGCACATTTTGGATCCAGAAGGTGGAGCCTCTGTTCCTCTTTTGATGGAGGCAGAAAGAAGGTGGGCAAAGGGATGGTTTGGCCAATGTGGAAAGAAGTAACCACCTTGGGAAGAAAGGAAGGTCTAGTTCTAAGGACGATCTTGTCCGGATGGACAGCCAGAAAGGGAGGCTTGGGAGAAAGAGCCTGTAGCTCACTCACCTTGCGTGCAGGAGGTGATGGCCACCAGAAAGGCAGTTTTCAAAGTAAGAAGCCTGAGGGGACGGCTATGTAGCTGCTCAAAAGGAGAGCACATGAGATAGTTAAGCACTAAGTTCAAGTCCCACTGGGGCATTAAGAAGGGAACAGGGGGGAAAAAGATGAGTAATGCCCTTAAGGGATCTATTTACAACAGGGGACTTGAAAAGTGAAGGCTGATCAGGAAGCCTAAGGCTGACATGGCCGAGCGGTAGCCCAGAGCAGAGCCCTGCTGGGCCAAAGAAAGGAGGAATGCAAGAACCTCAGAAAGAGGGGCAGAAAGGGGATCCACAGCCTTTGTTGTACACCATGCCACAAATTTGTTCCATTTGCAGGCTTATACCATCTTAGTGGAGGGACGCCTGGCTGCCAAGATAAAATTGCAGAGTTCGGGAGGTACGTCAAATGCCGCCACGCAATCTCCACACAAGGAGGTGGAGGCTGGATAGGTACGGAAGGAGGACAGTCCCCTGCTGCTGCAACAGGAGATCCTCCCGGAGAGGCAGTCGGACCGGAGGATCGATGGCCATGTTGAGCAGCTTGGAATACCAATACAGAGCCACAAGAATGACTTGGGGCCTGGTCGCGCTTGATCTTTTTCAGCACTTTGGGCTTAATAGTACAAGTGTTTTAGGCGGAAAAGCGTATAGAAGACCCCAAGTCCACTCGTGACGAAAAGCATCACCTGGCGAGTGCCGCCTTGGAAATCCCAACATGCAGAACTGCTGACATTGTGCGTTCTCTTTGCTGGCGAATAGATCTAACCAAGGATCTCCCTACTGCTGAAAGAGACCTTGCACCACCTGCGAGTGAAGACTCCATTTGTGATTCATCATGCACCTGCGGCTGAGTTCATCTGCCCTGGCATTTAGGGAACCTGCCAGGTGACAAACCACCCAGGATATGCCCTGATGTTCTAACGAGAGGCCAAAACAGCTGATGAAAACTGCCCCAGAGAGGCAAGGCACTGACACGGACATCACACTGTAGACAGGTGCTGACAAAAACACTGGCACCGTTGCGGAGTGTCTCTCCACAGCGCAGATTTAAGAAGTAATTCCGGACATGTAACATTGGGGAATGCACACCAAACAAAGCATGTAGAGCCGGCTGGAGACAACGAGTCAGTAGTTTTACAGCTTTATGAGAAATTGGACCGAAAAGGCAACGGAGTGCCTTGAGGCAGAGAATAGTTTAAATACAGAGAAGCCTATACCAAGCTATGTTACGGCTGCATGGTGGCACGTAGTGACGTGTGCGCGTGCAACCAATAAGAAGCCATATGTTTTTCCTCTCTCCTATGACACCTTTTTTAGCGGCCAAAATAGCAAATATCGCGGCCATCGCGGTAATCTGCAGATTTCCCGATTTTTTTTTCGCGAAATCGCAAAATGCTGGAGTGTCTGATATATGTCTCGTGGACAACTGTAACATAACGCCCCCTGTGAGGTTTTCGGAGGCTGCTTTGTTTTGCTAATCCAATGAATTGCCTCTGAGGTGTTAAGCTACACATAAAATCGTTGGAGAAAATACATGAATAACAAGTTACTTACCTTTGGTAATGATATATCTGTAAGAAACCTAGGTTAGTTATAGATTCCGTACCTCAGAAATACCCCCAGGCGTCAGACTGGATCCGGAAAGTTTTTTGTCAGCAGTACCCCTGCGCATCGGAAGGTGGCATCGGTCGACTCCACGTTCCCCACCGGGATGACGTCGCAGTAGCTACATAGATGCTGCCCTTGTGTGCTGACAGCTCTGTGCACGACTTTTCATGCCAGAAGCACAGAGCCATGCAAGACACTGACCACTGGTGCACAAAAATAGGGCCCTGAAAGGAGGTCCTTAACCCTAGAAATCAGTTCGCAGAACAGGGAGGATGAGAGGGGTGGTAAGGAATCTATAACTAACCTATGTTTCTTCCAGGTATATCATTACCAAAGGTAAGTAACCTGTTCATCTGAAATAAACAGTTAGTTATTGATTCCCTACCTTAGAATAGATACCCCATCAATACCAACCCGGAGGTGGGTCTGAGAACTAAGTTCACACCAGAAAGTCCTGGAGAGCAGAACGGCCAAAGAAGCCGTCTCTCTGGACTTGGCTGTCCAGGCAGTAGTGTTTGGTGAACGTGTGCAGTGATGACCACGTAGCTGCTTGACAGATGTCATTAAGGGGGACTCCCCATCCCAAAGCAGTGGTGGCTGCCGTCGCCCTGGTGGAATGGGCGCGCAGTCCCACTGGTGGCTCCTTCTTTGCGAAAGAATAGCAAGCTTTGATACACAGAAAGACCCACCTGGAGATGGTCCATTTGTGCACGGCCCGAACTTTCTTAGCGCCCACGTAACCAACAAAGAGCTGGTCGTCCACCCGGAATTGCTTTGAGCGATCCAGATAGAAAGAAAGCGCACATTTTGGATCCAGAAGGTGGAGCCTCTGTTCCTCTTTTGATGGAGGCAGAAAGAAGGTGGGCAAAGGGATGGTTTGGCCAATGTGGAAAGAAGTAACCACCTTGGGAAGAAAGGAAGGTCTAGTTCTAAGGACGATCTTGTCCGGATGGACAGCCAGAAAGGGAGGCTTGGGAGAAAGAGCCTGTAGCTCACTCACCTTGCGTGCAGGAGGTGATGGCCACCAGAAAGGCAGTTTTCAAAGTAAGAAGCCTGAGGGGACGGCTATGTAGCTGCTCAAAAGGAGAGCACATGAGATAGTTAAGCACTAAGTTCAAGTCCCACTGGGGCATTAAGAAGGGAACAGGGGGGAAAAAGATGAGTAATGCCCTTAAGGGATCTATTTACAACAGGGGACTTGAAAAGTGAAGGCTGATCAGGAAGCCTAAGGCTGACATGGCCGAGCGGTAGCCCAGAGCAGAGCCCTGCTGGGCCAAAGAAAGGAGGAATGCAAGAACCTCAGAAAGAGGGGCAGAAAGGGGATCCACAGCCTTTGTTGTACACCATGCCACAAATTTGTTCCATTTGCAGGCTTATACCATCTTAGTGGAGGGACGCCTGGCTGCCAAGATAAAATTGCAGAGTTCGGGAGGTACGTCAAATGCCGCCACGCAATCTCCACACAAGGAGGTGGAGGCTGGATAGGTACGGAAGGAGGACAGTCCCCTGCTGCTGCAACAGGAGATCCTCCCGGAGAGGCAGTCGGACCGGAGGATCGATGGCCATGTTGAGCAGCTTGGAATACCAATACAGAGCCACAAGAATGACTTGGGGCCTGGTCGCGCTTGATCTTTTTCAGCACTTTGGGCTTAATAGTACAAGTGTTTTAGGTGGAAAAGCGTATAGAAGACCCCAAGTCCACTCGTGACGAAAAGCATCACCTGGCGAGTGCCGCCTTGGAAATCCCAACATGCAGAACTGCTGACATTGTGCGTTCTCTTTGGTGGCGAATAGATCTAACCAAGGATCTCCCTACTGCTGAAAGAGACCTTGCACCACCTGCGAGTGAAGACTCCATTTGTGATTCATCATGCACCTGCGGCTGAGTTCATCTGCCCTGGCATTTAGGGAACCTGCCAGGTGACAAACCACCCAGGATATGCCCTGATGTTCTAGCCATGTGCAGAGGCGAAGGGCCGTGAACACCTGCACTACTCTTCCCCGGACAGAGGGAAGGAATGCTTTGAGTGCAAGACAAATTGCCCAAAGCTCCAAAAGGTTGATGTGGGGCCCGGACTCCGCCGGAGACTAGAGGCCTCTGATCTCCACCTCCCCCATGTGGCCGCCCCATCCCAGAAGTGATGCATCGGTCCTCACTGTAAACTCTGGTTGAGGAAGCGAGAGAGATCTGCCGTCGACCCAATCCTGGTTCATAAGCCACCACTGCAATTGGTGTGCAGTGTTCTCCGATATCTGGACGCAATCGGACAGATTCCCCTGATGTTGTGCCCACTGGAACTTCAGGTCCCACTGCAGAGCCCGCATATGCCCTCTGGCATGATCCACCAGCAGGATGCAGGATGCCATCAAACCCAGCAGCCTGAGGGTCATCCTGACCAAAACTCGGGATAGAGGCAGAAAGATCGGAATCATAGCCCAAATATACTGGACTCCATGTTGAGTAGGATAAACCAAAAACTGCATTGTGTACAGAACCGCTCTGATGAAGAGGATCTTCTGAGAGGGGTCAGGTATGACTTTGGCACATGGATGGAGAACTCCAGCGAATGCAGGAGGTCGGCCGTAGTCTGGAGGTGCGAGACGACAGCCTGGGACAAGCCTGCCTTTAACAGCCAGTCGTCTAGATAGTGGAAGACCGGAAACCCTGATCTGTGCAGATGAGCTGCGACCACCACAATCACTTTTGTCAACACCCGAGGGGTGCTGGTAAGGCCAAAGTGGAGCACAGTAAACTGAAAGTGCTCTTGGCGTACCGTGAACCGCAGGTAACGCCGGTGGGCCTGCAGGACGGGGATGTGAAAGTAAGCGCCCTGCAAGTCCGACGCTACCATCCAGTCTCCAGGGTCGATGGCAGACCAGACCTGAGCGAGCGTCAACATTTTGAACTCCTCCTTCCGGAGGAAGAGGTTGACCTTTCTGAGATCTAAGATAGGACGCAGGCCTTTGTCCTTCTTGGGCACCAGAAAGTAGTTGGAAAAGCAACCACAACCTACTTCTGGGACAGGAACGTACTCAATGGCTCCCTTGGCCAAGAGTGCAGAAACTTCCTGTTGGAGATGGGTCAGATGATCCTCTGACATGCGATGGTACTGAGGTGGCATGGAGGAAGGAGTAGTCTCGAAGGGGAGGGAGTAGCTCCTTCGGACTATCTGCAAATCCCACCTGTCCGACATGATGGTGCACCAGTGGGGGAGGTGATGGCGAATCCTGCTGCCCACTGGCATTTGGTGGCCCTGAAAGGTCATACTAGGAGAGTTTAGAGGCTGTTGCAGAGGGGGCTGTGGTAGACTGGCCTGCCTGCTGGCCACCAGAACCACGGCGCTGGTTCCCACATCCCCAGCCGCGCAGAGACTGAACAGCTTGCGCCGGCCTGTGGCTCTGGGCGGGACGTGGCGGGGCACCCCTTCTGTAGCCACAAAAGGGGCGAAGGGCAGACTGCGCAGGGCTGGTGGTGGAGAGGCCCAAGGACCTGGCTGTAGCCCGAGAGTCCCTAAAGCACTCCAGTGCGTTGTCTGCCTTGTGGCCGAAAAGGGGACGGCCATCAAAGGGCATGTCCATAAGAGTGGATTGGACATCCCTGAAAAAACAGTCGACCTTAACCAGGTATAGCGTTGAAGGGCTGCTGACATGAAAATTGTCCTGCCCAGTGAGTCGGCGGTATCCAGGCCACAGGGAATGGTAAACTTCACTGCATCTCTCCCCTCTGCAACTGCATGGGAGAGCATGGCCCGGGCCTCCTCGGGGCACTGGGAAAGCACCTGCGCTACCGTATCCCACACAGAGTGGGTGTAACGGCCCAACAGACATGCAGTGTTTATCGACCGCTAGAGGAAGAAAACATTTTCTTCCCAAGGTGGTCCAGCTTTTTGGATTGCCTATCAGGTGGCGCGTTAGGGAATGCGCCTTTGGAGGTGGAGGCTTGGACCACCAACCTCTAGGGGGTGGGGTGTTGGGAGAGGAAAGTGGGGTCACCCAGGGCTGGGTGGTGGTATCGAGCAATCATCCTGTCTACTGGAGACCCTGTGTTGGGCCTGGACCAGGTGCCCAAAAGGATGTCAGTGAGGGCTTCATTAAACGGCAGCAGGGGCTCCGAAGAGCTCGCTGCTGGTTGAAGCACCTCTGTCAGTAGGTTAGTCCTGACTGCCAATGTAGGCAGCTCCAGGTGGAGAGCCTCAGCCTCCCTACCAACACCACTGCGTATGACGCTCCCTCCTCCGTAGCCACGGTAGGAGGAGACAACATGCCAAGGTCTGGGGGTGTATCCAGACCACTCCCCCAGCTCAACTCTCCAGTCTGGTTCACAACCTAACTGGTCGGTTAAAGGGACCCCAGACACCTCCCAGTCCTCCTCACCCTTCTCTGGCTGCCAAGCTGGTCTCAAAGAGCCAGGGTAGAACATGGGCACAAAAGTACCCATCGGCATCAGATCCACGCCTGTCCGGCTCCTTGTCTACCTCGAGGTGGAGGCCAGAGGTGACGTCGGCTAGGGAGACAGGCACCAATCCGGATTCAGGCCTGGATCCAAGGGGACCCTGCGGCGCCGAGGCTGAAGCCGCCAGCGTCGAAGGCCCAGGTACCCTAGCCGAGTCCGCTGTGCCAGAAGGTGCACCGGCCGAGTCGGACTGCCCAAGGATGGCGTGCATCACTTCGTAAAACTGACAATGCTGGGCAGGTGTTGGTCCCGGAGCCGACCCTTCTGGCTTCGCATGCAGAGCCGCTGGAGGGGCACCACCCGCATCCCTCATCGCGTCGGCTGATGGACGGAGAGAAGTTGAAGAGCGACTATGCTTTTTCGACATCTTCTTGTGCTTCGAGTTACCTGACCCCAAGTGCGAGGACTTGGATGAAGAATGGTGGTGGCTCCACGACCAGTCCCTCGACCTCCTATGCGACTGGGACCTCAAGCGACGCGGAGCAGACTGCCGGGCCTCGAATAGCTTTCGAGACCGCTCTCGCAAAGACTTCGGGGCCATGGTCTGGCAGACAGAGCACAACTTTGGGTCATGGTCGCGCTCCAGGCATTAGAGGCACACGTGGTGTGGATCGGTCACCGACATCAGTCAGTGACAGGAACCGCAAGCTTTGAAGTCGGGCATCCCTCGTGCACCAGGAGTCGATGGACTCAAAAAACAGTTGAGAAAAAGTCAGTCAAAAAGTTACTGGAGGTACTGCTCTTCTCCAGATCTGCGCTTGCTGACGCGGAAAAAGAAAGAACTGAAGTCAGCTCGAGGGCAGCGTATATGTAGCTACCGTGACTATGAATGCGGAGTCGACCGATGCCACATTCCGACGCGCAGTGGTACTGGTGCCGAAAAACTTTCTGGTGCCAGTCTGATGTCTGGAGGTAATTCTAAGGTAAGGAATCTATAACTAACTGTTTCTTTCAGATAGTCATATTTATTGAACATGGTGTATTAATTTACATCCTGAAAGTATTGGACACTTTGTTGTTTAATGGGAGATTAAATGAGCTATCCACGTACTGTTGAAGTCAATGTGTAAGTAGGAAACTGGATTTCAAATCCAAGGTTCCTCACTTGATCAAATTTTGTTATCCCAGGCAAATCGTTTTACTTTTAGAAATTAATTTTCCTAAAGCAACCAATTTGACAGCATTGTTTCCAGCTTGGCTCATGGCATCGTCCTCATAGCACACATGTAGTCCTGTGTGTTTCTACGTTTGTTTGTGCCATTAAATACACTGATATATTTTCATGTATTAAACTGAAACAAACGTGTTGATAAACACATGATTAATGAATTTTAAAGATTCTCATATTCACAGTATATTTGTTGCATGAATTATCTTGTGATGGCTTGTGCTTTGGCTTTGAGTATCAGATTCCCTAGCTCGCTCAGCTTCGCTCCCTATGCCCTGGCTAGATTGCCCATCTCTACGTATAATTGTGAAAGCCCTATTACTTAGATTACTCAGACTATCTTCAAATTTAATCTTGAAATGATTTGAACTACTGTTGAACTGAATATCTAAAACATATCGGTGAAAAAACTTGAAAAATACTAATCTCACTCACCTGGACACAGTGAATGGCTGTCCACTCCATCTGACATGGAGCATTACAAGCAATACATACTTGAATTTAGACTTCCATAGTGCCGTTCGGTGCCATAAAGAGTGAAGGTAAATACAAGTTGTTCTTGGACTGCATGAAAGGGCATTAAAGCTATTACTACCTTAATGTCCCACTCTTGCCTGTTCAATGACTTCACCTTATCGTGAGGATGAAGGACAAACTGCTCCTCGTATCTGTCACAGAAGCACTTCTCTCTTCTGAATCTGCTCTTGCTGCCACTAATTACCGGACCCTCCCCTTCCTAGTAAGAAGGGGAAATATAAACCCAAATATCTTTTTTATTTTTTCCAGGTTACTGTGACATTTGTGCTTACTTTTCCTATTTGGCGAGGAATGGAAGGGGCAGGAACAAAGCAGCATAGATAATAGGTTCAGCAGAGAGACCTCCTGCCACAACAAACAAGAGGAGCTGTTGAAAGGCTACTGTTAAGCGGGGGTGAGATTCAGGCGAGGACTAGGGTGCTGCCCACCATTGCAAGGTACAACAAACTCTCAGAATGCTTCTTTGCGGGCCTGTAATGATAGTCATAGGCCACAAAGGGAGCATTTTGATTAGCTGTCCAGTTACATAGCGACAAAACTCACCTTCATATTTCTATTCAACCTACACTACATAAGGAAGATAACTGAGGGCAATTCATCTGAAGTCCAAACTAACAAATATCCTGTTTCCAGTTCAGACATCCATCTAACCCACTACTTCTCACAGACATCCCTCGCTTATTAGAGAATGGTTTGAAATGTTCAATATCCTCCAATGGAAAAATAAAAATGACATTAGCAAAGCCAATAGTTCTGATAAGAAATAAACAATCTTACAAATGCATATGCCCATATAACAATTTCTCTTATATTAGCTGCCCAACAATACTGCCAAACTTAAAATGCTCTGGCGCACAAAAACACACAACACTGTTGTGGTGCTGGTTGCACTGGTAGTAGAAGTAGTGATAGTTGTATTATTTTGGTAATGGTAGTGGTGATAATGGTGGTAATGATGGTCAGGATTTCAATAGCAGTGTTTGTGATGGTGGTGCTGTAGTATTAGTGAGGACAACGGCTGATATAGTGATAGAGGTGGTGGTAATGTAATGGTTGTGGCAATGATGGTGATGGTGCTGGAGGTTAGTTTTACAATGGTAGAAATAGTGGGGGTAATGATTGTGAGATATAATGTTGTTGGTTGAGGGTGGTAAGCAGCAGCCACAATCATCGTCGGGATGAACCACAAAAAAGTAACTAAATTAACCTGTGCTTAACCTTCTGTTAGCTTGGGACAAAAGAAGCCAGCCTTAACGTAACTTAATGTGAAAAGTATTTATGCAGAACACAAGCAGTATTAAAGTGGAAACACAACACATGAAAAATCACACACCAATGTATATACACAGAGTACAATTTTAATAAATTATTTGACACAAAAACAACAAAAATCTAATCAGTAGAACCCGAGTTATGCAATTTTAAAGTAAGTATAGCGCCTAAATCACAAAACTCAACTCTGGGTCATCTAGTCATGCTAGACTGGGGGAAAGTCACTAGTTCAGGCTGACTACGATGGAGTGCGGGCCCTATACATGGACCGGGTTATCCCCACTAAAAAAGTTACCTTCTACAAAGTCCGGAACAATCAGTCTAGTTTGCAGGTGGAGGAGTCCACGAGGAGAGCATCATAGATAGTTGTTGCTGTCGCATGAAGTCCTGTCAGGCATTGTGAACGACTGTTGCTGGAGCTTTGCGTTGGTGGTCACTGCAGGCTGTTGACACTGTAGCATGAAGTGCAGATCTCAAGTTACTGGTGGTCACTGTACCGCAAAGAGCCGGGTTCACTTGAGCTTCATATTGGCAGTTGATGTGAGCAGCCAGATCTAGGTGCAAACTGGTTAGTTCATGGTCACAAAGAGCCCAAAACTTCAGGATGTCTCCTTTTTTTCCACAGAAGGAGCTCAACTGATGCCAGCCAAGGGTCCAGAACCTGGGGAGACACTTCTTGGGGAATCAGGCACGCACTCAAGCAGAGGCCAGCAGGGCTCAGCACAGGCGTAGCTTCAGGGGGGCTGTGAGCGGCTGGCTCAGTATATGATGTACACTCTGTAAGTGGACACCATGCACTGATCCAGACAACTCTTATGTTGATTTTAGTGGTCTTAGACCTCCTTAGAAAACTCTTTTTAAGTGGTAGCTGTGGAGAGCAGCCTTCAGGCTTAATCCAGGAGTATAAAGCAGCTTGTTTTACCAGGACATAATCTTATAGGTATAGATTAAGTGAAAATGAACCACACAGTGTAGTTATAAAAATGTATTGATAATAAGACACTCAGCAACACAAACAGATATCTCCAAGCTGGAGATATACACAATGCACACAATACTTTGTAATAGAAACAGGTAAGTAGCACAGAATACACAGTGGTCCTCAGGGGGAGACCAAACCATATACTAAAATAGTGGTATGTGAACCACGACTCAAGTCAAGGCAATACTCAGAGGATGTAGAAGTGCCAGGGACCCAAGGAACCTGCCAATGTGAGTATCTAAGAGTCCCACGGAGGTCGTGCGCAGTGTAGGAACACGACTGTGTTCTCCATATAAATCAACTTGTAAGTCGCAGTTGCAATTTTAAAGAAAGAAGACCCTTCCCAGTGAACCCTGAAGAAACCCTGTGGAAGACAAGAGTTTGGAGAGCCACCCCACCTGTGGATACCCTTGGAACCGGGTATCCACAGGGAAGCCGGGTGCATAGGAGTGAAGTGGCATTGGAAACCATCATCTAACTCAATGGGAGACTTCAGGAAGATGCCGTTGCTGGAGAAGGTGAAAGTGTCCAGTGGAATCCAAAGGTGGATTTAAGGTGGAGAGTGCCTGCAAACAGAAGGGACAGAGTCTAGGTCACTCAGAGTGAGCAGGGGGCACAGAAGATGAATGTCCGCTGCTGTCAGTTGTTGCAGGTAGGATGACGGTGATCTTGGAGCTGCAGCTGTGAGGACCAGGCAATATTGTGGAAGACAAGGAGCCATTCACAAGCTGTCCCACGTCGGATGTCGGGAGTTGAGGGGTCAGTGTCCGTCAGGAATGCCAACAAGCCTTGGCAACTTTAAACAACGTGGAAAGCAAAAAAGGTGCACTGTCGGGACCAGCAAGGTCCAGGGGACTCACCACAAGTAAGGGAGTCGGGGCAGGCCGCAAGCAATCAGGGGAGCCCACCAAAATCAAAAGTGACCCTCAACAGGACCCACAGGCCGGTGGCACTGGAGTTGCAAGAGCACCTCGAGCAGCTCACCTAAGAAGCAGGCCCATGGTGCAAGCGATGGGGTGTGGCCGAGAATTCTGGTTGCTGGAGATGCTTGAGGTTGCAGCTACTTGGATCCCAAAGCTCTTGGTAGAAGGGGAGACAACAAGCCTTTGCAACGGCAAGTTGACGCAGTGCACAGGGTTCGGTCCCTGCGTGTTAGAAATGGGGGTCTAGTTGGCAGAGGTAGGTATTTTTGTCCAAGAAGGGACCCTTCTTCCTAGTCAGGCTAAGGGGGGTTACACTTCTAAAATAACCCCTGCTCACCCCCTTGGTAGCTTGGCACAAGCAGACAGGCTTATCTTCGAGGCAGTGTGTAAAGCATTTGTGAACACATACAGTAATACACCGAAAACACTACAAATGGAGACCACACCAGTTTAGAAAAATAGGTAATCTTTATCTAAACCAAACAAGACCAAAACAAAAAAAAATCTACAATACAGTAATAAAAATACGCCAGTGAAATAGTACAAATAGTTCAGTTCAAAGCAAAATGCAGGTGCAACACTTTTCACACAAAGTACCTTGGCTGCGACGCGCACACAAACAAAGAGGGTCGCAGGGAAGGTGATGCTTCAGTTCCTTACATTCAGGGAAGGTGATGGGTGGGTTCCTTGCTCCGGGGGAGGTGATGCGTCGGTTCCTTACTGCCGTGCAGGGGAGGTGATGCGTCGGTTCCTTACTGATTCCCCCAACGATGCAACAGACTTGGCACCTCAATGCAATGTAATGATCCTGGACGATGTGTGGGTCCTTGCAGGCGCACAGCAGGCCTTGCGTCGGATTTGGTGCAGTGATCTCGGACTTCGGAGATCGGTGCACTGAATGCGGTGTGCGGCAATTTCTTGCATCGCGGGCAGGCACTGCACCGATTTCTTCAACGATGCGTCGGAATCAGGTGTAGATGCTTCACACGTCTCGAAGTTGTGTTACTATTTCAGCTCCCAGCGGCAAACAGCCTCCAGAGGTCCAAAACAACAGCAGAAACTCTTAGCAGGTCAGAATTCTCAGCAAGGACGTTCAGGGGAGCTGGTGGCGAAGTCTTTGTGTCCCTGACACTTCAGAACAGGAGGCAACCTCGGGTTCAAGCCTGTGGGAGATCTTCCTGAAGCAAGGTACACAGCAAACAGCAAAGTCCTTTACCCTTTCCTTGGCAGAAATTAGCCACTGCAGGCCAACCCCAGATGTCGTACTTTAATATTCGGGACCACGTAGGGAACAGGGCCCTACCCCTGTCTATCTTGGTATTAGCGAACCGCAAATGGTAAATGCGGCATGTACGAGTGCTTTACTTATCGTTCTCGCTATGAATGCACTGTGTACACGTTATTCTGCTGCACTACGCGGGTTCCATTTTGGAAGCAGTGGCCATCTTGTCATTGCCCTCACATAGGCTATAATGGAGCAAATACGGGCCTCACAGTACATGGGCTTCTTCTCTGACTTCTCTGTGACCTGGGCAGCTGGCTCTGCTGCCCCGGGTCAAACTGGTCTCACAAGCTCCCCTTCCTCTCTCCACCTGTGATTAGCATCAGGGCTTGACCCGTCATAAAACCCTTTCATTCTACACAAGCCCCTGGCTAATCTCTTTCGCACCTGGCTGTTCCTGCTTTATGGCTTGGTTCCCAAAACAGGAGATGCTCATGTTTATTGGGGGGATCTGTTTACATGTAATGTGGGATCTGAACCTTATTGTGTAAATCATTGTGGGCTGGCCGAACTGGAATGTGGGATGGTCATCATGACTCTGCCTTTTCTTTGTAATGTACACTTGCATATTGCCGTATCATAAAACCTAGGAATGTATGCTTGAGGCAGGAAAAAGGGTATTTAAGATGAAGTCCATTCCTATGATTTTCAGCAGTCTCCTGAGAACATACACGCTGTTGTACTTCTAGGATACCTGTCATTGGTCTGCAGCCAATAAACGAATCTTTGACTTCACCCAGAGGACTCTGTGTTTCTGTAGGTCTGGAACAGGGTGAACCCAGAAGTCATAGGGTGTGTGCCCCTGCACCGCTGGGTCTAAAATACCCAGTACTTCAGTTTGGCGCCCAACTCGGGACGATTTCAGTGGTACCAGTCCAAGCCAGAGGTTCGTGAGGAGCTTCGTGTGGAAATTCCGGAGGAAGGCCGCCACTTCATCGACCCCTGCATGTCGACGTGGTCCGAAAGTCTTTTCTGCGAGGTTCTCCGCGTCCCGACGGCTACGAAGGACTGCTGCCCTGATTAATCGACCTGTTTTGGACCCTTGACGAGTTTGAGAGAGCGAAACAATCGAGAGAGTCTTCTGGTGACGCCATCGATTAGCAATATTCAGTTAAGTATAAGTGGAGCGTCTCCTATTTGTTTTGGTATCCTTCGGGATCGTTTGGTTTGATTTGGTAATAGGTGATTTGGTGTTTGCAAACCCCAAAGCCAGAGGACTCGTGTATTCACGAGAATATCGTAATCGATAATCCTTTGACGTTTGGATCTAGACTAGTGAGCGAAGATGTCTGGTTCTAGAATATTTGGTAGAATATTTTGTTTGGGTTGTGGAAGAGATTTCCAGCTGGAAGAATCATGCCCGGTTCCTCCGGTTGGAACTCCAACTTATGAGCTCTATGTAAAACATGGCGTAGGCCCCATTGCATATAACGAAGTATGGATCCACTACACCAGAAAAGACGGTGTTTTAAAATGGCCCCAAAATGGTAGTTTTGATACCGATATTTTAGATAATTTGGAAATTAAATTGTTTAAGAAGAAAGCCCGGCCGGCGATGTTTGACTCTTTCCGCTTATGGCGAAAGGAAGCCAAACAAAAGGAAATTAAGCTAGCGAAAAAGAATAAGAGAGAAAAAGGTATGACAGTAATGCAAGCAGCTGTACAATTTAAAGACAATGAGGAGGAGCAGATGAGCGAGCAATTACACAGGCAGCGCAAGTTAGGGATTGACAAATGTTACCCAGCTTTACCACATTCTAAGCAGAATGAGTTAGAAGAAAAGGAGAAAGATCCCTTGATGTCGCATTTGTTGAGTTCGCCACCCCCGTATGCGCAAAATGCCACGGCGCCTCCCCAGCTTGTGAATATGCCTCCTCCAGTCAATATGCCGCAAGCTTTGCCGCAACCGCCAGCTGCTTTGCAGCCGGCTCTTATCCCTGTAGCGCAACCCTCTCAAGGGTTGCCAGTTGTGTTTCCAACTACCCCCGCACTTCCTGCGACTTTGCCTAATTCAGCAGCTGCCTCCCCTAACACTCTTCCTTGCACCACTCCAGTACCCGTTTCTACATCCTCTTTTCTTCCCTCTGTTTTTCCCCCTGTTTCCGCTTCAACTTCTCCTTCAGCGCGACAGCGTTTAGCTAATGTGGTTACTACATTAATGTCGCCTCTCTTTGAGTCGTCTGGTGCGACTCCTGGTTTACGGCGTAAGCAATTGCGTAGTCAATTGCCTAACCCTGATGAGAAAAAGGTAATAGACAGCATGGCGCGTAGATGGATTGTTTTCCCTTCATTGTATGATGTGGAATCAGTTGTCAGCGTTTTCCATCAATGGGATGCCCCAAAACAGAGATATGTGTTTGAGAAAATGTGCGAATTTCTCTCTGAAGAATTGGAGGATAGTGGTAAAAATCCGAGCCCGCAGGAATTGTGTAGAGTGAGGTTTGATTTTGGAACTGGTATAATCGTGGACCGCGATATAGATAAAGCAGTTGCAGTTGTATTGTCCTTCAGGAATGATGATTGTCAACAGTCATTGTTTGAACAAGATGTCCTTGTGGGGAAAAAGGTAAAAGCGCGACAATACCCCATGAGAGAAGTTCCCCCGGTATGGAAGGAAGCAGTCGCAGCTGCCGGTGGTAACCCCGCTGTGCCAGCGCATTTCCAACGTGTTTGGGTGCATGTTCCATGGAAGCGCTCTGAGGTGTTAGCGCTTAAGCAGACATTACCCGATCCCCGTAAAAACCCAGCAGGTTATTATAAAGAGTTGTCACAAACAGCAGGATCATGCGTTATGAATTTGGCAGACATAGACATGTTGTTTGGTAATGTTGTTCCACAGCCTCTATGGGGGTCAATACGTAATGCAGATCACGATGCAGAACTAGGGGATACATGGGCTAACATTATTGCTGCTGATACTAGACAAACTGGTGGCGCGAAACCTGAGCCTTTAGTAGCTGAACTGCCTGGTAGAATCATCACATATATGAAGACACTAATGCCTGCAATGCGCGTAAATTGGGACAAGTTATCTGCGTGTAAACAGAAGAAGGATGAGACAGTGTCAGACTTCTTTACTAGGTTTGAGGAAACGTTTATTGACCACAGTGGGCAGGATATGAGTACTGAGGGTGGCCAACGGTTATTTGTGGATAAGTTTGTGCAGAATTTACTTCCTGACCTGTGTAAAAAGTTGAAAGATTCAGAGAGTTCTTGGGCTGTTTCTTCCTCAGCGCAAATACTGGCCACTGCACAGTATTATGAAAATAGAGATAAAGACGAGAAAGATAGGACAGAGAAGAAAACAAAGGAATTAAAGACAAAGGTCCTTTTACAGCAGGCCTATCCACCACGTGGAGGTCAGAATAATTATAGGCAACCCCAAGGTGTTTATCACCAACCCCAACAATTTCAGAACAATCAGCAAATGAATGGGTATTATCAACCACGTGTCCCTGTGGGTCCCAACCAATGTTCATACGGCAAAGAGGAAGGTCATTATAAATATAGTTGCCCTAAATTAATGCAACGGAACGGTAATGTGTATGGCGCTAGAGGTAGGGGTGGTCAGCAAGCTCCTAGAGGCAGAGGGCGTGGAAGTGTTCCCCAGAACGCGCGTCCTCTTCCGCCCCAAAGCGCCATTAATAGCTTTGATCAGCAAGTTAACGCGACTAGTAATACGGCCCAGTATTACAATAATGATTATTATGTGGAGGACGGTGATGCAGAAAGTAGTGATTACTAGGACAGCCATAGACAGAGAGAGGGAGTTGTTTCAGTGCCAGTGGATCAGAGTGGACCGTATGTTGATGTGACTACAGCAAATGTAACGGAGCCTTTTCTGCTAGACACTGGTGCTGCAAAGAGTTCAATCATGCATTCAAAACTCCCTGGCGCACCTTTGTCTGGCGATATAAATGTTTCGGTAGGTTTTTCTGGCGCCCCGGTTAGGAACCCGATTTCTAGTCCCATGTCACTTTCTGTTGGGCCTTGCGAGCTGAAAGCACCCCTGATTCTGACAACAGGTTGTGGTGAGAATTTGCTGGGATTAGATTTGTTGAAAAGATTGCATGCTACACTGTACTGTTCTCCTTCAGGAGTACAACTTACATTAGGCAAGAAAGTGATTTCCCCAATGTACTTGTCTAAAAACACAATGCCACCTGAATTGTCATCCCTTCCGGATGCCCTTTGGGCTACTGGTCCCAATGACGTGGGCCTCTTGGAGATACCGCCATACGTGGTGACTTTAAAGACTAATGTCAGACTGCCACGTATTCCCCAGTACAAAATCTCTAATGAAGGCCAGAAAGCATTGTTAGACATTGTCGGCGACTTGATTAATAAGGGTGTGATTGAAGAGACAAGAGGCAACGTTTGCAATAGTCCGATTTTACCTGTCTTAAAACGAACGGACCCTTCACAGCCACCTGTTTACAGATTTGTGATTGATCTTAGAGAGGTTAATAAGATTGTTGTGCCACAGTTTCCGGTTGTCCCTGATATAACTGCCTTGTTAACGATGATTCCAGCCTCTGCTGCATGGTTTTCAGTGATTGATTTAAAAAATGCTTTCTTTAGTATCCCAATTGCAGAAGAGAGCAGAGACATTTTTGGTTTTAGTCTGGGAGGCCGAAGCTTCCGCTTCAAACGCGCTCCCCAGGGCTACTGCGAGAGTCCATCCATATACAGTCAAGCTTTGAAAGCACAGCTTGATGCACTTGTCTTACCTAGTGGCGCTATCCTGATTCAGTACGTGGACGATCTACTAATCGCCGCGGATGCTGAGAAGATCTGTAAAGAAGCCACATTGTCATTGTTGCGCCATTTATCCGCTTTTCATCACAAAGTGTCTCTCTCTAAGCTGCAATATTGTCGACAAGAAGTGACCTACTTAGGTCATCTCTTATCGAAGGAGGGAAGGAAACTGACCCCAGAAAGAATTCAAGCCATTGCACAGTTGAGTGTGCCAAAAACACAGAGAGAAGTGCGTGCTTTCTTGGGCATTACTTCATACTGTAGGCATTGGATTCTTAGTTTTTCTTTGTTGGCAAAACCTTTATTAGCATTAACATGCAAAGACACACCGAATCCTATCCCATGGTCTGAAGAGTGCCAGAAAAGTTTTGTGGAATTGCGCAATGCATTGTGTTCAGCACCTGTGTTGGGCACTCCTGACTATAGCAAGCCTTTTACATTGTATGTTCACGAGAAAGATGGATGTGCGTTGTCAGTGTTAACACAGCCTTTTGGCGACAGACCGCGCCCATGCGCGTATTTTTCATCCACCTTGGACCCTGTAGCGAGGGCATTGCCAAGCTGTCTGAGAGCGACAGCTGCTGCAGCAATGTCTATCCGACAATCTGCTGGTCTGGTAATGGACAACACATTGATCGTTATGGTCCCACACGCTGTAGACACATTATTAAATAGGACCAAGACACAACACTTGACTAGTGCGCGATTATCAGGGTATGAACTCACACTGTTAGCGAATCATATACACATAAAAAGATGTAATACGCTGAATCCAGCTACGTTATTGCCAATTCCAGCAGACTCAGATGAGATTGAGCAACATGATTGTCTGTTCAGAACAGAAGAAGAGACGAAAGGGAGAGTAGATTTAAAAGATACTCCCCTGACTGAGTGTGACGGCACTTTATGGGTAGATGGGTCATGTTTCAGGCTCCCTAATGGTGACACGACTGCTGCATATGCTATCACGACTTTACACACGGTCGTGGAAACTGCACGAGTGCCACATAATTCGGCCCAAGCAGCAGAATTAATTGCCCTCACGAGAGCATGCGTGTTGTCTGAAGGAATGAGAGTTAATATATACACAGATAGCCAGTACGCCTTTGGCGTGGCTCATAATTTTGGACGACTGTGGAAAGAGCGTGGGTTCCTGACGTCGCATGGAGCTAAAATTCAGAATGGCAAGTTGGTGAATGATCTCCTTGAGTCACTGACCCTACCGTTGCAAGTTGCGATCATGAAATGCAGTGCGCACAGGAAAGTTACAGATGATGTTGGACGTGGGAATGCGTTTGCTGATGAGACCGCGAAAGAAACAGCACAGAATGTGAAGACTAGAATGTATGTTGCAGGCCCCGCAAGATGGGTTAATGATGTTGGAATGTGTGAGAACACAATAGAGAGTGTGAAGTCGCTTCAGGCTGAAGCCACAGAGGAAGAGTTAAGCAAGTGGAGAGAGAGTATGGGTAAGTTGGATGAGAATGGTTGTTGGATTGATCTGACAGAACATAAGCGATGGTTGTTGCCTGATGCATATGTGCTTCCAGTGGTTACTATGGCACATGGATTGGCACATATCAGTACGAAAGGTATCTGTAAGTTGTTGGCTCCAGTATGGCAGAATGCTGGGATTCCCAAGTGTGCAGAGAATGTGGTCAAGAATTGCATGGTATGCTTGAAATACAACCCTGGTAGGGGAACCCCAACTCCAGCCGGTCACTTTGCACCCCCATCATGTCCATTCGAAGTTTTGCAGCTGGACTTTATTCACATGGAAAGATGCAACAACCTGAAATATGTACTGGTGGTTGTTTGTGCTTTCTCAAAATGGATAGAGGCTTATCCTCTGAAAGATAACACTGCCCTATCCACAGCCAAAGCCCTTGTGAAGGAGTTTTTCCCTAGGTTTGGAATGCCAAGAATGGTGTGGTGTGATAATGGAAGTGAGTTTGTGGGTAAAGTGATGAAGAACGTATGTGAAGGTTTAGGCATAAGGCAGAAATTCCACGCTGCAAATCACCCCCAATCAGCTGGACTAGTAGAGCGCTACAATGGAGCCTTAAAGCTCAAGCTGGCCAAAATCCAGGCGAGCACCGGTCTTAAATGGCCTGACGCCCTGCCTTTAGCACTCCTGTCCACCAGAATGACCATACACTCACGAGTGGGACTTAGTCCCTATGAAGTAGTCTTTGGCCGCCCGGCCAACGTATGGGGAGTGCCAAGGCCTACGAAGTTCAGTGAGATTGAGCATCCAGTACTGCTCGATTACCTGTATGATTTGACTGTTAAACTGCGTGTTTTGCACCAACAGGTACATGATACTCTTCCCCAAGCTTCTGAACCTCCTGGACACCCTATCAACCCTGGTTCGTGGGTCCTGGTCCGGAATTTCCAGCGTAAGGGCAACGACGAGCCTCGCTGGATCGGCCCTCATCTTGTGCTCCTGTCGACGAGATCAGCGGTGCGAGTAAAAGGAAGGAAGCATTGGATACATGGTACCCACTGCAAAATAGTCCCCTTGCCTCTGCCATATGACCAGTGGGTCAAGGAGGGTATCGCCGACACTGAGACAGACACTGTACCTCGTTTTGTACCATTCAGTGACGCACGCCTAAAAGACACAGCTTCAGTCCAAGAGAGTGACAATATTCTGCAGGAAGCTGTGCCACCATCAAATCGACTGGACACCACTGAGCCTGAACTTTTGTTCCAAGACCAAACGGCACCTGGCCGTCTCCGCTATAATTTGAGACCCAGGCCCATGGACAAATAAAGATTTCCTTACTATTTCCTTTTTGGACACTTTTTGCTCTCCCATCTGAAGGACTTTCTTGATTTTTGTTTTTCGAACCACCATCCGGGTTCTGCCGCAGGGTCGCGGTGCCAAGACTTTGGGGTACAGGCCGAAGACGTTAGGTCAACGGTTCTGGTTGGTCTAGGGCGTTTCCCTGGACTGACAGGCGTACTCCTTAGCAGAAGAAACTCATCCGCCGCGAGCGGCCCGAGTAGAGGATGGAGTTTTTTAAGATGGAGAGACCGATTGAGGAAATGAACTTTAAAACCAGAATGTGTAGAATTGTAAAAAGTAAATGTTTTGTCTTTTTGTGCCTTTTTACACTGTGTAGTATTATGATGTTTATTGTAGGATTTGTGTTTCTCTCCACTCAAAAGCCCATTGCACCCACTGAACAACCTATACCTCTTTCTACTGCCTCCTCTCACTCTTTTCACCCTTTGCCTGAACACGAACAGACCAGACGATCGGAGTTTGTAAATAACTCGTTTATCCAGCTCTTGCACCAGCACCAACTAGTAGTGAATACGACCAATTGCTGGGTGTGTGGGTTAATGCCACATACCATTAACAAGGGTATTCCTTATTTGGTGCTGCCATATAGTTATAATGGATCGTCATGGGCATTCCAGACCATGTTTCTCTACGCCCTAGAGACATACTCCCCTCGCCAACCGCGTTCCATCAGACCTGGTACAAATAATAAAGCCTTAGTGAGAGGAATTGCCGATATGAGTAGGGATATTGATGCATACTCATCCATTCCCAAAGAAGAGTTGAGACCTTATGTAGGATGGAACGCGACGGGGTATAGTATTAGTCTGGGTGAAAGACAGCGAAAAATCTCATCTCCAATCTGGGTCGTACCCCACATGGGTCGGTTCTGCTTACAGGGTAATGGTCAGAACCCTAGAGCTCAACTGGGAAGAAGTGACTGCACTGAAACGTACACGTTCCCGTCACAGTTTTCCCCTGCGTTTTTAACTGCCAAGGGTACATATTTCATCTGTAATGACCGAGCATATACATGGTTGCCCTCTGATTTCTCGGGCACATGTTATATTGCGAATCTGCTACCGCCTACATTTACTGCCGCCTCCGACTATCACAAGACCAGAGTTGTGAGAGGTGTGATTAGTAAGGAGGACACTGCCGGTCAGGAAGCGGGAGACTTCTTCTTGGGTTTCCTGCCGTTTTGGGGACCTATGGTCAATAGTAGGAACCTGAGACAGCTGACTCGTGTGGTTGAATCCACCGTTAATGTAACGGCTGGTGCCCTTGGTAATCTGACAGCTGAGCTCCAAGCGGATCGCCTTATGACTTTGCAGAACCGCATGGTTCTAGACGTTATTCTTGCAGACCGCGGTGGGGTATGCAGGGTTATCCAATCCAGTTGCTGCATTTTCATACCAGATAATGCTCCAACAGTGTATCAAGCCATCTCCAAACTCCATAAAATATCTGAATCCATACACGTGGATAAGGGAGATTGGTCACTGGTGGGGTGGTTCTGGGAACTGATATCTGCCTGGGGTTGGAAAGTTCTGATGGTCATTGGAATGATCTTAGCCATTCTTTTCCTGTTCTGTCTGTGTATACAGTGTGCTCCTGCGATATGTGGCCTCTGTGCTACCTTATGTGTAAGGAAACCTGTATCGAGGGACAAGCTAAGTAATAGGATGATGCTACAGCAACATCTCCATGACTTCGTGAACATTGACCTAGACTCGGATTAAGATGAGTATAGTGATTGCCTATGTAAGGGCAAAAGGAGGGTCTGTCGTACTTTAATATTCGGGACCACGTAGGGAACAGGGCCCTACCCCTGTCTATCTTGGTATTAGCGAACCGCAAATGGTAAATGCGGCATGTACGAGTGCTTTACTTATCGTTCTCGCTACGAATGCACTGTGTACACGTTATTCTGCTGCACTACGCGGGTTCCATTTTGGAAGCAGTGGCCATCTTGTCATTGCCCTCACATAGGCTATAATGGAGCAAATACGGGCCTCACAGTACATGGGCTTCTTCTCTGACTTCTCTGTGACCTGGGCAGCTGGCTCTGCTGCCCCGGGTCAAACTGGTCTCACGAGCTCCCCTTCCTCTCTCCACCTGTGATTAGCATCAGGGCTTGACCCGTCATAAAACCCTTTCATTCTACACAAGCCCCTGGCTAATCTCTTTCGCACCTGGCTGTTCCTGCTTTATGGCTTGGTTCCCAAAACAGGAGATGCTCATGTTTATTGGGGGGATCTGTTTACATGTAATGTGGGATCTGAACCTTATTGTGTAAATCATTGTGGGCTGGCCGAACTGGAATGTGGGATGGTCATCATGACTCTGCCTTTTCTTTGTAATGTACACTTGCATATTGCCGTATCATAAAACCTAGGAATGTATGCTTGAGGCAGGAAAAAGGGTATTTAAGATGAAGTCCATTCCTATGATTTTCAGCAGTCTCCTGAGAACATACACGCTGTTGTACTTCTAGGATACCTGTCATTGGTCTGCAGCCAATAAACGAATCTTTGACTTCACCCAGAGGACTCTGTGTTTCTGTAGGTCTGGAACAGGGTGAACCCAGAAGTCATAGGGTGTGTGCCCCTGCACCGCTGGGTCTAAAATACCCAGTACTTCACAGATAGCAAACAGTACAGGGGCAGTATTCCTCCTCAGTTTCTCCAGCTCTCCTCCTTGGCAAAGGTTCCTCTTGATTTCCCAGAAATTATCTAAAAGTCTGGGCCCCAATATTTATACTACAAGAGCCTTAGTTCTCTGGTGGCAAAGAAGCCCTGTGCTCAGTCAAAATCAGTTATGTCCTCTCTGGTGCGGGTTCCTGGCAGGAGGTGGAGACAGCCTTGTGGAAGGCAGGCCAGGCCCATTCAGGTGAAAGGATATATTCTCCCCCTACTCTAAATGCAGCCCAAGTCTATTCAGCCCACCCCGACTCATCCAGAGACTCTGGAGCCACTGCACATCCCCAGCCAATGTCACTCCAAAGTCAGACAGTCAATACACATCCTAGCAGAGGCACAGTGGATGGCTAACCAATAAATTGTCTACCTTCTAAAAGTGGTATTTTCAAACTCAGAATGTAAAAATCACCCTCACTAAAAGATGCATTTTAACATATTGAGTTCAGGCATACTAAACTTTATTTTCCTACCTTGCTCCCAGGGGTAGTTATGCTTATAAGATGTTATAAGCAAACTCTCCATTCTATCCCATGGGAACAGGTAGACTTGCAATAGTGAAAAACTAAATTGGCAGTAGTTCACTATCAGGACATGCCACACACACCAGGGCCTGTCCTTCCTTTCACATACACTGCACCCGCCCACAGAGGTACCTTGGGCCTACCTTAGGCATGACTAACATGTAAGAAAAGAGAAGGGTAATGCCTGGCAAGTGGGTGCACTTGCCAAATCGACATGGCAGTACTAGACCGCACACAGGCACTGCAATGGCAGGCCTGAGTTACATTTACAGGCTGCTTATGTGGGTGGCACAATAAGTGCTGCAAGCCCACTAGAAGCATTTGATTTACAGGCCCTGGCACACACAGTGCACTGTACTAGGGACTGACTAGTAAAACA
Organism: Triturus cristatus; assembly: GCF_964204655.1. NCBI lineage: Eukaryota > Metazoa > Chordata > Amphibia > Caudata > Salamandridae > Triturus > Triturus cristatus. The sequence goes on along the minus strand of NC_140583.1, from coordinate 466,822,384 downwards.
AATAGCCAATTATGGAAACACCAATCCATAACAACAATTTACACATGGAGCACTTGCACTTTGGCACTGAATAACAGTGGCAAAGTGCCCAAAGCATCTAGACCAGCTAAACGAAGTACAACACACAACAAAAATATAGGAGGTAAAGGCAAAAATGCAGGGGAAACCCACACCTATGGTGCCAGGTCTAACACTGCAGCTCCAATCAGGGATACTGGCCTCAAACTTGGTGAGAGGACAGGGCAGGCCTCAAGGGATGTGAAGAACCACCACCTGTGTTGCTGAGCCTTTCGGAGTCCGTGGGAGTCCAGGATTAGGAGTCCGGTCAGCTTCACTTCAAGGGAGATTCCTTCAGGTGTCTTGGATGCCCACAGTCCTTGTAAGGTTTCTTGTATGGAGCACAGGCACGGACATTGCAGCAGACAAGCAGGACGAAGAGATCATAAGCAGCAGGAGACTTCCCGGTTGGAGCCTTGATGCTCAGAGCGAAGTCCAGCAAAGTCCATAGTGCCAAGACTGTCGACGTGGAAATGGTATCTGAATTGAATCAGCCCTCAGGTAAGCTCTTAAGTACCCTAAAGAAAGGGTTGGGATGATTCAGGGTTCCCTCCCAGGGGAAGAGTTGGACAGTGGGGAGGATACTCCCATGTCCTTTGTCCAGTTTCGCACCAGAGCAGGAGCCAACGGCTCCCTGAGCTGGTTTGAACTGGACTATGCAAGGAGGGCACCAAATGTGCCCTTCAAGGAAACTGAGTAGCGCTGGCATGTACTGCCACCTGGCCCCAATAAACTTAACCTTGTTTGGGTGGTAGTCACACCTCCCTGTGAAAGGATCCCTATTCTGCCTTCCCCTGCTCGTGCTTGGCTCAGCAGCAGGAGAGCAGAATCATGTCTCTGGTCGGCAGCAACCATATTGTGCTGTCCGGGTCTAGACTACTGGTACCGGGAGCACTGAGAACCTAACTGAGGGCCTTTACAGTGCTTGGAATCATACCTCCCTCACGGTTTACGGTGTGGGGGTATGATTCTAACATGTTTGACTTCAATCAATCAGGGGGTTTGTGAAGCTCGCTACTCACCAGTGAGGGTCTCAAGGCACTGGGGGGGTTAAGTAGCTCCGTTCAGTCAAAGAACCAAGTCTTGAGTGCCTTCCTGAAGGTGTTCAGGGATGGGGTGCGTCTGATGTCGATCGGGAGCTCGTTCCAGGTATTGGCCGCGATGTAGGAGAAGGCTCTTCCACCTGTTCTGGCTCTGTGGTTGTGCAGGGTTTTTGGCGAGGTTGAGGTCGGTGGATTGGAGGTTTCTCTTGGGTATGTGGAAGGAGGTTCTCTCATTGAGGTATTGGAGTCCAGTGTTGTAGAGGCATTTGTAGGCATGGGTGAGTATCTTGAAAGTTACTCTCTTCTCTACAGGGAGCCAGTGGAGGTTCTGCAGGTGTTGGGTGATGTGTTCGTATCGGGGGATGCCGAGGACGAGTCTGGCTGCGGTATTCTGAATGGTCTGAAGTTTGCGGAGCAGAGACTACTTGATCCCGGCATAGAGGGCGTTTTTAAGTCCAGTCTGGTGGTTATAAGTGCATGGGTGACGGTATTCCTAGATTCGGGGGGATCCATTTGAAGATCTTTTGGAGGATGCGGAGGGTGTTGAACCAGCTGGAGGCAACTGCATTGACCTGTCTGGTCATGGAGAGGGAGGAGTGGAGTATGATGCAGAGGTTTTGGGCATGGTCCATGGGGGTGGAAGGGCTGCAGAGGGCAGTGGGCTTCCAGGTGTTGTCCCATGCAGAGAGGGAGGTTCCGAGGATTACTTGAGATTTAGGCATTAGGGGCTCATCCAGGATGCAACGTCCTTAATTCCTTGCTGGAAATTGAGTCTGGTGGTGATGGGGTCCTTGGTAAGACAGAGGATGGGCTGGGTGTCATCGGTGTAGTTTACTATCCTGAGTCTGTGCTGTCTGATGGTGGCGAGGAGGGGCATGTAGATGTTGAAGAGTGTGGGGCTGAGCAACGATCCTTGTGGTACTCTGCAGTTGATTTCAGTGGGTTCGGAGAGGAAGGGTGGCAGTCTGATTCTTTGGGTTCTGCCGGTGAGGAAGGAGCGGAACCAGTCAAGGGCGGTACCCTGTATGCCGGCGTCGGTTAGTCTGGAGGTGAGTGTGCAGTGGGAGATGATGTCGAACGCTGCTGAGAGGTCGAATAGGATTAGGGCCGCGGTGTGGCCTTGGTCGAGAAGGGTGCGGATGTCATCTGTGGTGGAGAGTAGAGCGGTCTCGGTCCTGTAGTTACTGCGAAATCCAGATTAGGAGGGGTTGAGGATGCCGTTTTCTTTGATAAATTAGTTAGTTGGGCGTTGACGGTCTTCTTGGTTACTATGGCCGTGAAGGGGAGGAGGGAGATAGGTTGGATGTTCTGCCGAGGGTTTCTTGAGCAGGAGTATGACTTCTGCGCGTTTCCAGTCGGCGGGAAAGATGCCGGTCTCGAAGTGCGTCGTAGTTCCGGAGCGATGGTGGTGGTGACGCTGTGGAAGATGTGCGGGATGCAGGGATCCGTCGGGGCTCTTGAGTGGATGCCTTTCATGGTCAAGGAGGTGTCTTCAGTGGTGACTGGGGTCCAGGAGGAGATGGTGGGCTGGCTGGTGTTGCTGGAATAGTATGTGGTTTCGAGTCAGGTGTCTGGTACTTGAAATTGTCATAGAGGCCCTTGATTTTCAGATGGAAGTAGGAGCTGAGCTTGTTGCAGAGGTCCTGGGATGGGGCGATTTCTGTGGTTTTGCGGGGGGCTTGGTGAATTCCTGGATGATGCTGAAGAGTTCCGTCGAGTTGCTGGAGTTGGTGAGCATCTTGTTCTGGATGAAGGTCCTTTTAGTGGATCTGATGTGTAGGTGGTATTCCGTCATGGCATTCTTGTAGGTGGTGCGATATTCCGACATTTTGCTGTTTCTCCAGTTCTTCTCGAGACGTTTGCAGGTGCGTCTGGAGTCTTGGAGGTCAGTGATGAACCAAGTGGCCTTACTGGGGCACTGTCTGTCGGGGTTACGCAGGGGTGCGAGCTCATCTGCACTGTTGGAGATCCATCTGTTGATTTCTTTGTCTGTGAGGCTGGCATCGGTTGAGGTGGTGGGGGCATCGTGGTTGAGGGTGGAGTTGAGCTACTTCTCAGTGACTTTGCTCCAGTTTCTTGGAGGAGGGCGGGGTGCAGGTTTGGGCGGTGTGGGTTTGTTGACGAGGAAGTGTACACAGTGGTGGTCTGTCCATGGGGTTTGCGTGGTGTGGCTGGAGCGGATGTTGGTCCCTCCTGCGAAGATTGGGTCATGGCCTTGTGGGTTGGTGACTAGCTGTTTCAGTCTGATGTTGGCGAGGTTGTCCAGGAGGGTGGTGGTGTTTGGGTTGCTGGGGACATCAAGGTGGAAGTTCAGGTCTCCAATGAGTATGTAGCCAATGGAGGCAATGGCGTGGGTTGCGATGAGGTCAGTGATGGTAGTAGCGAACGAAGAGTGAGGTCTGGGGGTTCTGTAGGTGAGGGTGCCATGAAGTGTGGTTCTATGGCTGGTCTGGACCTGGAACTGAAGGTGCTCGGTGGTGGAGAAAGTCACTTGTAGTGGAGGTGGAGAGCCAGAGGGTGCTCTAGTGTGTGATGGCGAGTCCTCCCCCTTGGCAGTTGGGGCGGTCCTTCCTCTGGATCTTGTATCCCTCAGGGATGGCGGTGGCGATGTCAGGGGCAGAGGAGGCATTGGTTTAGGTTTCTGTAAAAAGGCGACGTCTAACAGGAGGATGATGTTGAGGAGGTCCCAGATCTGTGCAGGGAGCATACATTGAGGAGGATGCACTTTAGGGCTTTGGTGGTGTTGGCGTCCGATGTGGGTGCGGCGGCTGCGGTGGTGTGGATGGTGGTGAATGTTTGCCGGCAGTGGCAACAGGAGAACTGGCCGTGGGTGGTGCTGGGTGTGGACAGCTTGCAGTTATTGTTGCTTCCGGGGTTGAGTGCGAGGAGGGCAGCTGTTTCGTAGCAGTGTGTGGTCATGCAGCCAGGGTCCCTGGTTGCAGTCGGGTCACGGACGGGTGCAGACGGGCTTGCTTTTGGCACGTTAGCTGCGTGTCTGCGCAGCACCTGCCATTAAATAGGGGAAGGGGGAGGGAGGAGCAGCTGGTTTACAGGAGACGGAAGCTAGCAGAGGGAGGGGCTGCGGGGGCAGCAGCAGCAAAGAGCGGGCGGTGAACGGGCACAGAGTCAAAAATAAGGCAAGGCACGTAAGAAAAAAGATATAAGGCAGGAAAAACAAGGAATACAGCAAAAAAACATAGGGATACAATACCCACAGAAAGCACTCGAACCCCTGTTAGGCGCAGCAGCGGGGAGGCTCAGTCAGCAGTGCTGCATGGGCGGAGAGCTGGGTCTATTACCAGGAAGTCAAAGGTCCTGCTCCCAAACATAACCGGGTTAGTTACAGCCAGTTTCGAAATGGTCATCTCGTAACTACAAGGTGCCTCTCTATATGTTTTATGGCTGTCCCACTTACAACCTGGGAGAATGGACTCGGAAGGCTGTAGGGGTAACCTGCTCATGCAGGGGCACCCTAACACTTAGAACCAAGCCCTTGCCTTCAGGATTGAAAAAGCCTACTGTAGGGGTGACTTATAGTTTTTAAGTGCAGTGACCCTTGATATAGGGAACTTATATCTGTTGTAAGTGATGTTAGCACCAGCTTACACAGGCTGCAATGACAGGCGTGTAGTGACAGTTTGAATGGTTTCCCATAGGTGGCATAATACATGGTTCAGCCAAGGGGGGACCCCTGGGGTACCTATGCCCTGGGTACCTTAGTACCATGTACTAGGGACTTATAAGGGTACCCCAATATCCAATCTAGGATGTACCGAAGTACTTACCTAACAATGTTGGGGGCAAAAGCAGAGAGACTGGGATCCTGATTAGTAGGATCCCAGTCAGACTAGTCAGAAAGAACATAGCACCAGGCAAAAAGGGGGAGTAACCATAAAAGTAGATCCTACTTTCCTACAGGGGCATAACACTGTTATTTTGAAGAATTTGGGGTTTTAAGTACCCAGACATAATCCACACTCGTTTCAATTTCCACTGGCCCTTTAGCCCCCTCATGTGCTACTTCCTAAGCTCACCCCTGTCTCCTGACAAAGCTAGGCCCATGGAGCTCAGGTAGGTCCAGTTACTTATCCAGGCAGGTCCAATGCATCAGGTCAGCTGAGCAGTTGCAGGGTTGCCTCTGTAGCTTGTTGTGTCCTGGAAGCTCAGACTAGGAGGTCAGTCACCTGACCCTTTAAGTCACTGTGCCAAGGCTGAGGGGGACATGTCCAGTCTTCCTTCTCGGAGAGCAGGGCAGGCCTCAAGCAGCAGAGCATGCATCAAGCAGAAGAGTAGTTCTTCTGTAGTATCCCCAGGTCCAAGAGTGTGCTGAAAATTGATTATGAGGGTCCTATTTTATTTTCATAAATGTCTGGCCAGTCCTACCAACACATAGTCCACCCCATGGTATCCTATGGGGAAAAGTAGGCATCACAGTAGTAAAAATGAAAACTTGTTTTCCATTACCTGGACATGTAAAACCTAAAAGTACATGTCCAGCATTTTAAATATAAAGTACCCTGTCCTGTGGTCTATTTAGGGCCTTGGCAAAGGGTTTATTTTGCCAAGTTGAATTGGTAGTTTAAAACTGTAACTGCACACAGGCTGCAATGGCCAGTCTGAGACCTGTTTTAAAGGGCTGCTTAAATGGATGGCACATTGTGTTGTAGGCCGATTAATATCATTTAATTTACAGGCCCTGGGCAGATGTAGTACCACTGCGCTAGGGACTTCCAAGTACTTTAAATGTGCCAATTGGGTGTTTATCCAATGTTTTAAGGTGGGAACACAGGTGCTTTAGGTTAGCAGTGGAAAGTTGACCCTTGACCCTGCTTCAGGCAGGTCGCTCCCCACTCCGCAACAGCACCACCTGTTGTGTCTGCGTTCCCTGCTCGCTACTGCCGTGAGTTCGAGGCCCTCCTCCACCCGCAGGCTACCACCTGCGCCTCATCCCTGGTGGCCAGTGGCTGGCCGTAGGTTCGCTGGTACTGTATTGCTCCTATTTTATTGCTTAACCGTTTCAGGGTTTTTTCCTCCTCTGTTTTGACTTGTATTTTGTTCTTTTGACCTCCTCTCTACCCTTGTATTCTGTATTGCTCCTGGTTTATAGGCTTAACTATTTTCGTTTCTCTTCCCCCTGTTTTACTGCTATCTTGTTCATTTTGCCTCCTTTCTCCCGTTGTATTCTGTGCCCTGTGCCCCCTTTTGCCTTCTGTTCCCTCGCCGTTACTGCCCCCGTTCTCCTGCTGCTGCGTCCCCAGCGGCCCCGCCCCCGCTCCTTACTGTATTGCCTCTGTGTTCTCTGTTAGTTCACTGTTAATCTCCTCGTTTTTTCTACCCCCCCATTGTATTCTGTGCCCTCTGTTTGCTTTCTGTTCCCTCGCCCCTGGTTCTTCCCGCTGCTGTCCCCTGCGGCCCCGCCCCCCCCCGCTCGTTCATTCGTCCACTCCCTCCTCCCAGCTGCTCCTCCCTCCCACCTCCCCTTCTTATGGCAGCCACGCGCAGCGGGCGTGTGCTGCAGGCGCGCCTAAGGCAAGCCCGTCTGCGCCCGTCCGCGCCTGTACCATGCCCAGCGCCAGACCCCCTGGCCCCCACGAACGCCAAGACACCTGACACCGCTATGACTCCAGCACCCTCCACGCACTCCACGCCGGACGATCACGTACCTGCTGCCTGGCCACCCCAAAGCGCTCCCAAGGACCCTTCTCCTGCCGGAACTGCAGCTTCACCAGCATCTGGCCCGCCAACCCACCGACCAGCCCAACTACTTCAGATGCATTCTTCTCAACACCCGCTCTGCCCGCAAACACGCCGTTGAACTCTGGGACCTACTCGGATACCTGGCTGAACCCCTCCTCGGCACCCAACAGCGCCATAGCCATCCCGGAAGGCTACAAGATCACCCGCAGGGACCGTACCAACGGAGTAGGAGGAGGAATCGCCATCTTCCACAGGAACACTCTGAGTCTCGACCAACACCGACACCCTCAGCACCGCCGAACACCTGCACTTCCAGATCCACACCGACCCCAAAACCACCCTTAGGGGAACCCTCGTCTACAGACCCCGGACCACGACCATAGTTCAGCGACTCCATCGCCGACTTCGTCAGCACACACGGCCTGGCCTCCACGGACTGCATCCTCCTCGGGGACCTGAACTTCCACCTTGAGAGCGACAGCACCAACTCCACTACCCTGATCGACAACCTCACCAACCTCGGACTCAGACAACTTGTCACAACACCCACCCACTCTGCCGGCCACACACTTGACCCCATCTTCTCCGCAAGCCCCCACGTCTCCTTCAACCACACCACCGAACTCCACTGGACCGACCATCGCTGCATCCACTTCACCTTCCGGAAACCAACCACGCACCACCGCACCCAACAGATGCCTTGCCGCTGCTGGAGCGAAGTCACCTTAGACCAGCTAACCACCACCCTCGCCCAGAGCCCACCCGCCGACCCCACTGACCCCGACTCCGCCGCCTGCAACCTCAGACAGTGGATCGACGACTGCGCCAACACCCTCGCCCCGTTCAAGAAACCTTCCAACAGCCACACCAGCAAGAAAGCCAGCTGGTTCACTGAAGGCCTCCAAGCAAACCTGACGACGGCTAGAGAAGAACTAGCACCGTGAAAGAACACTGGACAGCTACGCAGCCCACAAGAACGCCACCCGCAGACACCATCACCTCATCAGATCTGCCAAAAGGGCAGCCTTCAAAGACCGCCTAGACAACAACGCTCACAACAGCGAACTCTCCAACCCCAGCTCCAACTCCAACATCCCACCTTCGCAAGACATGTGCGACTCGCTGGTTGCCTTCTTCCATCGCAAGATCACAGACATCCATGACAGCTTCAACACCACGACCGCCCAACAACCACTGAGACGCCCGCCCCCACGGCCACCATCCGCACTGACCGCCTGCTCTCCTGGACCAACTTAAACGACGACGACTCCATCAAGATCATGAACACCGTCCACTCCGGATCCCCGTCAGACCCATGCCCACACCACATCTTCAACAAAGCCTGCACTGCCATCGCACTCCATCTCCGGAAACCCATCAACATTTCCTTCGAGACAGCAACCTTCCCGGAGAGAGCTGGAAGCACGCAGAGATCAACGCCTTACTCAAGAATCCCAAGGCGGACCCCAAGGATATCAAGAACTTCCATCCCATCTCCCTGCTCTCGTTCCCGGCGAAGGTCATCGAGAAGACCGTCAACAAACAACTCACCCGCTACCTCGAGGAGAACAGCATCCTAGACCCATCCCAGTCCGGGTTCCGCAGCCCTCATCCTCCTGGACCTGTCAGCCTCCTTCGAAACGGTCTGCCACCGCACACGCCTCCATGATGCCGGGATCCAAGAGAAGGCCCTAGACTGGACCACCTCCTTCCTCTCCGGCAGAACACAGAGCGTCCGCATCCTCCCCCTTTCGCTCCAAAGCCACCGAGATCATCTGCAGCATACCCCAGGGCTCATCCCTTAGCCCAACGCTGTTTAACATCTACATGGCACCGCTCGCCCACGTCGCCCGACTGCACGACCTCAACTTGACAGCTGCTGATCCTCTCCCTCACCAAGGACCCCCACACCACCAAAACCAACCTCCACGAAGGAATGAAGGCCGTCGCCGAATGGATGAGGAACAGCTGACTGAAGCTGAACTCGGACAAGACGGAGGTTCTCCTCCTCGGATCCACCCCCTCTGCCTGGGACGACTCCTGGTGGCCGACCGCACTGGGAACAGTTCCAACACCCACTGACCACGCACGCAACCTAGGGGTCATCCTCTACTCCACCCTCTCCATGACTAAGCAGGTCAACGCCGTCTCTTCTAACTGTTTCAACATACTCCGCATGTTGCGCAAGATCTACAAGTGGATTGCCACCGAAACGAGAAGAACGGTCACCCAGGCCCTGGTCAGCAGCAAGTTGGACTACGGAAATGCCCTCTACGCAGGAGCCTCGGCCAAACTCCTGAAATGGCTTCAACACATCCAGAACACCTCTGCACGCCTGATCTTCGACATCCCTCGCCACAGCCACATCACACCCCACCTGAGAGTCCTGCACTGGCTCCCCATCAGCAAGAGGATAACCTTCAAGCTCCTCACCCACACACACAAGGCACTCCACAACACCGGACCAGCTTACCTCAACAGACGTCTCCGCTTATACAACCCCACCTCCGCCGACCTCGCCGTCGCCACAGTTCCCCCCCTCCCCCCCATCCGAAGAGCGACTGGTGGCAGATCGTTTACACACCTCGCCGCCAAGACCTGGAACACCCTCCCCATCCACCCACGGCAAACCCAAGACCTGCTGACCTTCAGAAGACTCCTCAAGACCTTGCTTTTCGAGCAGTAGCAGCATTTCCCAGCGCCTTGAGACATTCACGGGTAAGTAGTGCGCTTTACAAATGTTATGATTGATTTATTGCGCAGAACCAAAAGCCAATATTAACGGGTTCAGAAAACAGGAGCGGTGAAGGCAAAAAGATTGGGGGGGGGGGCCCTTGCACAAGGGAGCACGTCTAATAGTGATGCTGATAGTTTTGGTCATGGTGGTAGAGATGGTGGTAGTAATGGTAATTGGTATGGTGGAGGTAATGTTTTAGTGGTGCTAGTTATATCGGTACTTAAAGTTAATGATGCTTGGGATAGTAGTGTTATCATGTGTATTGTACTGCCATTTATATAGCACTTTACGTGAACATTAGTAAATAAAACAGGACCAAAACAACAAAAATTCAAGTTAGTAGAACTGGAGGCAGAACACACCCTATTAAAGTTTAAGTGGGGCTGTGCCCAGCTCCTCTCTCCCATCATGCCAGTGATGACCCATCCAGTCACACCTAAGCTCCCCATTGTGTGTGGCTGTCTAGGAGAAATACACAAATCCCAACTGTCACCCTCACCGAGTCATGTGACCCAGAAACAGGCTGCAGGCATCAAATGGCTAAGGCAAAAAAAAAATGTGAGCTTTCTAAAAGTGACATTTATAGAATTGCAATTTAAAATCTGAATTAACCAAAAGTTAGGATTCTAACCAGAGACACCAAATATGAATGGTTTACCTATTCCCATTTGGAAATTACAAAATGTAATAAGGTAACTCCAGTGTTATCCTTGGGAGAGGTATGCCTTGCAATAGAGAAAAATTAATCTCTGGGCTGTCCAGGGCCTACCATAGCGTGGCTTATATGTATTAAAAAGGAAGGTTTGGGCCTGGCAAAAGGTCTTTGCTTGGTTGAAATGGCAGTTTAATACTGCACCCACAGGCTGTAATGGTAGGCCTGAGACATGTTTAAGGTACTACTTAAGTGGATGGTACAATCAGTGTTGCAGGCCCACTAGTAGCATTTAATTTACAGGCCCTTCGCACAGGTACTGCCTCTTTACTAGGGACTTGTAAGTAAATTAAATCGGCCAATTTGCTATAAGCCAATGTTACCATGTTTTAAGCAGACAGCAGAAGCACCTCGGCACTGGTTAGCATAGGTAAAGTGCGCAGAGTCCTAAGTCAGCAAAAACAAAGTTAGCAAAAACAGAAGGTTGGAAGGCAAAAAAAGTTAGGGGGAAACCACCCAAGGATGTCAGTATAACATGTCCCTCCCAGCTGAGAGTGGGGAGGACTATACAACTGCTTGGGTGTTCTCTTCACTAAGGCAATAGAACATAAAGAAACCATCAGCACTGGTGTGGTCTGATCCAGGATGGTGTTGAACCATAAAGTTCATTCCCTAAAGGGAGATGGACCCCCTCAACAGTTTGGGAATCCCACCACTCATCTTCATTGAGGGGTCCATTGAGGGGTCTGTGGTCTGACTAATCCCAGTAGTGAGCACCGAACAGGTATGGCTTCAGCTTCTTCAGTGCCCATACCACTGCAGAGGTTTCCCCTCTCTCTTTCACCCCACCTATGTGTCCTGGGTAAGTAACCTCCTACTGATAAAGGCTACAGGTTGATCCAGGCCCTCTAAATTTATCTGAGAGAGCACAACTCCTATGCCATGCTCTTAGAAGTCCTTCTGGACAATTAACTTCTTGGAGAAGTCTACGTCTTTGAGCACAGGTGCTATGCACATGGCCTCCTTCAGGGTGTCAAAAACATTCTATCACACTTCTGTCAAGATCATCTGATGTGGTTGCTTCTTATAAGTCAGCTCCATCAAGGGTGCAGCAATGGTGCCATACCGCTTGACAAATCTAATGTAGTATCCTGTGAGGACTAGGAAGGCTCTTACCTCTGTCTAGGTCTGGGGAGGTGGGGTTCGCAAGCCAGAATGGTTTCAATCTTGGTCCGGAGAGGCTGCACCTTGCCTCCTTCCAATTGGTGACCCAAGTAAACCACTGAACCCTGCCCTATTTGGCACTCACTGGCCTTGATAGTCCGGCCCGCCTCCTGCAGAGTCTGAAGCACTTCCTTGAGGTGGCACAACTGGTTTTCCCAGCTAGAACTGAAGACCTCAATGTCATCAAAGTAGGCACCACCAAAGTTCTCCAATCCCGCCAGAACCTGTCCGACCAGTCTTTGGAAGGTGGCAGGTGCATTCTTTAACCCAAATGTATTACCCAGAACTAGAAGTGTTCTTCTGGGGTAAAGAACGCAGACCTCTCTTTAGTCCTCGGGTTAGGCAATCTGCCAGTCCCTAGACATTCACTCAAATGTGCTGAGGCACTTGGCAGCTCCCAGAAGATCTATAAGCTCCTCAGCTCAGGGGATGATGGGATGTGCGTCAGTCTTGGTGAACAAATTGAGCTCTGGTTGTCCACACAGAACCTAATTTCAGGGGCAGCAACTGAAGGGGCAGCCTTGGGGCACCAACGGGAACCAAAGCTGTTTGAGGGCTCAACAACATCTAATTCCAGCATCTTGGAGACCTTCTCCTTGATGCTACTTCTCATCATACCGGACAGCTGTAAAACGTGCTCTTCACAGGTATGCTGTCCCCAGTGTCAATATCATGGGTACACCATGTAGTGCGTCCTGGGAAGAGGCAAACTGCCTCAACAACTGGCAGCAGTCTCTATGTTGCCCTTGGAGCAGTGCAGGGGAGAGACTGACACCCTCCATTGACCCATCCTGCTCCTTGGAAGAAAGGCGGTCGGGAGAGGTTCGCTCTCCTCTTCCAACGCATTATCCATGACCAGAAGCATGGTTACTTCGGACCTCTCGAAGTGGGATTTGAGGCAATTGACATGTAGAACTCTGAAAGGGTTCTTAGGAATCTTGAGGCCTACCAGTTAGGTGACTTCACTCTCACACTCCTTCACCTCACAGAACCCAAGGGTCTTGAAGGCAGTAGTCTCCATAGGCTCCATCACCCACACTTTTTGGCCAGACAAACTTGACAAGAGTGGGCTGCTGGTCATAACCAGGCCTGGGAGAAACCCACAGAGTTCTGCTGTCCGGAGTCCCGTGAAGTTGGACAAAAACTCTGCAACACCCTGTGGAGTTCCTCGGGCGGGTGAGCGGAGCTGCCCCACGCATCTATTTGCATGACATTTGTTAATTTTAGTAGCACAATGCGCCTTCCCTTGCTGGAAATTGCACATGAAAGGAACCGCACAGTTTGCATGGGCGCGGCCATTTGTTTTTCTGTTCTGTGCATGGTGCTGGGCCTGTTTTTTTCAATCCACCCTTAATCTTTCCAACTCACCCACCCCTCATTGTTTTTATTGTATCAGTGTATGTCTTTGTTTGTGTATTTTAATTTTTGCCATTTTTTTCATGACTTTCGAAAACATTTTTGTTTACGCTTTCCTTCCTTAGTTCTTCCTTTCTTCCTTCCTTTTCCTATGTCTTCTCTTTTTTTCCCCCCATCCAGCGCCATAGCAGGGCAGGGCAAGAGAGGAAGCGGCAGTGCCAGTGCAGGAGCTTGCCGCATATCTTGCTGCTAAGGGATGCAGCCCCGCACAATGTTTGTGTGAGGCAGTGGTGACAGCACTACTTTAGGTGCAACACTACCTCCTTTCCATGCTGGCGGCAGGCCTGGGAGAGGTTACCACCTGCAGGAGCATCAGCTGTGTTGGTGGAAGGTGCACCGGTATGTGTGCCATATCACTCAACTCCAGCGCACCCAGCAGCAGTTGGCGCACTGCTGGACTGATATTATTGAGGACTGCTCGACCTGCTAGGTGCCGAGATTGGGGGGCTCGGTGAGTAATTATGTTGTATTTGTGTTCTACAATGCTACCTTTTTTCTGAAAAGCATGCAGCTCACACTCGGAGATAAGTTAAGTTTGCATTGAGAATATTAAGTGATCCAGTTTCAGCTAGTCAGGTGCTTGGTGCTACCTGATTATACTTGTAGGCATTTGCTTTGGCCGATTATTCAAGAAGCCCTTACAGGCTCCTCTGTCCTCCTGCCACCAAGATAGTGAATTCAGTGAGTTAGCATTCTCTGTGACTTTCTTTATGTAGCTCGCACAGTCCCAAGAAATCTCAGTGATTTGTAGGATACATCTATGCAATGAAAAAAGAGACTGAGTTGACCCATCGAGGGCGTTGAGAAATGAGAACGAGACGAAAATCAAAGATCATTCATTGCAATGCATTTGTTCTAAATGTAGTTCAGGTTTAGGAAATTTGGATTAGGATTAGTATGGTCAACTCAATAGTCTGCAGTTTGCTTCTGCTTAATTAGTAAGTTTTCCCTCTCCCCTACATGTCTTGAGGTACTGTAAGATTTAGAACAGATGTTTCGTACTCTACAGTCTACTGTGAAGATTGCTGGCCCAAGTAAGCTAGTATTATTCACTACGCATGTTTATTGAGAAGTCTTTATTTTTCTTGTTTGTGCTCTAACAGTTAACAAGAGAGTGGACGTGGTCATGGTGGACCCCCCAATGTTGTGCTATAATTAATTTATACAGAGTACCAGCAATTTCCATGACAGTGCAGCATGGCAGGAAAGTATGAGGTCCCATTGCATTTGCCAACCAACACCATATTTTCTTCATTAACCATTATTCCACCCCTTCACTGCACTTTAATGACTCAGTCATCATAGCACTGCCCCTCCATTACAAAACGTTTTTGGTTGGCTTGACTACCTGGCTTTTCTAACATTGGCAATCAAAAAAATGCCCAAAGGGATACTTTTCATAGAAGATACTGCTGACAGGTACTGTAGTGATGTATTGCGGTTGTATTTTGTTAAAAACAAAATAGGAGGCATATCTGGCATCGAAAAAGGAGCAATCATTTTTCTAGCCGCACAGACCACCAGTGCTCGAACCAGCGTCGGTTCTGCTGCAGAGGAAGTTGGCGGGGCAAGACACATCGGCGGCAGAGATGGGCACTGGTAAATCACATTGCTTGCTTACTTACAATTACTATTACACTCATTGCAAGAGTGTCATGACTTGTGGACTGTCCGCTACAGTGGTGGTTGAGTTCTTATGGCCTCTTCCATCTGCAACTCCGTAGACAAAAGCTCATAATGAGCGCTATAAATAATGGATTGATGCAAACGGGAAAGAACGGAAGTTTTTTTTTTTTTTTTTTTAGTTCAAATGACTTTATTGAGAAAAATGTTTGGTGACCAACACAGTATACAGTACATATTGTAAAACATCATAATCTAAGCCCCATACATAGAGAATAGAAGAATTAGGTGAATTATACAAAGAGGAAACAAAACAAAAAAAAGAAATGCATATCAAAAGGGACATATATGTATGTTAAATGTTAGAACGAAGCTGATGGAACCATTGGGGGATTCAAGGAGGTTTAGAGACCTCCTGTTGTGAAGGACGAGGTTGGGAATAATGCCGAGCACTAATATCGATAAATATTGCGACAGGCGACCATAAATCAGCACGTTTATAGGTCATGTGAGATGGGTAAACAAAAGCAGTGTCTAATCTATGATTATGGCATACAGAGTACCACCAGGCCCTATATGAGATTTTCGAAAAATCTTTCCAGTTGACAGTAAGTTGCTGAAATGCGATTGCTAGTATCAAATCAATAATCTTGACATTAAGTGAAACATCATTCCAGATTGATGAGAGACTACCCAAGAAAATGTGTGCAAAAGAAAAGGAAAAATTTGTGCCATATATTAAATTGATTTGAGACCATACTTGTTTCCAAAAGCTATGTACATGTGAACAGGTGAATAACATATGAAACAAATCAGCGTTAGGGGAAGAACAAGTCTAACATGTATCGGTGCTAGATTGGAAACGTTTACATAAAGAAGCTGGTGTAAATAAAAGTCTATTATAAACAAAAAATAGTGTTTGAGTGATATTTGTTGCTCTGGAGGCTTTACGCAATTTGGCCCATATACCCTCCCAAAGAGATAATGGCCAGTAAGTGGTGAAGTTGTGCTCCCATGCCTCTTCAATTTTTATCTTCTGCCTTACGGTGGCTGTGTCCTGCAAATGTTTAAAAGAACAGAAGTTTAAGAGAAAGGATTGGTGCAATGGTATATGAGTGAAAGGGTGTGTGGGTGGGTGAAAGGATGCATGGGTAAGTAAATGGATGGATGGGTGAAAGATGACTGAAAGGGTGGATACTGAATGGATGAATATGTATGGATGGATGGATTACAAATTGTGGTGAAAGACTGGATGAGAGAAAGTAAAGCTTATATGGTGGCTATCAAAGGGGGAAAAGAACAATGAAAGGATTGTGGAATAATTGCTTGGATGAAGAAACAAGAGAGTATTTCTGGAGAGCAGCATGCTTACCTACTTCGCTTGCTTGTTAGGTCAAGCCTATAGCAGCAGCGCGCATGCGCTGCTCCATTTGCGAGGCATGCAGTATTCAGTATGGACTGGAAGCTCTGTGGAAGCTCCATCCACTCTCCGCTCACCATTTTCATTGGCTTTTGTCCTAAATGCTGCCTTCCGATTGGTTTTAGGCTTGTTAGTCCCTCCTTATGATGGCCATATAGTCATTTGTGTCCTTCCATGGTTACTGGCCCCTTTACTTTGACTGCTGCACAGCACTACTTTCTTCCCGTTGCCCCCCTCTCGCAGTCCGTGCCTTCTCGTCCGCCCTCCCCGGTTTGTGCCTTTAACACTCCTATTTCCAATGCAATAGGTCTTGCGTAAATGCGAGTCCTATTGCATTGCAAATGATTGTTTCAAAAACTAGCTGTTTTAGACAAAAAATCCTTTTAGAAATTGGAAAACGATCCAGCTTCTGCATCTGAGAAATACATTATGCACAAAGTATTTCAAAAGACACCTGAAACTGGCCTCCTTTAACGAGCACCCTGAAGCTTCTCTTCAAGCCGTTAGCTCTGGGAGTTTGCACACCAGCCATCCACTGCTTTGGCTTCTGTAATGACGCAAGTCGGGAAAAGAAAAGCTAGCTGTATGCGTCATCTCAATCCTTGTGGCTCCGGCTCAGGAGCTGGGTTTTCCAGCGTTTGCCCGGGAGATCTGGGCCCAGATGCTCTGCCTTCCCTCCTCTGCAAGAGATGTGCAGTGCTGACGGACTCCCCTCAGTGTGAAGGGCATGGGTAGGCTGGCCGTAGTGGGCACCAGGGTGTGCGCCTTCCAGCCACTGTAAACTGCCCAGAAAAGAAGAGGCGGGTTCCAAAGCTGCACCCTACAAGGAGGTGCTTGGGCTGAATGGGAGGACCCACAAATAGAGTAAACATCCACCAGATAGAGCCTCCCCTTACAGGCTCCCCAAGTGCCAGTACTGTAAGCCTTTCATTACATCTCAAGGAAACGTATCTTGCTTTTGCTGGTGCAGGCTCTGCTATGGAACAGGGAGTGCATGGTCACAGCATGAAAGACATGGCTCAGTCATATAACATAGGCCCCTGCAGCCCCTGTGGTGCGCTACTGTCCTCTGGGGAATTTCATGCACGGCTCCCTGAAGACTTCTCTTGCCTTTTCTCTGCAAAGTTCAGACAACATCTGACAGGGTGGGGCCAAGCGGAAATTATTCCATATCTAATGCTGCTTCCATTGGCAGCCCTCCTTGAAGGAATGTCACGGCAGGCGATTGGGTTGGCGATTACCCACCCCCCCCCCTTGAGGCTTTACCTGGTTGATGTTACAGGGACTGAATGGTGTGTGCACGTCTTACTACTGGGATACTTTTATACATTGAAGCTTTGTGGAGTCTCTTAACATGTTTGAGGGAGGTGAGCTCCCGTTCGAGCTTCAAGAACCCGACAAGTGGAGGAGGAGCCAAGATGGCGACCGGGACGGCAGCGTAGGCTCCCGGCTCCGTGAACCTCCACATCCCGCACAGATATCCTGCATGTGATCCTCAGCCTGCGCTACATGCCCGTGTTGGTGATTGAGAGCGGCAACCGATCGTGTGATCCTGAAGTTTCTGGCGGCGGTACCGCCTGAGAAATGTTCGTTTGAAGTTTGCAGCCTGTGCAGCCCTGGAGCCGGGACCTCGGGTAGACAACATGGCCGGGCGGCAGTTCAACAACAGCGGCCATTGGTGACCGGGTGGAGTCGGAATACCGAAGCGGAGCGAATATTGGCCTGAATCTCGCTGTGGTCGCTCCTACCATCGAGCGTGGCGTAACGGGTGCATACCCGGAGTGACGATTCCAGGGTCTTTCGGCGATTGCCTGGGCCCTCGCCAGTGCACTGATCGGACGCGGCCTGTGGCTCGTCCCGATTTGCGCGGGCTGCTCCCGGTTTTCGCGGGCACTGGCCCAGGAGGAGAACGACTGTTACCTGTGACCACACACTGGATGCATATTTTGCCTGCCTCCGGAACCCTGTTTGCAGTGACATGGAACTTGATGCGCTTGTGCCTGAGTCCCGGTTCCCATCTGGGGTGGCCCTGCCCTGCGGCCATCTTGATGGGATGGACTCTATCATCCTGTACATTGGGTCACAGCAAGATTGGGAGTGTGTGGCGCAGAGGAGCGTAGCGGAGCGAGCGCAGGGGGCTGTGCTGGGGTACGGTGACCTTCTCGACGCTCTCGGAGCCCTTCATTCCACCCTGGTTCACGGCGCCCGGGTATTGGGGAGGAAGCTGGATGGTATTGCGTCAGCGTCGGAACAGTTGCGGTCTGCCTGTCCCCAGGTACACAAGGATCTGCTTCACCCTACACAGGAAGACAGTAACGTGACCGCCTCTGTGAATAAGGGACAGCTGGAAATTTCGGACACTGTGGCAGCGTGTGGTCGGCTGGCTGTGGGGTCGGCCTGTTCCGGAGATTTTGGACTTGAGCAGAAGGTGGTGACTTTGTCCCATGCGCGGCCTCCGGCGACCCAGGCGATCTTCCCGCAGCGGTCGCCTGCTCTGGCTGATTCCTCCTTCCTGGACCTTGTGTGCGGCGCAGGCCCTGGGGCAGTACTGGGAAAGGTGATCTTCCATGACGATGACTGTGTTGGTGTTCAGAGACATCCTCCCTACATGTGTGTGTCCCTTCCTGGTCTTCTTTGGACGCTCCTCTTCCTTGTAACTTTGGACATGATAATGGGTCGCTGGGTATGCATTGGTGGATTCGCAAAGCGTGGCCAAGGATAAGGCTGATCCTTCAGAGGTTGTCATTTAATAGGCGGGCGGGCTTGGGGGTTGTGTGCTCTCACGGCATAACTGATAGTGTAGTCTGTGAATAATGCTCCCCATTTCTCTTAGACATGGTCGAATTTTTGTTGTTTACTGTTTGTTTTGGGGAGGAATATATTGTGCGGGAGGGAGAAGCCAGGGGCATGGTTGAAGGCCCTCCTCCAGTTTATTACTACTCTCTCCCCTTCTCTGTTAGGGGGGGTTTCCTCTCTTTCCCCTTTTTCTCTGTTTCTTCTATATTTCGGGTCTGGTTCTGGGGCGACAGGCACACTGCGGGGGGGGGGGCCGTAGTCATCTGCAGAGGTGCAGGGTGGGGGGTTGGGGGAGGGACTTCTTTAGTCCTTTACTTTGTTCCTATGGCCTCCTTTTTCTTCTCTTATTCTTCTTTGTCTTTCTTTTCTGGGGTCAGTACGGTAGGTTTCCTTCGTTGCCAATCATTGTTTTTTATTTGTGCATCAATTTCCGTGATGTCTTCTGGGTCCTAGGGCAGGGGACTGCAGGCGCAAACGGCTCGTGACATTCCTCCACATCCTGAACCTCCTTTTTCAGCGCCATTGACTTGATAGATTGCTGTTCATTGTTGACGTTCACTACTCTGCCTGCCATTTTTCGCTGCTGAGAACTTGATTGGCACCTGATCCTTCTATCCCTTATTGTAAAATGAAAACCTTTTATATCCTGGTTTCCCCTTTGAGCTGTTCGCTGGACTAGAGTATACTAGCATGGAGAATCTGCTTCCCGAGGTGCTGCGTGTGATTAAGATTTGCTTGCTGTTACTTTAACTGCTTAGCGGCCGGCCCCGAGGGTTGTAGGCCCATACTTGTCTTTGGTTGCAATGTCAATAAAGGTTTTTCAAAAAAAAAAAAAAAAAAAAAAAAAAAAGAACCCGACAAGTTAAATCACATCTCGTACGACAGTGCTGGGGCACTGAACCCACCCGTCCCAACACCAGGGAAGATCGATTTTGGACACTCGGCCAAAAACAGCCCGGATTCCTTGTCCAGCTCAGTCTGTTAATGCCATCTGATGCCAGAGGCCATCAGATCCTGCTTCAGTGTCTGAAGGGTGGGGCAGTGTCTCTGGTGAGGCCTAGTCATGCTGTTAAGACTTTTGAAACTGGAGCTATTTGGGCAAATTCCACCTCCTTTAAGTTTAAGCAGCTTGTGTGTGACCTATGCATTCCTCTCAAATCGCCTTTGGTGGGATGCCACATTTAAATCCAGCCTTTTCTACAGTATTCCAAACACATCTTTTGTACCGAGCTTAATGGATGTTGGAGCGGTGATGAGATATTTGATGCCTCACTGTTTTAAAATGGTGTGCTAAGAACTTAAAAGCATGCCAGCTCCAGCTCTTCATTACAGGTCTAAGTTAGCTGTGGAAATAATTAGACTTTTGTGAATTCCTTTTTTCTCAGTCCTCCATGCTCAGAAATCCATCAAAGTGTGGGTTCTGATGTTCCTGTATTATCTTGCATGGGCCCCCGTTTGGCCGAATCACTCCATTCTTAGGTAGACCTTTCAGATTCTCTTTTGTTTGGAACGGCTGAGGCCATGAAGACCTGTGCACTGTCAAGCCGGTCCACACATCTGGTGTTTCAGTGAATGCATCTATTAAATAAACCACCAGACCCGACCATTTCACCGTAGCAGCCCCACAAGGCCTATATACTCACCCCCATTACCCTCCTATGTCTGACCAGAGTCTTTGCCGAGCTGCCATAGCAATAAAAGCTGTTCTCCAAAGTGTGGTAAATATTTAAATTACCTGTACTATTTTTTATGCGGTAAAGTCTAGTAAGAATAACTCAGTCAAAATAAGAGGCAGAATCCGTGGTATTAGAGGTTCTGAAAAGGGCTTTATTCCTTACAAAGGAATTATAGTTCGAACCAGGCAATCTTATTCCATCACCACGAAGGTTCAGGAAGGGATAGGCAATACATTATTGACAAGTAACAATATATATATGAAAAGCATTGCATTAAGACAGATGCAGGAGGCGTAACAGCTGATAATACAGATAAGAATACACATACGTAATGAAAATAGGCGTAAATACAGGCGTATACTAGAAACGTCATTTAAAATGATGTCACAAGTGGGTGGATCCATAAGAGAATCCTGCAGTGTCAGCAGAAATATTTGGCAGAGATGCGCGCGCAGCCGCATGACGTGTGATTGACGTGCAACTAGAGGGTGAAGGGGAATTGACATTTAGCTCTACATGTGGAGACAGAAGTCTGGGGGGTCAGGTCAACCTAATCCCAAATCGTATCTCATATCTTTGTTTAAGGAACTGTTTTATCCAAAAGGAAAGGTCTCTCGGACGGAATCTATTCTATACTGACTGTTAGTGCATGTACAAGCGTCTGTGTCTACATGAGATGCGAGGGGGCAGGAATCTTCCATGGTAACAGGGGCTATGAATTACTTGCATAAAGACAGCGAGGCCGGGCCCTTTGCTCGGTAGCTGGAAGGATGTTTACCTAAAACTTCTAGACAGGAATGCATTGAATGAGGAGCGGAGCAGATAACTTGAAGGCTGAATACAGTTTTTGGCAGGCAACAGGCCGCGTCAGGCACCGTTAGCCGCGCAGGGAGTAGGACAAAGTTCATGGATACAGATGCAGGTCCAGGCTGGAGCATTCAGAGGCAGAAGCAGGAAAAGGCTCGATGGCAGAATTCAGGGCCTACCTTGCCAGAGCTGTAAAACGTAAAAAGTGTACCATATAAAGTCGGTGGCCAATCATACTTAGGAACGGAATATCTGGCCCATTCATGGCAGATATGAAAGAGTACATATTAACGTTGGACACAATTGTATTTGCGTCTTCATAGCTTGAAGTGGAGGGAACATACATGTACTTGTAGCATGTACATGGAGCCGGTGGGGTCTAAGATAGGGGACACAATTGACCATAAAAATTCATATTTCCTCATTCCCTCCTTGTCCCCTACGGACCCTCATGAAATATCCATCTTCATCAATCCATCAATCTGTTCATATAGCATCATTTGTTCTTCTTTCTTCTTCCGGGATCTTGAATGAAAATTTGAAGGCGGGATACACGATGTGGCACACAGACCACAAATCGCTGGCCCACATTGTAGACACAAGCAGCAACTGAATAGTATGAGAAAACCAATACCTAGGAAGGATAGGATCCTCCATCCCCAGGCTGACAACATGCTCCAGAACCAACCGGACCAAGTCCAGGTGCCTGGATTCTGATGTATCTGGCTTACGATTTTATGAAGTCGAGTTATGGCTTTATATACTGACGGCGCGTTTTCTGGTATGAAAACACAGCAACTTGATCCGATGACCCTACAAGCTCCGCCCCTATCGGCCAGAATGACGTCAAGGACAAGACGATTTTGAAGAACAACAATCCGCATCGCAGACTGCTCCTCTGTTAAGTTGCCTAAGGCGGAAGTAGTTTCATTCACTTCTGCTTCAAGGGTTCTAGTTAATCTACGTATCAGCTTACTATTAGTGACTGTACCTATGTAGGGAAAGAAACCTTTATTGAAATCTGTGTATTGCTCCCATGCTGTTTCGGTGTAGTCGACAATCGGGAGATCTCTCTGCTGTCTATTGTGTACTAAATGGGTATTCCTATGATAATCAGGTGGGGCTAGGAAAACAGGTGGTAGAAGGAATGCAATGTAACAGGTACCATCCCAATCTAGGGGTAGGCGTATGTATGCGGTGTGACCACAGACGAAATAGGAGTGACGAGAAGCTCTAAATGTAGACTTGCCTTTATCACTGAATTCTATTACAGTGATACATTTACTATGGCCCATGTGTATTGAACCATTCTTTCTTACACATAATTCGCCTCTAACTGGAAATACTGACATAGCGGGCAAGATTGGTGTAGCTTCGGATTCAATATTCAGGATCATAAGATTAAGCGTAAAGTTACCTAATCCATATACTTCATTTTCTAGATCAGTTCCTGTTCTTTTGGGAAGTCCCTCCTTGTTAGGGTAGCAGACTTTAAGCAAAACTAGGTTCAGGTTTCCCCAAACCCAGTTGTCTTGATAAACTACTGAATTTGAATCTAGGGAATTAATCAAACTAAACCATGCTCCACAGGAGCCATTGTGTGTGAATGGATACGGAAAGAGGGGCAGAACTCCCCTATATTTCTGATAGGGAGGGAGTCGGCCACATATCCAACAATTTGTAGCATTGCTGGTCTGATGAGAATGATGTAACATACTAATGAATGTGTTGTTGCGCAGCGCAAATCTATAGGACAACTCATGCGGGGGTAATTCGCTAAAAGAATGTTCGGCAGTAGCATTGAAAGCACGCTTGGAAATAGGGTAATACATGTGTAATAATATACTGGCAATGATAGTCAGAAGACTTAGAAAAAACATAATTAACAATGTCACTATGCAGTGACTACGAAGTGATTTACAGTACGCATGTTTCTTGAGCTGTTTCTGTCTATTTCTCTCTTTATTTCGGTCTAGAGGATACATGTCAGAGACAAATTCAACCGATTCACCTTGGAGAGGACTTAAACAATCAAATTGTCTGACTTGCTAGACCTTAGTTTCAGTTTATAGTTTTCCTTTTCTGTCTTGTCGACCAGGGGGAGTTTTGAGTCAGTCTGTGAGGGAATGCAGGGCTGATAATTCAAGTCGGATGATAGTCCATGAAATTTTTTGATATGGCTCGAGTGCAACCACCCTTTACGTCCCTCAATCTTCACAGCTGTCCTTGTGGTCAATAAGACGAGTTTAGGCGACTGCCAGCGAGGCTCCAGCGGGTTCCTTCTGTCGAAGTTCCTTACAAGTACAATATCTCCCGGAACCACGTCATGGGGCTTCACCTCAGTGTTATCGGGAAAAATGCTGCAGCTACCTGTGAACGACAAGATTGTAGTGCAGACATCAAGGAAGCCAGGTAATCTGTCAGCATATTACAATCAACATCAGTTATTTTACGAGGTATAGGCGTCCCCCACATATTTGGTGGTCTACCGAAGATCACCTCATACGGGGATAGCCCTGTTCGAGAGTGTGCTACCATTCTCATGTAAAAGAGCGCAACCGGTAAAGCTACTATCCAGTCGACACCTTTTTCTCTACATACTTTGGACAGTCTAATTTTCAGAGTTTGATTATGTCGCTCCACGAGACCTGCTGCCTCGGGATGTCGGACACAGTGGAATTTCCATTGGTAGCCTAACAGAAGTGAAACATGTTTCATTAACTCGGATGAGAACGGCTGGCCATTATCTGAGTACACGATACGGGGCAAACCATACCGTGGGAAGAATTCTCGAACTAACTGTTTGGCAGTAGTCGGGGCAGTGTAATCTGAGACGGGATACGCCTCTGTCCACCGGGAAAGAGCGCATACAACTACGAGGACATATTTGAATCCTCGACATCGTTCCATCTGGATATAATCCATCTGGAGGACTTCAAAAGGGTGATCGGGGGGTTGAAATCCACCCTGTTCTACAGGTACGCCTTTTCCTGGATTGAACTGACAACAAATCATGCAGGTACGTACTTTCTGTTTAGCTGCTGCTCGCAAGTGTTTATTGAACCAAATGTGTTGAATACTGTCTAGCATAGCTTTCTCTCCTAGGTGCGCTGGACTATGTATTGTGTTAATGATGACCTGAACCATTGAGTCGGGGAGAAACCATATAGATTTTCCCTTCGTCATCCATCCTTGATCTGTTTGGATCCCTCCTAATTCAGTCCATCTCTTTATTTCTTCTGGTGTAGCATGTGTCTGTATGTCAATTACATCAAGGGCGGGATCCTTAACTGTCATGCAGTGTGTTGGTGTCGGAACTATTGTCTTTGTCGTGTCAGTTGGACAAGTCTGATTCTGAGCAGTCTGTTTAGCTGTTCTGTCAGCAAGGTCGTTACCCTGAGAAATAATGTCAGTCACTTTTGTATGGGCTTTACACTTCATAATCGATATTGCAGTCGGCAGATGTATTGCATCTAACAGAGCTTGAATAAGGGGACCGTGCTGGATGTGGGCACCGTGAGAAGTCAAATAACCTCTCTCTCGCCACAGCACACCGAAGTCATGGACGACTCCGAATGCATAACGTGAATCTGTGTATATATTAACTTTCCTATTTTTGGCTTGAATACAGGCTTGTGTCAGAGCGATGAGCTCTGCTGCTTGAGCTGACAAGGTATCGATACAATTTGTTTCAATAACTTCAGTGTCTGTTGTGACTGCATAAGCGGCCACTAACTCTCCTGTGTTTGTTCTCATGCATGAACCATCTACATACAATGTCAGGTCTGGATCTGATAGTGGAATATCTGTCAAGTCTTGTCTGGGTTTCGTCGTAATAGTAATAACTTCAATACAATCATGTGCTAATGGGTCTGTTCCACTTAATGAGAAAAGTGTGGCAGGATTTAATGTACTACAACGTCTGATTTCTATGTGTGGCTGGAACAATGTCAATTCATAACCCGTCAGTCTTGCTATAGTCAAGTGTTGTGTTTGGGTCCGGTTCAAGAGAACCTCTACTGCGTGTGGTACTTGTACTGTCAATTGATGTCCTAACACTATGGCATCGCTTTGTCTGATTGCTAAAGCTGTTGCTGCGACTGATTTCAGGCACGCAGGAAGAGCCTGAGCTACGGGATCTAATGTACTGGAAAAATAAGCACATGGCTTGTGTGATCCTGCTTGTTCCTGCGTGAGTACTGACAAAGCAGTACCTTCACGTTCTGTAACAAAGAGTGTAAAACGTTTTCTTTAACATGGTGTTGCTAAAACAGGTGCTTGGCATAAAGCTTTCTTTAAGCTTTCAAAAGTTTGCGTATGTTCCTGAGTCCAAGGGAGGACAGTCGATGTCGCTGCCTCCTGTGTTGTCAACTGAATGAGTGGTTTCGCTAGAAATGCATATTGAGGGATCCACTGCCTACAGTACGAAGTGAGGCCTATGAATGCCCGTACCTCCTTTTGTGTCTTGGGTGGCGGCATGTTAACAATTAACTGGATACGGTCGGGTGTAAGCTGTCTTCCCCCCTTGGACAGCAAGTGCCCAAGGTACACAACTTGCTGGACACAGAATTGTAGCTTTGAAGGGGACACTTTGTGCCCCTTGTCTGCTAAGAAATGTAAAACCGTCAGTGATGCTTTTTCACATTCAGGTTCGCTTCGGGCGGTGATCAGCAGATCATCGACGTATTGAAGCAGGGCAGTGTTAGCTGGCATGTGGATACTGTCAAGTTCTCTTTTCAGTGCTTGGCTATAGATGCTGAGGCTTTCTGTGAATCCTTGAGGTGCGCGTGCGAATTTAAAACTTCGTCCATTTAAACTGAATCCGAACAAATATTGGCTTTCCGGATCGATTGGGACGCTAAAGAAAGCGTTCTTGAGATCAATTACAGTAAAGAACGTTGCTTCTGAATCTATGGCTGTTAGCAATGAAGAGATATCTGGGACCACGGGGTATTGTGGTACAATACATTTATTTAATTCTCGCAGATCAATAACTAATCGATATACGGGTGGTGCTTTTGGATCAGTTCGTTTAAGAATCGGAATTATCGGGGAATTGCATACATTGGAGTCCGTTTCTACAACCACTCCTTGTGCAATGAGCTCGTCAATGATTTGCAGCAAAGCCACAACAGCATCTGGGGGTAACTTGTATTGTCGTATTCGTGGTAGTACCACTCCTGTTTTGAGTGTGACTCGATATGGTGTAATGTGCATACAACCTACATCAGTGGGGCCTTGTGCCCATAAATGTGCAGGTAGATTCTGTAACCGGTGATCCATGTCTCTAGACACGTAGTGACCCTTAAAGTCACGCAAAAAGAGTTGCACTCCTTCCGGAGAACAACATATTACAGCTCCTAGAGCCTTCAATGTTTTTATACCTAACAAGTTTTCTGGACATGATTTCGTAAGCAATAGATCTGTAGTCCGTGTTAATGGACCGACTGTAAATCCAAGTGGTTGCGATACTTCGTTAATAGTAGGCTTTCCTGAAAAACCAAGGGAAATATTTTGTGAGCCTGAGAGGGGTGCCCCTGGGACTTCGCTGTGACTGATAGTAGTTCTGCTTGCCCCTGTATCGAGTAGAAACTTTCTGTCTTTCCCCAATACTTGACTCTGTACATAAGGACCCTCTTGATCTACTGGAACCTCAATAAGGGGTAAGCCAACTTCCCTCTCTAGGCTATTTCATGTGTAGCGCTGATACTCTGGGTAGTCATTTTGTGCATACTGGTACATCTGTTGTGTCGTGTTTTGTGTTGCAGCAATAGGCTGTGGCTGTTGTTGTAGTTGTTGTTGTGGTTGTGGTGCGGTCTGTTGTACAGCTGGCATAGGCTGTAAATTCTGAGGTACTTGTTGTTGGATCTGATCCTGTCTAGGCGGACGTGGTCTCTCTTTCGTTATACCCGTAGAGATATTATGTTTCAGAACTGCGCAATCGTGTATATAATGACCTGGCTGTTTACAATAGTTGCATGTCCCTCTAACAGGACCTACTGAATCATTTGACTGTGTCGTACCCTTTTTATGACCGTCAGCTGGAACTGACTGAGCAACAAGCATTTTCATTTTCGTGTCTTTCATACGTCTTTGTTCATGTTCTTGTTCTTCTCTAATTCTATTGTGATGATATTGTAACATTTGTAACATCTGTGACGGTGTGTTACCTTGCCAAGTACTCTCGAATTTTAATACTCTACTCTTAACTTGGGGCAGGGAATTTTCAACTAATTTTGTCACAAACAGATGTGGATACGACTCACTACTTGCTTTTATGCCACTATTAATACCAAAACATTTTTCAAATCGGGAATAGAAATCACTAGTGTCTTCATCTTGTTTTTGTTTACAGGCTGAAATTGCACCCCAGTCTTCCTTTTTCGTAGTTAATAAACGTGGTAGTACCTGCACTAATAATCCTGGTAATGCTGTAGTCTTTTCCCCAAGCCCTGAACCTGCAGCTCGGGCCTTTTCTTCGTTTTCTAATGCTGTCCAATCTATCTTTTGGTCTCCCACCTCCCATTCCTTTTCTTTGAGTTTCTCGTAAATACCGGCAGGCAATAAAACTTTCAATATTTTCATAATGTCGGGATAAGTATACTCTCCCATGAGTAACATGTCTTTTATCTCACGGTGGAAACCTGCTGGGTCTTTGTCATGGCTAGGTACTACTTTCTTCATTTCTAATAATTCAAATTTAGTTATGGGCGCGTACACAAACACGCGTTTAAAATTATTGTCTTCACCTCTTATTGGGTGTACTTCGCGTAAGGGATTCTGTCTGTCTATGTGGTACGTTTTTCTTTCCAACTTGGGGGGAACTGAAACATGTTCTAGGCATACGAAGACAATGTACTGGTGTCGATATTCTAGAATTTCTTTAATTAAATCAGTACCTGAACCTCTCCATTTATTCGTGAGTAATTCTTTCAGTATATCAGGTAGGGGACCAGGATCGGAGTGTTGGCTTCTATATAATATAACGAGGTGTTGTATCATGTATATACCAGCTAAACGCTGTTCGTCTGGGGTAAGATTCAAAAACGTGTGTGCCAACGCATCATCACTGTATTTTTCAGAACTGTCAGCCCATTGTACTGCTGACCTGGCTAATTCTTGTTCATCCATAGAATCGAGCATATGGTACCCCCTTCGGTCTCGGAGTAATTTATCAGCAGCCTGGAATAAGTGTTCAGGGGACTTCGTATTTAACATAGGGGCTTGAAAATGTCTGTTACATTCTGGACGTATCGGACGTATCGGGTCATTAAAGTATCTGGTATTGTTACAAGGTCTTCCCCTACCTACATAGGCTATCGTTTCTAATTGTCCTGTGGGCATTTCTGATTCTTCCTCCTCCTCTCCCTCTGATTCAGTTTTGTCTGCCTCCAATCTGGCTTTATGTATTCGTTCTACTTCTTTGCGGATCTTTCGGCACATAGCTACTATACATGTCTGTTTATCATGTTTTCCCTCTGATATATTCTGACCCCATCGGGTAAGTACTTGCATTTCATCCTGGTCTACCTCGGACCTATCTCTGTCTCTGATCAAGCAGTTTATGAAGAAACGTAACAGTTGTCTCTGTATATCCGCTTTCTGGTATTCCATGGCTTCGTCAATACTTTCAGGGCCTTGCCCTGTTTGGACAAAGCGATATATATTGTCTAAATGTTTAATCATTCCTGGTAGCGTCGTTAAATATATTGAAGCTCGTCGTATACGTAGTGATGATAGCAGCATTCTGTCATTTTTACCGGGCACTGGATCATATCTACAATCTACAAGATGTTCTTTAAACATGTCGGACGTTGCTATTTGGGGTGTACGTTAGTTTGCTAAATCTCTAAGAGACGATTTACTTTGTGATGGTGGCGTGGCAAAAATTGCTGTCGCACCTTCTGAGGTGCTAGGCACGAAAGGATTCTTGAGATGTAAGGTAGAGACTGTGGATGCAGGAAAAGCGGTGGAAACAGATGGACCTATGGGATTGTGCGGAGGAGTTTGTGGTTGCGGAGTTGGGGGCGGATGTTCTCGGCGTTGAGCACCATCGACAGGTGGCGTGTGTGGTGGAACATTAACATATTCCGGAGCTACATCGTCTAAATAGGAGGAAAGGAAAATATCTTTTGCGGTCTTGGGATGTGCTTTAATCGGGAGTAATGGGGTTGGCAAATCTTTCGGTATTTCCGGGGTGGCCTTAGGTAAACCTTCGGCCAAAAGAGGATACATACCATTCATAAGAACGTTTCGTTGTCTGTCTACTTGTTCCGTTTTTACTCGGATACCTTCCTCAACTAATACATTTTCTCGGGCTTTATTTGAGTTCTCCCTACTTTTCTCTTCCAGTCTGAGCGCTTTCTCTGTGCGCCTATGCGATTCTTTACGCCATAACTCAATAGCATCTTTCTGTGACTGTCTGGCTTTCTTTTTCCATAATTCTTTTTCTACTCTCATGATGCAATCTGCATCCCATGTCCCAGCTGCGGGCCACCTCTGACTTTCTGCTAGATCCTTGGTGTAGTCCACCCATAAATCAAGATATAGTACGGCATCTAGGCCATGCTTATGATACATAAAATACCCTGGAGTGTCCCTAGGTGGAATGGGAACAGCTTCTTCGAGTACTCCTTTTCTAGTTTTGATCTGTCTTAATTTTGAAAAGAAAGGCATCTTTAAACCTTGCTACTTGATTCTTACTCAAACTGGACTTGAACACTATTAATACAATAAACACAATAATGAACACTCATTCATACCACAATTTTGAACACTGTAAACATTTAACATTTAACATTTAACGAACAATGATAATTAAGAGAAAACTAACTACTGACATAATACTAATACTAGATAACACTAAATTATATACATGAACATACTGGATATACTGCTAAACAGTACAGATACACTGCTAAAACAGTGCAGACCGGATTTGTGTACCCAAACCCGTCAGGACCGGCACAAATTAATGTGCACGTCTAACTGCCTCCCCAGCAACGGTACTCACCGGGTAGCACGGAACGGAAGGCCTCGGAACTGAACTGAACTGGACCGGACTGGACTCGACTCGACTCGGAACTTCGGAACCTGGTGGGCCTCTGTATACCTCGGATCTTGCTCTCTGAGCTAGGCTCTGGTCGGGATACTTCGCACTTCTCACCGCCTCGTCTGGGTGTTGATCGCAGCCTCAGTCACCCCCGCTTGGCCGGAGGGAGATACAGGAAATCCTGTGGGTACGCGTTTTTGTCCGTTCAGCTGTGGCAGGGGACCGGGCCTGCAACGCACCTCCGGCGCGTGAGATGAGAAAGTGTCCCTGTTCGGGCGCCAATTTATGTGGTAAATATTTAAATTACCTGTACTATTTTTTATGCGGTAAAGTCTAGTAAGAATAACTCAGTCAAAATAAGAGGCAGAATCCGTGGTTTTAGAGGTTCTGAAAAGGGCTTTATTCCTTACAAAGGAATTATAGTTCGAACCAGGCAATCTTATTCCATCACCACGAAGGTTCAGGAAGGGATAGGCAATACATTATTGACAAGTAACAATATATATATGAAAAGCATTGCATTAAGACAGATGCAGGAGGCGTAACAGCTGATAATACAGATAAGAATACACATACGTAATGAAAATAGGCGTAAATACAGGCGTATACTAGAAACGTCATTTAAAATGATGTCACAAGTGGGTGGATCCATAAGAGAATCCTGCAGTGTCAGCAGAAATATTTGGCAGAGATGCGCGCGCAGCCGCATGACGTGTGATTGACGTGCAACTAGAGGGTGAAGGGGAATTGACATTTAGCTCTACATGTGGAGACAGAAGTCTGGGGGGTCAGGTCAACCTAATCCCAAATCGTATCTCATATCTTTGTTTAAGGAACTGTTTTATCCAAAAGGAAAGGTCTCTCGGACGGAATCTATTCTATACTGACTGTTAGTGCATGTACAAGCGTCTGTGTCTACATGAGATGCGAGGGGGCAGGAATCTTCCATGGTAACAGGGGCTATGAATTACTTGCATACAGACAGCGAGGCCGGGCCCTTTGCTCGGTAGCTGGAAGGATGTTTACCTAAAACTTCTAGACAGGAATGCATTGAATGAGGAGCGGAGCAGATAACTTGAAGGCTGAATACAGTTTTTGGCAGGCAACTGGCCGCGCCAGGCACCGTTAGCCGCGCAGGGAGTAGGACAAAGTTCATGGATACAGATGCAGGTCCAGGCTGGAGCATTCAGAGGCAGAAGCAGGAAAAGGCTCGATGGCAGAATTCAGGGCCTACCTTGCCAGAGCTGTAAAACGTAAAAAGTGTACCATATAAAGTCGGTGGCCAATCATACTTGGGAACGGAATATCTGGCCCATTCATGGCAGATATGAAAGAGTACATATTAACGTTGGACACAGTTGTATTTGCGTCTTCATAGCTTGAAGTGGAGGGAACATACATGTACTTGTAGCATGTACATGGAGCCGGTGGGGTCTAAGATAGGGGACACAATTGACCATAAAAATTCATATTTCCTCAAAAGGATCCTTAAACTTCATAGGAATATACCTTTCTCCCTATTCATAAAGGAACTGATCATAAGTTGATTTCATGTATAGTGTCCCTATTCTAATGCACCAGCACAGATTACACTCTGCAGGGGGTGGGGTGCTGCAGTGCACGTGTACAACTGTGCATGATTGTCCGTTACAGAAATGGGGCAGGGTATATCTTTTTTGAAACCGCACAAATTACACTCTACAAATAGTGGCTTGCTGCAGTGCACATATACAGTTGTGCATGATTATCTAGTGCAGAAAGGGTGCGTCCTTTGAGACCAGCACAAATTACACTCTGCAGGGGGTGAGGTGCTGCAGTGCATGTGCACAGGTGTGCATGATTGCCCAGTGCAGAAATGCTGCAGGGTACTTCCTTCGTTGGGACCAGCACAAATTAAACTCTACAGAGAGTGGGGGGCTACAATTCATGTGTGCAGTTGTGTTATGATTATCCACTGCAGCAATGGTGCAGGGTGCATCCTTTTTTGCGCCAGCAAAAATTACACACTACATGTGCACTGCAGCACGCCACTACTTTTACAGTAGTGCATGATTATCCAATGCAGAAAGGGTGCTTCATTTGGTGAGACCATCCCAATTTACACTCTACAGGGAGTGGGTTGCTGCAGTGCACGTGTACAGTTGTGCATGATTATCCAGTGCAGAAAGATCACAGGGTGCATCCTTTGTTTGGACCGGCACAAATTACACTCTATAGCCCCACCATGCCCCTCTGCACCCGCGTATGTATACATTCACTACTTATGTCCTGAATTAGCCTGTTCATTTTTTAGATCAAGCATTCAAGACCTCTTGTATTTACTTGTGTATATATATATATATATATATATATATATATATATATACTTTGTGGGCTCTGGAGATCAGCCCTAGGACTTGTCTGCTTCCGCTTAGGGACTTTTTCTTTCGGTTCAACTGCCTCTATTTTACAGTCTTGATAGAAAATAACCAGTAGAGGTCAGTAAAATACCAGAATTGCTTTCTGCTGAGGGACTTTCTTGTTTAAATTTTCTGGCAACTGCCTCTTTTCAACTTTCTTGATAGAAAACGACCAGCAGAAGTCAGTAAAATACCAGAATCTCTTTAGCATTTTCTAGATTCCAGGTCATAGAATTGGTCTTCCATGAGCACCCATAGGCAATATTTGTATTCTTCAAATCTTGTATTTTCAGTGATATGACCACCGAAGGCCCTGATCAGGACCGGACTGGCCGTAGCAGGCACCAGGCGTTTACCCGGTGGGCCACCAGGTTGGGGCCCGGTTGGAGGCCCCTGGGGGGCTGTTTTTGTTACTGAGTGCTCACTACACCGCTGGACTCAAGCTAGCCTGGCGGATGAAGGGTGATGCCCTGAAAACAGTCCCAGGATGCTTGTTTCCGGTCCCGGGAGGACCTGACTTGGCAGTTCGAGCTGGACTGTTCCCATTAGGAACAGGGTCAAGACTGATTTGCATATGGCTGGGTCCAAACTGGTGTGGTGAGCAAAAGAATGATGGATTAAACCCAGATCCTTGTGATTAGGGGTGAATGTTTGCATTATCCAGCATTCCGTCCATCAATTGTTTCTTTTACATATGTCGCCCTAAGTGGGAAGGGTATGCCCAGATGTCGTCCCATGCTCACTACACCACTGAATTCAAGCTAGCCTGGCTGATGAAGGGTGATACCCTGAAACTGGTCCCAGGATGCGTGTTTCTGGTCCAGGGAGGACCTGGCTTGGCAGTTCGGGCTGGATTGTTACCATAAGGAAAAGGGTCAAGACTGATTTGCATATGGCTGGGTCCAAACTGGGGTGGTGTGGTGAGCAAAAGAATGATGGATTAAACCCTCATCCTTGTGACTGGGGGTGAATGTTTGCATTGTCCAGCATTCTGTCCATCAATTATTTTGTTTGCATTTAACCAAACATGACCTAAGTGCAGCATTGTTCAATTTGTGACTGCAATGTTGGCCGTGCGGTGTGAGTCTGCTTCAGTTAAAGCAGCATTTACAAAGTTTTCAATGCAATGCAAACCAAACACAAGGTGTGTTTCCTTTTGCCCACTCAGTTACCTCCTAGTACTTTACTTCTTTATTATTTTCTAAGTTCTGTCCTAGCCTATCAAAAAATTGAAAAATTCATTCTTGGCATGTGGCACATTTTTATGGCCATGCAAAGTGATTCATATATTTCATGATTTCGACAATAAATGTACCCCTGTCCAAAATTTTCCATTGCGACTTTCGTCAACTACAGTGACTGAATAAGCCAATGCTTAGGCACAAAATGAATAGTGACACACCGTTATTCTATAGCAAAACCTCTACCTACCTAGCCTAATCCCTGTAATTTACCCTTCTGTAGAGTAAGTTATGTTTCTTTTCCTTACTGCTAAGCAAATTATTTTGATGGAAATAATTTGTGGTGGAGGGCGAGGCCAAGGAGTAAAGTAGGACTAAGTGCCTGATTTCACGTTTTGCAGATGTGATACTCGGTGCTGAATATGCCAAATACAATCTACATATCTGGTTCCTTTCCCTGTAGTGCAGTGCAAACTTTTCCCTACTGTCTACTTACGGCAAACAGGATATCTGCATTTTATACGTGATGTGTGTGATGTAGTATCTTATTTATCATTCATCTGCCTCTTTGAAGTCCGAGTAGAATTTTAAAGACATTTTGGAGACGAGCAGGTCCATTGGAATTAAAGTAAGATTATTGTCAATTACAGCTGCCCCAGCTGCAGACTGCAGAGAGTAGCAAAGTACCTGACGTGCTGGCTTGCAGGCCTTCATTAATTTAGCATAACAACTTGTACTCCACAGTGCATAATGCCTTACTCATTAATGAGAGGTAATTTATTTTTTCCTCACTAAGTGTCTGTTTCGTTTTTTTATTAGGAAAGCCTTTAGAAGAGAAAAGAAAATCACTTTGTTTTTTAATCTTGTGTTATGCTGCCTTAATTCTTTTCAGCCAGTCAGTGCTTTTTATATGAGGCATGTGTGGGTAAAAATGGCCCTATGACTCTCCTAATCCGATCAATTTTCAATGGCTCTAGGGGACCATCAATCGCCTGCTTCTGTGACACTATTTAATTATAAACAAGTATTTGCACAGAGCATTGTTTACAAATTGTCTTTTTTCTATTTACTATCTAGCTACTCCTGCTGATCTACCAGCTGCACCTACACAGCAGGAGATAGCAGCCCAGCTGTAGCAACAGATGCTGGAGACAATCCAGTGGGAATACCATTGGCTGGTGGCTCTGGAGGAGGATGAAGTGGAGGTAGAGGCAGAGGCAGAGGCAGAAGCATCTGCTGCTTCCCGGGAACCCAGTTCTTCCAGCCAGCCACAGCCTCCCGGCAACAACATCACTGCCAGCTGTCAGGGGATCTGTTGATCACCACTGCTGCCCCCACCTCCTACTCAGACCACCAGTTTCAGTTCTATATCCTGTTGCCTCTGGTGCATAAGGAAGCAAGGATGACCCAAATGGAGCAGAACCTAGAATGCTACCAGACCCATGTAGAGGATGCCCTCTTCCTAGCACTATTTAAATATTTTGTTTTGGTGGGTGAAACTTTTGTTGTTAATGAAGAGGGTCGGAAAGGGAGTTGAGACCCAGGTTTGGATTTTGCACATTGGGCATTTAATTTTCTTTGGACATTGGTTGGGTAGGGTGATTTGCTTGGAGAGAGGGCCTGTTGTGGGAAGAAGGAGTGGGTTTTATGGCTGAAAAAAATTAAAGGTAAATAATAATTTTACTTTCTGCCTCAAATCTTTTTGAGGTGTTTTACGTTGCACTGCTGCCTTTTAGCACAGCCTGTTGGAAATCC
The DNA here is from genome assembly GCF_964204655.1 of Triturus cristatus. Classification (NCBI taxonomy): domain Eukaryota; kingdom Metazoa; phylum Chordata; class Amphibia; order Caudata; family Salamandridae; genus Triturus; species Triturus cristatus. The sequence continues at coordinate 466,786,849 of NC_140583.1, read as the reverse complement.
GCAATACCAATTAAATATACCCTTGTCCTCCTGTAATTATATTGACCACTGGAGGAATTGCCATGGCCTATATTGCCTACACCAATGCTTCATAGTTTTTCTTTTTTACCTGAATAGATGAAGCAAGGGCTGCTACCTCTGTCTTCTTACTGCAGGGTTTCCTAATGAGTCCGGTACTGGCTGGACATGGGGTAGGTTAGCTGCTAGATGCGCTCACCAATGTTCAATTCTTGGTAAGCCAGTGAGTATCTGTTCTGCCAATACGACTGTGGTCCCCTGTCATTTTTTCTCCCCCCTGAAGGTATACCACATACTTGTCTAATCAATCTAAGGTACGGTATTATTTACATGTACTTGTTTCCAACTGCTACACGAGTAGATTAGGACCTCAGTCCTGACTAAATGCTATGATCTTTATGACAGTAATAAGGCATATAACATGTTGACGTTTTTTTTTTTTTTTAAATATCACCTTGTGCTGGATTGGACCATTATTTTATATCCATCTATAGTGAGACCTTATGTTTTTAACTATAACAAAGGAACCAAGTTATTAAATTGTATTCTGGGTACTTTTATTTATTTTTACTTTACACTTTTTTGACCAATATACTCGCTTTTTCACACACACCAGCTACCTCACTCTTCACGCTAACAAAAACAAAATAACTAAGGCAAAAACAAAACTGTGGCACTGCATTGCATTGCAGCGCTGGCCCAAAGAAGAGATGCCCAATGATGAAGCGGGACACCCCTTGGGGTGTGTGAGGGCCCTTGCTCCTAGGGGAGCAGATCCCCCAATCTGCTCCCTGGCCAGCTTTCGATCTTTTCTCTTGACCAGAACTGAATGCCCTCTTTTTGCATGGGTTTTCTAGGGTGCTATCTCATTGTGGTGGTAGCAGCAGGCTAGCGCACTAACATGGAAGGGGTTACAAGCGAGGTCCCACTAACACATATGTGAACTCCAACTGTAGGATTAATCAAAGTATTGTACATCACAGGCAACTAAATTGAAAGATAGCACAGAGTTAGTGAGTGATATTATTTATAACATAACTTTAGAAAGACTGAAACCAGATTACCACCATGACACGAAAAAGAAGACCTGATATGATAACAAAAACTATCAATAGTAACTGAGCAAGGGGAAGCAAGTATTTAATTAAAACTAAACTTAAGAAATCCTCAAGTCAGGAAGAGTGGAGTCAGAAGTAGACAAGGTTAAGCATTTACACAACACAAGCCTGAATGATGATGTTGATGAATGATGTTTTGCTACGTATAAGAAATTGATCACTTATGCGTGGGTGGGTGAATGGGGCCCTTGTGGGGGAGATTGTTCAGGTAATCCCGCATTGAGTTGGTATCACTTTCATCACATCTGCCCCACCAAGTGTGTGATACACTGCTGATGTAAATTACGTCACACCAAGAAATCACACTGTCTGCAGGAAGAGGGTTAGGGGTTTGATAAATGGAAGGGAAAGGGGATTTTCATCTGGCCGATGAGCAGCACATTATCATCAATCTGTTGTGGAGAGAAATGAAGGAATGAGTATGGCACAGTTTAATTAAATGCATTGCAAACAGTCCTTCAGTCTCAGAGACCCATGCTATTATTATTTATCTATTTGTTTTTTCATCTAGGTTTGAAAAATACAAATTATAGAGGAGTGAAGTGAACGCACATTTCTAAAAAATAATTCTGGAAAAAAAAATGTATACTGTATTGCCAAATTGGGTGGTGCATCTGCATTCTTCTTGGATTGTCCATAAATCTTAGATGCCTGGCCGAAGCGATCCGGTAAGGTACGCAGGAGTGTTCTGGAGTTTTCACCTTTTGTGCAGGAGAAGGCCTGCGGATTGCACAGCAGAAACAATATTGTAGAGTCAAGAAGAAGGACAGAAGGTAACCTCCATGGGATGGGTACCAAAAAGCCTCAGAGGCAGAGCACAAGCATAGTCTGCTGCAATCATTCATTTTATGACTCATGTGCGATCGATTAACTGAGAAGTGAGTGCAAATTACAACCAATCAAGGACTAGTGGCTGCATGTACCTGGCTGATCAAATTCACAACTGTAATCAGAACATTTAGCCAAGCGCCTGCATAATGTGATTGTGACATCACATGTTTGTCTCCAGTTACTTACAACTGGCCCCCCTGCCCGACCACACAACCACATAATAGATGAGTTTCAAATTTGAGCCAGCACACACAACAGCATTGCATTTCCCAAGTTAAAGCATCTCTTTCCCGTTCACAGAGTTGAGTAGGCCTCTTAGAGTAATCATTATGTTGGTTTCCCCAGTGGCGTAGCTACACCTTTTTTCGCCCATTTTGGTCCCTGCATTTGCCGATCCATGACTGCTGCAGGTAAGAGCGGGTGGTGCAGCCAATCCTTGCGTTTGTCACCCCACGACTGCCACAGGTAAAAAAGGGGTGCTGGCGATCCCTGCATTTGCCACCCAGCGACTGCTGCAGATAAGAGTGTGTGGGGGCTACCCAGGGTGGACCGCTTCTCCACCCCCAGTGCTATAGCACTGGGTTTCTCTGAAGTTGACAACTTCCTTCTTCTGGCTGTTACTGAGGTAGCCCTGCCCCGAATCCTTCCATCATCCTCCTGACTTTGATCAAGAAATATGTCCAACTCCGTCCTGACTCCAATGAGAGATATCGACCTGTAGTGCACTGCTGTTGATCAACAAGAAGAGAAGCATTGAGTAATCTTTTTGTGTAGATTTGTGTCCGTTAACCAAACGGACTGGGGTGAGCCAGGAAAAAAAGGAGGGAACCCGGCAAGCAAATCTTGTTAATTGTTAAAGGGTCAATCACCTTCAGGAAAAATTATCACTCATCAGGTCCCAAACATTGCAAATCAACAAATCAAGCTTATAAATTATAGTTGAAAACTCTCTCACTGTCTGCCACCAAAAAAATCGTCACTCGCAACCACTCAATAATATATCACTCATTGATGCAGTAGTTATCTGTTCCAAACCAAGCATGGTGGTACACAATTGTATCTGGATCGTATTTGATGCCCACAACACACATTGGGCAGTTTTGAAAACAACATGTTCTGGGGCAGTCCTACTAGGGGATAAAAAAAAAGGATCAGAACAGGATGGAGGCAGGCATTGTCTCTCCAATGCCCATGAAGGGAATGGGGGGGGGGAGGTTTCTTCACTGCATACTGGTCCAACTCCAATCTAGCCATACATGTGCCTAAAATGGTAGGGCTGCATAAGATAGTCAGACATAAACAAAAAAATATATAATGTTCCCATAGGTATATCCATTTTTTTGGGGCAAAGCAGTTCAGCAATAAACTGTTCTGTGATGGCCTACTCAGTCAGGGAAGTAAAGTTTGTCCTCAAACTCAGGTGGTTTGCCTAGACATTGTTCCACTAACACATTATGACCTGAGTCTGATCAATCACACTCATCCTCCTCCTGTGGTATTTTGGGCATGGTGTAATTCAGTGGTATAGAGTGCTGGTTATATTTTGATCATGGTCAGTCACTTCACATTTTGAGGCAAGAGACTGGTCCTTCTCACTGTGACCACTGCACCAGCTGCACTAAACACATGCTCAGCAGACACACTGGCTACCGAACAAGCCAGATACTTTATTGCCAGCCTGCTGAGCACTGGTCATTGGTGCCTCTTCCTACACCAATGGGTTTTGATCCAGATATACCTCTACTGCGCCATCCAGATAGTTCAGGACCATCCCCTGAATGGTCATTTGTGTAGCAACTTGCTCAATCTCTTTTGCCTTCACCTCTGCACTGGACATAAGACCTGCTATTTGAAACCAAGCCATTGCAGAGGTTAGGATTGATGCTCCTGTTGTTGTTGCTGGTGTTGGATGCTGTGCGTCAACAGCACTGTCCTCTATGGAATTTAAAGCTGACTGCACCCCAGAACTTCTGCCTGGGAGTGAGCCTCTAATTTCCAGCCTGTCTTTTCCCAGGCCACTAGCTTGCTCAGCAATCCATGTCTTGTATTGTGAAACATCCCCTTATGAAAAAGGAATGCAAGTTGACAGTTATTGTTTGTACCGTGGATCAAGAATTGAGGCACAGATGTACTGTTTAGATGACACAATGTCTCTTTGCAGCCTTGTGTTATCAGCCAAGCAAAGGATTAAGCTCTCCACCAACTCATGAGCATCTTTCTTTAGTCCACACCTGCGTACATTTCAGACACCTTTTTTAATGGCTCCTGTAGCAGACGCAACACGGGATAGCTTGGCCCATCATACTGTCCTCCTTGCTGACTTCCCGAGTGAAAACCTCAAAGCAGCATCTGTCAGGCATTTGATTAGGCACAATTTATCCATCTCAATGTTCATGCCTTTCCCAGTTGCACCCCCTCTTTTCATGACATGATCATTAATTGATCTGCACTGCTCAAACAGATGCTGCAACATGTAAAAGGTTGAGTTCCAATGTGTTGGCACCTCCTGTATGAGGGCTTTAACTGGTACCCTATTATCACGCTGAATGGTTCTCAGCTGCTTCTGGGCTTTAAAAGAATGGCTGAAATGAGTGCAGATTCTTCTGCAGGTGGACAGTAAGTTGCTGACTTACTCTTCTTTTTTGAGAAAATCCTGTGTAACAATGTTGATGCAGTGCACCAAACAGAGGACCCTTAAATAGCCACCATCTGTCATGGACTTAACTATATAAATGCCATTGTCCATGGCAACAAATCCAATGTTAGGCCCCCGGAGTCGCACCACTTCAAACACCATGCTGTTAAAGATTTCCAGAATGCTTGCCGCTGTATGAGATTTCTCCTTTGCGAACATGTATACTGTTGCACGTTTCTGAGCCCCATTAAAACTTTGTAGTGATGCACATGTAATCAGTGGCATGACAACTGATCCACATGTCTGTAATCAGGTGGAGAGTGTGAACAGCACTTTGCTGCCAAGGTTGTCCAACCAGTTCAAGCACATTTGGATAGAGCGCAGGAACAGCAACGATTTCGGGCAGATGGCTGCCACAAATTCTAGAAATCTTACTGCTTCCATAAAAGAAAAAGGGGGGATTTCCAGCACAAACATTTTATCCAGCTTCTCATTGTCCAAACATGCCATTGGGTGGTTGCGTTTATACTGTCCCTCCTGCCTAAACATGGCAGTAACAGTGGCCTGGATCTTTTTCTTTAGTGGTGCCAAATAGGCAGGTGACTTCGGGAGAGAAGAAGGTGATAGACTCCATGTTCGTCATGGGCATGTCTACATCTGACTCTGATTCTTGTGCCATTTCGATGTTACTGATGTGGACAATAGTGCGCTGTTGAGGAAGAGGCTGCTTTGCGTAAAGATTTCACGCCCTTATTCCTCATCATCTTCACCTTTTCCAGTGATCAGAGACGATTCCTTGCTCTCATCACCTTCATCGACAACACCTACAACTATTTTTCCAAGGTGCACTTCCCAGCGGATTGTGCAATGTGTTTTTTATATGGGTCGTTTGGTCTCCAATACCCTAGTGTGTACCTCGGCCTGCATCAAAAAACACTCGCATAACGGATAGAGCATATGGTAATGTTATCCTCCTGCTTGGTAACTGTAAAGAATTCCAAAATGGAGAGGTTAACTTTCTCATTGGGCCACTGGTGCCACTGCCAATGCCCAAAGAGGTGGAGGTAGGTGAGCATGTCGACGATTGCCTCTCTGCAGTGAGTACTTCTGCTGAGGTAGTTGGGTCCTTGCAAATACGGGAGCTGGCGGTGGTAGTGATATCCGTGCCAGATCCCTTGGAGCAGGTTGAAGAGGGGTAATGTCGGTCTTCTCTGGGTTAGCATCCATGTGGATGACTGGCTCGTCGTCCTTCTCCTTTCAGGAACTTTCCTTTTCCCTTGCCTCTCCAGGAGTGTCTCAGACTTAGGCGGGTTCCAAGTCAAGTCTTGATCATCAGAAGCGGGGGTGGAGAAGTTAGTGGAGTACCCTTCCATTTTCTTGCTGGAGATCTGGAAGCCAATGGATCTTCTGAAAGAGTAGATACTTTTCGGTCAGCAGGAACCTCAATCGCCTGTTCTGCTCATACTTCGGGAATATCTACTAACCCTGGATGTGGCTATTGTTGTCCACTTAGCTGAGTTACGGCAATGATTGGGTACTACTTTCCGAAAGAGACAAACTAATTCAATGTCACTGCTCTTGGGCATTGCTATGATTGCAGTGACTGCCTCAGTTGCAGATCTAGGGAGACACATGTGGCAGTCAGGGAGGTGCAGAAGAAAATGGAATAATCATTAAAAAAAGGAATGCTGTTGTGCAGCTGTGCTCCTATAGCAGGCACGAGGTTGATGGATGGTGGGGAAAATAAAACAAAATGATAAACATTCAACAAAAGAAAATCAAAATAATTCCTGTTGTATGAATGGACCATGAGAAACTCATTGGGAAACTAGGAGGTGCAAGAGAAAAATGCAAAAAAGCAGATAATATAAAACACATACTATGAGCGAAATCATAATGTACAATTCATATATATGAGCAGCGAGGTCTCAAGCACATTATTAAACTGATATCAGGGACAATTTAAAAAACAAAACGCATAGGGCTTTCCTATCACTCTACATAGAAAATGGTTTTGAAAACTGGAAAAAAGGGTGACTGCACAAATGTCCACTGGCCACATGGTCAACTAACAAAGAAGTTGAACAACAAAGTATGCAGGCAAGCCTAAGGCAAACGCACATTGGCTGGCTACACAAAATGGCCAAACAACAACAACAGCAAGCAAAGAGGCAAGACCACAACAAAGAATGCATGCAGGCCTAAGGAAAAAGCACACTGGCTTGCTGCACAGAATGGCCACTGGCCACATGGTCGAGCAACAACAAGAAGAGGCATAGAAAACAAAGAACACATGCTGGCGTATGGACAGTAACAACACAAAATTGCCCCTGGCTACATGGCATAGGGAACAAAGACAAATGGTGGCCTATGGCAAACATACACACTGGCCAGACAAAAGAGGCATGGAAACACTGAAGAAAAATATGAGCATTAATTCACCAATGCCAAAAACAAAAAGTAAATGAGCTGCAAAATACACATCCTCCCAAGTCCTCAAATATATATTACCCCACCTATACACTTATTGCAGAAGAAAATGTGAACTATCCAAAGAAAAACAAATGTTTTAATTTAGTTCAATGCAATCCCTGGCTCAATGATGTTTCAATTCAACAGACACCACATAAACAGTTGTATCATGCATCCATGACTAGTACTGGGTCTGCTGGCTGAGTGGCCAATTGGCAGACCAGGCAACATAGTAAAATAAATTAATATTTAAAATGTATTTAAGTAAAAACATGGAAAAAATGTGCAGAACTGTGCAACATTTTTCTTTAACTAAAGAAGATTAAATGCAAAAATGAATAACTAGGCCCATACTGAAACTGCAGGCCACCCAGCACAATACATTTTAAAAATAAAATAAAATTACAAATGGACCCTGGTGGATGCCCTCTATCAAACCATCAATGCCCTTATACAACAGTTTTTTAACTTACTTTTGATATCACAAAAACTAGGAGTCTTTTTCTGTGTTAGTAAAGTTATTAAAGACAGGACGTTTTGGCGGTTATACTGAAGCTCACTCATGAGATGCACGCATTGTCTCAAGAACGTTTTGTTCCCATTGAGACTTCTGGGTGACTGATTGAAGGGGGTTCCCAGGTGAGCTGACCAGAATGCTGAACTCAAAGGTGATGTACGAGTTATGCGTTTCATTGCTCTGTGATGTTTTCATGTTGCATATATGCTCTTTATATTTGAGTCTTTCATTTGACAGTCCTTGTTTCCTGCGTTGGACTTCCATTATTATTATCTGCTTCTATACATTATTATATGCTTGTGTTCTACTTTGTTATATTTGACTTGTGAATGTTCCATTATTCTTATCTGCTTCAATCATTATTATTATTTGCTTGTGTTCTACTTTCTTATATTTGACTCGTGAATGTTCCATTATTATTATCTGCTTATGTTTTCTCCCTTGCATTTTACTTGTGGATGTTCCATTATTATTTGACTTCTGAGTGTTTCATCATCATTGTTATTTGTGTGTGTTTTACCATAATTATCTGCTTGTGTTTTATCTCATGCATTTGAACTTGTAAGTATATTAATACTTGCTTGTGCTCATATATCTCTACATTGGTATGTTGTTTTACCTGATTCATTTGACATCTTGGAAAGTCTTTCTGGTAGAGAGAGTTGCATTAATAAAACCCCACGCTTTATTTTGAAACTGTCTTTTGATGTGCGTCATTTTATTAGTGATGCACCTCCTTTCCAGGTGCTTTTTCTCATTTTTCTGAGGGGCTCTGTGTGGGAGTGCTGAATTTGCTTTATTTGTGAGTGTAAAGCAAGACAAGCCTGCTAGCCAGGAGCAGGAAGTTGGAGTCTCTGGGGGACTTCCTCCTTGTTGGAAAAAAAAGTAAAATTAAAAAAGGCTTCTTGCACTTAAAAACAACTTGAACAGTCCGTGCAAGAACAGTAACTCAAACATAATTTCAAGTAGATTTAGCTACTACTCAGGCTGCTACACAAGGAGCCGCGATTGCTTGCTATCATCACGCTGGAATTCGCTGTCACAGCTGGAAATGGAGTTAGCTACCAGCAAATCTCACGTGCTCTCAAGTGGCTGGTAAGTCTTGTAGCGCCTGCCAGCGCACGCCAAAAATAGTCCTGAGTGCGCAACAGAAAGAAATTCTGCCACATAGCGTAATTGGCAGAATTTATTTGGAACTCCACATTCAACCTGTAACGCAGAGTTACTGAATTCTGCAAACTCTGCGAGCAGAGCAGAAGTTTATGCCTAGGCCTAGTCATAACACAGTTTAATGTCCTCCCTCCTGGCTTCACCTTAGCTTGCACATTGCAGAACTCTTCCCTGGTGGGACTCCCTTCCTACTGCCAGTTGGCCAGCCTAGTTAGGTTCCCTAGGGTGGCAACAGCCTCCCCTCTACTCTCTGGAGCGTATCCCTCGGGTTCAGTCTCCTCCTGGACCATGGGAGTTTCAGAAGTGGGTTTCCCATGTCCTTTCCCTTCATCTATTTGGCAGGCACCCGGGCCATTCTTCCAGGTCCCTCTGACTACCCTCTTGAGCAAGCATGGACTATGCCACCAGGCACAACCACTCAGGCAACCCTACCATCTTCTAGTGTAACCTGAGCTCCACCTCCTTCCAGATGGTGTGCTCCAGGTCATTGTGAACAATCCACAGGCACAGCTACCCTCAAGGGACCTGAGCACCCTCCTCCCATTCAAAGGGAACTAGAGCCACTGGGTAGTGACTCTCATGGTTGTCAGCTGCAACAACTAGGTAGAACCTTTAACCGTTGCTCTCCCCAGTGTCTCTCAGAGCCTCCTGCCTCTGCACATTGATGGTGACCTGCTGCCTGTACGTCTTAGTATTACTAGGCATGTGAGATCTCTGCATCATTTATCTGTCACCCAGGGACACTTGGGTAACCTCCACACCGTTCCCCCCCACTAACTGGGATAATCTCCTCCCCAAGCGTACACTAGCCAGCTCCAGTGACTTACCTCCAATGGGGGACTGTGCCTGCTTTGGACATTTGGCAGCCTCCTTGAAGTCTCCTTCCTGCTGGCACTACTAACATTTAGGGGGTGCCCCCCCTGATGACTTATTTTCAGAAAGCCATTTCTTCTTCTCCTGCTCAGGTGGGGATTGGGAGTCCTGACCCTTAGTGCTAGTCTGAGGAACTTTAGAAAACTCAGTTTTTATGGTTCTCTCCCCCTCCTTCCACTGGTGGGAACCCTGTCCGTCCTTGTGGTGACCTCCCCCACAACTTCCTTAGGACCCTGGTGCTGACCCAGTGGGCCGCCTTCTTAGCAAGGTCCCTGGTGTCAGTGGCCTAACTATCATTCAGGTGTTGGTGCAGATCTGCAAAACGAGGATTGAACATGTGCTCCTTTGCAATCAAATTATACAGCCCCTGATAATCCTTTGCCACTGCCCTTCACCAAGCCATTCAATGCCTTGTAAAAAAAATTGTATGTATTTCCATGGGGCAAGGTCACACTTCCTGGAAACGGCTTCCTTCATGCTGGGCATACCTCATCCTTTCTCCTTTTGCTACGGCCAGTGGGGTATCCCTCTGTTTGAGAGGGATATGCTTACACAGAGTAAGTCCCCAATCCTCCTCAGGGATTCTCTGCATCTGTAGAGCAATCTCATAAGCTACAAACCACTTGTCTATGTTGTCCACCATAACAAAGTCAGACACTAGACCTTTAGGAATGTGGACCCTCATATCTAAATGGCACTGCAGGTATGCTGCCACCATCACAGCTCGACTCTGCCTGTCTGGCCTTATGTCTAGCTTCATCCATGGCCAATTTCTTTTCCTCCATGGACCGTTTCTCCACTTCCATTCTCAACAGGGCCATCTGCAGTTTAAATTTGTTCTCCTCCTTCCTTTCTGCCAGCTCCTCTGGGGATAGGCTGCATGAAGAGACACTGCTCCCTGACCTGACAAGGGGTTCCACTTCAGGGACCAAGCCATTCCTCTCAGCTTAAGGTTATATCTCAAAGAGGCCCTCTCCTTGTCCTTCCATCACATCAGACTCTTTTGTAGCGTTCACCTCTGAATGGTGAGCTTCAGCCACAGCCGTCTGCACCTTTTGGATCTCCACCTCCCTGCTGATGCTCTTTGCTGAAAGTCCCCTCTCCTTACAGAGCTCCTTTTGCTGCGCAACAGTGTAGGCATCCATGGTGGCCATCTCAAATTCCATCCTTGCAGGTGTGGTCTCAGACACAACAGTCGGAGGAAGAATTTGAAAAGCAAAAAGAAGCCAATCAAGGAGAATTTAAACGTGAATTGTTCTTCGATATGGGATGGTAGTGTACACCAAAATCGCTGTGTGGCACTCAACAAAGAAGTCCTAATCCCACTGCTGCCACCAATGTGAGAACTGGTTGTTGGTTGGCTGAAGTGTGAGCCCTGGTCAAGCAACAACCACAATCCTTGTCAGGGTGAGGCTCAACTTTCTGATAGCTTGGGACAGAGCAGTCAGACGTAACTTCGAGACAATGTGTAAAGTATTTGTGCAACTCTTCAAACAATAATAAAGGGAAACACAAAACAAAAGGATCACACACCAAATTAGAAAAATAGAACTTTCATTTAAAAAATAAAAGAAGACCAAATATGACAAAAATTCAGTTAGTAGAACTGGAGATATGCAATTTTGAACATTTTAACGAAAATAACGCCAAAAAAGCACAATGCAACAACTGTGGATGTCTGGTTGCACCGGACCGGGACAAAGTCACAAGTTCAGGCCCATCGCAATGGCGTGCCGGCAGCTAGAAGGACTCAATTAGGCCCGCTGAACAAAGTACCTTAAATCCTGGTTTGCGGAGCGCTGTGAGGATCAGCATCAAAAGTGCGTCATGCAGCAGAAACGATGCATCGGTTCCGAGAAGCAGTGAGGTGGCGAGGTGAGAGCTTGCATCGTCATGGAGGATCCTGACGACGGGGCTTGCGATTTGAAGTCTGGCATCAAGGAAACAGAGTGCAGTTGGGGTGACGCTTTGCTACCGAGGCGTTGTGATGCGAAGTCCAGCGTCATTGTTGAAAATCTCGCTGACGAGAATGACAAGGGCCTACACTAAGAATGCATTGCCCAGTGGCAGTTCTGAAGGCAATGCAGGTTACAGCGGTAATGCAAATCTTTGCGATGGGTCCATTCCATGCAGCAGTAGAAATGCGTCAATTTTTGCTCTGGGTTGCGCTGCGCACCATGGGAGATGTCAGTTCTGCTAGATCTACAGAAGCTGGCAGAGCACCTTAAGCCGACTATCAAAGGTCCAGTACTGGGTGGCACCACGTAGCAGGGTAGGCTTAAGTATGGCAGAGTCCAGGTGCAGATGCCAGGTCGTTGGAAGCCTGTTATGTCCCTGAGGCTTCAGATCAGAAGGCCAGCCAATTAGCGCTTTGCACTTGCAGTCACTTTGGGTTCTGAGTTCAAGAGATGCAGTCCAGTCCTCACCCAGGCAAGAGGGCAGCAGTTACTTCAGAGCACAGTCCAGCAGAGTGGCAGTCCTTGTAGCAGCACAGCAGTCCTTTCCTCTCAGAGTATCCACAGGCCCAGAAGTATACTGCAGTGGTGGTGTCTGGGGTCCAGTATTTATTCACAGTTGTGCCTTTAAAATGGGGAGAAGCTTCTAGAGGCTTGTCATTGAGGTGCACAGGTGTCCTGCTTTCCAGACCCTGCTTCATACTAATTACAGGGGGTATGCAGCCCTTTGTGTGGAGACAGGGACACAACCTTTTCAAGTGCAAGTGGGATTGGGCCCAGCTTCTCCCACCCTGCCAGTGATGGCCCACCCAGTCACACCTAAGCTCCCTTTTGTGTTTCACTTTCTAGGATGAATGCACAAAGCCCAACTGTCACCTTCACCCAGTCATGTGACCCAAAGACAGACTGCAGGAACCAAATGGTTAAGGCAAAAAAATGACACTTTTGTAAAAGTGGCATTTTCAGAATTGCATAATTTAGGAGTTTAAATTGTGATTCCAGAGACACGAAGCATGAACTGTTTACTTATTCCCATTTAGAATTACACTTATAAAATGTAATACGGTAACTCCAATGTTGTCCTTTGGGAGAGGTAGGCTTTGCAACACTGAAAAATTAATCCAAGATTTTTTCACTCCCAGGACATTGAGAACTTAAAGATACATGTCCTACTTTTCAAATACATTGCACCCTGCCTTTGAGCTGTGCAGGACCTACCTTAGGGATGGCTTATATGTATTAAAACGCATTTGCAATGCAATCGGTCTCGCCTTTGGGGCCTTATAAGTATTTATCCATGCAGCCATAGACTAAATACAATCAATAACAATAGAAATAGCCAATTCAACCATGCCGATCAAAATATGAATGAATTTTTGCTGCTTTATGAAAAGATGCTCTTACCACAAAACTGCAGAGTACCAAAACTATTGACTTCAGAAAGATGACAAATTGAGTCAGTTGTGACAGAATTCCAACCTGTGCCCTACCCGTTATAACAGGTTATAATAGGATACAGATTATAACATGATACATGTGACATGCACATTACACCTCCAGTAGTGAGCACTAAGCTTTTTTGGCAATAGCCCAACACACTAATGATCATCTGGAATATAATGGACCTCTATCTTGGGGCTCCCACTTCCATTTGCTAAAAGAAAACAGTTGGCTTCATATGGATTATTTTTAGTTAGAATCAAATGGACTTTGTAAATTCCAAAGGTTCACTGGTATTCTGTAAATTTTGGAAGTCTGACCACTCTTCCCTGAGCCAGCTTCACACCTACACTATCCATTACCACACCTTGGACCAATATTCTTATTTTGCTACATCTTCATTGTGGTTTTAAAACTACATTGACGGTCCTAGCTCAACATTAAATGTTTGCATTTCTAATAAATATTGCGAAAAGTGCATTTGAAAAGTCAACTTGATAAACGTAGGCCACGTAAATGTAGGTTCGTCAATTCTTTATAGCATTGCATTCTGTAGAGAACAGTCTCATACAAAGTACAGTACTAAAACAGTAAATATGATGTAAAACGTTTGGGTTTAGTCAGAGTGGCAATAAAAATTGCAAGCACCTAAATATTGTTTTACTCTTCGTATACCGAATCGCACGGTTCCCCACAAAAAGAGGCTTTCAGAAAAAGATGCCTCAAATGAGGTAGAGAGCGATAGTCTTTATTAAAGTTTTAATTTAGGGAATTAATATGTGCATGTGTGCATGTGACGTGTTCCACCTGCCAATCTAAATGCATACTAATCAATCATTCAGCAATAATCAGTACTGGCTCTGCCAGAAGATGTCACCATTTGCAAAAGTATTGAACAAGATATCTCAACACCTGAAGGAGATTTCATTTACGGAACATTGCCTCTGGAAGGGCAGGTGGGGTATTTACCATACAGGGTGTAGCATGAGTCCCTGAAGGTTCTGTAATGTAAACCCCTTTCCCTTCCTCCCTGCCCCAAACCCCTCTGTGACCAAAGCCTTAGGGTATTGGTGAAGTAGCCTAACGAGAGCACATAGTATTGGCACTTTCAATCTCAGTGGCCACAGCCAGCATTTTGCAGGGCGGGGAGAAGTGGCATCATTTTGGGCACAACAATCATATTTGCTAATATTAAAAAAAAAAGTGCTGTAAAGGAGAAAGTGGCATCAATGTCAAGAAATCAAACTCTTCCACCCAGTAGTGTTTTAAACGAATCATCCTCCCGGTGGACCAAGAGGGTACCCCCACTTCTTTCAATGATACAGTCATAGTAAATGATTACTTGCCTGGCAGCACAGACCTTCATTCGAATAAGAGCAGAACAACTCATTCAGAAAAATAAAAATCCCAACACTTGTTGGCAAAGGAGTAGGTCCGTCATGCCACCAAATCTGAAAATGAAAGCATTCATTTCACTTGCATTCACTGAAGATGTCAATCATATGCTTCAAATAGCAAAGATTGCCGTCCAGTTAAAATGAAGTCTCAAAAAAACACAAAGGGAAGAATGAAAACAATCACAGTACTTTTTACTAGTGAACGGCGTAACTCGACTTCACAGGCTAGCACTGCTTAAAACAGAGTGAGAACACATAGAAACACCTAATTTTCTCTAGATAGCAAGACGGTCAGATCACTTGCTTCCACAACTTAACTCGGTATTTAATCATCAGCGCTTTGTAGCATTTGGAAGTATATTGGAATAACAACATGCGTCGATATGGCCACTAACTGTAAACTCACTTATTAACTGCTAAGAATGGGAGCTGAAAGCGTAGCTGTCTCTGGGCACATCTCCCAACTGTACTTGATACATCCAATGCCAGTTAACCCCCGCAAGCGCGGGACGAGCGCCTGACTACCTGCTGTGCCCCCTTTCTTCTCTTCTCGAGCTAGACATACCCCTCTTTAGAACTTTCAAGACCAGACCTTCACTTGAACGTGAAACCTGTACCTGTTATTACTACTATATATGGAGGCTATTGTCCCGAGTGCGGTGCTCCAGGCAGTGTTGCCAGATTTTGAGACCCGTCCCAAGCCCAAAGACCCTCGAGTATAAGCCCAAATCCAGCCCAACACAGACCAGTGTCAGCACAAAAACCAGCCCAAAGTCGAAACCCTCAAATGTCGCTAGAGTAGTCTTCAGAAAACATTTTAAGGACGAATCTAAATTCTATTCAATATACAGATAGTGGGAGGAGGTTAACTGGGCACCTGTGTTAATAACTACTCATTTTCAAGACCAGTCACTATTTTGACTTTTCATCTTGTAGTTCTGTCACCACAGAACCAAACCTGAACCTGGCATTCATGAATTACCTCTAGATAAATACACATACATTAATACATCCACGTGTTGAAACATAAAAAATGCACAAAACTTACCTTAGCTACAGCTCTCTGAGAGAGAAGCCTCAGAGGTGCCACAAGGGTTGGGACTGCTGCCTTCCCTCATTGGCTGATTGGAAGGCAACAGTCCAAACCTTGTCACAGAGTGGGATGTGGTCAGTGAGACTTCTGACCCTACCCCACTCTGTGACTAGGTGCCACTGATGACCAGAGGGGTACTCCTGTCCTAATAAATATATATATCCCTATAGGACAAAGGAAGCTGCCAGCCTGGAAAAACCCGAAAAATTGAAAATGTGGTACGTAAGTTTACCAGACCTAATTTACTATTAAGATACATCAAAATAAATGTACACTAAAACTAGACACATTGTTACCCATACAGGCAAAAGATGTCCTATCAGAACATTAATAAGCCCTGAAGAAGACCTCACCATAAAGTCGCAGGTCCACACATTACAGGTCGAAACGCGTTGGCAACATACAAGCAGTGATTCAGAACATATTGGGAAAAACAATAAAGTGTTTATGCTTCCCCTGAGTAGGAACAACAACACATTTAAGGTTCCCTCATAAAACTAATTAAAAAATTCTTTTCTGACCCTGCTAAGGACCAAAAGAGATTGTGACGATTGAGGACCAACCAAGTTAGGGTTCCAAAAGTGTAATTAGCTGGACATTTGTGTACTGTATTGTATTGTAAATATTTTTTATGTAAGTGATTTAATTTGTGCAACAGATGCACGATTTGTTATATGTTGATGTTTAAAAGTGCAAATAAGTGTACAAGACATTTGTGATTTTTATGTAAAAGATAGGTGAAAAGTCTATTGATGAAGTGTTTTCTCTCTTTAAATCAAGTGTAAAACAGAAAAATTAAATTGATACTTACAGTCAATAAAAAGGACTGAAAGACAAGGAAATATTGTGATTTATGGGCTCAGAGGCATTCACATGTTTATATAGCCACTGATTGAAACTGAAGCGCCCAGGCCCAATCAGTGGTGCTCCCCTTCATCACAAGGGGAAAGGCCTCGAGGCATTTTTGCCAGACTGAGGTCA
The DNA here is from genome assembly GCF_964204655.1 of Triturus cristatus. Classification (NCBI taxonomy): domain Eukaryota; kingdom Metazoa; phylum Chordata; class Amphibia; order Caudata; family Salamandridae; genus Triturus; species Triturus cristatus. The sequence continues at coordinate 466,770,349 of NC_140583.1, read as the reverse complement.
CGCACACAGGGCTGTGAAAATTTTCAGCCTGGCAAAGTTCAGCTCAGGCAGCCAGGAGTCTGCGCATTTAGCGCATGTCCAGCTCCTGCCTGTCTGACCTGAACAAGAAGAGGGTCTGTGAGGCTGGCTTTTGTTTCGCCCCAACACCCTTTGATTTTGGCACTGCCCCCTATTTACAAGGGTGACGTAAATAGGATGCAGTGCCAAAATTAAGACCAGGGAAAACCGGGACTTTACATGGGGAAACAAGGAGAAATGCCTAATTTCTCCTTGTTTTTGCTGATGGACTGGCCTACATGAAAGGGAGTGACAACTTGCAGCAGAAAGGAAGCTCTTGTCTAAAGAACCAGGTTGTCTGAGTAGATGTTCAAGTACAAAGGCTTGAATGACAAAGCCTGAAGCTCACTGACCATCCGGGCAGATGTTATGGCCACCAGGAAGGCCGTCTTAAAGGTATGGAGCCTGAGAGGACAGTTGTGCAATGGTTCAAATGGAGCACACATGAAACATCAAGACTAGATTAAGGTCCCACTGAGGCATGATAAAGGTAGAAGGAGGAAAAATATGTTACAAACCTTTCAAGAACCTATGTACAAGAGGGGATTTGAAGAGGGATGGCTGGTGAGGCAAGAGCAAAAAAGGCAAATATAGAAGAAAGATAACCCTTTAAGGTGCCCAGAGCAGAGCCCTGCTGGGCAAGGGAAAGAATAAACAGAAGAACCTCAGAAAGGGGTGAACCTGTTTTTCAGCACACCATGTCACAAACTTGCACCAACAGTGGGTGGACACCGATTTGGTGGAGGGACCCATAGCTGCCATAATAACATACTTCGGGCAGAAGGTCGAAAATGGTTAACTGTCATTGCTCAATCTCCATACAAGAAAGCGGAGCGTGACAGGTTTGGGTGGAGAACCCTTTCCTGCTGCTGTGATAGAAGATCCTCCAAAAGAGGCAGCCTGATTGGAGGAACGATGGACATGCTCAACAGCCCAGGAGACCAAACTCTCTGAGCCCAGTCTGGAGTGACAAGGATGAATTTGGCCTGTTCGTTCATGATCTTCTTGGGAACTCTGGACAGGAGTAGTATAGGAGGCCTGAGCTCCTTTCAAAATGAAATGCATCTCTGAGAGAGAGCCATCTTGGAAACTCCAGCGTGCAGAACTACTGACAAAGCACGTTCTCTGTGGTGGCGAACAGATCCAACCAAGGCTCTCCTCACTGCTGAAAGAGACCTTGCACCACCTCCAGATGGAGATGCCATCTGTGATTCGCTAGGCATCTTTTGACGAGTTTGTCCGCCCTGTCGTTCAGAGAGTCTGCCAGATATTGAAACACCAGGGATATCTCCCGACATTCCAGCCATGTCCAGAGATGCAGGGCCTCTTGACAAAAGGTCCACAACCCCATCCCACCCTCTTTGTTGCAGTACCACATGGTGGTGGTGCTGTCCGTGAACACCTGCACTAGCCTTGCCTTGATGGAGGGTAGAAAGGCTTACAATGCCAGCCGGATCACCTGGAGCTCCAGAAAGTTGATGTGGAGTCTGGATTCTGCAGGAGACCAGAGGCTTTCCAATCTCCACCTCTCCCAGATGGCCGATTCCATCCCAGGAGTGACACATCTGTTACCTTTGTCAGAACTGATGGGGAAGGGAGAGGGGTCTGCCACTGACCCTATCACAGTCCGTTAACCACCACTGCAGATATTTTGCAGTCCCGTCTAATATCTCAACCATGTCAAAGAGATTTCCCAGATACAGCGATTCAGGTCCCACTGCAGAGCCTGCATATACCAGAGGGGCATGTGTCACAAGTTGGATGCAGGAGGCCATGAGGCCCAGCAGACTCAGAGTCAATATGGAAACATCGATATGATAGCCTGAATATCCTGAACTTGCTATTCAGGAGAATAGGCCTGAAACTGTTCCATGTCCAAAACGGCTCCCATGAAAGGGAGAATCTAAGATGGAGTCAGGTGTTACTTCGGCATGTTAATAGTGAACCCCAGCAAATGAGGTCTGCTGTAGTCTGGAGGTGTGAAACAGGCTGGGGTGAGCCCGCCTTTAACAGTCAATCATCAAAATAGAGAAAGACTGACACCCCTCATCTCCACAGATGAGCTGCAACCACGGCCATCACCTTGGTGAACACCTGAGGGGTGCTGGTAAGGATAAAAGGGAGCACCGCAAACTGAAAGTGCATGTGGCTGACCATGAACCACAGGTAACCCCAGTGGGCAGGCAGGACACGAATATGGGAATATGTATCATGAAAGTCCAACACTACCATTCAATCACCCGGGTCCAGGACAGACAGGACTTGTGCGAACATGAGCATTTTTAACTTCTTCTTGAGGAAGAAATTGAGAGGGCACAGGTCTAGGATAGGACAAAGGCCTCTGTCCTTCCAGGTCACCAGAAAATAATGGGAATAGCAACCATGACCTAATTCTGGTGGCAGTGCCCTCTCTATGGCACCCTTGGTCAAGAGAGCAGTCACTTCCTGATGGAGCACAGTAAAATGGTCCTCCGTCAGCCTGTTGCAAGCCGGTCATAAAGGGGAAGGAGTAGCCCGTCTGGACAATATGCAGAACACATTGGTCCAAAGTAATAGACCACCAGTGGGGATGGTGATGGCGTATGTAATCTCCCACTGGGTGCCCATGATGGTAAGAAGGCTAAATATAAAGGCTTGGAAGCTGCAGCTGGTGGGTTGTGTGATGGACTAGCCAGACCTCTGGATGCCTGATCCATGAGGTCTGTGGGTACTGCATCCTTTGCCACGCAAAGGCTGGAAAGCTTGTGCATCACAGAGGCTGGGAGGGTACAGATGCAGCTGGACCCCCTTCTGTGGCAACGGAAGGAGTGAAAGGTGAAATGGGGGTGGCGAAGGGCCATGGAAAGGCCTAAGTACCTGGTCATTGCCCTGCTGTCCTTAAAACGCTCCAGCACTGAATCCATCTTGGCTCCGAAGAGGCAGGAGCCATCAAAGGGCATGTCCATAAGCGATGCTTGGACATCCCCTGAAAAGCACCTTTTTCTCAGCCAGACGTGATACTGCAAGGCTACTGCTCTGCCCAGAGAGTCGGTGGTGTCCAGTCCACATTGAATCATGAACTTAGCTGCATCTCTCCTGTTGGCAACAGCCAGGGAGAGTATGGTCCGGTCTCCTCTGGAAACATGGGCATTTGTGAATCCAAGTGGCCTGACTGGCGATGGGGCTACAGTCACTGGTGTGGAACCGGTAGGATTCCCTTCCAAACCTGCAGGAAAAGGTTGCTCAAATATGAGGCCCATAGCCTTATAAAACTCTTGGAGTTGAAGGGGGGTCACTCCTGCTCCTGGAAACTCGACCTCGACTCAGGCTCTGGCTCAATTGCAGAGCCCAGCCTTGAATGTCAGAGCTCCCTCGTGTCGTCGGCCAATGGACAAGGGAAAGTCAAAGGCCTCTTTAACTTCTTACTCTTTTTCTTCATGTGGGACTTACCTGGGTAGCCAGACGACTTGGAGTACAACAAGGAACGTGGACTCTGCAACTGACCCTGGGATCTTCCTCTTGAGCATGATCAAGAGTGTTGCAGCATTGCTCATAGGGCAGACAGGAGCTTGAGGGATTGTTTCCACAAGGCCCTGGGGTGCATTGCATGACAATTGACGCCGATCTTCATGTCATGGTTGTGTTCCAAGCACCAGAGGCAAACAAGGTGAAGCTCTGTCACTGACATCTGCCAATGACCGGTATAGCAGGTCCTAAAGCTGGTCCTCTTTGTGGACATTGCTGCCACACCAGGAGAAGAAGTCTCAAAAGGACTCTGACAAAACACAGTCAAAAAGTGACAGAAGGGGTAGGTCTGTCCGGATCTGCACTGACTGGCACAGAAAGAAAAGAACAGACATCAGCGCACTGGGGTGGTGCCTTTATAGGCACAGCACATGTCACATTCGGCACTGACAACCCCGACGATGCCATGCAGACCTGATCGGTGCCTCCTACCCGCACGTAGGGGTACTGCTCAAGAAAAAGTACCAGATCCAGTCTGACACCTGGGGGTAATTCTAAGGTAACGAATCTGTGGCTAGATGTCTCTATCAGATGCTGGGATTTGGAATGGGACAGGTCCTGCCTGTATCATCCATTTGAAGGCTGGCCAACTGCTTCTCAATACAGTTCAGCTGTTTGAGAAGGGGACTTAGTTGTTCCTGCAGAAAGAAAGACATTTAACTGCACTATTCCTCAATTGGAGGCGAGCCCATGTTAGGTGAGGCACCTGCCTTTGCCAGTCACCACTGAGAGGGTGGCAGTCTTTTCTTTTTGTGTTTAACTGCTGGTTCTTTGGAAGACAGAATGACTGAAAGGCTTAATGAAGCCGGGGGGGATATCAGAGTTATCAATAGATCTATTGCATATGTTGTGATTAATGAATGGTTGCTGACCCTCTCGAGCTTCTAGTCTACGACTATTAGTAGTAACTCCGTGAGGAGTGTTGTCAGGTGCTGGCCTCTGCACAAGAGACAGTTTGCACTCTATTAGAGTGATTTTCTGCATTATTACCCCATCTGCTCATTCCAACATACTGTCAATCGTTGTTACTCTGTGTGGGGCGCTAATGTGAATAGCTGCCTTTCGTTTGCCCATAATGGATAATAAAGGTGGCACTCACCCAAAAGGTCGCTGAGTATAAAAGTCTTTTGGAGCATGCGAACGAGATGGGGCCCAGACCAGTCTCCTTTCGAGTTCTGAGGAGTGCAGACGGGCCTCCTCTTGTCCCGGTCTTCGCCCAAGCACATCCCACGGGTCTTCCTGCGCTTAAAAGCGTGCTGGACACAGTGGAGGACTTTTTTTGAGTTCTGTAAGGTGTTCTTGGGCTTGCAGTCCCCAACAGCAATGACAGAAATGGGCATCATGCACTGCAGTTCTCCCAGCACTTAAAAAAGCGCTGGACACTGTGGAGCCCATCCTCTTGGGTTCTGTGGTGTGTTGCTGGCCTAACAGTCCCCAACAGCAGTAGCAGAAATTAACATCCCAAGCCTGTGGGTCCCCCTGCACTATCTCACTGATGCATGCAGTCTGCCACAAAAGAAAATCATTACTATCTTGCCTGATCCACGTCTCCTCGTAGAGACGTCCATATAAAAACTATCCAAACAGTGCTTCAGTATAACATGGATCAAAATCAGTAACAATTCACATGAATAAGGAATATTTCTCCATTTAAAAACAATACACCCACAAAAATCACAAATAGCTTCAGCCCATCAAGGGCTTCTAGTGAAGATTAACCCCTTCGGCGCGGATTTCCGCGCCACGCTGAAGATTCCGTGCGCGGGCGGGGCCATGACAGAACGGTTCCGTCATAAGCACAGCCCAACCAACGTGCATGATGGAACCGTTCCGTCAAGCGCGTTGAACGGGTTAACAACTCACCAGATGAGTTTTGAAAACATTCTCCTGGTGCGATTTTATTATTCACCCCTTTGACTCCGGTAAAGAAGAATCCCAGAATTGAAAAGGACACTCCGATTCAAAAATCAGCTGGGAACCACAAAAGGTGTGGACACTGACTATTGTCAAGAATATCCTGCCCATAGGGTTGACCAATTCCACTGTAACATTTTAGAGTTCAATGTTGCTGCTTCCCTAAAAACTGGCCACACATGATACCCCCCAAAAATCACTGTTGTATAATATCTGCATTACCTCCTGCTAGAAATGGGTTTCTGTTTGGCTAGGGTATGCACCTGAGCCAGACAGAGCCCACCACTCTAGTCCGTTCAGAGCAAGTAAGTTACACACCAAAGATAACCTGTGCTCACCCCTTGGTAGCTTGGCATGAAGCAGTCAGGCTTATTCCCAGAGGCAATGTATAAAGCATTTGCGTAACACATTCACACCAGTAACACAATAATGACACCACAAAAGAGACTCCACAAAGGATTACATGAAAAAATATGTATAGCATAATATACATCAAAAGCACTCCGCCACCGTTTGCAGATCCTCCACAAGGACTGGCGCACGGACCATAAGATAAGTGCAAAATTCTTTATTGTTCTGTTCAACAGTTGTCAGCCATTACGCGTTTCAGCCCGGAGGGCCTTGATCACATGATATATATATGTGTATATATATATATATATATATATATATATATATATATATATAGACCAAAATGACATGAATCCTAAAGACTGTGCCTACTATGCAATCCTGAGGTAGTACCCATTATCCTGACAGTGCAAAAATCAAAATGATCTACATTATACCATCAGGGCATGAAATGCGACAGTTTGGTTAGGGCAAAACACATAAATCACCACTTGGCTCCATATGGGACTTTGTGGTGATCCCCAACGGGTCACACCAGTCACCTCCACTTCGGGAACGGAGAGACTGAAATGCAGTAAAATATCTTTCCCCCTCAGTTCTGGGTGTGGTGGAGGGTGAGAACCGGCTATGCAGCCCTGTGGCTCCGGTGGGCCTCTCACATGGGGTCCGTGTTGGTGAGTGTAGCCTCAGGCAGGTCTGGAGCTCAACCTTTGCAGAGGTTCACTTCTGCAATCCTCGCCCCCGGAGAGCAACTCTCCGCGGCTCGGGATTCTAAGCGGTGTCCTCGCAGGACTTGGTTACTCCTCAGGCCCTTTAATTGTAAAGAGGCACTATTCCCTGATGCTTGGGAAAGTGGGAGCGCTAGGGCAGGCGGGAATCACTCTTCGGTGCTGAAGCATCGATGTGAGCACTCAGAAGGCTCAATACCGATGGGAAGACACAGTACTTCAGCATGCACTAATTTTGGGAGGAAAATACAGTGCTTACCACGCGCTAAATGTAAGAAAAATGCAAACTGCTCCGCAAATGCTGATTCTGGTGAATATGGAGTGCTTGAACATGTGCTGGTACAAGGAAGCCAGGAGCAGGACACAATGCTCCCAATGCACTAGGGCTCCTGAGAGAACCCCTCAGCACACAGGCGGATAGCAGGCCAGCACATAAGGCAGCCAGCCCAAATGGTGGTACCTCCTAGCAGTCTAACAGTCCTCTTGGCAAAAAACGTCAGAGAGCAGCTGTCAGCTGGGGAACAGCAGAAAAGCAATCCTTTAGGCTACTCACTAGTAGCAGGGCAACAGCAGAAGAGCAGTCCAGATGAGTCCTTTGAGCAGCACAGCAGTCCTTCTGACAGAGGTTTGGTTCCAGTCCAAAAGTGCTCTGACATCATGGGATCAGAGCCCCTGTTCTTATACTAAAAAATGTCTTTGTTTCAAAGGGCAACTTCAAAGCAAACCTTTCATGTGTACAACACCCCCTTTTACACCTATTCCGGCTCCAGACATCTGTAGAAGGTAAAAAAGCCCTTTGTCTGAGGGCAGGACACAGTCTATACAGATGCAAGGGCGCCCACCTCCCTCTTCCCAGCCCAGGAAGACTATCGGTTTGTAGATAGATGCTGGTGACACTCATGTCACACTCAGTCCTTCCTGTGTGGTGGCTGTCTAGAAAGTATGCACAAAGTGTAGCTGTCACTCTGCCCTAAACATGGATTGGACTCAGGCTGCAAAACACTGGAATTATAAGCAGAGAGGAATGCTCACTTTCTAAAAGTGGTATTACTAAAATAGTAATGTAAAAATCCAAATACAGTAGTAAGCAGGATTCTCACTAACATTCTAAACATACCACACACAGCAACGCTGCTCCCTTCAGATCAGGCTTTACCACTTAAACACGTATAGGGGGACTTCCCAATGCTAGCCTTTAAGAGGAACAGGCCTCACAGTAGTGAGAAACAAAATAGGAGTGTTTGTCACTATCAGTGCATGCCACAAAATAAAGGCAAATGTCCTGCCTTTTACTTACACAGCACCCTGCCATAGCGCTACCTAGGGCCTACCTTAGGGTGACCTGTATGTAGCAAAAGGGGAGTTTAAGGCTTGACAAGTAACTTTAAATGCCAAGTCAATGTGGCAGTAAAGTATGCACACAGGCCCTGCAGTGGCAAGACTGAGACAGGTTTAAAAAGACTACTGCTCTGGGTGGCGCAAGTTGCGCTGCAGGCCCACTAGTAGCCTTTAATTTACAAGCCCTAGGTATATGAAATACCACTGTACAAGGAATTAACAGGTAAACAAACTATATATGCCAAACAGGGGTAAGCCAATCATACCATGTTTAAATTAGAGGGCACATACACTTAAGCAGTGATTAGCAGTGGTAAAGTGACCAGAGACCTACAGCCAACAAAAAGAGGGTCAGAAAGTTGATAAATAAACCTATGCTTGATGCTCTTGTAGCTAGGCAGGAGCAGTCAGGCTTAACTTGAAGGCAATTTGTAAAGTATTTTTCCAGCATTCATAAAGTAATAAAGTGAAAACACAACACAAGAAAAATCCCAAATCAATTTAGAAAAATAGAAAATATTTTAAGAAACAGAATTCCACAAATCCGATAAGTAGGATAATGGGTATTCATTTTTTTAGTTTGAGTTAAAAATCTAACTAAAAAGTACAAAGTGTTAACCACGGTTGGTTAAATGGCCGTGCTAGATCAGTTCAAAGTCAAATTTTAAGGCTAACCGCTATGAAACACCATTTTGATACATGGAGCAGGTTTATCCCATTGGGTAGTTTCACTTGAGACCTTAAAAGATTAATGGAGAAAAAGAGTTGTTGATGAGCCGTTGGCGTGTTAAACTGAAAACTGGATCTAAAGTGGAGCTCAATGTAGTGGGCTGTTAAAGAGCAAGGTACTGATGCAGTCTTCAACAAAGGAGGGAAAGCTCCAAGTGAGTAAATTCCAAAGTTTGTGCCCAGGAAGGCCTTTATTGTCGACGACTTGCTGTTCACTGTTGGTTCTGATGAAGTTCTCTTCGTTTGGACTCAGAAGCTCTTCTCAAAGCCAGATCACCTTCAGAGGGGCAAACCAGCAATCTGAGGTCAACCAGCGATTCAATGGCTGTGACTTCTATGGTAATCCTGGTCTCTGTCAGTTCTCCAGGAAGAAAGTTGGCAAAAAGTCCCACTTCTTCCAGTTTGGGGACAGGAGGATTACACTCTAAGACCAGCCAAGGGTCCAGGATCTGGGTGGCACCACTTGGGGTTAGAACCCATTCCAACAGAGACCGGCAAAGGGGTCCAGGGCAGGTTCAGTTGGTACTGGTCAGCTAGGCAGTTTCAGGTAAAAACTCTGGAATCTTGTTGTGTCTCTGTAGCTCACACAGGCGGTCAGTCACCTAAAACTTGGAGTACCTTTTAGGCTCTTGGGTCTAATGTAAGCAGGCTCAGCCTTCCTTCAGACAACATAACAGTCCTTCTTATGATTCTTCACAGGTCCAGGAGTGTTCTGAGGAGGGTACGGGGGATGCCACATTTATGCCCAGTGCCAACACTCCCTATCCAATGGGGTAAATGGTCCCAAGGGTGATCTTACCCATTTTTGCAGCACCTTCTGTGTGTTTTACTATAAACTATCCCACAGTGCCCCTCTCTACCTAAATCAAACTTGGTAGAACCTTTCTTACCCCTGGTCGCGGTTCTCTGTGCCAACCCAGAGGTGTGGCTATAATAATGGGCAAATCCTCCCTTGTGGTCACTCCAAACCAGCTATGGGACAATTCTACTCTCCCAGTGGGTTTGGAGCAAAGCTAACTCGCAAAACAAAAGGGAGGGAGTCTTGGTGTGGGCTACATCCTCCAGTGACCGGGTAGGAATGCTTTGAAGTTCTGGAAGGGGCTGGGCCTAGCACACAGGACATCCTGCTCTAAGAAGAAAACATCTCTCAACACCCAAGTCCTTTGCCCACTGTCTGGAAGCAATCCACTTCTCACCACAGAGAAGCCATCAGCAGTCAGGTGACACTGGCAGAATGAGCCCTTTTGGCTTAGACAGAAAAATGACAACCTTATGATTATGATAATTGCCATTTTCAAAATAGTAATATTAAATCTGACTTGACCATTAAATTGGATTTTCAACTACTATTAAAACGAGTCTTGGAAATATTTCTCTAGCTGTTCCCAAACTTAAATTAAGCACTATAAGTTCTTATAATGTAATCTAGTGTTTTCCTATGGGAGAGCTAGCCTTGCCCTATTGAAAAAAGACTTTGGATGCTTCAATACATTATAGTGTCTATGATATGTAACACTTGTGTGTTTCTATGATGCATGAATGGTAATATACCGAGAAAACCCATATTTTGTGGCAGTGTTGATTATTAATTTGTTTACTATTCTATCTGTCACACCATCAGTTGGCATGGCCAAGTTAATCAGGATATAAATAATCTAGTTTTAAAGAAATTGTGCGTTCCCCTACATAACCTGTTGTTGTTACATAGCTATGGGCATTTAGGGCCTAACCTAGGGGTGACTTATAAGCACTAAAAAAGGTTTAGACCTGGCAAAAGGTTTGTTTTGAAAGGTCGCAATGGCAGTTTAAATCAGCCCACTCAGGCTGCAGAGGCAGGCCTGGAGACATGATTTGCAATGCTTTTTTAGTGGGCGGTGCAATGAGTACTGAAGCCCACTACTAGCATTTAAGTTCTAGGCCCTGGCTATTTGTAGTACCATATACTAGACATTTATCCGTTAATTAATTGTGCCCACTAGCACTTTACTACCAGTTAGCATGTGTGGTGTGCAGAGTCCTACGGCCAACAAAAAAAGTGTAGTAAAAGAAGGAAAATATCTGAGGGAATACCATGCATAATATTGTCATTACCAACAATAATTGACAGTGCTTTTGTAGCAGTAAAATACACTACCTCACCAAGAAAATGTGATTTATTTCTTTTGGGTGGGGGGAAGGCCGGACTAATGTTAAAAGTGTGGAATCACTATTCGCATCTTATAAAAATAGAAAATTGAGCTGTAATGAAAGAATTGGCTGTAATGTTATGTTATTTAGTCTTTTAAAGCGCACTAATACCCGAGGGTGTCCTGGCGCTGAGCACTGTCCCTCTAGAGTCCCTCTGCAACTGAACTTATTCTGTGAACAACCACGTTTTCAGCTCCTTCCTAAACGACAGGTGATCCGTGGAGTTCCTAAGATAAATTGGAAGCTTGTTCCAGGCATTCATGGCACCTACAATGAAACTCCTGCCACCCCAATTGGTTTTCTTGGCCTTTGGAACAATCACTCTCTTTGCTTCCATGGAACGCAACATTCTCCCAGGAACATACCATTGAAGGTGCTTTCTTAGGTATTCCGGGCCACTGCCCGTCAGGGACTTAAAAACCATACATAATGCTTTGAATTGGGCCCGTGTTTTATCGGGAGCCAATGCATATGTCGCAGGCCAATTCTGACCGATGTAAACCTAGGTGTGCCAGTTAGCAGCCTTGCCTCCACATTCTGTACCATCTGGAGTCTGTTAAGATGTTTCTTTTGAATGTTCAGGTAGAGGCTGCTACAATAATCCAGACGGGACAGAATGAGGGCTGAAACAGCTGTCCTGAAACTTTCCTCTGACAGGAAGCATTTTATTTTCCTCAAAGTTCTGAGGATGAAGAAACTTGACAAAACCACCCCACTAACCTGGTCCCAAAACGATAGTGAGTTATCCACGATCACCCCCAGGTTCTAGGCTTTTTTAGGGGATGGGGGGGTTCCCATTACATTTGGCTACCAGTCCGGCGACCAGAGGTTAGGGTTGTTCCCAAACGTAATTACCTCTGTTTTGCCTGCATTAAGCTTCAGGCAATTGGCAGACATCCAGCCACTTACTGCTTTCATGCAGTCGTGGCATCTTACGGCTGTTTCGGCTTCTTTACCCCACTGAAGGGACAGCACAAATTGTGTGTCGTCTGCATAAGATGTCAATTGCAGCCCAAAAGATCTTATGGGGGCAGCAAGCGGGCTCACATATATATCAAACAGTATTGGACTGAGGGATGAACCCTGTGGCACCCCACAGGGAAGAGAAAACGACTCCGACCTGTCCCTCCCCAGATCCACCATCTGTAATCTGTCAGCCAGGAATGATTTCAATTGGTTCCAGGCCTTGCCCTGGACCCCGGCCTTCGACAAGCGGCCCTCATGATGGACCATGTCGAAGGCTGCTGACAGATCCTACAAGATCAGAATGACGGAACCTTCTTCATCCACCGCCTCCCGAACCTCCTCCTTTGCCTTAATCTGCGCTAGCTCCGTGCTATGTCCCACTCAAAACCCATACTGCAATGGGTCCAGGGCATTGTTGTTATTAAGAAATGCACGAAGTTGCACATTGATAGCTTTCTCCATTATTTTTGCAGATAATGGAAGTCGGGAGATGGGTCTGTAGCTGTTTGGATCACTGGGATCTAAATTTGGTTTTTTAATCAGTGGCAGAATAGAAGCTGTTTTCCATGCTGTTGGATACTGACCTGATCCCAGTATGAGATTCAGCGGAGGCATTAGGGTGGTAGCAATGACCTCAGGAGAGTTTTTAATTACCGCTGCCGGACAAGGGTCCAGCGGGGATCCAGAGCTGCACCCCATCAGTAGATTTGTAACTTTCTTCATTTCCAAAGTTGTAAAGCTCTCTAAGATGGGTGCATTGTTGATTGCCTCGGGATTTAACCCTGTTGCCAAATCCCTAACCTCGTCCTTCTGATAGCTAAAAGAAGAGAAGATGTCTTCCACCTTCTTTAGAAAGAAAGAGGCTAGTGCATTGCAAAAAGCTGGCTACTGTGAGTAATAGGTTTGGGGGGGTTAATAAGATTTGTCACGGTTCTGAAAAGTTCCCTAGAAGAGGATTTAGCCTCCGTGATCTGGACTGTAAAATACATTTTTTGGGCTTCTTGATGTAGTTTTTTGTAGATTGTGAGGCTAGCATATTGATGGAGCTATATCCTTTCCTCCAAATCTGCTCCAGCCTCTTACACTCTGTTTTCCGCTCCTGCAAATTGTCGGAGAACCAGGGCACTGAGGGGAGTCCTTGTCTCGGGGTGTACAATTTTACCGGGGCCAATTTACTGCAGGCGGCCTCAATCCAGTTCCCATAGGCCATTGTAGCCTCCTCTATATTACTGGGAAGAGTAGGGGCCGTATCTTTCAGGGCCTTCTTTAGGCTAGAACTATCAATCTTCCAGGCCTGGATAGCTATCTTTTTCCTGGGCCTTCGTATGGCTGGATTAACTGGGGTCTGAGAGATGGAGAAAATAATAGCGGCATGGTCCGTCCAGGGGAGAGGCAAGACCTCATTCACGGATAGACTGGTGGAGTATGTAAGAATTCCATCCAGTGTGTGCCCTGCCACATGCATGGGGCCTTCTACCCGCTGCTCAAGCTCCCCTCCCAATATAATTTGTATCAGTCTAGAGATATCAGTATCCGTGGATTACTCAAGATGGAAGTTAAAGTCCCCCAGAATCATGACTGAATTGGCACATAACCCCTCTTCTAGCAACGTACCGATGGAATCAAGGAATCCACCTCTAGGGCCAGGGGCCCGGTAAATAAGCAATGCTTTGAAAGTGTCCTGAGGGGAGAACCGCACACTGACTGACAGTGCTTCACAGCCTGGGTTAGAGGCTGCTACGAACGAGGGTGCTAGGCTTTTGTGATGGATGACTGCCAGCCCCCCCTCCTTAGCGGTCTGTCCAAGGTATGGCAAAGAAAGTCTGGGGGTGAGGCTTTAACAATATCGGGATCAGAGGCGTTATCGGTCCAGGACTCGGTTATGAATGCCATCATGATGTTATGTTCCTCTATAAATAGAGCGCATTCCAAGCTGTGCCTGACCAGTGATCTAGCGTTAAGAAGTAGGCATTTAAACTCTGGAGCGAATCCCTGCTTGCCCAACCCTTTTTCTAACTTGGAGAGATGGTTGCAAGGACGCGCCAGAATATTTGGAAGAGCGCAATGGCAGATTGTACAGAATTCCGCCAGGACTTCTGATTTAATGCTAGGCAAAAATCTAGGGCAGTGCGCCTTACCCCCTTCTGGGTCCAATCTCTTAAGAGTGTCATTGGTGTATCTCAGGCGGTCTGACATCAAAGGTCGGGCCCGGGCCGAGCGCGGACGGGCGCAGACGGGCGTGTCTGCTGCGCGGTCGCGTCAGCGCACTTTTTTATGCTATCTGCGTCAACAACTAGCCCGCTAACCACCCCAGTGGCCGCCGCTTTACCAGCCCCCTGTCCCAGCAATGTGTCAGACAGCCTCAGGCAGTGTCTGCGGTCGGACCCCTTGAGTTGCAGACAATCTGTTAACTGGTAAGTGCAAACTGCGCAAAGTAAACGTGACAGATTAAACATTTCAGTGCAAATTAAAACGAGGTAATAGTCCTGGTGGGTATTGAACACAACCGACGACCAGGAAACAGCACTGCGCGGTCGCGTCCGCGTGCTTTTTTATGCTACCTGCATCTGCAACTAGCCCGCTAACCTCCCCAATGGCCGCCGCTTTACCAGCCCCCTGTCCCAGCAATGTGTTGGACAGCGTCAGGCAGTGTCTGCGGTCGGACCCCTTGAGCGGCAGACAATCTCACCTGTGGCACTGGCAAGCAGCTGATCTGATCGCTGTGTACACCCAGGACCCACGCGCAAGCCGCCATTACCGGCAGCGAGGAGACCAGGACACGCCCCCTCCGGGTGGCCACGCCCACCTCCGACCAAAAACAGTTAAAAAGCGCGCTCTGATCGCGAGAGCTGCACTTGAACCTAAATTCTCCTGAGGCGGAAGCCGGGAGCGACGCTTAAGGCAACCTGATTGTCATTTTTAAAATTTATTGTATCTGTGTACTTTTTAAAAATCACTTTGCACCCCTCCCCCTGCACTCACCTGTGGCACTGGCAAGCAGCTGATCTGATCGCTGTGTACACCCAGGACCCACGCGCAAGCCGCCATTACCGGCAGCGAGGAGACCAGGACACGCCCCCTCCGGGTGGCCACGCCCACCTCCGACCAAAAACAGTTAAAAAGCGCGCTCTGATCGCGAGAGCTGCACTTGAACCTAAATTCTCCTGAGGCGGAAGCCGGGAGCGACGCTTAAGGCAACCTGATTGTCATTTTTAAAATGTATTGTATCTGTGTACTTTTTAAAAATCACTTTGCACCCCTCCCCCTGCACTCACCTGTGGCACTGGCAAGCAGCTGATCTGATCGCCGTGTACACCCAGGACCCACGCGCAAGCCGCCATTACCGGCAGCGAGGAGACCAGGACACGCCCCCTCCGGGTGGCCACGCCCACCTCCGACCAAAAACAGTTAAAAAGCGCGCTCTGATCGCGAGAGCTGCACTTGAACCTAAATTCTCCTGAGGCGGAAGCCGGGAGCGACGCTTAAGGCAACCTGATTGTCATTTTTAAAATTTATTGTATCTGTGTACTTTTTAAAAATCACTTTGCACCCCTCCCCCTGCACTCACCTGTGGCACTGGCAAGCAGCTGATCTGATCGCTGTGTACACCCAGGACCCACGCGCAAGCCGCCATTACCGGCAGCGAGGAGACCAGGACACGCCCCCTCCGGGTGGCCACGCCCACCTCCGACCAAAAACAGTTAAAAAGCGCGCTCTGATCGCGAGAGCTGCACTTGAACCTAAATTCCCCTGAGGCGGAAGCCGGGAGCGACGCTTAAGGCAACCTGATTGTCATTTTTAAAATTTATTGTATCTGTGTACTTTTTAAAAATCACTTTGCACCCCTCCCCCTGCACTCACCTGTGGCACTGGCAAGCAGCTGATCTGATCGCTGTGTACACCCAGGACCCACGCGCAAGCCGCCATTACCGGCAGCGAGGAGACCAGGACACGCCCCCTCCGGGTGGCCACGCCCACCTCCGACCATCTCGCCTTCCGTCCATAAATTATGTGTCAGTTCAGGGAGCGCAGCGGACGGGCGCAGCGGGCGCGCCGTAGGCGCGCCAAAGGCAAGCCCGTCTGGGCCCGTCCGGGCCCAGACGGTCCCAGGCCCAGTGACTCTGCCTGGTGGCCCTCAGGATCGTGTGATGTATACGGGAGATGCACTACGCGCCCTACAACCTAAAGAAAACCTTGCCTGCAACCACACGCATATTGAAGGTAATACATTCACGAATTGTTCGCGCTGTAATCCGACCCCCCTGAACTCGACAAAACCCGCATTGAAGATGGGACTTCTTAACTGCCGCTCCCTCCCTAAACATGCAATCGAATTAAATTTACTAATTCAAGATCAGGATCTCGACATACTGTTTTTAACGGAAACTTGGCTATCAGATAGCACCGACCCGGACATCGTTACGGCCCTTCCTACAGGCTATCTCTCCCAAGCTTTACACAGACCCAAAGGGAGAGGAGGGGGGTAGCCATAATTCTCAGGGAACAATTTACCTGCAGAATCTCCAACGCCTACATTGAGGATTGTGAGAGCTGTGAATTCTCCATCCAAACCTCCCCAGCTCATTCCCTGGCAGGGTTGTTGATCTACCGCCCCCCAGGTGCTCCTGGGAACTTTATTAATGCCGTCATCGAATCGGTATCACAACTAGCTTCGTCCACCTCCAATTTCCTGATGCTAGGCGATATAAACTTCCACTTCATGGATCCTTCGGATCGGTCAGCCTCTGACCTCCGGCAAGACCTAACATCACTAAATATCCGGCTGGTGAACAACGAGCCCACCCATGAGAAGGGACACCTATTGGACCCCATCCTCACTAATATACCAACCATCACCACCAAATCACCCGTGACCCTCCCATGGACGGACCATTTTTTGGTCCCTTTCGCCTGGGAAATTCCCACTTCGTACCCCCGAACCTCTAAAATTCAGGTAACTGACCGTCGATGGCGCAAACTGTCACCTGAAGAATGGGCTGCCACCCTTACAGACTCCATCCCCGAGTTCTCCTCCGACCCTACCATGGTGGACAAGCAGTTTAATGAGTGGATCACCTCATCCCTAGATACTCTGCTCCCAAAAACTGCGACCCTCAAACATCCTAAAAGACTATCTTCTGCTCTATGGTACACCCCAGAGCTTAAAGCTCTGCGCCAGGAGTGCAAGAGAACAGAACGCTCCTGGAGAAGAGATAAATCGGTAATTAATAAAAACATCTACTCTAGTTCTCTTCTATCCTATAAAATCGCTATCCGGAAAACTAAAAGCACGTTCTTCCGGGAGAGAATAGAGAAAGCGGGATGCTCTAGCAAGGAATCATATGTCATCCTTAGAGAGCTTATTAAAACCCCAGAACAGAGACCAGGATACCCGTCCGATCCTAAAGCCGATCAGGAGAAATGCCAACTGCTGGCTAATTTCTTTCACGAGAAAATCCAAACAATTCTGGATTCAATTCCCCCTGCGAGTCCGTGTGAAGATAACGTTCTCCCCTGCCCTACACTACCTACTTGTCTCACCTCGTGGGGCCAAGTTACAACAGAAGAAGTAAGAAACACGCTTAAATCTATGAAGAGCGGATCCCCTAGGGACCCTGCTCCACTCCGAATCCTCAAGGAGGTAGCCCCCACAATCATCCCCCCTCTTACTCATCTGATCAACACCTCACTCCAACAAGGAGTTGTACCCCCGAGTTGGAAGATGGCCGTCGTAAAAGCCCTATTGAAGAAACCATCCCTCGACCCTGAAAATCTGGCTAATTACAGGCCCATTTCCTTACTCCCAGGAGTCAGCAAAATCGCTGAAAAACTGATCAATAGGAAACTCTCGCAGTTTCTGGAGGCCAACAACAAGCTAAAAAGTTCCCAGACGGGCTTCCGACCAGGGCAGGGCACGGACATCGCCCTCCTGGCAGCGGTGGAGGAGGCCAGAGCGCTATTGGATGGAGGAGGATCAGTGGCAGTGATCCTCCTCGACCTAAGTGCGGCGTTCGACACCGTGAACCACCAACTCCTCATCAATAGACTCAAAAGAGTTGGTGTGGAAGGCACAGCCCTGTCCTGGCTTTCATCCTTCTTGGCCCAACGGACCTACCAGATCTGGGAGAAGAACGCCCGCTCCTCCGAAATGCCCCTCCAATGTGGTGTGCCTCAGGGCTCCTCTCTGAGTCCTACATTATTTAATATCTATATGTCCACATTGGAGGAGGTTATCACCCCATTCGGAGTGCGCGTTATCAGCTATGCTGACGACACGCAGCTAGTGGTGTCTCTGTCCCATCCCAGACAACACTCAGCTGACCTATACAACTGCCTCACGCAGGTCCATCACTGGATGAATAGGTCAGCCCTAAAGCTAAATGGGACGAAAACTGAGGTTCTTCTTCTTGGCCCAAAAGGAATCTCACTCTCCCCGAACATCTGGCCAGCTTGTCTGGGTCCCCCCCCTGACCCAAAAACAGAGGTAAAAAGTTTGGGCGTGTGGATTGATACTGACCTCTCGTTTACTATACAGGCAAAGAAGGTTGCCGGGACCTGCTTTGGTCTCCTGAAATCTCTGAGGAAAGTCCTGCCCCTCCTACCCTTCAACTCCCAAAAACTGTTAATCCAAGGCCTAATAGTATCGAGGCTTGATTACAGCAACGTGATCTATCTGGGCGCTCCGGAAGCGACCCTCAACAAGCTTCAGAGAATCCAGAACACCGCTGCCCGGATTATCACAAATACCCCTGCCAGAACCTCTGCTAAACCTGCTCTCAAACGTCTTCATTGGCTCCCCATAAGGGAGCGAGTCAAATTCAAGGCCCTATGCCTAGTTCATAAATCATTACAAAATCAAGGCCCCCCGATTCTTAGCAAATTCATCACCCGCTATAAAACTACAAGACCCCTCCGTTCAGACTCAGAAAACTTCATCAACACCCCCAGATTCAAGAAAGCCCGATCAGGAGGAAGACGTTTCTCGGTCCAAGCTGCACGCCTCTGGAATTCGCTCCCCCGCTACCTGAGACTCGAATCACAATACCTGCTCTTCAGGAAGCAGCTAAAGACTCATCTCTTTCCCTAAGGTCTTAAGTCCTCCCTTTATTCGGAGCTTTTGCTTCCCTCCCCCCCCCTCCCCCCCCCCCCTCCTTTGCTCTGCCCCGGGTCCGCCGAACTGTTGAATTGGGGTTCCTAGCGCTGGGATACTTCTTGGTGACTATGCGCTCTACAAAAATAAATAATAATAAATAATAATAATAATCGGCTAACTGGTAAATGCAAACTGCTTAAAGTAAACGTGACAGATTAAAAATTTCAGTGCAAGTTAAAACAAGGTAATAGTCCTGGTGGGTACTGAACACAACCCACGACCAGGAAACAGTGTAATAAGATTTTATTGTATATGGGACTTATTTATTGAGAGAAAAATAAAATATTTGTGATACACAATGGCGTTTTAGAGGATAATGGAAAAAAAAGGGAAATAAGAGCAGAGATACAGGGATCACAATAGAGAGCAGCAAGAGGTACTGCAGTGAGAATTTATTAAATGGTTGAGGCCATGAGAAAGTGGTAGAACTGTGAGAGGAGTGACGTCGGAGTGGAACTCTTCAGGGGTTGCTTGGCATACAGGAAGTTACCATGGCTCGCCTATTCTTCATCCACCACAGTACTGATACTCAATTGAAGTACCAATAACTAGTAAACATTGCTCATTAAACAAATACTCTTAGGACTAATATTAAAAAGAGTAAACCTAATTCCAACAGAAAATGTATAGGAACAGTGAAAAATGTACAAGGATAGTTAGAACTCAGAAGGCAGTGAGTGTTTAAGAGAAAAATTGGATGCTGAAAGGAAGCATCTGGAGACATTAGGATCATAAATGTCAAAAACAGGGTACCTGGAAGTCAAACTGTCTTTTGGGAAAGATAACTTTTCCTTGGGGAAAAAGTTTGATTAATGCCGATAATACCACAAAAATATTTTTGTTTTTAAAAATCTGACTCAACTTCACTTTGTTGAGTTAACGCTCAGTTATCCAGTAAAACTGTCAGACAATCTGAACAATGACTTTACTAACGTCTTTGCTACTAAAATATACTCTCTGGTAACTAAGATTAGGAATTCACCTCACCGTTGTTCCTTCCTTAGCTGTCCTTGGCTGAGAATTTTACCTGTTGTCCTGATCTTTACCTGAAACATTCACTAACTGGAGAGGGGTAACAATGTAAGAGGAGCCGGTCAGGCTTTCGTTCAGATCCACAGTCTACATATGTCATGAAGTAATGATTTGCAGGTGTGGCATCAATTATCTGCATGGATGCTACAGTCTATACAGAAACAGATGATCCCTGTTAGCCTAAACATGCTATAGTTACTCCAATGATATACTTCTATAATGTGTCAGTCAGGCACACATTTTAAAACCAATCCTAATTGCTGTTTGTAGCTAAATAAATTTGATTCCATGGGGTAACAACGGCATGTATAGGGTTTATGGAAGAAAAAACAACATTTGGACTGCAATCAGTCAGGTTTTCACTTGCCATTTGGTATGGAGTCAGCCCTCGCTGATATCAAAAAGAAACTTGGGTGGATCAAGGATTTAGCGGTAACCAACAAGCATTAGGTTATTGCAATTTTGCCTACCTTTGATAGTAAATTATTCAGAGACTGGGTACGAGGCCTTGGTTTTAGAGGAATGGTTAGAAACAGATAACCTTTTTCAAAACGGGACACATGCAACAGGTAAAATTTGATCTTGCCTGAGTCAGCAAAAACCCTGTGGATGTGCAGTCTGTCTGGGTTCAGCATTAACTTCTTTGTTGCTCAATAGATATGTTTTTCACTCTGACGTATTCAAATCATACAGGCTGCATTACTTGATGTATGTATGCGATGGCCTTGCGCAGCAGCAAACCTGTCTTTCAGGTATTACGCTGGATGCAATACAGCAGGCTAATCGTTCAACAATGTTCCTTACTAGGGGTGGGCGGAATTTGCGTAGTCGCGCTACGCAAAGCTCTGCAAAACGGTAAAAAATCTCCACGAGCACGCAGAAATTCCGCGAACATGCTGTTTGTGTGCTCGGGGGAAAATATCTCGCAAACACGCATTTTGAGAACGCGATCAAGCAAAAAATTCTGCGAAGCAGCGGAACGCAGAATATTGGGCAATTCCGCATTCTCCGCGGAACGCGAAATTACCCAAATTCCGCGAGCGGAACGAAATTTACCGCCCAGGCCTATTCCTTACCTTTTTGCTAGGAAATCCGTTTGGTTGTCGCCGCTTCACTGCTGAACATCATGCCATAGACCACACATGTTTGCCTCACTGAAAAATCAAGAATTGTGTCTTGATCAAATTTGGCATCCTCAAAACCAGATTTCACGGGTGAAAGCATGCAGCTCTGTCTAGTCAAGTAAATTTTCCAACTTATCTATATAACCAAGGGAGTGACTCTCTGCAATGGATAATGCGGTGTATGCATTATAATTCAAATCTGTACACTTGGGTTTTCAGTGTGCTCTATTCAAAAATCTAAAACCAGTCAGACTTGATTTGAGGCTTAAGAAGCAATCAATCAATCAATCAATCAATCAATCAAACAGTACTTGCATAGAGCGGCTTATTACCAGGGATTGTATCCAGGGGCTGGGTTGTGGGTTTCAGTCAAAGAGCAAGGTCTTAAGCTTCTTCTTGAAGTCGATCATTGAGGGTGATATTCAGAGAAGAAGGACATTCCAGGATGAGGTGGGAGAAGGCACATTCTCTGGTGTGGTGGCAGCAGCAGGTACATGGTCTGTGGAAGAGCGAGGTAGGCAGGGCCGAGGTTTCTGGATGCTTTGTGGATGTTAAGGCGGTGGTTCAGGTATGCCGGTCCTTGGTCGTGGAGGGCTTTGCAGGCGTGGGTCTCTCAGGTGCTGGCTGGTGTGGGTTCTTTTGGGCAGGTTAAGGATCAGACTGGCTCCTGCGTTCAAAATCATCTCAAGTCTTCTCATGAGTTCGCTGGTGGTGCCTGCATATAGTGTGTTGCCGCAGTCCAGGCGGCTGGTGACGAGGGCCTGCATAACTATTTCCCTGGTGCTGATGGTGAGCCACTTGAAGAATATGCAGAGACTGTGGAAGCAGGCTGAGGAGACAGCGTTGACCTGTTATTTTATGGAGAGTTTATTGTCCAGGATGATGCAGAGGTTATGGCGATGGTCTTTCGCAGTGAGGGTGGGTCTGAGTTCGATGGCCACCAGGTGTCATTCCAGGGGGAGGTGTGGCGGCCGCAAATCAGTACTTCACTTTTGTCCATGTTAAGCTCTAGGCAATTGCCCTTCATCCATGAAGTTGGACTTGTAATGGTGGGGTCAACTGAGAGCACGAGGATGAGCTGGGTGTCGGTGTAGGAAATTAAGTTGATGCTGTGGGTTCTGACGATGTTTGCGAGTGGTGTCATTTAGATGTTGAAGAGGGTCAGACCGAGGGATGAGCCTTGTGGGATGCAGCAGATCGTGCACTCGGGTTGTGAAGTGAAAGAAGGGAGACTCATTCTGTGGGCATGCCCCGTGAGGTAAGATGCCATCCATTTAAGGGCATCATCTTTGATTCCGATCTGGCATAGCTGTTTGATGAGTGTGTGGTGGGAGAGAGGTCGAGAAGGATAAGGGCGGACGATTCTCCTCTGTCGAGTAGGGTGCAGATGTCTGTTGCGGCGGTAAGCCCCGTCTCAGTGCTGTGGGTGGCTCTGAATCCTGATTGGCAGGGGTTTAGTAGGTTGTTTCTCTCCAGGTGTTTGGTGATTTGGAGGTTGAAGGCATTCTCCAGGACTCCGGTGGGATACGGGAGCAGCAAAATGGGGTGGTAGTTCTTGAGATCACTGAGGTCTGTGGAGGATTTCTTGAGGAGGAGTCTGGCCTCTGAGTTTTTCCAGGTGTTGGAAAAGGTGGATGAGGTGATGGAGGCATTGAGGATGGTGGTGAGCTGGTGGATGATCTTCTCACTTCCGAGGTTGAAGAGCTGATGAGGGCATGGGTTGGAGGGTGCTCCCGAGTGGATGGAGTTCATTAAGGCAGTAGTGTTTGGTGTGCTAAGCTGTTTCCATGCGGTGAGCATGTTGTCGCTGGAGATCTTTGTGGGGGTGAGGAGGCTGAGTTGGTCAGTAGGATGGGAATTGAAGTTTTTGTATATGGTGGCTATCTTGCTGTGGAAGTGGTCTGCTAGTGTGTTGCAGAGTTTTTGTGAGGCGGGGATCGAGTTTTTTGTGGCAGAAGGGCAGGTGAACTCTCTGACATTGGTGAAAAGTTCCTTGGTCTGGATGCAGTTTGCCAGCGCCTCTTTGGTGTCTCTGAGTTGGCGGTGGTAAGTGTTGAGGACAGGCTTGAAAGTGACCCAATCAGTGTTGTTTCTGCTAGTGCACAATCTTCTTTATAGGTGTTTGCATCTGGTTTCATAGTGCTGAGTTCTGGGGTGTACCAGCTGGCTTGTTTGGTGTATCTTGATTAATGCATTTTGGCTCATTTGGTGGGGCGACTCGGTTGGTGGCGCTGGTGATACAGGCGTTAAGATTTTCTATTGCCTGATTCAGGTTGGCGGAGACGTCAGTTTGGGTGTTGCTGAGGGCGTTGGTTCATTGGTGCTGTGAGACTTTGGTTCAGTTGTGGAAGGGGGCGCTGTGGTGGTTGGGGGTTGTACAGGGTAGTATGACGATGATAAGGTGGACGATGTAATGATCTGACCAGGTGAGTTCTGTGGTGTGGCTATATCTGTTTCTGTTGCTGGCTGTGAAGATGGGGTCTAGAATGTGTCCTGATCTGTGCGTGTGGTCTGAGACCAGCTGCAACAGGCCGATGTTGTCCATTCGTACCATGAGGTCTGTGGAGTTGGTGTTTGTGGGGTTGTCCAGGTGGAAGTTGAGATCTCCCAGGAAGATGTAGTGTTTGGAATCGATGGCGAGTGGGGTGATGAATTCTGTGATGGCATTGCAAAGCCCGGTTCATGGCCCTGGGGGCCTGTATGTGAGGATGACTTTGATGGTCGTTTTGTCATTTGTGTGGAGCTGGTAGTTCAGGTGTTCCATGATCGGCATAGTTTCGTCTTCAGTGGTGGTGCAGGTGATTGACTCCGTATGTACGATGGTGATGCCCCTCTGTGTCTGTTGGTGCGGTCCTGGTCTTTCATCTTGAATCCGTTAGGTGCTGCGGTAGTGATGTCGGGGACTGATGCGGGAGTGAGCCAGGTCACTTCAGGGGAGAGGGTGGAGATAGTGTCCCAGACGTCTGTGGTGTGTTTACAGAGTAATCTGGCATTAATCAGGAGGCAGTGGAGGTGCTCTGTGTAGTGCCAACTGGAAGGGAAGCGTAGTGTGGGTTTCGGCGAGGGCGTTTGGCCCAGGGATGGAGGTGAACTGGCAGTAGAGGCAGGTGAACGGTCCTGCTGTGAAGTGAGGGGATGCAAGTCAGCAGTTGTCGTTGCATCTGGGGTCCAGGGCATGAAGATCTGCGATGGAGCACCTTTGGGAGTCTAGAGTGCCAGGGTTCCTGGTGCTGGGCACGGTCCAGGTGTGGACTAGCTTGCCTTCGGCGCACCCGCTACATGCGGCTGCAGTGCGGCCTCCATAAAAAAAGGTCCTGGGAGGGGCGCTGGGGAGGTTAGAAAAGAGGGAAAGATACCGAAGGAATGGTGAAGCCGGAAAGTGGTAAGGACGCTGTGCCTGGGGCACAGGAACCTGGGTCTAGGGTGACTGTGACCAGGGCGGCAGGTGGGGTCTGCTGTCGGGCAAGGCTGGTGAGGCTGTCTCCTAATGCATGAGTGGTCCTCCACTTAGCAGCGGAAGAGACTGGTAGCAGGGGTGAGTTGGCAAGTACCTGCTCACTGGAGCCGCGCTGTGGCCTCCTTGAAATAGATCCTGGGGGGCGCTGGGAAGATGGCAGGTAGGAAAAGCAGGAAAGGACCCGGGGGAATGGCCAGGTGGGAAAGTGGCGAGGGCACCGTGACTGTGGCACAGGAGCCTGGATCTAGACTGACTGGGACCAGGCGGCAGGAGAGGTGTGCTGTCTAGTGAGGATGCACTTGCCAAGGCTGCCAGATGGTGAGGCTGTCTCCTATTGCAGGAGTGGTCTTCCAGTCAGCTGCGGAAGAGGCTGGAAGCAGAGGAGATCTGGCAAGGAAATGCAAAGACTTATGTTACTTGACTAGTTCAGGGTGGAATTTCAACTTGAGCTTAAAATTCTGTCTGAAGCTATACTCATTTTAATAGCAAGATGAGGAAATCAGGGATCAGAACATGGCTGTGCTTTGGGCAAAATTTGAAGTTTACTCAAAATGAATTTTTCTGGCAGTCCCACTAAGTATTAGTTGATCTTGTGACTATTTTGTGCTCCCATAAAAGGAGGTAGCCCACACCTAGACGCAACCCTGAGGATGCATTGCATATGGCAAATAACCAAAAATAACAAGAAGGTACCCTATGTTTTGAGGAAAACATAGGGTGATCTTAACATATTACCAATGTCAGCATAAATAAATTAAAAAGTGCAAAAATCCAAATCTTGGTGGTTTTGTTCAATCAAAACGCTTTCATATCCAATAGGAAATTGTGATTATCATTCTAAGTTTTGTTGCTTGCACAATATTTTTATTTGGCATAGTGTTCCAGCCTTTTAAATACATGTACAGCAATAAACTGAAGTGTTTTTGTAAAATATGTTCTAATATGGAACCAATCCCTGAACTGAAAAGGAGTACATAGTTTTGTGCTGCTCTTTAAAGTTGCATCTTACCTGGTGAAAAGGAAACACGCCTATCTTTCTTGTGAGTTTCGTAACCTTTTTCCTGACCGGTTTCTCTATCTACACTGAAAAGAATATAATTATACTCAAGTTAGATAAGCTTGAAAATGAATTATTTTGTGTAGCAATATCAACTGTGCGTGCATTGTGGAGGTTGGGGAATAGATGCAGAGGAATGTGACTACCTGTCAAAGTCGACTGAATAAACTCATTCCTGTTTTTGTATTTAATAAAAGTAGTACATAAATAGCTAGTACCATAACGTTCTGGTTTAATTTGGAATTTATGGCTTATGAAAATAGCAAGAGTACACCTCCAAAAAGATAAGATCTCCAATTTCTACATAGAGATACTAAGTGTTTCAGGGATGAAAGCTCTCCCAACATACCTCATAGGTTGATGTGGCCCCGTAAAGCTCTTTTCTGCGGTAGGATGAAAGCTTGTATGTTGTGGCTCTTCAGGTGGTGGTTGTCTGTTGAGACTGTTAAAAGACATGACAATTGGAAGCAGTGTGAAAGTCAAATTAACCAATAACATGAAGCAAGCAGATGGCTACCAAATATCTAAGACCTTTGGTCTCTGCTTGACTAGGTAGAATTCATAGATTGATTTGATAAGCCAGAAGGCCATTAATCTCCTCGTCGTCATAATTCATTTCCAGTAATACATCAACAACTGGATACCATTATTCTCCTAAATACACAGAAGCAAGGATTCATCTCTTGATTGAATGTCAAACATGCTAAAGGTACTGACACTTGCAGCAGTTTTCGTCAGGGAGACACCCCGCCATCATTTGGTAAACAGGCAGAAGTAAATCACAGGATTGTTGGTCAACTGAATCATCCATGTTTGTCTTTTCAGCCACAGTGTACGTCCAATCTTGGCTGTTAGGAATTCTTCAAAAATGTTGAATAATTCTTTAAACCTTTGATACATTGACTCTCTCCATTTCAGAGTCGACTGCCCAGCACCTCACTAAAATCTACAATGTCAAACCAAACCTTTTTAGGTCGAACCTAGGAAGAGCATGCGCTGTCTCTTTGAGACATGCTGCGTTCAGTTTGTGAACTTACCTCCCGACCATAGTCTTGTATTTGCTGACTGCAATGTTGTTCTCATATTCTTTCTTCCTATTTGTTTATGGCATGCATTTTTCATGCCTCTTGCAGAGTTTATCCCTCCCAGAGAGCAGGGACCAAGTAAAATGTCACTCCACTAGTTACCATTGTAGCATCTGTTTTGAAACGACTTTTTTTTGTTTGGAGCTCACTTGTGTTTTCAGTTGCTAGAACTTGTGACTGCCTTGAAATCTGTGCGGCTATAAGGGCTTTATGTTTCTGTGTGCCTTTTATTTTATTAGCACTTTGCCCGCATCACAGCTTCCGCGCTGATCCCTTTTAAGGGGTTATGCAAGCTGGGGTGACTAGTTATCCAATTAACTCTGTTGCTAGAGCCTGTGAGTTTAGCTGAATGTAACCCTCTTCTTTCAGGGGGAGGGCGCATGCTTTGAGCGTGTCACCAAATAGGCAGCTACTTCTCATTTGCTTCTCTGACTGCTCACCCTTGTTTCAAATTCCACTTAAATAGACCGACTGCAACCTGTTATTCTGCAATTTGGTCCAGTTCAAGATAAAAGCACTTTTCCTTTGCAAGTAAGTATGCAGTGAGGAAAGGTAGAGAATTCTAAAACAGATTTGCACTGTAGCATGACACCCAGTAGAATCATGTTCTTTGTGATAAGTTAGCACTCTAGTTCTTTATTGTCACTTTGAGCCTGTGCCTGAATGGTTGGCTGTGCATAGAATGATAGAGCCCCATCTTTCACAGAGGACGTGTACATGCGTGAACAAGCATTTTACATTTTAATCACATAGCAAAGAGTTCCAGTACTGTACGTCATTATGTTCTATCGCTATTTATGTTGATTTTTTCACTTCTTTCCACAGGCAAACAAGATGGCTAATGTAGCCGGTATGTGTGTTACACTCTTACAATGTACAGGGACTGGTCAGTGTTTGTGCTCCTCTAGCCATTGCAGGAGATTGCGGGATGTTGCTGGTGCTTTACTGAGTGAGGTTTAGGTGATAGTGAGGTGCTTGGGTGAGTCAGTGTGATATCTCAGTGAGTTTCTACTGCTTGTGTGAGATATTTTAGGGTATTTGTGGTACTTGAACGAAAAGATGCTTTGGTGAAGGTAAGGTGCATGAGCGAGTTTGAGATACTGTTGAGAGAGAGAAATGACTTGTGCATGTAAAGTGCTCACATACTTAAGAGTGAGACAACTGAAGCGGAGCAGTTCCTCGGGGAGGTTGACTAATGAGTTTGAAGGTGGCCTTGGGTGCAGGTCGAAGTGCCTGAGTGTGAGGCTACTGAGTGAGTACAGCCCTGTGGGGAATGAGTGAGGTGCTCTGGATACCCCGCTGCATCACAAGGGGAGCTCAGACTGACACTGAGCTGATCCAGGGCGGCATGTGTTATATGGAGCAAGTTGTGCGGGAAGGCCAGCTTGTTTCCTGTTTCTTTCAGCGCACTTTCTTTTCTCTCGCTCACAGTCTTTCCCTGCCTGTTTCTTGTCCACCCTCTTTCTCGCCTGTCTCTCGCTCATCTTCTTTCTTGCCTGTGTTTTGTTCACCTTCTTTACCTATGTCTCTCTAACCTTATTTCCCTGCCTCTCTCTTGCTCATCCTCTTTCTCACCGGTCACCCTCTCAACTTCTTTCCCTGCCCATCTCCCACTCACCTTCTTTCCCTGTCCGTCTCATGCTCACCTTCTTTCCCTGCATGTCTCCCGCTCACTCTCTGTCCCTGACTTGAGCCTAGTAATGAGTGTCTCTCTAATCCTGCTGTGGACCTATTCCTTGGAGCCTTCATAGTGGGTTCTCACAGTCAAGTGCATTTCCTAATGGTCAGACAGATTTTTCCTTTCACTTGGAGCACAAGACCTCACTATTGTACATGAACAAAGATAATTTTATAACCCCATGAAATACTTTTTTCTCTCTATCTACCTCTGTCTCTTAACTCGATCTCTATAACCCTCTTCATATACATGTATAATAGAGTAAGCGATAGTGACCGTAGTTATGGTTCAGGCCCACTCTCTATTGAGATGGTATTTTATGTTGCGTTCCTCACTTGAGCACAGTTTGGGTAATCTGCGTGAAATGTGGCACCCAAATTCCGTATCCAGCAGTATTTAATATGCAGGTTTAACTCAGGTCCATCTAGAAAAGAGGCATTTAAGGAGTGGGTCAAACTTCCGCAGTAAGTTTTGCCTTTAATTGCGATCTGTCAGAGGTAACAGGTCAAGAAGATTCCCGTCACCGTGGACCTGAACCGGATCATCAAAGTGCTCAAAGGCACCATAAACCGTAAGTTACAGATAACCACGGAAAATTAACTTAACCAGGTAGCAAACTGAGTGGAGAAAGCAGAAAATGTACAGGGACTAGCGGGTAGAAAAGAGGTCTGGGATTGTGTTCTGCTATTCAACTAATTTGTTTCAGCTCCTCTGCACACCCTTTTTAGGTCTCACCTGAGCCAGCGCATGCGCTGCTCTGGCGAGACATTTAGTAGCTGCTTCAAAAGTGCTACCTTGCCGGCCACCAGCTTGTTATTACACGCACAAGGGCGAACGACGTGCACAGCACTTTTTTTCGTTGCGCGTGCAGACCACTTGCGTCACCACTCGTGTTTTTTTAATTTCATTTTTGCGAGCACAGAGCGCGTCATCGCGATCACTTTTGCTTTCACCCTGATGATTTTCGCGGTCGTGCAGCGTTACTTTTACGGCCGCGCGGCCAATGCTTGTTTAGCTTTGTCGCCTTGTGCTGAGAATTCATAGACTCTGATTTAACTTTATCCTTGTGATCGTTTCTTAATAGTTAAGTTCATCCTGATTCCTGGCCCCTTCCTTTTACTCTTCTCACTGTTTACAGTTTTCAAGCGGTCCCCCAAGCGGCTGTAGAGGAGGAGGTAACATCTCCATTGACTCAGCTCCAGCCACTCACAAACTCTAGTAATGGCAGTGGACCAGGCAAACTTTTATCTTCAAAACTGTTTTCGCTAACATGACAGGAGCAGTTTCGGCAATAACCGAGTGCCGGCTGGTCCACAATACCATTGCAGCAAGATGGACCCGGCACTGTTTTTTAAATTTTCCATTGTCAAACCCTCAAAGCGGAGGATTGTCTTTGGAAAATGAAAAATCATTGTCACTGGTGCTAAGAGACAAAATACAGCACATAGGGAACATTGCTGTATTTTTTCCTGCCCTGTACATTTACTGTGGTTGGCCCTCCAGACAGGAAGTACCAAGGCAGACATACCACCCAACTTCCAGTATCCACACAGTCTGAGATACACATTTTCATGGATTTACCAATGTTGTAAATATATTTTTTGTGGGTGCTCTATGTTGTTTCTGAAGACGTCACTGAATGGTGGCACACAAATGGTATACAAAGAGGAAAATAAATATTTCTTTCATGAACAAAATAAAAAACAACAAGCATTGGCATAGCCAATAGGTCTCGCCTTTGGGACCTTATAAGTGCTTAGCCATGTAACAGTTGATGTTGTTGCACCAAGGATATTGTGCTGCATAACTAAATACTTATAAGGTCCCAAAAGCAAGACCTATTGGCTATGCCAATGCTTGTTAGGTTGAGCCTACAGCGCTTGAGTTGCCAGGCAATCTGTTGTATGTGTTTCGTGGCGTCTGACTCCTCATTTGCTTAGTATTGGCTTTTGTTTCTGTCATTAAAAAATGATAGCTTGCAAATGGCTAACATTTGCTACATGTCCCATCTTTTCTCTGTAGTTAATGCCCATGGACGAGCAGCGATGCGCACACTGCAGCAGCACACGCGAAGCCGGCTTTCACGCCCCTTGTTAGGAAAGCAGCGCTGTGTGGCACAGCCCCCAACTAGCACCGACTCTTTCCCTAAATGAGGTCTCGAATTGATGCCATTTATGTGCATCAGTTGCTCCTTGACGCTGTTGCTTCTTGGCGCTGCTGTAATGTCTGTGACGTAACAGGCCCGCCACGTTGGGTCATGTGACCCGTGTTTAATAAAAAAAGGTCTGCACGTACGTACGCCACTCAGGCGAACGGCGAGTAAGACCACTGACCATTAAAAGCGGCTCCTGTGGTTATTAGTGCATCACGGCCCTCAGCGAAGGCCGAAGTGAATGCCCCCGTTAGGTCGCTCCATACGCGATCCTCACAACACCACAGCTGCTCTTCAGGAGGCAGAACTTCCTGAACTGCTACGATATCTTACGCCACCTTATCTTCCATGCTGTATATATATATATTTGTTTTTATCCCTGGTTTTGCTTTCTTACAGCCTGCCTACTATGTAATGCAATTTCCATCTGTTTTTCTTTACAGTATGTATGTAAAGCGCTCTGATACCTACGGGTCAAGCTAGCGCTATATAAAACTTTTAAAATAAAATAAATAAAATAGATATGCACCTTGTGCAACAAGAACTACAGCTCCCAGAGGCCCCAGCGAGTGTGCCCCGCGCTTTCAGAGAGGTGATTTTGCCCCCTGATCACAGGTAGTGGCGTTTCCGGGGAGACAGGAGGAGAGACCGAGCAAGAGTTAGACACCCAGCCATATAGTGAGAGCTAGAGGAGAAAGAGCATCCAGGAGCCGAGGGGCAAGGAGGGTAACCAGTGGGGGAGTGTTTGAAACAGTGCGCTGTTTCTCGACCCGGCGTCTGTTCCATTCTTCTGTCTCCCCTGTTTCTAGTTTTCACTTACTGTCCTTATTGTCCACTCTCTGACGAGCTCAACTGTCTGTTTCAGCGGGTCTCCATCTTACATCTCTCTCGAGCTCCCTGTCTCAACTCTATGTACCTCTCTTCCTCTCTCATAGGCTATGGTAACTGTTATACAGTTTTCTTCCTCTCTCTATCTGCTTGTTTTACAACTGCAATACGTTTATTTAGCAGCACGAGAAAAGGCTGCGAGCCATACAGCACAGGGCGATGTGATGGTTAATTCATGCTAAATAAACTACACACAATATTAGTTCTCGGACGAAACAGTAAAAATAGTCGACAATTCAGAATTCAATTTCTAGCACTCCCTCTTTTGGAAGCTAGAAAGTAAATTTTAAGGGAATTAAATGATTTGCCCCGGGAACACACTCTTTGGTCAAGTGAGAAATTCGGGAGTACCATCAATAGACCCAATTCAAAAAGTCCTATTTGGACTTAAATGTATGTTTATACCTAAACATTTCTGGGTTTGCTCCACAAACGTATTCACAAAAGGATACCAAGCAGTTGTAAATACATTTACTCCTGTGTATTTTTTCATCATGAATGCTTACAAAAACATGAGTGAATCTCATGCAAGGAGGCAAGGAGTGGATTGTGTGGTTTTTGCACGTCATTGTTAGTCTTGTTGTGGGTGAGTGAACATTCATGACCATGTCTGTTTGTAATCATTCACAAACTCTTAACCAACCTTTACTACCTTGGAAATGGTTGTAGATTCACATCAGAGAAGGGCTGGAGTAAATCATTTCTAGCGCTGGAAGGGGAAAGAGACACTCCAAACTTGGTGGTCCTTAACAAGGGAGGTAGGAGGGAATATTCGATTGCGCATCGACGCTGCCTTTTTCCAATGAGTGAGTGAACTATATTTACAGATCTGCCGCAGGTAAATGTCTACGCATGTAAAAGTCACATGACTCTCCAAGGAGTACACATGAAATCCTGGCAAATGGCGCAGTTATCTATGTCTTTCCAGGATAGGTTTGTGAATTGCAAAAGAAAATGCATTGAAAAGGAACTCTAAATCTTCACACATTCACTTTTTTGTTGAATTATGCCCTTTGCATTTTGATTTCATATTTTGTAATTTAACCACTGGGGCACTCCCACATCGTTCTTTTATGCATAAAGAAATAAGTAGATCTGGGATTGGTTGTTAGTCTATAAACTTTGGGTTTCTATGTGTTGTTTCTTAATTGTTTTGTAAAAAATAATGACTGCAACCGTGAGCATTCATAACCCTGGGCGTAGTTCGCGAAGTAGCGCTACGCGTAGCTACGCAAAATGCACTTCGCACTACGCGAGCTACGCGTAGCACTTCGCGAACTGCGTAGTACCCTGTTCGCACTGTGCAAGATGCCGTTTTCAATGATTGCACAGTGCGGACAAGCATCCGGCACTGTGCAATCATTGAAAACGGCATCTTGCACAGTGCGAGCTGTAGTTTTCTGCCGCTCGAGTAGATTTTTACTCGAGCTGCAGCTTTCTCAACCCGGACTGGTAGTTTCTCATTGCGAGCGGTCGCGAGCATACGCGACCACTCGCAATGAGAAACCTGACCTCCCTGCGTTCAGAATCTCCCCGGGAGGTTTATTTTCCACGCTCACGATCGGCAACTTGATGTTGCTGATCGCGAACGAGGAGAAGGTCTCGCCGGGATGTCATTTTGCTTGCTCGCGGTCGCCAACTTGACGTTGAGGACCGTGAGCAAGCAAAAAATGACTGCTGTGCTACACTACGCGTGTTTGCACTGTGCTACGTGCAATTCGCGTAGTGCGAAGTAGCGCAAACTACGCGAGTGTAGCGTAGTGCTTTGCCCAGGGTTAATTCACATACAGAATTATTTATTATTATTATTTAGCAGTTTGTAGAGTGCACAGCTACCCCCAACGGGAGTGTCCTTGCGCTGAAGCAGTCGACTGAATAACAGGTGTGGGGGAACTATGTGTTGGTGAAGAACCAGATTTTAAGGGCACGACGGAAAGTTAATTCAGTCTCCGATATGCGGATGGAGAGTGGAAGGGCATTCCAGTGTTTGGCGGTCCTAAACGCTAAGGCTCTGCTGCCTGTCCTCACCTTACAAAAGCAGGGAATGACGAGGAGACGTAGTTGGTTGGATCTCAGGGCCCGGTCGTGATGGTAATGCTGGAGTCTGCCTTTCAGGTACGAAGGGTTTAGTCCTTTGGTGGCTCTGAATGCCAAGGTAAGTGCCTTGAATTCTTTGCGCCGGATCACAGGTAGCCAATGAAGGTTTCTCAGGTAGGGAGTGATAGAGTGGCAGAAGGGTATTTTGCATATCAATCTGGCAGCGGTGTTCTGGATTATTTGCAGTCTACGAGTCAGACAACGAGGAGACCCAGATAGAGACTGTTACCGTAGTCCAAGTGTGATGTAATTAGTGCATGGACTACTGTTCTTCAACACTCCAAAGGCAGGAAGTGGAGGAATTCCCACATAGTACATAACTTCCCAAAGCTTGGGGAAGAGACTTGCCTTATTTTGGGATTTACAGGAGAGTTCATTGTCGAATCGGAACCCCAGGTTTCTCACCGAGCCCACAGGCTTAGGGGGAGGATTCAACTCCTGTGGCCACCAGAGCGCAGAGGGGGGAGGGGACTTCTGGTTGAAGAAAAGTACCTCAGTTTTATCTGAGTTCAGCTTGTGACAGTTCAGTCTCATCCAGGCTGAGATGTTACTCAGACACCTTCTGAAGTTTGCAAAGGCCGCTTCCGATTGATTTGTAAAGGAGAACATCATCTGGGTGTCATCCGTGTAGGAGATCACCCTCACCCCACAGGATTTCATAAGAGCCACCAGTTGTGAGAGGTAGGCGTTAAAAAGGAGAGAACTCAATGCGGATCCCTGGGGAACTCCTCACAGTAGGGGTTTCTCGAAAGAGATGAAAGGGCAGAGAAAGACTTGTTGTGACTGGTTTTCCAGAAAGGACCGGATCCAGGACAAGGCCGTGCCCTGAATGCCCAGGCCACTTAGAATGGAGTGGGCAACTGTGTCGAAGGCCGTGGACAGATCGAGTAGCACAAGCATAGTTGCTTTGCCCTGGTCAACAGTCTTGCGGACACTCTCGGATACTTCAAGGAGGGCGGTCTCCGTGCTATAGCCAGCTCTGAAGCCAGATTGGGAGTCATGGAATTGATTCCTAGATTCTAAATGATCATAAAGTTGCTCTTGGACTATTTGTTCAAGAATATTCGCCGTTGCCGGAAGCAGGGAGATGGGTCTGACGTTTTTGTATTCTGCGGGGTCGGCATCCGGTTTTTTGTGGATCGGCAGGAGGTAAGCCTGTTTCCACACTGCTGGGAAAATTTCTGAGCTCAGGGAGGTGTTCCAGATCTGATTTAGCGGCCATTCATACATGGTGCCAAGAGTTTATAAAACTGGGCCGGGCAGGGAATGCCCAGTGACCCATATTTGCAAGTTAATCGTTTTTGCTGGGAAGCATCAAGAGAGAGAGGGCGGAATTTGGTCAGCGCATCATTATTGTCGAGCGAGACAGTGGGCTCTGAGGTAGTCTGGGTGGAAGTGAAGGTGGTATAGATAGCTTTGATATTGTCTTGGAAAAAGTCAGACTGTCCTGTACAAAGGAAGGCACTGGGGAATACCGTGCTGGCATTGGCAACAGGTTTAGTAAAATCTTGGACAATTTTGAAGAGTGTTTTTGCTGAATTTCCAATGAATCTGATCCTATGGGAGAAGTAGTCCCTCATAGTGTTGCGCTTAAATTTGTGAATTTTTAAGGCTTTTCTGTAAGCTAACGTGGCAGCGGGGTCGTGGGATTGTCTACAGAAGCGCTTAAATTTTTTACAGTGACATTTCTCCACAAGGAGTTCAGGGGAGAACCATGGGGCTGATGGTCTCTTCCTAGTGGAAGTGACTGATCTGAGGGAGGCAACAATGTCTAAGGCATTAGACATCCAGCTGTTAAGTTTACTGAGTCTTCGTCAGGGTTATCAGACAATTGGATTGGTGTTGTTGAGAGTGCGGGCGTCATAATATTTCTGGTGACATGGCGCCACATTCTCCTTTTCTCTAGGAGTTGATGTGGTCTGGAAAAGAGGTAGTTCAACTCCAGGCTGAAAGGTATTAAAAAGTGGTCTGACCAAGTGAGGGATAAGGGGGGCGCTACTCTCAAGTTAGGGTCATTAGAAAAATGAGGTCCAGAATATGGCCAGCTGCATGTGTAGGGCCATTGACCAGCTGTGTCAGGTTGAGTCCATCTAACGCTTCGGCCAATTGACTAACTTTTGTGCAATTGTTGTTGTCCATATGGACGCTAAAATCACCTAAAATCGTGAACCTGGCGTGCATGAGCGAAAGGTCAGGTACTATATCGTATAGTTCTGTCAGGTGGCAAGCTGGGGAGTTCGGGGGTCTATAAACTAAGATGTCAGCCATCGAGAGGCCAGCTGCGATCTTAACGCAGAGGAACATAGCTTCTAGGGGCCCCGTGTTTTCAATCTTATTGTGTGAAATTTCCGAGCCTTCTCTAAGAATCACAGATTTCCCCCCCTCCCCTGGTTTTGTTACCAGCCCTATTAACCCCAATCAGCCGATATCCAGCCGGTATGGCTACACTGACGTCAGGGTTGGAGCTTTCTCTGAGTTAGGTTTCGGTGAGGAACATTAAATCCCACGAGTGTGCCTCCAAGGAGAGCCAGATATCATCAGAGTGTCTAGGGAGGGATCTGAAGTTAATCAGGTAGGGCCTCATGGGGGGAGTGGGTCCGGGCCTGATTGGTGAGGGCGGGGTTC
The DNA here is from genome assembly GCF_964204655.1 of Triturus cristatus. Classification (NCBI taxonomy): domain Eukaryota; kingdom Metazoa; phylum Chordata; class Amphibia; order Caudata; family Salamandridae; genus Triturus; species Triturus cristatus. The sequence goes on along the minus strand of NC_140583.1, from coordinate 466,734,227 downwards.
ATGGAAGGTGCGTCCTTGAAACGCAGGGAACCTGGCATAAGCGAGTATGAGCAGACACTACAGTCCGTTTGTTGGTTTGATCCCACGCAGTCTAGTTTGAAAGTGTAATCACAGTCCCTGATGTTCATGTTTAGTAGTTGTTCCCTGGACCAACAGATACGTGCACCGGGCAAGCCACGGGCAGCATGGCTGGTGCTGGCCGCGGTCCGGACGCGGACGGTTGCAGACAGGCTTGCCTTATCGCCGCGGCCCCGTTTAAATAATCACCCATGAGCGGGAAAGCTAAAGTGCTGCCCCGAAATGCGCTGCTTCCGGCCTCACAGTGATTTCCTGTGTGGTAAGGTCAGGTAGAGAGAGCCTCCCCCGATCGTGTGAAGTATGCCATAGAATGTTTTTGTATTTAAGTTTAACAAAAACGCTTAATGATTACACAAAATGTTTATGCATTTACGTTTTTACAAAATAACATTCAACAATGACAGTCCATCCACAGGCTGCCATCTTTGACTGGCTTAGACGGACAATCTTAAATGGGTGCTGCAAGTGGTGGCAAGGGCCTGGTAGCAGCATCTGGGAACCTTATGGGACGTTCCAGAAGTCCCAGACAGGCAGAATACTGTCACTCAACAATAAGGGAGCCAATAGTGGGCTGACCTGTTCCTACATGCTATATACTGTGGAGGGTGTAAGCAAAATGGGAATGACACTGCAGCAGTCCAGTGTGTAGGAAGGTGGAATCTGACTGCATGGTTGCTCCCACTTTTTTCCTGGTGTTTTGCTTGTTTTCACTTAGTCTGGCTGGAATCCTGCAATTCAGGACCCCAGCCTATCTGCTTTCTCCCTAAAATTGATTGCATGTACTTTAGGCACACTCCAGATTGGATTCTGGGGTACCCTTATAAGTCCCTAGTATATGGTATACTATGTACCCAGGGCATAGGTACCCCAGAGGCCTACCAGGGGCTGCAGCATGTATTATGCCACCCCTGGGAAGCCATGCAATATGACACAACAGGTCTGCTACAGCAGCCTGTGTAAGGTGGTGTATGCACCCCTTACTGAGATATAGGTTCCCTACATCTCTCCATATCACTGCACATGTAAACCTATCAGTCACCCCTATGGCAGGCCTTAACAATCCTGAAGGCAGGGTGCTGGGTTTCATGTGAGAGGGTGCCCATGCATAAGCAGAGCCCCTCTGCAGCTTTCGGAACCTTTATTCTGGGGTTGTTTGTGATGCAGCCAAACCATATACTCTTAAGTGCATTAGAACCTTGCAGTAAATGCTAACTTTGGAATGGCTGCATGGAAACATATTGTGTTTGGTAAAACACCTTGGAATCATACCCCCACACCAGTAACTGCGGGCGGGGGGTATGATTCCACCCTACTAGAGGGAGAAACAGGATAGCACCGGTATACCCGGTACCAGCTTAACAGACCCTGGCATCACAAAATGGATGCTGCCAACCACAGACACGAGTCTGTCCTCCTGCTGCTGGACAAAACCCCAGCAGGGGAGGCCTGGACAATGGATTTCCAGGGAAGTGTAACCACCTCTCAGACAGGCATTAGTGTATTGGGGCTGGGTGGGTGCACTCCAAGAGTGCTTTGATGTCTTCACTGGGGGCACATTTGGTGTCCCTGTGCATAGTCCAGCGCAAACCGGTTGCAGGGGCACTCAGCTCCTGCTCTGGCGCGAAACTGGACAAAGGATATGGGTGTAGCCACCCCTCTGTCCTGACCCTCCCATAGATGAGTCCCCGGAATTTGTCCCACCCCTTCCTTGGGTATAAAGTAGGAACCCCTGACTACAGGACTTTAGATTTACCTGGACGAAACTCTGCTACAGATTTACCAGAACTTCTACTATCTACACGATGTTGGGTGACCAAAGAATCTCCCTTGGAGTAAAGGAGTTACTCCCCTGCAAGGCAGGCACCAAAGACGCATCTGTCCGTTTTGCATCGATGCTGCTCCCGAAGGACGATTTTGCAACACAGGAGGTGGGTTTCCAAGCTTCCCCGAGGCCGATCCGTGCTCTTAGCAACTCTGAGATCCATAGCCCTTGTGGGGACCGTGCAACCCGAACCCCTGGACACTGTGACCATTTGCAGCAGCATTCGCTTCTTGGCGATCCCTGAGGCTGTGCTTTGGGCTACTTGTAGTCCAGACCCCACCGAAGATTGCTGGCCTACACTCCTCGAATGACCCGTGGGCTGGTATCTAGTGATTCCTCTCAAGGTCCCTTCGCGATCCCTTGTCAGTCGACTTGTGGGTCCCTGAGAAGGGTACTTTAACTTTCAATGGGCTTTCCTGGTTGCTCCAGACTTGCCCTGACTCTCCATCGCTTGGATGTCCACAGGACCTTGCTGGCCCACACCAAAGCCATTTTTCTCTCACCGCGTGGGTTGCTGTTGCCAAGGCTCGTTGGTCTCCAATTCAGAAACTGACCCCCCCCAACACTCGTCATCCTTTGTGGGACAGCTCGCCAGCGGACTGTGATTGTCATCGACGCCTCCTGGTCTCCGTGGCAGTGGAGTCAAGCTTCACCTCTTTGCACCTGAAACACCCGACATCGATGGGCATTCGTCTATCGTGCCCCTGGTCACTGGCAAGTGACCCAGACTCTGTCCCCTCTGCTTTCAGGTTCTTCACATCTTCGATCCAGGCTTGGGCCACACCGGACACATCTCCTTCCCACAGCAGCAGCAGCACTTTGCAGCTCATCGCCATTGAAATTAACGATTCCCGACACCATTTGCCACCTATGCACCCGGCTTCCCTAGGTGAGGTAACATGGATACTCCGGTTCTCCTGTGGGTGCTGACACTAGAACCCCCTAAGTCTAAAGGGGTTTGCTCAAAGTCCTCTTCTAAGTGTCCTTATTCTTTAAAATTCCAACCGCGACTTTCCTATTGAATTGTACGGGGCTTGTGGCTGTGTCCTCCGTGGGTCTCCTGTGTCACTACCTTGTGTGGTTCCTTGGGGTCCCAGCGATTCTACGTGCTCTAGGCACTGTGTCTGGTAAAGTCGTGGTTCTTATACCACTTTCTTAATATATGGTTTGGTTTCCCCCTGGGGCCCATTGTATATTGTGCTATTTACTGTAGTTTAATAACTGTGTTATTGTGTGCCTTGCTCTCTAAATTCATAAAGAGGTTTTTAGAGAGTGTTTAGAAATAAATACATATATTTTATATATATACCTTGTGTGGTTCTCCTTTCATTTAGTTATTCAAGCGGTTATAATTTGATAAACCAAGCTGCTTTACACTCCTTCAAGACTTAGCCTGAAGGCTGCTCTCCATAGCTACCACTAGGATAGCTTTCAATCAAGGTTGTCTTAAACCTATTCATCAATATGGGTTGTTTGGACTGGTACAAGGTGCCCACTATAACTAGTGGACAGCATGTACCAGGCCAACTTCTCACACAGTACATACAAATATACATATGTATTCTTTATTACAAGCAAAAGGCGTTGGCTATTGACGGACATAAAGCTGGTTCCATGTGTATCATTGTCCACGTAACATTGCGATGTTGTGCTTACACAGTGTCTGCTGTGCGACCTGGGCAACTGCTTGCAATGCGCCGGGTATACCAATCTGGAACTACTCACAGAGCTTGGTTGCATGTAGTTGCAGATATTCTGCCTCATGTATATTCATAAGACTGGATTTCTTCTGGAAATACTTACAATCGGGTGCAAATGCATAGATGGCAGCCTGCAATGGACCATTTGCATTCACATTTGTGTGCAGGTATTGAAACGCTTGTCCATTGACATTGGTTGTTTAAAAGGGAACGGTCAATGGAACTACTGTCTGATGTCATGCAGCTCTAAAGCTGTCATTTGAAGCGTGGAAGCTGTCCTTGTTACCAAAGGACAAGGGAAGTCAGTAACATTTCAGTTCTATATGACTGCCCAAGTAATCGCAAACCATTGGTACATTTCTTTGCAAATCAGAAAGAACGGGGTAGCACCTTTTGGTCTCCCAATTTCAATTTCATTGAAATTCATTCAGGAATCACACTCTAATTTTGACATGTTGGGGCCAATTCATAAACATTCCTGAGTATGTGAAGTAGAAATACAGGAACACTCTTTGACATGCTCATACATGCCTTTGTGAATTACATCCAACTTCCTGCTACTAGAAGTGAAGAGGGGACAATCATTTGTATTTGTACTAACTGCATATGAATCTTCAATTTTATTCCCATTTTAGATGTTGTGGGGCCAATCTACAACAGCACATAAGTTTCAACTAAGGAGTGCTATAGGAGAAGTACGCACTTCAAAATTTGTTTGTGAATAGGTCCTATGGTATTTTGGTGTTCACACTCGCTAAGCCTACGACTATGCTCTGTGCAGGCTTTGCAGCAGTAATAACTACATAAGATAGTTTTTTACAAAATGTTTGAGCTCACCGATTCCTATTTCATAGTGCTGTAAGTAATAGAAGTAGATATTTTTATTTACCCTGTCATAATTTTCAATCAATCAGGTTTTTCAGTTAAAGAAAAGATTGCAGTTGGCTTTAAACGCGGCGGCAAGGACCATCTACAAGCTACCCAAACACTCCTCTGCTAAAACTGGTTTGTCTTCCTTACCCTGGCTTCCACTGGAGGAAAGGATAAAGTTTAAGGCCCTATGTTTGGCCCACAGGAGACTGAACCGGAGAGAGCTTCCCTTGATCAGGGGCCTGTATCAGCACATGCCCGCAATAGAAGTCTACGATCTTCTAATGTAGGGCTCCTGAAGGTCCCACATGTTCGTAGATCCAAATGGGGGGCAGATCATTTTCTTATCTGTCCCCCAAGCATTGGAACTCTATGCCAAAAGAATTGACAATGGAACCCAATGAGATAAAGTTTAGAAAAATGCTCAAAACTTGGATCTACTCTCATTAGTTAATTGGACATCAGCTCTTGATTGTTAAGGTTGCGCTTTCTGATTCACTCAGTGCTGGGGAACCTTCCGGTAGCTATGTGCTTTATAAACCCACATAGCATAACATTGCATATCATTGCATTTGAACCATTACAAATGAATACCAATGACAACATATGATATAAAACAGAATAAAATCACAACTATATTCCATTTTTGGTTATATTCCTGGTAACGGTCAAAGAAGCTACAAATACATCAGCCACAGAAATAGCACCTTTAATAATTATTTACATGAATGAAGGAATGCATGAAAAGTAATTTGTAAAGCGCAAACAGCTGCTACCAAGGAAGCTCTCTGGCGCTATGTTAGGTTAGGAAGAGAGGAAGACATGCTACACCTCTCGGGACAACAGAGTCTTCAGGTGTGCGTTAAAGGCGGCTTCTGTGGGGCTTGAACAAGTCTTCTGACAATATTCAGATGTAGAGTGAATTATCTCCTGGATCCAATGTATCTCAGGGTTAAGCACCCTAAGCCATTGTGTCCCGAAAACTACTACCAAGTTAGGTGAGTCAATCAACTTGCATACCAATGATTCCAAAGCACCCTCTGCCACTGAATATGTCTCCAGCTGATATCCCCAGCAGTTAACTGATCATCATCAATGCCCTTTCCAATGCTTCTTTCTTCTTGGTGGGAATATTCACTCTGATCTGAAAAGAGTTATCTAAAAGTTCCAAGTTGCACCAGAACAATGAGGGCTAATACTGTGACTGACCTCTTCAAGGTGGCTAGGTGAAGGACAAACGAAAGTGAGTCTTCTTAAGGGCAATACTGGCATCAAGTTTCTGAACCGACCTTGGATTGCCCCTCAAGTTTAAGTAGACACATTCATATATGCTGAAAAACACTAATATAACTGATAAGGTCCATAGACCCTTCCCTTAACGTCAATGACCTGGAATAAGCAGTGATCTGCTTACATTCAAAGATGGCCGTAAACTTTTGAAATAATTTTTGTTTCCTAGTAACACAGCATCTTTCTATAACAGAGCTTTCTTAATAGTTGTCATTGTTGTTAGCTCAGTTTTTACAACAACTAGAGGTCCTCTGATGAGCTTTCAGGTTAATACCTCAGTGGACTGGTGTTTTTTAGGTCTCACATAGCGTTGCAGCACAACGCGCTGTTCGCTTTGCGAGACATGCAGTATACAGTATAGTGGGGGGAAGCTCTGCCCACTTTCCGTCCACGTTTTTTATTGGCTTTAATCAGAAATGCTGAATTCTGATTTGTTTTTGGCTTGTTTGTCCCTCCTCCTGATGGCCATGTCATCATTTTAATCCTTCCATGGCTATCGGCCCCTTTACTTTACAAACTCTTTTGTTCCTCTGCCCACCCTTCCCTCCCGCAGTCTGTAACTTCCCTGACCACCCCCACCCCCCACACTCCCAATCATGCTGTCTTGGAGTCACACACTTTTGTTTATAATGCAATAGGGCTTGCGTAATATGAGTCCTATTGCATTTAGAAATGCTTGTTTTCTCATCGAATTGGCTGGCTGAGTCACGCACTTTATTATGCCTTACCTGTCCAACCAGCTATAATATGCATGCGTCGTCCAGCAGCCGCTAAACAGACGCTCCTGCGCATGAAGCATTATTTTTTCCCGCTCTCCCGCCCGCGTACAACAACTTAAAAAAAAGCCGCTGAAGCTTTTTGTGTTTCGCTTCGCTACGTCTTCCCATTGCCTTTAAAAGGCTAAATGTGCGGCACTAAATTTGGTCATGCAGTTGTGCAAGATTCCCTGGAATGTCTTCATGTTTCAGGTCTTTATTTTATTGTGTCAATTTATTTATTTTCTTCTGGTTAAAGTCGATGAACTTTGCGGCATCTCAAATCAAATGTTTCCCGAGTAGGTGGACGCGTTGCTACTGGTTGCTATGGCAGCTGTCCATGCACAGTGACAGAGCAGAAAGTAAAGAGGCGAGCAGAGGAGCTGGCTTCAACCAAGCAGGCATAGAGCGACGAAGGCGCAAGACTGAACACGCAGACTGGTAAGTTTTCAGAGTCCTCTTTAAAAAGTGTTAGCCCTCTGCCTCTTTAAGGTGTCAGTGCGCCCCAATTGGATGGCTGGTGGGGGTGACGTCATGCCATGCCTGTGTTTTGGCGTGTGGTTAGAGGGAGCCGAGCTGGCAGAAGGGGGCTTGCGCCGCGTCAGGGGCCACGCTACAGACGATGTCACCTGTAAAGAGTCCTCATGCAGGCTCTCACCCCTGCCAGGAATCATGCTGCGGGACCTGACAAGTGTCAGCTGTCAGTTGTCACGCTAGAGGCTATTACAGGTACCTGGGGCTCTGCTGCAGGCAGGCCCTCACACCTGGCAGGCAGGAGTCCTGCTGCAGGTGCTGACACCTGGCAGGAAGGAGTCCTGTTGCAGGCCCATACAGTAGGCAGGATCCACAGGCCACGCAGCAAACTGCCTCCTGTAAGGAGCCATGCTACAGGTTGTGACACGTTGAGGGACTTAGCCTACACAGTGTGACAGCTAGTGTGAGCCACACTATAGCTTCTCAGCCCAACATCAGGAGCCATGCTACAGTCTCGGATACCCCAAGGGCCATTCGAAAGCCTTTGCTGCCTGTCAGAAGCCGTACTACATCTATTGACATCTGTCGGAAACCGTGTTGCATTATATCTTTTGAGTAATGCTGTAAACTATGACACCTGTCAGGAGCCATGCTAGATCCCTTGAAGCCTCACGAAGCACATTACAGTCTCTGACTCGTGTCTGGAGCTATGCTGCTCACTTTTACACCTATCAGTCATAATACAGCCCCCACAGCGTGAAGGGCCTTAGTACACATAGTAATGCGAGTTTTGGAAAATGGTTCTGTACACTATCGGTACTTTACGGTTGTGGTACTCAGTTGTACTAGTTTTTCCCCATAGACACTGTTCTACAGTTTCTTTTCAGCACATGGGGTATTGCTATAGTCTGTAACACCCATGGGGTCCAAGCTTGTAAATTAGTGATAAGGATTGGACTAGTAAGTTATATTTATGTGCCCATCGCTGTCAATGTTTTTTTATAAAGTTGAAATGAGAATGGCGTATTTACTCATATATGAAAACAAATGAATACTCAATCAAGGGTGTGGTATTCCCATCACCTGACCCGATGCCTAGGAGATATGGTTTTGGGCCAAGGACACTAAGTTTTCATGTCAATTTTCTCCACTTGACAAGTAGGCCCAAGCCCCTACAGCACAAGTTCTCTGGTTGCCAGTTTATAATATCACCGTATGACTCTGAGAAGGAGGATCATCTGCAAAAAAACCAGATTTGGGTCTATGCCTATACGTTTTTCGTGATTGTATACATTGTTTATTAATGTAAAGTCTTTACTATTTTGGTGAGCGCTCTCAGAAAATGCTGTAAGCTCAGCTCGCATTACTGACAGTAGTTCCAGAATAAAATATATACATTTATAGCGCACTCGGAATGTTCCCATATTATGTTCAAATACCTAGAAAAAAATGAAAGCCAGATTGGTGATTGTGTTGCATTTAAAATAAAATGTGCATACAAATTTGAACATTGAAAACAAATGTTTGGTTAAGCTGTTGTTCAGCTTTAGCTATACTTAGCCTGAAGCATTGCTTAGTAAAACATATTTGATGCATGCAATATTTTTGAAGAATAATAATGGAGAAGGAGTGTAAAAACTTAATGGGAAAATGGAACCAAGGAGCATATTTACAAGCAGGCGATAAAAAATTATCGCTGCTTTTGCGGCCGTTTTCGGCCGAAAAGCAGCGATATTTTTATCGCCTAATTAGCAAGGCCACGCTAACGCGTGAAACCTTGCTTTAGCATGGGGATTCTTTACGCCCAGCTTTGCTTCTCTAATGAGATGCAAAGTGGGCGCTCCTGACCTAAAATGACAGGAGAAATGTCGCTAAGCGACATTTCCCCTATCATCAAGCCCCACGCTATGAAGCATAGCGTCAGGAAAAGTAGCGATAACCCCTGTTATCGCTACTTTCCTTACGCCTGCTTCAGGACTGACTTAGCCATGATATCCTATGGAGGGTGGATATCATGGCTAAGTTTGTGAGTCCCTATCAGCAAGCTAATGCCACATTGCGTGAGATTATCGCTGGGTTTCCAGCAACAATCTCACGTTAGGCAGTTAGCGTGAGGATTTTTATCGCTGAGGAGATAAGCGTTGCTAATAGCACGCTATCTCAGCGATAAAAATCCACGTTACCCGGCGATAATTATCCTCACGCTAAGAGCGCTGAGAGATAATTATCGCCGGTTGTTGCCGATATGCCCCCAAATTTAGGGCCCAGATCTTAGAGAAAGTCACTATAGTGCTCCTACAGGTGTATATCATTGCACTGGTGCAGACTTACGACTTTCAGGAATTCTCAAGAGTTTACAGAAATAGATTGTGAAACCGTACTCTGTTTCCACAGTCGGGGTGCTGCCATCAGTGTTTTGCCCCTGAAGCCATAGGGATTGTGCAAAATTATAGCGCCACTCGGAGCAAGTGTAGCAAATGAGCCACGACCATTCAGCAGGAGAGTGGTAAAAGAGTCCATTATGGAGCACAAGATCAGAAATATCTTAGCAAAACATGATGTGGTAGTGCACGGTCATTTATAGAAAGGGACGGATTTAGTGCTGGGGGCACCCGGTGTCTGGTTTTTTTTGCACCCCAGCCATGACCTCCTTCTCCCCGAATTCCCGCTCTACCACTCTCTGACAGTGTCCCTCATGTCTCCATAACCTCTCTCTGACATACATTTCATTTTTCATAGTTCACTCACACGCAGTTCTGTGATGTGCATGGTATGTGTTCTTTGCAGCAGGCACAATAACCCTCTACCCTAAATTTATGATGAGTCAAGACTACCACTAGACGAAATACCGATCTCTCATCAGTAGGAACATCAATCACCATAGTTATCTTGACCTTTTTATTGTTGCCTGAAACTCCTGGATGCATATGGAAGTTAATTCACCTGCTTGTAAACCCATAAGTTATTAGGTCGAGCCTGAGTCAGCGCATGCCACAGCCGCAACTTGGCACAAAGGGCCTGAAATGTTCCAGGAAATCAAATTGTAGCTCAGGAGGACCTATAGCAATGACGTAGAGACCTCTGGGGCCCTCTACAGGAAGGTTGGAGTGCACAGTGTGAGCAGTCTCTTCTCCTGGAAATTTTGAGATGCAGGTTTCCTAGCTGTCAGCAGTGTGCCTTCAAGCTTTGGAAAATGGATGGACGCCATTTCTGGAAATTAAAATAGAGTTACGGCGTTTTATTCTCTTTCATGTGCCCCTCTGCTAACTTCTATTATGCAGTTGTTTGTCTTAAGCATTGAAATATAGGAGATTCTATTCATTTGATTTACTTGTAGAAGATTGAGGAAGACGTGACTTCTGTTGGTGCCCTGATTGGTGTTCATCTGCAATGTTTCTGTCCCTCTGATCTGTTCGCAGTGAATTGTCTGATTTATTTCACTGCACTGTGCCTGGTTACCGATTTCCTCAACTGTAGTGGGACATCTGTACTCGCAGCAGGGTTCATTGTATTCAGTCCCTATGCTTTTCGCTGCGGTGCTCTGTGCACTCACTGGAGCAAGCTTTGCGTCTAATGTATTACTTTGCAGTATGCTTGCTTTGTGTGACTAATACTCTTCACTGCAGCGTGTTTTATGCTGCGCAGTGCTCTATACCCAATGCCTACTATGCTTATTAACAGGTGCAGGGCGTACACCTGAACGTCAGTTGCTAAGGTTTCAGATTGCTTACGTGAGACATTTCCATAATTTCAAAATTCTATGGGAGCATGTGGCTTGCAGTACTTTTCCTGAATGTTCTCAAGATTTCTGATGTGTGTTAGGAGCACCTAGATGATTTCTTGAAAATGACTGAAACCAGGGGTAATTGGTAGTGAAAATTAGAAAGAGCCCTAAAAGCCTTTACGGGGACAGGGGTTGGTGGGAAAATGCTGCATTCACTAGTGAGTTAGATTAACTGAATCTAACAAAAATGGAATGCAGTGCCAGTCTCCTAGTACATGCCTTTTTGTTGTTGGAACATAACCTTTCTGTGACCACACTTGTGCATTAGCAGAGCCAATAGCTCTGGCTAAACACTTATACGGTCCCAAAGGCGAGACCAATTGCATTGCAAATGCTTGTTAAAATTTATTTTCACACTGCTCAACAAAACATAATTTCTTTCAGTTCTTTGTTTTCAGAATGCGTCAGTGTTATTATAGCACATTGCATGCAGCAGAGCACTGGGGGTACATTGCATTGCAATACAATAGGTCTTGCATTTACACGTGTTTGAGCTATTGGCATTGTAAATGACAATGCCTTTTATTTTGTGTTGGTGTTTAAAACATAAATAAATAAATAAAAGGCATTGTCATTTACAATGTTAATAGCTTAAACTCCTAGAAAATGGGAGACCTGTTGCATCCCATATGCTTGCTCCTCTTCTCTTGATTTTACGCCGAGACCCCCCACTCCCTCCAGACCTCGCTACATGTCCTATTGTCGCTCATGCATCACAGGCATGTGCATCATTGATCATTTTAAGCGACAGGATACCCTTTATCAACTGAAACCGGATTAACAGCTCTCTATATACGAAAGGGCCCTCATTGGCATATTGGCACCACATAACTCGCTGGCAACATTAATGAGTCGCTTCTTACTATTGTTCTTTCCCCCTGGCTCTGGAGAGCGAGCTCCCTCCAAAAGGCGAGACCTATTGGCTATGCCTATGCTTGATCTCCTTATGATGGATTTCTTAGAATACCTATAACAGAAACACAGCTTGGAAAATACAAGATTTCTAATATAGTCCCTCAAAAGATCGTAATATTTAAGGCCTTTCTTTTAGAGGAATGGCTCCTTTGCCTTTTGGTAATTGCAGTTAAATGTCTGTAGAGGCATTTTCCAATGACCTCTTTACCACAAAGGGAGTATTCCATCAACTGCTTTTACACTTGGGTTATTGCTGTGCTGGGTAAAGCCCACATATCAGGCTACCCGAGTTTGAAACCGACTGGCGAATTGACGTTGGATTAGTTCACTTGCAGTGGATTTTCTTCCAACTCTAGAACTTGCTGTTTTGCTATCATATTACATGTGCAATACCGAAGTATTCCAAATGCAAAACCTATATACATTGGCAAAGCAGATAAATCAGGCCATTGTATAAGTGAAAATGCTTCTTCATTAAATGCTGAATTTGTTCATGTGTAATGGGGTTGTGTAGATGGATTAGGAGAATGGCTCAGCAGGTGGGGGATGGATAATTTGTCAGTGGCTGAAAGGATGGCTGGATGGATTACTGAATAAATGAGTGTGGATGGAGAACTGGATGAACGGATAGGTGGGTCCATCTGTACATATCTGTGCATAAAGACAAGTTACAACAATCGTAAGGTTTAGAAAACAATAGTGATAATGTTAATAATGCTAACTATTGTCAATCTTATGCCAGTGCAATTGTTACATCAAAGATTGGCATATGTAAGAGCATATCTACTGTCTGTATGAGTATCATTGAACTGAATTTTAATGGACTGTGTGCCACCTTCTCACATTACGTTTACAATAAAATATTATCGAAATAATTTATTGGCCACCATCAAAAAATAAAATCCAGCAATTTTAGTGTTGTGTGTTTCAGAAAACGCTTCAAAATGTTCACAGTCCTCTTGTAATGTTCGTATAAAAGAGGCTCGGTGCACTATGGGTGAGTGTTTATTGGAAGAGTAGCAATGCATTAGTATTTGAAGGATACATTGTTTTAGCAGCAACAAAGACGAGTGTTATTACACCGTATGTTTCAGTTCAGTTCTGTGTTAGCGAGCATTCGGCAAAAAAGTATGTTTTACTTTGATACCACAAATGATAAAAAGCAACTAAAGTTCACCAACCGGAGCCATTTATAGATTGAGTTTTAGATTTCTAAGTGGGGGCTATAAAGTCCTTTATTTTCAGGGCTGTGGCCAAGAGTATTTGTTTCGAGGCATGGCACCTAGTAATGACAGTATAAATGGAAGATTTGGACCTCTAGGGGTTGTCTAACCTTATGAGCCAGGGAAAGAATCATTTTACTCCTTAACTGATAAGGGGTTTCTAGGTGAGAACTTTTTGTATACTAGGGGTACTTCAGCTTACACTTTCATATCTTTTTTCTACATAAGGTGTAAAAGTGGATCATTAGTTGGAGAGGATGTGAGTCCTCACCAAGTTACAGATCCAGTTAGGTCTCCGTAAATTTAAACATGAGCACAGTTTTTGGTAGCTGTAGCACAGAGCAGACCGGTTTAACATAAGGGAAATGTTTCAAACATTTATCAGTACCAAGACAGTTATAACACAACACAATGAAAATCCCTCTCCAATTTATAAAAATAGAGTAAAATTTACTATACTATTTTCTAGAACCAAAATAAAGGAAGTCAGCTGCAGGGAACCGGTGATGTGATTTCTAGATGTTTTGAGTCAAAATACCGTCTAAAACTACATAGCGCCAATTGCGGTTGTCTGTTCGCACTAGACCAGTTCCAGGTCAAAAGTTAAGGCCAATCATGAGCTACTGCTTATCGGGTACAGGGAGCAGGTTTGTCCTAGTGGAAAATTTACCATCTGACTTGGAAGATTTTCTGGAAAAAAGTCCTCGTCGGTAGGTCGGGTTGCAGTCTAGGTCCAAAGGAGAACTCGAAGATGGCAGCCTGGGGAAGGGTGGGTCCTCAGTGGGAACCTCGACTCTGGTGGGAAACTTGGCATTGACAAAATTGGCGGTGGAAAGCACGGAATGGGCGAAGTCCGGAATCAATACCCATGAACATCTGGACAGCGTTTGGATGTTGTTTGACAGAGCCTCAAAGAAATCCCTCTACGTTTGACCTTAGACACTTTTCTGGAAGTCTAAATCCTTTCAGCAGGGGAAACCAGCAAGTTGAACATGACCCACGAATCAAAGTTGGCAGCTGCATTGTCCTTCCTGGTCTCTGCTGGTTCTCTGCTGGAAATGTTCTGAAAACCTTTTGTAAGTGTCCAGTTTTACAGATTTTGGGACCAGTGGAGTACACTCTAGTACCAGCTGAATGTCCAGTACCTTGTGGGCACCACTTCGGGTTTGGAGTCACTGTCCTAGAAGAAGCCACTAGTAGGGTCCAGGGCAATCCCAGTTGGAACTGGTCAGATGGACTCTTAGAAAAAGTAGGCTTGTTGCAGCTTTGATGGCCCTGTAGCTTAAAAGGAAGTCACCCAACTTCCCCTTTGGAGTCCAATTCTTTGTTCTAGATGCAAGTGGGAGAAGGTTCAGCTGTGGGGGTCTCTTTACACAGGTTCAAGAGCAGGTTCAGCCTGCTTCTGTCTTCCACAGGTCCACATGTGTTCGGAAGAAAGTATCCAGCCAGCTTGTGGGTGGGGGAGAGTGCCTGTTCAAAAGGAAAAAAGTCTCTAGTTATATCCATGGTACCTTTGACATCATTTCCTGGGGGTTTAGCCCTAAACAATCCCATAGTGCACTGTTTTGCCAATTTTCAACATAGCAGCACCTTTCTTCCCCTGGGTGGAGCTCTGGGCACACCTCTGAGATGTGTCTGGGGAGGTAAGAAACTCTCCCTGCAAGCCAGATCAAAAACCAGTTTCCTCCGATTGGGATTAGTGCCATCCTGACTAATTGGACAATGGGCAGTCCTAGGTGTGAGTTACACCTACCTGTGACAGGAAATTTCCAATCAAAGTTTTTGGAGTTGGTAGACACATCCTGTAAGGAGGAGTTCACACTCCCTCCAACTCAATGCCCTTTTGTTTTCTTTCTTGGGAGCCATTCATATCTCCTTACAGGGGTGCAGCAGGCTGCCAGGTGACATCTGTGGATTAACCCTGAAATGGCTACTAGGGGCTTTAGGCAGAAAAACAGTTACTCTCTAAAGTCACTATTTCTGAAACAGTTACACAAAACTAGCGGTGGGTGTAACTCACGTAATTCTGTGTAGAGCAGAGGTCTTCAAACTTTTGGATACCGAGACCCCCCTGTCAACATTTTGAGGCGTAAGGACCCCCTCCTGACAAAAATGTCTAAACCTGTTGACTAAATTGCGTGGGATGAAAATGTAAATGAGGTTATGTGATGCCGCGTATTTTGGGATAGCATTGCTTCATTATTTTGATATTTGTTACACACAGTAACGCTGAGGAAAGATTTCACCCAATCAGTACCCATTTATAACCAAAATACAGCAATTATCATCAGAAAGATTTCAAGTCAACCTTTGTGAAGGGCCTTCCACTCTGCAGCAATACGTGCTGCCACATTAGAAGCTCACCTGGCCCTGACCGGAAGAAGCAGGGGTCCCTTAAAACCCTGGCGGTTTTGTGTAGAGTTAAGCCGTTTACCCATGCAGCTTTCCTCTCACCCCCTCCCTTCCATCCCTCTCTCCTCTCCTAACCCCGGATCCCTCTCTCACTTTGCAGGTCATTTTCTTTCACCCCTTTTTACAACTTCTGAACTCTCCCCATTCAACCTCTCACTTCACCTTTAATCACCTCTTGCCATTCTGTCCTTTCACTGCCCTCATCTCTAACAGTCTCTCACATTTATCTCATGGCCTCTCTGGCCCTGTCACCTCCCGTGCCCCTCAGCACTTATCATTCACCTCGTCTCTTCATTCAAATTTTTGTCTATTTGTATCTTACACCTCTCCAGTCCCCCCATTCCTCTTTCACATCTCCCCTTTGTTCTAACAGAAGCCCTCACCTTTGGATCACACTCACTTCTTGCGTGTCCTCACTTCTCTTCGGCAATTCACATTTCTCCTCATCCCTGACCTCTTCAATCAAATTCTCTCACTCCCTTGCTGTCCTCTCTCATTTTGGGTGCGGATGCAAGTTCAGAATGGGATGAATGAATGTATGATTACTGATGGGCTTGTTTGAGTGAGTTGCATATTGAGTAGTGAGGGGGACAGGTGAGTGAAGTGTCACATGAGTGCAGGATGAGTAGTGTACTCGTGTGACTGCAGGTTGAGGTATAGTGTGAGCAGGACAAGTGCATTTTGAGTGCAGAGTGATCACAGTGAGTGCAAGGTGAGCGGGTGAATGGTGCAAGTGCATGGTGATCAGTGTGAGTGCATTGTGATCACTGTGAGTGCAGGGTGAGCGTGACAATAAAGGGCGAGAATGAGGAATGAGTTGTCTGAATGCAGGGTGCGTAGACTTTAAGATCTAAGTTAAACTATTGCGGCATTAATCGGGGATCGAGGGTGAAGGAAATAAATAATGTGCTGATCCTGCAACAAACTTCCAGTCCTATGGTTAGGGTTACCAGCAGATTATTTTGATGGCCCTGTCGGTACAAAAAAAAGCAGTCACCTAAAGCGGTATTTTCAGCGCTTATCAGTGCATACTTCCCAGGGCCGGCTTTAGTGCTGGTGGTGCCCTGTGCGACAATGTTTGTTGGTGCCCCCCCCAATGACCACCCCCACCACGGATTCTCTCACTAGCACCCTTTAACAGTGACCAAGTCTCCATAACCCCACACTCTCAGATGCATTGAATTAGTTATATAGTGCCACTCATACCAGTGTCGGGTGTCCGAGCACTTTGCATCACACACACATTACACAGAGACAATCAATCATAAGTGTGTAAATCAGTGTATAGGAAATGTTACATAAGCCAAAGGACTAAAAGTATAGGAGTCACATGTCATCCATACTGGTAGGCAGTATAGTTCAAGAGTGCTTGGTCTGGAGAAGCACAAACTCAGAGTCGAAAAAGAAACAGCATAGTTGGGAGTTTCCTTTAATAATAAGAATTGATTTCTAGCCAAATTAACATTAATCAATGGTCTAATAAGGTATTCTTTGTAGTGTGCATGCTGTTCTAGGATGAAAGTTAATAGCTCACTATTCTATATTAGGACTTTAAGTTATAAATTGCAAGTAACAAAAGGATGTCTCTTTTGAAAGCAGTAACCTGCTGATCTGCACTCTGTAACAAAACCTCAACTATACAAAACACTGATCTCTCTCCAGGAAGATAATTAATCACACCAGTTATCTTGACATTTATGTGAGGGGCGCCCCCAGGAAGCCAACTTTGTATTCCTTTCCATGAAATGCATTCTCACACTACGGCAGTGAATGTAAAACCTAAATGTAAGGAATAGGCACAGTGGGGACCCCGGGAGTACTGGAACCAGCAAAAAAACCTAAGCCTCTGTAAGCAGTTTACAAAGGCATGTTAAAATGCAAATGGTCTTTAAAGACCTGTGAAAAAACACGGGGGTGCCGGAGATAGGAATCCAGACACTGCCCAGCTGAGCCCCAAGCAGCTCAAGTTTCACTGCAGCAGCCCGGGCTGAGACACAGTACGGGGGAAGTGTGGGGGGGGGGCTGAAGCCCTTGGGCCTGGGCAGAAGTGTGACTGGGAAGGCGCGACCCCCTTTGCATCACTCCACGGCCCCCCTGGGGGTCGCGCCCCACAGTTTGAAGACCCCTGGTGTAGAGTAATCACATGAAATTACCCATAAAGGTTGGCTAGAATATGCAGAATTACATAAGAGGAGTAATTCTGCATTTAGCGAATCATTGTAAGGCATGAAGGAAATAGACAAAATATAGTTTTTGGGTTCTTTTTATGGCAAAATGGTAAGAATGTGCTGTACAAGAAGGAGTATGTTTTGTTTTTAAAAAGGACATCAAGAAAAAGTGTGCTGTGCTAGGATCACCATCTTTCTAGCTTTCACAAACAAGCAGAGTTGTATCAAAAGAAGCTATTATGGATTTAGATTAACGGGCTCGTGGCCCGCAAGGGAGTATGGGAGATAGAGTCCAAACTGATCTACCACAGTGTGCAGGGACCGTTGAGACTCTTTTGAGTATTGATTCTAACCTTTTGGAAGAGGCACTAATTCTTCAAGAGGGCGGTGAAAACTTCTACTCTATGTCCGATCACACTTCTGACGATAGTCTAAACCGAAGTAAGGACTGGGCGGACTATACTGCAGAGAGTAGCTTCCTAGGAGAGGACGAAGATGATGGGGACATAAGAGCCATCTCAGTTTCACCTAATGCAAGTGTTGCTACAGTTAAGAGACGTAAAAAGAGGGGGTCTCATATCCGTACCCTCACCAAACCTATTGTAGAAGGCTCTGAGAATACTGCGCCAGATTACGTAACCAGGCCTGATATTCCTTTAGAAAACAATCTAGTGGCAGAAACTGGGACTGCAATTGCAGAGACTTCTGCTAATTCTGAAGGTGGAAATAATCTTGTTAAAACCCCCACTGAAATTACGTTAACTATCATCTATAACACCATGATGGCGCATCGGGCAGAAAGTAAATCTGAAAATCTTCATACTCAAGCCACCTGTACCAAAATGAAAAATGCTATTCGTCGAGCAATTAAAATTTCTGCTGAGACTGCTGATAGAGTAACCGAAGCTGAGGCACGCATTCTGGCTCTGGAGGAAGAGTCTATGTCCCAGAAGCAAGAAATCGAGAATGTTAAAGCCCATAGGGACAACCTTTCCTACAAGTTAACAGGCGTAGAAAATCAGGCCCGTAGAAATAACTTACGATTTCTTGGAATACCTGAAAAGAAGGAAGGGACTGATGTTAGACAATTTGTTATTGGACTTTTAAATGAGGCTTTTCCTGATGGGACTGGGCAAAAGAAGTCCAAAGAGCGCATCGTTTCCCCTTTTCTATTAAGAAACCTCGTCAGGGTGAGACAGATTATCCCTGGGCAATCCTTGTCAGCTTTAACAACTTCCTCGCTAGAGAGGAAATTTCAGCCTTAGCCAGACCCGAGAAAAGAGCAATTGCAAAAGGATGCACATTTTTTGTGCGGCCGGACTTTTGTCAGGCAACGGTGGCCCAGCGCTGGCATCTTAGACAATTAATACCTGATTTCCAGAAAAAAGGGGCCACCGTTTACCTCCAGAACCCAGCCAAACTAAAAATCTTGTGGAAAGGGCAAACAAAATTCTTCTTATCAGAGATTAAGGCTAAGGAGTTTCTACATACATTATAAAATTTAGATCGTTATTAGGCGGGATATTATGTTCTTATTTAGCTTGTAATATCACTATACCAAACTCAATTCTTAAGTCACTAGGGTTATATTGGATTCTAATTTTTTGTCTGCTTCTCCTTTTCTCCTCTTGGGGTGTGCGGAGCTGGAGGGACGCGGCACTCCATACTTTACAGGAACTGAGAGTTCCTGAGCCTCATGTGTGGGGGCTGGGGGTGGGTGGCTGGTCTCGGACCAGGGGGTGGAGGTGGTGGTGGTGGTGGGGGGTGGGGTGTAATGCAGCAACAATAGTTAACCCGGGCATTATAAAACAGATTAGTTGGACTTTTATAAGCCGTAAGAGTATTAAGAATCAATTAAAAGATTATTGTTCATCGTGTTTTTCAAAATTCTAACATGGGGAGAAAAATTCAAATCTGTTTGTTAAATATTAATGGCCTTAATGATTTTAAAAA
Organism: Triturus cristatus; assembly: GCF_964204655.1. NCBI lineage: Eukaryota > Metazoa > Chordata > Amphibia > Caudata > Salamandridae > Triturus > Triturus cristatus. The sequence continues at coordinate 466,714,783 of NC_140583.1, read as the reverse complement.
GTTAGGGATTTTGCGGCATTTGATTCAATCTTTGCAATTTGATATTCTGTGCCTACAAGAGACACATATTCCATGGTCTAAGAGGAGTTTGTTGAAAAATTTGGGTCTTGAGCTTCTAATCTGTTCCAAACAAACGGGTGTCACAAGAGGAGCTGCTGTTCTCATAAAACAAAGGATTAGGAAATGTGTTAGAACTTTAGGCGATAAATGGGGGAGATGGGGACTAGCGGAAATTGTTATTGAAGGGACTAAATTTACTGTTGGCTCTATATATGATCCAAACCTAGACGATAAGGAAGTATTTAATCTAATTAATTCTGAGTTAGCTGATTGGAATCAACCTTTAATTCTGTGTGGAGATTTTAATATCAACATTGATGCTAATTGTAATATCAGGAATACTTGGAATTACAAAGGTCGTAAGATCCAAACCTTTAGAGCCCTCAGGGAACTAATCTTAGGGAACGGACGGATAGATGTGTGGAACAAGCTAAGACTAGGCCTGGGCGAAGCACTACGCTACGCTCGCGTAGTTTGCGAAGTTCGCGCTACTTCGCACTACGCGAACTGCACGTAGCACAGTGCGAACACGCGTAGCGTAGTGTTGCGTAGTGCTGCGGTCATTTTGTGCTTGCTCGCGGTCCTCAACGTCAAGTTGGCGACCGCGAGCAAGCAAAATGACATCCTGGCGAGACTTTTTCCTTGTTCGCGATCGCGAGCATGGAAAATAAACCTCCCGGCGAGATTCCCAACGCGAGAAGGTCAGGTTTCTCATTGCGAGGGGTCGCGTATGCTCGCGACCGCTCGCGATGAGAAACTACCAGTTCGCGTTGAGAAAGCTGCAGCTCGAGTAAAAATCTACTCGAGCAGCAGAAAACTACAGCTCGCACTGTGCAAGATGCCATTTTCAATGATTGCACAGTGCCGGTTGCTTGTCCGCACTGTGCAATCATTGAAAACAACATCTTGCACAGTGCGAACATGTTACTTCGCAGTTCGCGAAGTGCTACGCGTAGCTCGCGTAGTGCGAACTTCACTTTGCGTAGCTTCGCGAAGTGCTACTTCGCGAACTACGCCCACCCTTAGCTAAGACCCACGGAGCCAGGCTTTACTTATTTTTCAGCTCCACACCAAAAATTTGTTCGTTTAGATAATTTTTTTATTTCTGCAAAGTTTACTGAAAATATAAGTATAGATGTTCTACCACAAATCGTCTCCAATCATAACCCTATTGTACTAGAATTATTACTTTCTCCTCAGGATTATTTATAAAAAAGGCAATGGTCATTTCAAAGAAATCTACTGTTAGATCAGGACTATCTAGCTCATATGGATATGACTATAAAGGAATTATTTTTGAACAATAATAATACGGCTTCGATCCATACAGTTTGGGACACTTTTAAATCGATTATAAGAGGTGAGACCCTGAGCTATTCGAAATACCGTTTTAAAAAAAAACAAGCCGAATTTAAGGCCGCCTTGGACAAAGTAATTCAGGCGGAATTAAAGCTAGCCTCTTGTATCAGATTCGGTTCTGGTGTACAGGAAGCTCAAAAAGCTCTGTCCTCTGAGTGGTCAGCCGTCTATTCACTCCTGGGTGAGCAGGTAGCAGTGAAGTACAAATTATTTAAAAAAGAATGCTATGAATTAAGTGAGCAGACGGGCAGAATACTAGCGCAAAGATTGAGGCAGAAAACAGCTATCACTGAAATAATTAAAATTACTGATCAAGATGGTGTAGGTCAAGAGTCTAGGTCTGGTATATTGAAGGCATTCCGGGATTTTGATCAATCTCAGTATAATAAATCGAATGATGGTACTAGTGTAAGGAGCGATGCGTCCAGTTATTTTTTAAACTTAGATTGTTCCTCTTCTCTTACTGAAGATCAAAGAGCAGTGCTATCCGCCCCAATCACTTGGGAAGAGATTGAAGGGGCTATTCTTGGACTAGCTCCTGGTAAAGCAATGGGTCCGGACAATATCCCCTTGGAATTTTACCGTATGTTCCGTAATGTTCTGAAACCAGAGTTGCTAAAAAACTTTCAAGAAGCATTTCATGGCCGGTCTCCTCCCTCATGGTCATTAGCAACTATAGTTGTATTTAAAAAAAAAAAGGAAAATATTCTATGGATCTTGGGTCATATAGACCAATTTCTTTAATAACTTCGGACAGCAAGATCTTTTCTAATATTTTAGCAAATAGGCTAAACGATCTGATGCCTAATTTAGTAGCTAAATTTCAACAGAGCTTTATAAAAAAGAGAGACACAACGGATCACATAAGAAGAATTATTGCCCTCTTGGATTGGGCGCAGGCCTCGAGATCCCCAGTCGGAGTGGCCCTACTGGACGCCGAGAAGGCGTTTGATAGGGTCGACTGGGGGTTCCTTTGGCGTGTTCTGGCTTGGAAATGCTTCCCCGTGGAATTTATAACGGCCTTGAATGCTTTATATAACGAACCCAAAGCCGTAATCCGAATAGCTACCGATACTTCTACCACACTTTCAATAACAAGGGGGACCAGGCAAGGGTGCCCCTGTTCCCCCTTGTTATTTGCGCTTTATATAGAACCATACCTGCAAAAACTCACAAATGAGGATAGCATCCCCCCGGTTATAATCCATCAAATAGGATATAAAATCTTAGCCTACGCTGACGATGTTGCGATCGTCACATTGGATATCAGTTTGGCATTCCCTAAGATCATAGAACTAGCTCGTGAATTTGGCCTATACTCCGGTTACAAATTAAACATTGCAAAAACACAGATAATCCACTCTGCTGCCGGTTCACCAGCCGGTTTGACACTATCAACTACGGCTCTTTACCTAGGTGTGAAACTGTCCGCTAAGGTAGAAGATATTCTAGGGCTTAATCTTGATCCATTACTTGCTTCCACTAATAGGTCTCTTGAAAGGTTAAACAATTTACATCTCTCTCTTTATGGCCGTACTAATGCTGTCAAGATGCTTTTTTTTCCTAAATTTCTTTATTTTTTTCGGACTATACCTTTATTGATCCCCTCTAGCTTTTTTATAAAACTAGATAGAATAATCTCAAGATTCTTATGGGGATACAAAAGAGCTAGGAGGTCTCTCAACTGGTGTACCCTACCCATGTTTAGAGGAGGTTGGGGAATGCCGAATTTCCGTCTATACTATCTGGCGGTATCGCTTAGGCTCATGAGTGTTCTAATCTTTCAAGGGATAACTATAGATGAGCCCACATATCCATCGATTTATGTAATGATCCTCGGTACTCAAGCACGACAATGTTTAGTACGTTTTACCGAACCAAGCTATTACAAAAAAACAAGATTTAAAGTCATGCTAACAGCTTTCCAGATATGGAAGCAATTTAAGATAAGATTTTGTTTGAATAGCAATTTTAGCTACTACACACCACTATTTGATAATCCGATGTTGCCAACAATATTCACAGATTATATTGTGCAGCGCTGGCAAAGTTCTAACATATCCCGGTTAGGGGATCTTTATCAGGAAGAACAATTCGCAACATTCACGTACTTACAACAACAGTATAATTTGCCCAAAGCCGATTTTTTTTCAATATCTGCAAGTACGCAGTTTTCTAAATACAAAAAATGTATTGAACACTAATAAAATTAAGAAAATTGATGTATTGGAATGCTGCTGGAAACAAAATAGAATCGGGGTGATCTATCAGACAATGATAAACCGATTAGAAGACAATCTTGAACTATTTAACATAAAATGGCAAAGGGATCTGGGTATAGAGAGTATTAATGTATCTGATGCATTGGCATTGTCCGATCAAGTCTTGTGTAATGGATCTTTAAAAAGCCAATTCTTTATGAGGATATTCGACCTATACTATACCCCTGCTAAATTATTGAAGTGGAAAGCCAATAGAGGTGACAAATGCAGCCGATGTGGATTTCTTGGTGCAAATTCTATTCACATGTTTTTTCTTTGTCCTAATCTAACCCAATTTATTTCTGAAATTCAAAAGTTTTTCATAAATAACATTATGAACCCACCAGTAATACTTTCTGCCGAACTCGTAATATTTGGTATCAAATCCTGATAGGCTGCAGACAGGTGCTGAAGAAGGTTTTTTATTTATATCTATTTTTAGATATTGTATAACCTCTCATTGGCTTGATGCTGATCCTCCTTCATTTTCTCAGTGGCAATCTAAATTGTTAAACATTTATCAGCTAGAGAAAGCTGTGTATTGTCTAAAGGGGAAGAAAAAGAAAGCTTTTGGTTTAAAAATTTGGGCCCCTATTTATAATTGGATTCAATGCTAAAAGTCTAATCTTTTTACCTATGTCAACGCTGTTAAAGTGATGCTCAGGTCTGTTTATTCTTTATTTTTATCATTTGTCTGATCTGTAATGCTCGGCTAACTATTTATCTGCTGCTATAAAAGTTAATACAAATATTTTTTACAAAAAAAGAGATAAGCCTCCCTAAAGTAAAAGCTGAAGTGTTGAGCAGAGAAAGCAGCTGTAACCTTTGCCCAGTGGTTCTGAAAGTGCGAGTACAGACTTGTGTGGTAGTGTCCATACTTTTCGTTTGTCTCCCCTGCTTGGGATCTGTGAGCCTGTCACACCATTGACTAGGGCAGAAACAGCAAGTAGTTACATAAGCTGCAGTTGCCCGTCACTCAGCATGTGGGTCAGGTGAGGCCAGGACAGTCAACTGATGCAGTGTCGGTATACTCAGCACCACTGAAAAGGAGATGTCCATGTGACTGTCTGTTAAATGACTGGCCGAACAGGGAATATCCAGAGATCGAAACATGTGAGATCTAATGCTATCTACATTTCCACTTCTCCTTCATTTTAACAAAAAGTTTCTGTATTATTTGCTAAAAGAAGTTTCTGAAGGGCTAATGCTAACCTTGAGTTCCCGCAGGCAGAAAGGGAAGGGACCTCTATTATTAAGCAAAGGAAGAGACAGGCAGCTAAAGATGAAACACCATAGTGTCTGCTACCTGGAAACATGTGAATGTGTACAATTAGTTAATCAGCAAACCTTGAAAAATTGAATATTGATAAGCTTTGGCAATGCAACAGGACTAAGCACAATTTGAGCAGAGAGGAATGAAATGCCTTAAAGATCTTAGCAATGAATAGCAATTTGACTATAAGAGAGGCAGACAAAGGAGGTAACATTGTTTTATGAACCATTTAGATTATAATAATGAAATATTATCACAAATTAACAATGTTTCATGCTATGAGAAATTGAACAGCAACCCAATGTTTGCATTGAGTGATGCAATTCATTCTCAATTGAAACACTGGTTTGATAGGTGCCTTTTGACAATGGATTAATTTTTGCTATCTTCGTATTTAACGACCACGATACCTGTGTAGGTACACACTTCCAAAATTTCATAAGGAGGCTGCCTTCCCCCCTGGGAGGACGATTGTATCCGGTATTGGGGGACCCACTGAAATAATTTCCGAATAGGTGGACTTATTTCTACAGCCGAATGTTGAAAAACTTCCCTCATATATAAGAGACACCAAACATGTTGTGAACATTTTACAGGATATACAGTGTGAGTTGGTATGTGGTTAGTTACACAAGATGTGATATCACTTTATACTAGTATCTCATATGAGAAAGGCATAGCAGCATTGAATCGGTTTCTGAACACTAGATCGGTTGTTTATTTTGAACACACACAGATGCTGTTAATGATGGCCAGGGTGATTCTTGATAACAATGTATTTATGCTTGAACAAACTTGGAATAAAGAGCTACAAGGGACTGCAATGGGCTCCAGATTCACCCCTACGTAGGCAAACCTCTTCATGGGGGGTTTAGAGGAGGGGCACATCTGAGGGCCAGGGGGATCCCAATGGATTGAACATATTCTTTACTGGGGCAGTACATTGATGATTGCCTGTTGATCTGGACAGGCAATGAGACACAACTAAAATAATTAATTGTCTATCTCAGAATGATGTCAACATTCGATTCACTTCTAAATATAGTAGTGACAGGATTGAATTTCTATTGACAGGATTGAATTTCTAGATCTGGAACTGTATGTCAAGGATGAAAAATTACAGGGTAAACTTTTTCGGAAATCCTTCTCCAGTAACGTGACCTTACATGCCTCTAGCTCACATTCCAGAAGCCAGATCACTGCAATCCCATTTTTAGAAATGATGAGGGCAATAAGGAACTGCAGTGAGGAACACAAATATCAGCTATGCATACAAGACATGGAGAAACGCTTTATAGAAAGGGGATACAGCCCACTAGTAGTCAGGACAGTTAAGAGGAGGATGGCCAGTATTGATAGACAGTATACATTGAACACACATAAGAAAGAGAGAAGGGGATCTAAGCAAGTACATAACATTGCCGATTACAATGCAATGCCAACCAGATACCGTAAATGTTTAATTAAATATTGGCACTTCCTAAAAAGTTACAAATTGTTGGAAGATTTTGTGGCAGAACACCCATCTGTCACATACCGCAGGGGTCACACACTCAGGACCATCTTGTGTCCCAGTTATCCTTGGATGGAACAACATGGGAATTGGCTCACTAGACACACACTGGGTTTTTACAAATGCAGTTACTGCACAATGTGTAGATGGGCCAAGGATACTGTGAAATGTTTTTTGGATGAAAGAATGAGGAGTTACACTGTACGTGATAACATTACGTGCCAGACCAAATTTGTTGTTTACGTTATAGTGTGCAAATGTGGACGCATGTATGTAGGGAGCACCATCCGGTCCCCTAAGGACAGAATTAGAATTAGTGAGCACTTGAGGGCAGTGAAAACCAGAGACAACGAATACCCTGTGGCTGTTCATATTAATGAATGTAGACTACATGGTCCACAGAAGGATTTTTAGTTTTTTGGAATGGATCACAAACCTAGGGACCCCAGAGGGGGCAACAGAGAATTGATACTATGGAGATGTGAGGCAAAGTGGATCATGAGATTGAACACAGTTGTGAATAGCCTTAACATAGACGAGGAATTACACTACTTCCTGGGGGTAGGTAAGCAATGTGCTAAGCAACACGTTTTACCTGGGGTATGAGGTAAATACCACAATGATGATTGGGACTCACACTGTATAAGAATATTGTAAGCGGTGGATCTGATTTGGATTATTTTACGTTACCTTTGCTGTGCCTTTGATTCTGATTCACCCACTACTGACGTGCATAGTTAAAAGTATCAGTCCTAACCCTTTATACATCTAGGATCCTGTAATCAGATTGGGATTGACTGCCTATAGCTGTTAAACAATTTGCTCAGGTTGTGCCACCAATCTATTTTCTCTCCTCTTTCTATTTCCTAATTATTTATGTTTTTTCAGTTATTGTACTTTAATCTTACATAAGTAGCCTTTAGACTGTGATTGATTGACACTACTCATCTTGTACACTGATACTTTCGGGTATATTATACTGACTTTTAGGTACTCGAAGATGGCAGCATCTCTGATTACAAGGCCAGGATACAAAGGTCATTTTACACTCCATTCTGCTTTAATTGAGGAGTTATCCGATTCTCCTATTAGTACTGTGTAATTTTACTTATAAGTGCCAACTAGCTGTTATATTACTGGAGATTTAAGAACGGTGTATTATGTGCACCAACTTCAGATATGAACACCTTTTTTTCTGCCAAATACATTTTACAATTGGCAGAAATTATGCAGGGCATTTTACAACTAGCAGTAATCATGCAGGGCATAGATTATGGGTAACTTGACTATGGAGGACCGAGCTACTTTCACATTTATGCTATATTCATTTACATTTTGAACCTTTTTGTTTGTTGTTGTTGATCACAGCGTTTGTTAGGTCATGTGGTCACGTACGGGTCATGAAATTACGTTGCGTGCTTTATACATGGCAGTTCCTTTTTTTTTTTTTTTTTTTTTGCAGAGTTTTATATAGCGCAAACTTGACCCGAATCCAATCAGGTATCGGAGCGCATTACATAGCACCAGTTACGTTACATGAGGACACACATTTTTTGTTAGGCACGGGGAGATAAAGTGATTTGCCCAGAATCACAGGATGTTCAGCGTCATTACCGTGACTCAAAACCAGTTCCACAGGTCCGAGGTCGAGCGCCCTAGCCGTTAGGCCAACTCCTATCCCCCTTTGACTACTAAAGCTTTACTTCACCTTTGGATGGACTACATAAAGCCGCCGGTCTCGCACTCGAGTAAGTCTCTATTAGTTTTCATCTCCGTATGTATGACTGCTTAAAAATACTGCCCCACCTGGATACTTATCAGCACGCTGGTTGGTCTCCTGTTAATAAATTACACAAAAGCTACGATGCATTGTCAGGCAGCATGCCTTCTATTGTAGCGTGAGTTTGCTGCATGAGTTTAAATGGCATTTCTTTATTGAGATTAAGCCTTCTAAAATACATTTGCAGTGGGATACAGTGGGTTACACAACACCCGGTTTTAATAACAAAATGGCCTTATCTTAGTTATTCCTACCGTTGGGTTGTACGGACATCAATATAATTTATTGACTAGGATTAATTGACACTTATACTGTTGCTTCAACTATTATTTCACTGGGTGTGAAAAAGGTGCAGGGTGCATGCAGTATGTGACACAGGATCCAGTGTCAGAAATACTGATTAGACCTATCTTTTTTCTTTACTAATACCGACAACAAGAGGCGCTACATTGACCTGACTGGACACAACAGCTCTTAAAATTGTACATACGCAGTGATAAACTCAATCCTAAGGGATTAGTCCATGCTACCGTTCCATTTCATATAGGATTTAAAGGGAAAAACAACTCGGTCAATAAATAGGCTATAACATAGGGCTCTTATTGTCTGTTTTAGATTTAATAATTTTTTTGCATATTGAGGTAAATATACATAGGGTCAGTATCATTGGCCCATCGGCTCTAGATAACTATATCACAGTGGCATGGGTGTTGCCCTCCTGTCTAAAGACGCAATATGATTTCTTGGCCTATCTTTTCACGGTAGTAATGGCAATCGAAAGTTAGTTATGATAATGTTTTGTTATGATGTAAGCATTTAACTTGGTGATAGTATTCTTTGTACTTTGGGATGATCACATTGGTACTTTTACAATTGTCCTTTAAGTATGACTGTCCCCATGATTTGAGACACAACTCTACAATATTGGCTTTGAAACCTGGGCCGGGAAGGCAAAGCCAGACCGGATGGGGGCCAGGGTCGAATGCCGTCCGGGGGAGGAATCCCTCCCTGCCCAATTGCATAAGGGCTAAGAAAGGGGCGACCAGGATTGGTCCCCCTAGAGCAAGCATGCCCCCCCCAATCAAGTGGTGAGCAAGGTAGGGCAAGGGGGGGATAAGAGGGCCAGCAGGTCACAAAGGAATCACAACCACTCCCCCTCGCCAAGGAGAGAGAAGAATCGTGTCAAGTTGCGCCCTACCAGGAGCCGGTGGAGCAGAGGACTGCCTCCAGGACCTGCTGCCGGGATCGCTGTAGCCATCAGCTGTTGCAGTGCCCGAAGCTGTTTTCCCGCCTCTCCCCTCCGCAGCTTACCGCCAACAGGCAAAGGAATATTCAGCAGGGCAGAAGACGGCACAAGCAGAGTTTCCCCAGCCGGCGTGGCGCGCCTTGGTTAAGCAGAGAGAAGGGAGCGGCAATCTGAGGAAGGAGGAAGTGACAACGGCAGAGTGAGGGGTGGACCGCAGGCTAAAGCGCGCCACATCGAATGTCTTGAGGAGTGAGGTTGGGCATCCGAGTCACCGACACGACCATCGTCATCCGGGAGGAGCGTCGGATGCCGCGCCGGCACCGGGCTCGCAGTAACAGCTGCAAGCGGGGATTTTTGGCTTTCCAGAGAAGGGCGTCATAGGCTGAGCAGAATCTGGCCTAAGCAGAGGGCAGCAAAAGGGCTCCATCAGCACGCAGGAGCGGCCACAAGCGTGGTTTACGGTTGGCCACAGTAAAAAAGGCTCTGCGACTGCAGAGGCGGATAAAGAAGCCTCCGGTTGCCGCTCAGGAGTAATTAAGCGCGAGCAGCGCTAGGGGCACTTGCCTTGGAGTCGGCATAACACTGGGGACAAACCAAAGCCGCTGCGGCCCAGAAGCACAGGAAGGGAGCGATTGGCACAGCAGGCATCGTCAATTTTCATTTGTTGTGTCCAGGGCTAAGGGGCAAGGGCAGGAGCCCATAAAAATACACAGAACTGCTGGTTGAGCGGCCGCTAAGAAACCCTGAGCACAACTGGCAGTAGTGGTATGTGCCACACAGCTAGGGCAAAGAAAAGTGCAAGGGGCATTACAGGAGCATGCAGAAATGGCCCGCAAGTGGAGGGCAGCTGGGAGAAAAACTCAGCCCCCGGCTCGCTTCAGAGAAGACCAGGCTCCGCAGGAAACTGGGAAAAAAGGACAGAAGAGACGTGGCAGAGACTCTGGCCCGAGCTGGACGACAACCTACAAGCCATGTTGGAGAAACCCAGGGCGCTGGTTGCCCTGAAGGTGCAGAGCTGGGCGGACCAGCAAATCAAGGATGGGACCCTAGGTAAGGAGAAGAGAACACGGCGAGCATCCCCAGCAAAGCCACCCCCTAGGAAGGCGGGGGCAAGGGGTCTGCAGCCAAAATGACGGCCCCTGCGACAGCCAAGGAGGGAGTAACACAAGGGGGGGAAGACCCCCTCACAAGCCAGAACTGCAGAGCTGCATCCCCAGAACTGATGTCGCAATGAGAGGCAAGCGAGGGTGCAGGAGAAGCCAAAGGGAAGAAGGGGACCCAGGACAAAACGTAAATATGGGCATCCAGAGAGGGCAAGCAATGTAGCAATGCAAGGTGCATGGCCCATGCACCTCCATGGCAGACAGGGTTAGGGTGGCAAGATTTACTTGGGGAGGCCTGAAATGCGGGGGCACCTCAGCCAACAGCATGGATGCCCTGGTGGCAATGGCCGGGGGTAGGAGCTCTGTTCCCGGGTAACACCCTAGGGGGACAAGGGACCAGCCTGAAAGCAGACCAGAGAGCAGACAAGAGGGGCCACTTAAAAGGGTCTACAAACAAGGATACAGGAGTGGAAAACCAGGTGCACCAGGGAGACAGGACAGGAACCGAGGCACCCACACTAGGGAGTACGGGGGCCTCTGGGGTGGACAGTCCAAGTGCATTCAAAACGGGGGAGGGGCAAGACACTAACGGAAAGCCGGCCATCGAGCGACCCTCCCATGACCACAAAGCTCTTAGGGCTGGCTAAACACATCCCATAAACAGTTAAGGAGAGGATATGGAGAAAGGAATTCACTGACATTTTTTCTCTACTTGAAGTGCGCCAGGCAGGTTTAGACCTAGCAACCCAAGACAAGAAGGATGATGGCAGGAGGGACACCCAGAAACCCAGAGTAGTAAGATCCATGGAAAATTGGCTAAAAGCGTTCAGAACATTGGCATGCGTCTTCATTGAGAAATTCCCTCAAAGAGCAGTGGCACTGATCTTATACGAGTAGGAAGTGCACAAGGTGCAGCAGCAGCATCAGGGCGATGCATGGCTAAAATACGATGAGGGTTTGAGGGAAAAAATGCAAGTGTGGCCAATAATGGAGTGGGACTGTCGGGACATGGAAGGTTTCACGAAACACATGGTGGTGGCCAGGGAGGGTGTCGGCGCAAAAGAGAGTAGTTTTCGTCCCTACGGGAGTAAGGGCAAATATGATGGGCAAGGGAAAGACTCCAAAGGGAAAAACCAGGCCGGTAGCAAATCAAGTAAGCCATTTTGGAAGTTTGACAAAGACGAATTAAAGTGGGGGGCATCATGCAGGTTCAAACACGCTTGTGGGTCATGCGGGGGAAACCATCCCACCATACGCTGTAGACGGGCCGCAGGGCCGGAGGCCAACAAGGACAAGGCAGGCACAAAAAAGTGAAGTACAGCTCCCGCAAGACAGGGGCAGAGGGAAAAGGGGCAGGGTACAGAAGCTACCGACACCCGTAAAGGCAGGCAGGCAGGCTGTTGTATTTGTTAAAAGACAATCACAAAGCAAAGGACAGACAGCCGCTATCAAAAGGCTTCACACAAGTTTTCCCCATACCATACACCGGACCAAGGGGTGCCCGGGAGAGCAGGTATCTGAAATCAGTGAGAGATTCATCGATGATATCCTGATTCTCTGGGAAGGAGATTACACTAGATGTACTGAATTTTGTACCTGGAACAACACCTTAAATCCCTATTTGAGATTTTCACACACTATCTCTGACACGGAAGTTCCCTTCCTTGATCTACGTGTCCGTCTTGAGGGAGAGCAGATCACCACCAGCCTGTATCGACCAACAGATCGGAATAGCCTCCTCCTGTTCAGCAGCCATCACCCCAAGTCATTAAGAGAGAATTTGCCCTTCGGACAATTCTTACGCATTAGAAGGAACTGTAGCTCGCTGGTAGACTACCAGAGGGAGTCTGCTATCCTTATGAATGATCTGATTAAGAGAGAATACCCCAGACAAGTAGTCTCACGCGCACGCAAACGAGCGAGACATAACAACAGAGAGAGCCTATTGGAAACTAACATTAAAGAACCAGAGCAGTCTATTACCTGTGTCACAACATTTACCCCTGATTCCACTAGGATTAGGAACATCATCCGAAAAAAAAAAATTGGGGTATCCTCAATACTGGGGACCTGGATTTAGAACCACCCAGGTTTGCATTTAAACGCACCAGCAATCTCAAGGATTTACTCATTCACACTAGACCTAAGAAACAACCAATCAGATCCCAAAGAATGTTGTGGAATCTACCTCCTGTTAAGGGCCACTATCCTTGTGGTTCATGCTCTATGTGTCCTCAAACGAGAGTTAGCAAAGAATTGGTATTCCTTAATGGGACTACCTGGACTATCTGTAAACACACGAATTGCAATTCATCTAATTGCATTTACATGATGACCTGCCCGTGTGGTCTACCATACATAGGTATGACAACGCGACCAGTAAAGACTCGCATGCTTGAACACAAAAGCAACTTCAGATGCGCTAAAACAAACACCAAGATGACGACACATTATCACTTGGAACGACATGCTCCCACTTCTTTTCAATGGGTTGTTTTGGAATCCCATCCCAACATGTCAAAGCAAGCACTTTTCAGACTTGAACAGCGTTGGGTCCTACAATTGACTTCGGACGCAAATGGCCTTAACGAAGATATTCCTTGGAGTCTGCTTACTTAATATCCATGCTTACTTAAAACCACCCTTAACAGCTTACCTTGAGTAGCCTCCTCCCTTAGACTCCAGGTCCGGATACTAGATTGTTTCCCACTGAGACCCCACATATAGAGCAGCATCCTTTTCGGACGCACTTGCATGACTGTCCATTCTTGCACTCATTCTAGTCAATTAACTAGTTTTGACCTTGATATGTATATTACCTATCTCTTCACCTTTTGGGCTCTTTTATCAGCGGAGGACCTTATAATGTAAACTCAAGTATCAACTTTCCTTTCCCCCGCTCCCCACCTTTCTTTGGGGTACACCCTACTCCTTTCTTTCTTCCCCACTTATATAACGGTGGCCTCGCCCCCCGCTTTGTCGCCCCCCTTTTATTCTAATGGATTATGTGAGTGGGAATCTCTCGCGGCTGTAACTATGGCAACAATGAATGCGCACTCACAACACATGCGCTCCACTACAGTGAGGTTAGCGGTACAGCCTTTTTACTCGTGTAGCTCGCTGGTCCTCACCGGAAGTCCCGCCCTATTCCACCCTGCAGCCCGCCGGCGTGCGTTCTTGATTTACTTGGACGCTAGTTGTCCGTCCTGGAAACCATACCTCGGTGGATGGTGAGACGTTAGGTTTACGGAGCGTTCCACAATACGGAATCATGAGTAACTGCATTGATAGTCCCAATACCCCTTGTATATGGGTGTTGAAGTCTCTCAGGTTCCGTATCTTTGTTGTTCCCTCGATCATTGGTCGGGGATCTGTATGAGGATATGCACGTACAGGCTGCCGTTTCGTTGCCTTGAATTGTTCAGGAACTGGGTTCGACATGTCCTATGCCCCAACTTCCGTGTCCCGACTTTCATGCACTCTGGAGATCCCTTGTAATAGGATCAAGGACATCAGCAGGCGGTCTGACTATATGGGGTGTTCCACACTCTCGATGCGATAAAGGTTCTCCAGCATCCATGGGTGACTGGCGGTTTAACACTGGGGAGTGCACTTAACTGTTGGCTGGCCTTGTATTTACTTATTACTCTTTGCCGTCCAAATTATGCACACCCATAGCTGATAATAGTCCACCGTTGGCATTGAGTATTTGAGGATGCCTAGTGTTTCGGCGCTATGCAGATTTGCCATGTTTCTACCATATTTTCTTCATGTACTTTTTTCATGTGTTTATCTGCATTTTATATTTTAGGACACTATAATATTAGTGCTCTCCCACCTTGGTCTCAATTTCGCCACAGCCTCTGAGGGTGAGTTACCTTACACTGCTCCTTACCATTGAGCTCACCCTGCTTCGGGGATGTCTAGTGTATTCTTTACTGCTGCTTGCATGAAGTATGTCCTTTACACGTTTGCTCACAGTTGATGCATGTCACGGTTTAAAATAGACATTATCAAGTTGAATCCACTGTCTATAGCAACCCTGATATCTCGTGTCATCGTTATTGTATTGTTATCTCTAATTGCAATACTTTTAATCCTTTTCTTTTTTTCGCAGGTTATGTTATTTAACTTTTGGTACCACACATTTTTAGGGTGCTGTACACGTGGCCACCATTGATACCTCCTCGAGGTTGTGACTACCACCAAAAAAGTGTAGGTAGCCTTATTTTTGGTCCTGAAGAATTGCCAATTAATAAATTACCAGGCAAGAAACATGTTGACCCTTTTAGCACATTAACTCATACACCTAAAGGTGAGAATGTGCGTTTCACTTTGGTTTTAATCAGGATGGTGACCATGCTTTATTAAAATAGTTTGAAGTGGATCACCTATCCCTGTTTTAGTTCACTCGTTTCACATCTCACATGCACCTACACTAGTTAGTAGAAGGAACCCCTTACTCACCTCACCCATCGGCATTGGAAGAAAAGATCTCCGTTAGGAAGGCCCCATTTGGGTGCCTGATCGGGCATTGCACCGCCGGCCCGATAAGGAGCAAGACCCGGCGATGAAGCAAGACACCCGCTTGTTGGGTGTGTGAGGGTCTTCTTTTCTATAAGGAGTGATCTTCTCTCCTGCGTACTTTAACACCTTTACCTTGGCACCTCTTTGTTATCCTACCAAACCCTGCGATACCCCTAGGAACTGCATACCTCTTCTGTTTTCACTGCTTGATGGGCACGTATGCTGGACCTGTATGAATAATAAGTATTATTATTTATAAAGCCCTCTATCCCTTCGTTTGTTTGAGACAACCCTGGGGTGGCAAAACAGAAAGTAGAGAAGGAAGTGCAACTGGGGGCGGCTGGCCAGCCCTTAAGCCACCCCCCAAATAAAGGATATGGTGATATCACCGCTCGGAGTGGTGCCCAAAAAGGAGCCTGGAAAATTCTGGTGATCCATCACCTGTCCCATCCTGAAGGGGAGTCCATTAATGACTGGTTGGAACAGGAATCATGCACGGTGCCTACGCATCAGTAGATGATGCAGTGGATCTTATTAGACATGGGGGGGAAAAGGCGCCCTTATGGCGAAATCAGACAGAGTCAGCCTTCAGATTATTGCCAGTACACCCAGACAGCTACCACCTGCTAGGCTTCAAACTGGAGGGGCAGTACTACTTTGACAAATGCTTACCAATGGGGTGTGCGATATCATGCGCGCACTTCGAGACGTTCAGTAGTTTCCTAGAGCTGGAGCTGTGTACAAGGGCCCTGAAGGGAGTGCGGGTCCACCATCTAGATGATTTCCTTTTCATTGGGAAGGCAGGCTCAGGGGAATGTGACACCATTCTAAACAATTTCATAAGCTTGGCCCAAGAGTTAGGCATCCCACTAGGGCAGGACAAAACAGATGGCCCAACCACAAAACTATCATTCCTTGGGATAAATCTAGACTCTGTGGCTGAGACATGCGGATTGCCACCTGAAAAGATAGTCGAGCTACTGGACATCATAGGGAGGCTGAGGCAGCAGAAAAAGGTGACACTGGGCGAAATACAGCAGCTGATAGGGAAGTTGAACTTTACTAGTCGGGTAATCCCCGCAGGGCGCACCTTCGCGAGACGCCTGGCATGGTTGACCAGGGGCATGACACAGAAGCACCACAGGGTCCTCATCACACAAGGTGTGAGGGAAGACCTTGGACAATGGGAGAAATTTCTGTCAGAATTCAAGGATTTGGAGAGATCCCTGGGTGCAGGCAGACAAGCTGGAGCTCTACACGGACTTGGTCGGGGGGTTCGGCGCAATTCTGGAGACCGCATGGTCAGCAGGGGCCTGGCCAGCAGCCTGGCAGAGGGCTGGGCTCACAAAAAACATATTCTTATTGGAGTTGTTCCCAATACTGGTAGCTTTCTACATTTGGACCCAGCAGTTAGTTAATAGACAGATAACGCTCTGGTCTGACAACCATGCAGTAGTGCAGGCTATTAACACAGGGTTGGCAAAAAGCCCAGCGGTGGCCAACCTGCTGCGGAAACTGATCGGCTGCCAGCTTAGGGGCAACATCGCGCTTAGGGCGAGACACATCCCTGGGATAGACAACTCAGTTGCTGATTCCTTTTCTCGTTTTCAGTGGGCGAAATTCCGAGAGCTTGCCCCAGAAGCAGACAAAGGGATGACCCCAATGCCAGAGGAAGCGTGGGCATGGGTGGACCTGGGTTGAAGACACTACTGAACAATGCACTGGCCCCAAAAACAGACACCCGTTACCATAAGTGCTGGGAGACATTCGGGGCCAAGATAGGGTTAGAAAGGGGCCGGGGTTAGACAGGAGGAAATCGTAGCATTCATCGGATGGGCTTTCACATCAGGCAAGACAAAAGCCTGGGCCTAGGCGCACTTGAACGTGGTGGCATACTACACAAAGACGGCGGCAAGGGAAGACCCAACTAAGACTTTCCAATGCAGAATGGCAATGAAAGGCTGGGGCAGGCTACAGCAAGCAAAGAACGATGCAAGGCGCCCCATCCACTTTAGCATATTGCAGATGTTGGGGGCCCTGGCAGGAGTTTGCACCTCGAGAGAGGAGACAGAGCTCTTTGGAGCAGCATTCGTATTGGCATTCTTTGGGGCTTACAGGGTCAGCGAGCAGGTAGCCCCATCAGTCAGGGACTCTGGATCAGCGTGCATCAACAGAAGAGAAGTAGAAATAGACAAAGGGTGCATGGACATACTGCTACGGCGGTCCAAGACGGACCAGGCAGGCAAGGGGAAATGGAGTAGAATACATTGTATTAGGGATGCCGCTTGCTGCCTGGTGTGCTTGCAGCAGGAATATTTGGGGCCTCGGGGAAGCAGCAATGGTCCACTCTTCAAGCACAGGCACGGGTCATTCCTCAGCCGCTTTCAGTTCATAGCAGTGATGAGGAAGGCGATGGGGCTCCCTGCGAAAGTGTTTGGTTCCCACTCTTTCACAATAGGGGCAGCCACAACAGCCGCAGGGTTAGGTTGGAATAACGAGCGGATCAAGGGGATCAGACGTTGGGCATCCAGGGCATTTAAGCGCTACTTAAGCCCCACATTGTACTGAGCCTAGTTTCTCCTTTCCCCGCACCCCCTCTAGGTCCGAGCGAATCACGGAAGAAGGTGTGGATCACGGGGCACTACTACGTGACGCGGGCACAGTAATGGGCAACGGCCAGATGCGAATTTGGCAGGACATTGCTGCGGGACGCGGAAGTACACTGGTGGGGGGCGCTCGGGAATAAAATGGGACCAACTGCTACCCACGGTGCGAGAAGCATTGAGGCAAGGTGGCAGACCGGATGCGGTGGTGGTCCACCTGAGAGGAAATGACTTGGCGGCTTTGGGCAGACGGACTATCTTAGAAAATATGCAGAAAAGCCTCATGGCCTTGGCACACTTGATACACCCAGCAGAAGTGATTTTTTTCAGAAATCATAGTGCGAAAAGCCTGGCGGGGGGCTGTGGACTTAGGGGGGGTGTAAAAATCCAGACAGAAACTCAATATCACCATGGCAAAAGTGTGCAGGGCCAATGGGTAGGACTTCATTCAGCACAGTCTCATAAATTTGAGGGTCCCAGGTTATCACCTGGAGGATGGGGTACCCCTCACTGGGATAGGAATGGACATGTTCCTACTGAATATTGTAGGGGTGCTGGAACAGATGGGGTTCAAATGAGAGCGAGAAGGGAGGCCGGGGTAGGAGGGAGCTCCCTCCGTTCGGGAAACTGAAGGTAGCGTGGCGGAACAAACACAATGAAGGTAGTAAAAAGATAAAACTTACTAAAAAGTAGATGGAAGGCTCTCACAGTGTCCTAGGGATGCCACACAGCAGGAGCACTAAGGGAGCCAAGGGGTGGCATGCCGACATAGAGTAGATGTGATGCTCCTGCAGGACCCTTGGGATGCCTCACGGCAGGAGTAGCGAGGTAGAAAGATATAAGGACTCTGCCTCTGGAAAGATAGAGTAGATGCTCAAGTAAGGTCCTTGGGATGCCACATGGCAGGGACCTCCAGGAGAAGGGAGGGCCCATGGAAAGGTACAGGGCGAGTGGTACAGCACTTGCAGCGCGGGCAGGTCCAGAAAGACACACTCCAAGTCGGTAGCAAGTTGAAGCCTAGACCCGTAAATCAGAGGCCCCAACAGGGGGTACCTCAGCTCCCGGAAAATTGAGGAGGCTGGGTCCATACTGCGAGCTAAACAAGGGCGAAGACCAATAAATGTAAAGATGTAGCATGGACAATAAATGTACAGTTGATATAACCATGAAGTTTGCAAATGTATAAACATGTCATGTTGAATGAACTGTGATCTTTTAAGGCACCAAAAGCACGTTGTCAGTGGTGATTTAAGGTAACAGGAATGCAGTTTAATTAGAAATGGGCAAGAAAGGGGGGGGGCGACTCGCCACCTTGAAGGGGTTGAAACCTGGGCCCGGGAAGGCAAAGCCAGACCCGATGGGGGCCGGGCCGAACGCCGTCCGGGGGCGGGAAGCCCTCCCTGCCCCATTTGCATAAGAAGGGCTAAGAAAGGGGCGACCAGGATTGGTCCCCCTAGAGCAAGCATGGGCCCCCCCAATCAGGGGTCGAGCAAGATAGGGCGAAGGGGAGATAAGAGGGCCAGCAGGCCACAAGGGAATCACAACCACCCCCCCTCGCCAAGGAGAGAGAAGAATCCTAACCACCCACACCAAAAGAACGCGGGCGTCGCAGCCGCACGGGTAAAGGCGAAGCGGAACAAACACAAGGAAGGTAGTAAAAAGAGAAAACTTACTAAAAGGTAGATAGAAGGCTCTCACAGTGTCCTTGGGATGCCACACGGCAGGGGCACTGAGGGACGAGGGACCCGTAAATCAGAGGCCCAGACAGGGGGTCCCTCAGCTCCCGGGAAATTGAGGCGGGTGGGTCCATTCTGCGAGCTAAACAAGGGCGAAGACCAGTAAATGTAAAGGTGTAGCATGGACAATAAATGTACAGGTGATACAACCATGAAGTTTGCAAATGTATAAACCTGTGATGTTGAATAAACTGCGACCTTTTAAGGCTCCAAAAGCATGTTGTCAGTGGTGATTTAAGGTAACAGGAACACAGTTTAATTAGAAACAGGCAAGAAAGGAGGGGGGCGACTAGCCACATGGAAGGGGTTTCTTTCTGGGCACATAATCCTTTATATAAAATGGTTTGATATATTTTTGGTATACATTTTATGTATTTGTAAGACAACCTTTTTTAATATTCCAGCCCTGAGGAAGTTGTGGGTGATTGTACCCAAAGATAAAACATGTGTTGGCTGGTGTAAGAAGTGTTGAACGATTAAAGAAAAGACAGCTATTTCAATGACTTGGATGAATTTTCTTTGGATACAAGTCTGCATGTTCTCGGAATTATTGTTTCGTACAGCACAGCAAATAATATCATGTAATTCACTGGCATATCACAAAGCTTGTTATGACAACAAGTGTTGACAGGCAAGCTACAGGACTATTAACCAAGTATACAAGTAGGCAAGTGTGGAGTTCTTCAGCTTGCATGATGTATACATATGTCATTGCAGTGTTTGTACAGGTATTTCAGGCAGCCCATCTCAACAAGGCAGAACTAGAGCTACAGTCACACATCTTGATTGGCGCGTAAACACACATAAGTCCAAAAAATGTCTTGAATGCTGCACAATTTTGACGTTTTCCCCTCCTGTCTGCCTACTCACTCACACAGCATCTGCAGTCTCCACCTCCCCCTTGGTTCCCTCTATCTTACTTGTCGTGGGAAAGTAAGCCTGATTTTTCCAAACGTCTTATGGACAGCTACGGATCAAGGGCAGGTCACGATAGCTATCTGACTATGTATTACAATACAGCATGTCCCGGTGCCATTCCTTTAGTGTCAGAAATGGTCCTCTGGACCATTGCAGCACTATTCTTCACCTCACCAGCCGCAGGCTGATGGCTACCGGACCCCTGGAAGACCCCGGTATGTCTCTATCATACCCCAGCAGCACCAATAATGAGGTCAGTTCAATATGCTCCCCAGTAATCTTCCTGAAGTACTCGTTCACAGCCTGCAAGAACTTCTGCATCCCCGGACAAAACCACCGAAATGGGCAACCCTCACCTCCTCCTCTATGCTCCACACCCTGAAAAAAATATCCCATCAACCGTAATTCCAATCCCTGCAGTGCTCCCACCGCCTCCCAATCCTGCGCTGCGTGGAACCACATGCACCATCCCAAAGATGTGTGTGGCAAATAAGGTAATGATCTGGCCTGCTGTTCCAAAAGATGCTGCCATGAATAGACCACTGTGTTAAAGGAATTGAGGAAATTGATACGTAGTGACAGCTTTGCAAACAAAGAGCAAGAGAGGGGCATCAGCATCCCTCTCCAGCTAAAGATGCGGTAGGTCTGGTGGTCCATGCAGCCAGTAGTGGGAAAACAAGCACTGTGCAGTCCTATAATAATCTTCTAGATCCTGGCTCTTAGCTCACCCATATCATAAGGTAAAGACAGCACAGTCCAGCCCACGTGACGTGGCTTCCCTGCCCAGACCAGTTGAACCATGAGAGTTAGCACGTTATTGAACATCATGTGGGGCAGTAAGATGGAGATATTCAAAAAATGAGGCTGCAGCACCATTTTTATGATGGCTATATGACCCGCGAGCGATAGTGGTAACTTGATCCATCGGTCTATCGCTTCTGCAAGTTTATGAACAGGCCTGCCATAATTATCTAGCACGACCATGGCTGAAACCTGTATTCCTAAATATCGCACGGAGTCTGTAGTCAACTGTCAAGCGTATTCTAGCTGTACTGCTGTCGTATATGGAGCAAGCTGAAATATTCAGGACATATCCCAATTGATACCCAAACCAGAATACCCCCAAGCAGTACACTATCTCTCAATATTGGTGCTAGATTATGCTTGTGATTGTGTGCATAAAGTAGAGTATCATCTGCATATGCAGAGATGATCCAATTACAATGTGGGAACCGCAGGCCTTGGTGCACATGGTATTCCCAGAGCGCGTAAGCCAGAGGCTCAGCTACCAGCATATATAACAGTGGTGATAGGGGGCAGCCGTACATAGTGTAATGTCTACAGAATGACAGGGGAAACCTTGCCTTTTTACGTCATTAACCCAGATGCTAGCAGTCAGCAGAGTGTAAATATCTTGATGAGTTGGAGAAGCATACCAGTAACTTCTATGAGCTTTAGTACTGCCAGCATTAACCCCCACTCCACTAAATTGAATGCATTTTCAGCATATAGAAATACTCTTATGATGCGCATATTGGGTTCAAGACATTGGATCATGCCAAATTCTATGTCCGGGACTGACCTGGGATAGATCCGGACTGCTCTGGGCCAACCACGCCAAGAAGGAACAGCCCCAACCAGTTGCAAGTTTTTTCACAAAAAAATGTGTGTCTACGTTTAAGAGAGATGAAGGTCTATAGGACGAGCAACAGTCTGAAGGTTTACGCGGTTTTAGTGGAGTGACTAGTAAGGCCTCACGCATTGTGGGTGGCATACAGCTCTCTTTTGCCATCTCTTCATAAATAGTAGCCAAATGTAGGATCAGCCCATCAGTGACAGGCTCTTTCCTGCTTGGCATGTTTTTATGTGCAGCTCAAATCTCCCTGGGACACAATGAGGCCATTAGGGGTTCCCTAGATTTGACTGTTAGCCACTTCATGGCAGCATGCGCCAGGTAGTCCACTGTTGCTCGTTCATCTTGTGGGCGTTGTGACTTGTGTAATTCTGTATAATACCCACAAAACCACTCCGACACCCGCTCAGCTGTACACAAGGGCCACCCCTGCTCCTCCTATACTGTTAAAATCGGATCAATGACAAAATATTGACGGACCGAATATTGAGGTACCAAAATATCGACGTAAAAATATCGAAGGCAAGAATATCGACATCCTATCTACATCATTGTAAGTACAAAAATATCAACAACAAAAAATATTGATGTCAAAAATATAGTTGTAAAAAAGTATTGCTTTTTAAAGTAAATAATACATATAATTAAAAGAAATATAGTTAAAAATATTAAAACATGTTTAAAAATAACTAATACATATAACGTTAAAATGAATTAAACATATAAATATAAAAAAATATATATATACTTACTCCAGTGAGTGCAATAGTAGGGAAAGTGTTGGATAGCGTAGAGGTAAAAATTACTATTCCCACTCCAGAGACTGCAACAGTAGGGAAAGTGTTAGATGGCCAGGGGTAGATATTACTATTCCCACTCCAGAGAGTGCAACAGTAGGGAAAGTGTTAGATGGCTTAGGGGTAGATATTACTATTCCCACTCCAGAGAGTGCAACAGTAGTGAAAGTGTTGGATAGCGTAGGGGTAAAACTTACTATTCCCACTCCAAAGAGTGCAACAGTAGGGAAAGTGTTGGATAGCCTAGGGGTAAAAATTACTATTCCAACTCCAAAGAGTGCAACAGTAGGGAAAGTGTTGGATAGCGTAGGGGTTAAAAATAACATACTTATAAATTAAATAATTGTTGTAACTAAATAATGATTTATTAATAAATTTACAATAAATTAATTACAAATAAAAATAAATTAAAATTAATAATTACTTTAATAACATTAAATTACTTCCCACCCTATTCGCCTATAAACCCACAACACACTCCTATAATAAATAATACAATTAATATAATTATCAATTAATCAATTAATAACAATTAATTACCAATATATAATTAACTGTAAATTAATTATCAATACCAATAAATACAAAATATTAATTACTTAATTACAATTAAATTACTTCCCACACTATTCCCCTATAAACCCACAACCCGCTACAGAACTAAAATGCTAAATTTAATTAAAAAGTAATTAATAATTCCGCTAAATTATTATTTAATTTACTATAATTAAATTAATTCCCACCCTATTCCCCTATAAACCCACAACCCGCTACGGTACAAAAACGCATAATTTACTTTAAAAAAAATTACTAACTTCTAAAAATGTTATACATAAATTTGAAAAATGTACAATACTTAACAAAAAATATAGAACACATACATATAAAATACATACTAAAATACATAACACTAATATAAGCATCAATATTATTAATATCGATATATTTGCTATCGGTATTACTAACTTCGATATTAGCACAAACAATATTTCTTACCTTCAGTTCGATATTCTGGTAGTCAATTTTATTGATGTCGATATTCTGTCCATACGATATTTAAAACTCAATATTAATGTATGTCGATATTAAAAACTCAATATTATGTCTATGCACCGTTAAAATCATGTCCTCGCACCCTGGGCGCAGTAGCACTGCCAGCACTGCTCTCCGTCGCTCACCCTCATCGTATATCCTATCATCGTCGACTTGCTTAAGTGATTAACTTCACTTTGTCCTACATTGTGGAACTCCTCTAGCTGAACCTGTATGTCTCCCAAGAGGCTCCGTTCCATGGTCTCCCTATACCACCGCTCCATTTCTGCAAACTCTACCTCCAGCCGGTCCAATCTACTGCGTAACGATCGGAGTATCCCTGCATGCTTAGAGGGAGTAACGCCCCGAATATACCTTGAAGGCTTCCCAAACTGTTGCAAACTGGTCAAAGGAGCCTATATTTGTGCTAAAGTACTCATCGATAGCCTTTGACAGCTCTTCCCTAAACACAGCAACTCACAGAGACTTTGGAGGAAAACCCCATGCAAATGCCAGTTGTAGTGGGGCACGTAATTTGTATTGGGATTTATTTTCCAAATCCTGATTTGTGTTGGAAAGTAGCCTAAAGTAACACAGAGTAGGACTATGTACTACTTTTTGCTACTTTGCGTCAAGGGGGCATTCTATGGATGGCACATTGGAATTCCAATACCACTATCCATGGGTTTTAATGGAAGTCCCTATTTACTAACATAAGTAGACAGGGCTTGTGGCAAAAATGTATGCCTCCTCAAGACAGGCCTAAAGTTTGAGAAAAGTTCTTTTCTCACAACTTTTCCAACCTGACATATGTGCAGCACTGTACAACACACATACAAAGTGGGAAAGGTATTGAACTATCAAAGCAAAGTATTTTGGACTCAAAGGCTACCCTTCCAATACGAAACCTAAGCTTGACATAGAATACACACCCTTTGTTAGACCTGGCACCATTGGCGTGGGTATCCCCTGCATTTTTTTGCCTTTGCCTCCTGTGTTTTTGCTGTGCGTTGGACTCCGTTTTGCTGTTCTAGATGCTTTGGGCACTTTGCCACTGCTGTTCAGTGCCAAAGTGCAAGTGTTCCCTTTGTAAATTGTTGTTATGGATTAGTGATTCCATGATTGGCACATTTGATGTACTTGTACTGTGTGTGCCCTGGGACTGTAAATCAAATGTTTCTAGTGGGCTGCAGCACTGATTGTGCCACCCACAGAAGCAGCCTGAAAATGTAACTTTGGCCTGCCATTGCAGAGCCTGTGTGCAGTCTGGAACTGCCATGTCCCTAAACCTTCCCTTTTCTGCATATTAGTCACCCCTAAGGTAGGACCAAGGTATCCCTGTGGACAGGGTGCAGTGTCTGTGAAAGGTAGGACATGCCCCCTGATGTGTGTGGCATGTCCTGATAGTGAAATACTATCAATTTCGTTTTTCACTATTGCAAGGCTACCTGTTCCCATATGACGAAATGGGGAGTTTTTTTATAACAGCTTATAAACATAACTGGCCCTGGAAACAAGGTAGAAAAATAACGTTTACTATGCCTGAACTTAAAGGGCATCTTTTAGTGAGGGTGATTTTTAAAATTTTTGGGAAAATACCACTTTTAGAAAGTAGGTATTTTTTTGCCTAACCATCCAGTGTGCCTCTGCTAGGTTTGTGTATTGCATGTCTGGCTTTTGGTTGACAGGGGCAGCGGCTCCAGAAGTCTGACGAGTCAGAGCTGGGCTGAATAGACCTGGCCTGCATTTAGAGTAGGGGGAGGAAATTTCCTTTCACCTGAATGGGCCTGGTCTAACTTCAACAATACTGTCTCCACCTCCTGCCAGGAAGCGGCAACAGTGAGGATAGAACTGTTTTTGGCTGGGTACAGACAATCTCTGCCTTCAGAGAACAAAGGGTTTTGGTGTATAAAAAGAGGGGCCCAGAAACAAGACTTTTAGATCACTTCAGGGGAATCAAGAGTAACCCTTGCCAAGGAGAAGAGCCAGCGAAGCTGAGGAGAAATACTGCTCCTGTGTTGTTTGCTGTCTGGGTTTGGCCTGCGGTGGCTACATGCTGCCAAGGAATGGAGAAAAGGACTTTGCTGCTTGCTTTATCCCCCTGCTTGAAGAAAAGATCTCCAAGGGCTTGAACTGAGCTTGCCCCCTGTTCTAGAGGTCTCAAGAACAGCAAAGGCCTCACCGTGCCTGTGTGCACTGTCTCTAATCGCAGTAGCAGAAGCAAAGGGTAACCAACTCTGTCATCGAGTCCGTTGGGGGATTCCGTGCTGCTTCCTGCGTCCTGTGGGCACTACACTCCGCAATGCTTTGTTAAATGCTACAAGGACGTCACCGACTCCGTCACTGCCCGACCGGAACATCGACCGTCGCTGCACTGTGACCTGCCAGCACCGCAGTGAGCACCATCCCACTCTTCAACGCAATCCCTGATTTTACCGACTCCATCAATGAGCCGCTGCCTGCACCGCATCATGAGGACACCGCCCGCCGCAATGCTCCACTTCACATCGCGACTGCAACGCTTGCCCCGACTGACTCTCACCGATGTGTTGGTCACAACAAGAAAGGTACTGTGTCTGCGTCTGTCGATGCTTTTGCTGGCCCGTATCGATACAGTCGGCTGGAATTGTTAGACTCTGTCATATTCAGTATCGTGGTAGCACCAGGAGGAGCGACCGGGTCGGAAAAACTGTGTTTTATTGATTTTCCTACAATTTAAAGGTTATTTTTGTATTGTTTGTTGGATTTTTATCATATTTGGTCTTGTTGGTTTAGATGAGGATTTCCTATTTTTCTAAACTGGTATGGTGTCCATTTGTAGTGTTTTTACTGTATTATTGTATGTGTTCACAAAAGCTTTACACACTGCCTCTGAGTCAAACCTGTCTGCTCGTGCCAAGCTACCAAGGGGGTGAGCAGGGGTTATTTTAGGAGTGTATCCCCCCTGCCCCAGACTAGAAGCAAGGGTCCCTATTTGGACAAAGGACCCGACCTCTGCCAACTAGAGACCCCCCATTTCTAACAATGGTGGTCAGCAGTGAGGATCCTGGACTTGCAGTTGTGAGTTACATACAATGATTGGTGTACACTACTAGCATAGTGCAGACCATTACGTGACCACATACCTTTACTGAACATTTTCCCTGGGATTGTTTTTTTTCCTGCAAAGTAAAGAACTGCCAATTTTGGCATCATGACCAAACCAGCATCCATTGGTATCGAATTTGAGGAGAATAGGGTGGAAACCTACACTGTGTCTCAACTGAAAGCTATCTGCAAAAAAATTAAAGTCTTTGTGAAAAGCGTCACCAAGAAGGATGAATACCAGAAAGCGCTGATGGCTGGGTTGGAATCCAGAAAAGCCAGTGGACAGGACGAGGAGCCCCTGGTGGAGGCAGAGAATGTGGATGAGCAACAGGAGGGGCAATTGAATCTGCCAGGAGGGAGGGTACATTCCGTGGATGACAGCAGTGTTTCTCAAAGTGGTCTATCTCCAGAGGAGTTGGAGGACGGAGAGAGAGAGATAGGGTGCATGACAGGGAGTTTGCTAAGGTCAGGCTGGGAATGGAGGGTGACATAGAAAATAAAAAGTTGGCGTTGGAAAAGCAGAAATTGGCCATGGAGGAAAAGAGGTTGCTTTTAGAGCATGAGAGAGAGTTGAGGTAGTTGGATCTGAAAGTAAGCAAAGAGTTTAGAGATCAATCCCTCTGGAGTGCCTGGGGAAGGAAAGGTATATGTTATTAAGGATTTTATGAAGCATGAGGACATTGGTCAGTGGTTCAAGGCCTATGAAGTAGCAATGAGGTCCCTCCAGGTCCCTGAGAAAGATTGGGGAGCGGGGTTGTGGGGCTGCTTTGTCAGCGAAGGGAGGGAAACCTTGCTGAACTTGCCCACTGAGAATCAGCTAACCAATGCCCCCATGAAGGAAGCCTTGATAGCCAGGTATGGGTTGAACCCAGAGCTTTATAGGCAGAAATTTAGAAACTGTAGGAAGCTGGAGTCAAGTACCTGGGTGGAATATGTGTCCTATTTTTGCAGAGCACTGGATGGTTAGGTGAAGGGTAGCAAGGTGAATGATTTGCAGGGGCTCTATGATTTGGTTGAATGGGAGTACTTGTCAGATAATTGATTTTCAGAGCTAAGCCAGCCTCTGATTGACAGTAAGCTGATTGATCCCAGGAAGCTTGCTGTGAAGGCGGGCCGCTGGGCCAGCACCATGGTTCAAAAAGGTTGAGTGGGAGACTCCGCCAAAGGTGGGAAGGGTCCCCAGTGGAAGAATGGAGAGGTCAAATGTAAACAGATGGAGTTCCAGAGAGGGCCCCAAAGTAATCAAGCAGGGAACTAAGGTAAGGGTTCCCAGCCTCCCACTAAGAAGAAACCATGGGTCCTGCTTGTAAACCACCTGAAGCCCTACTTGGAGATGTCCGAAGTGGGCATGCTCCTAGCAACAGATGCTGGAATGGAAGAGGATACTGAGTCTCTTCCTGACCTCTTGTCAGCAAAGGAGCACGATGGGTCAGTGGACGGTTTATAACTCTCCCCTGCCCTGACTACAGCAGAGTGACTGTCGCCAACTGTTGGGACAGTTTGCTCCTCTGTTTTCCCTGACCCCTGGTGTCACTCAGTGGTGTTTCCATGATGCTGACACTGGGGACAGTCCTCCTGTAAAGCAAAACATTTACAGAGTGATGTCAGGGTCAAGGCTTGCATCAAGGAGGAGGTCTCAAAGACGCTAGAGCTAGGGGTGATTGAGCCCTAAAATAGCCCTTGGGCCAGCCCAGTGGTCTTGGTCCCTGTTAGACCTGGCACCATTGGCGTGGGTCTCCCTTCCATTTTTTACTGTTGCCTCATGTGTTTTTGCTGGTGTTAGATGCTTTGGGCACTGTGCCACTGCTATTCAGTGCCACAGTGCAAGTGCTTCCTATGGTAAAATTGATGTATGGATTAGTGACTCCATGATCGGCTGGTTTGGTTTACCTGTTAGACCCTAGTACAGTGCACTGAGTGTGCCCAGGGCTTGTAAATCAAATGCTGCTGGTAGGCTTGCAGCACTGGTTGTGCCACCCACAGAAGCAGCCTGTAAAGTGTGTCTTAGGCCTGCCATTGCAGATCCTGTGTGCAGTCTGGTACTGCCATGTTGACTGGCCAAGTGCACCCACTTGCCAGTCCCTAAACCTTCCCTTTTCTTCATATCAGACAACCCTATGGTAAGCCCAAGGGCAAGGTGCATTGTAAGTATAAGGTAGAACATGCTCTGGTGTGTGTGGCATGTCCTAATAGTGAATTACAGCCGTTTTTGTTTTTCACTATTGCAAGGATACCAGTTCCCCATAGGCCAGAATTGGCAGTTTGATTATAACATTTTATAATCCTAACTGACTCAGGGAACTAGGTAGAAGTTCGAGTTTAGTATGCCTGAACTCAGAATGAAAAGATACATCTTTTAGGTTTTAATATTCTGTGTTTGAAAATAACACTTTTAGAAAGTAGGTATTTTCTTGCCTAACTATCCAAGCCTGCCTCTGCTAGGTTGTGTATTCCTTATCTGGAGTTTGAGTGACAGGGGCTGGGGGATTCCAGGAGATAGAGTGAGTCAGCACAGGGCTGAATAGAGAGATCTGCATGTAGATGGGTGGGAGGAGTTGCACCTGGGACCTGAATAGGTCTGTGCCTTCCCTCCACAATGCTGGCTCCACCTCCTGTGTTGCATCTGATGTCCCTGGCCTACACTGTGAAAGGAAAGAAGGAGTCTTGTCAACAAAGTGTTCCAGGACTGACCAGTACTGGTTTGGACTACGCAAAGGCATCTCTGCCTTCAGAGAACAAAGAGAAAATGAGTATAAAAGGGGGGACCCAGACCCCAGAACTTTAGATCACTTTGGGAAACAAGAAGAACCTTTGCAGCGGAGAGGAACCAGAGAAACTGAGGAAGAGGCTATCCCTAGCTGAGTGCTGTTAAGGGGATTGGCCTGCAGTGGTTGGCTGACTGCCAAAGAAAGGAGAAAGGAATTTTGTGCTTTTCAAATCAACTTGTGAAGGATCCCAAATGGCTTGAGATAGAGCTTGCCTCCTGCTGAAGTCTCAGGGACAACAGACTTCACCAACCAGCTCCCCTGCCTTCCCTTGCTGGGAATTGAAGTGCCTGCTGTTGAGCTGGGCCTTCTGAGAGACTGCGTGTCACTGGGAGCTGGAAGCACGACTCAAGACAAAGAAGTGTGTTGCCGCCGCAGCCGTTGTCATCGCATCACCGGAGAAGAGTGTCGCCGTCGCAGCAGACGCCGTTGCATCACCGGAGAAGCGTGCCGCCGCTGCTGCCATCGCATCACCCGAAGCGCCTCGCGTCACCGGAGAAGAGTGTCGCCGTCGCAGCAGATGCCGTGGCATCACCAGAGAAGAATGTCGCTGCTGCAGCCGCTGTCGTCGCATCGCTAAGAAAGCGTGCCTCTGCTGCCGCTGTCACGTCGCATCACCGAGGCGCCCGCATCCCTGGAGAAGAGTGTCGCCATCGCATCACCAGAGAAGTGTGTCGTAGGGCCTGTCGCGGCTCAGAAGATTCGTTGAGTCGCCGCACGGCCGCCGGGCATGCACGCAATGTTGTTGCATCAAGAAGAAGACGCCATTTTGTTTCATTGCACCGGATCTTCATCGCACCACGGAAGCGCAGTAAGAAACCGACACATCACCTCCCCATGCAGAGAAGAACTGACGCATCACCGTCCCCTACGCAGCTGTAGGGAATCGACGCATCGCCCTTCTTGCGTGTAAGGAACCGACGCATCACCTTCCCTGCAACACTTTCATTGTATAGAATTACGCATCCAAAGGTACATTAAACTTAAAGTGTCGCATTTACCATCTTAAGAGAACTAAGCTATATCTACCATTTTTAAAGTACAGTGTTGTGGATTTTTGTCATTTGTGGTCTTGTGATAAGTCTATATAAAGAATACTTATTTTTGATATAAAACCTGTGTGGTGTTCATCTGTAGTGTTGTCACTGGATTACTGTATGTGTTCACAAATGCTTTACACACTGCCTCTGAGATAAGCCTGTCTGCTCGTGCCAAGCTACCAAGGGGGTGAGCAGGGGTTATTTTAGGAGTGTACCCCCTTACCCTGACTAGAAGCAAGGGTCTCTATTTGGTCAAAGGTACCTACCTCTGCCGACTAGAGATACCCAGTTCTAACAGTCCCAAAGGCTGCCGCACCCGGTGCCATGCCAGAATTCCGGTTCTGTGTGGACTACCGAGACTTAATTCCATCACCAGGACCGATGCGCACCCCAGCCCCAGAGCTGATGAGCTCAATGATCGGTTGGGAGCTGCCCAGTACCTCAGAACTTTTGACTTGACTTAACGTCTGGGTACTGGCAGATTGCCTTAACTGATGGGGCAAATGAGAGGCCAGTATTCTCAACATCAGAGGGGCACTATCAATTCCGGGTGATACCCTTTGGGTTGAAGAATGCCCCTGCCACCTTTCAGAGGTTGGTCAACCGGGTGTTGGCTGGACTGGAAGATTTCAGTGCCGCCTACCTGGATGACATTGCAGTGTTAGGTACTACTTGGGAGGAACATCTGCACCACCTCTGGGAAGTGTTGAAGGCTCTGCAGAAGGCAGGCCTCACGATCAAAGCGAGTAAGTGTAAGATCGGGTTCGGTGGTGTACTTGGGACACCAGGTTGGGAGCGGCCAGGTGGCACCCCTACAACCCAAGATTGATACCATTCTGGCTTGGAAACCCGCCAAGACTTAGACAGAGCTGAGAGCCTTTTCATGACTCACAGGGTATTACAGGAGATTTGTCAAGGAATATGGCACCATTGTTGCTCCCTTGACAGAGCTGATTTCCAGGAAGCAGCCCAAGAATGTGAACTGAACTGAAACCTGCCAGAAAGCTTTTGATGCCCTGAAAACTGCCATGTGCACGGCGCCCATGCTTAAGGCACCCAACTTCTCAGAAGAGTATATTGTGCAGACAGATGCTTTAAAGCATGGTGTGGGGGCTGTGCTCTCACTGCTGAATGAAGAGGGCCTAGGCCATAGACCAAAGTGTAGCATTCATTAGTAGGAGGTTACTTCCACTGGAACAGAGGTGGAGAGCGATTGAGCATGAGGCATTTGCTGCGGTCTGGGCACTGAAGAAGCTGAGGCCATACTTATTTGGGACTCACTTCTGAGTTCAGACATACCATAGGCCCTTCAGATGGTTGATGCAGATGAGCGGTGAGAATCCAAAGCTGTTGAGGTGGTCCATTTCCCTACAGTGGATGGACTTTACGGTGGAACACCGCCCTGGTACCGAACACAACAATGCTGATGGTCTGTCCAGATTTTTCCGCCTTAGTGAAGAGAACCGCCCAGAGGGTGGATAGTTCTCCCATTTCAGCTGGATGGGACACGTGTTAGACCTGGCACCATTGGTGTGGGTCTCCCCTACATTTTTTGCCTTTGCCTCCTGTGTTTTTGCTGTGTGTTGGGCTCCGTTTTGCTGGTCTAGATGTTTTGGGCACTTTGCCACTGCTGTTCAGCGTCAAAGTGCAAGTGCTCCCTTTGTAAATTGTTGTTATGGATTAGTGATTGGCATTTTGGATTTACTTGTCAGACCCTAGTATAGTGCACTGTGTGTGCCCATGGCCTGTAAATCAAATGATGCTGGTGGGCTGCAGCACTGCTTGTGCCACCCACTGAAGCAGCCTGTAAAATGTAACACTGGCCTGCCATTGCAGAACCTGTGCGCAGTCTGGTTCTGCCATGTCGACTTGGCAAGTGCACACACTTGCCAGTCCCTAAACCTTTCCTTTTCTGCATATTAGTCACCCCTAAGGTAAGCCCAAGGTACCCCTGTAGGCAGGGTGCAGTGTATGTGAAAGGTAGGACATGCCCTGATGAGTGTGTCATGTCCTGATAGTGAAATACTGCCAATTTCATTTCTCACTATTGCAAGGCTACCTGTTCCAATAGGACAGAATGGGGGGTTGTTTATAACAGCTTTTAAACATAACTGGCCCTGGAAACAAGGTGGAAAAATTAAGTTTAGTATGCCTGAACTCAGAGTGTTAAAATGCATCTTTTAGTGAGGGTGATTTTTACATTCTGTGTTTGAAAATACCACTTTTAGAAAGTAAGTCTTTTCTTTCCTAACCATCCAGTGTGCCTCTGCTAGGTCTGTGTATTGCATGTCTGGTTTTGGATGAGGGGCTGGAGAAGGGCAGCGGCTCCAGAAGTCTGATGAGTCAGGGCTGGGATGAATAGGCCTGGTCTGCATTTGGAGTGGTAGGAGGGAGCACAGAAGCTGCAGCAACGAGATGTTGTATCAATCAATTAATCAATCAGGGAGATTATAAGCATGCTACTCAACCGTGGGGGTCTCAAGGTGTTGTGGGGTGGGAGGAGCAGCTCCAGTCAGTCAAAGAGCTAGGTCTTGAGGGTCTTCCTAAAGATGTGCAGGGTGGGTGTGAGACTAATGTTGATCGGCAGCTCATTCTTGGTCTTGGCCGCGATGTAGGAGAAGGTTCTTCTGCCCGTTCTTGCTCTGCAGATGCGCGGGAGTTCAGCAAGGGCGAGGTCAGCAGATCGGAGGTTCCTCTTGGGTACGTGGAAGGAGATTCTGTCTTCGAGATATTGGGGTCCGGCATTGTGGAGGCATTTGTAGGCGTGGGTGAGTATCTTGAAAGTTACTCTTTTCTTGATGGGGAGGCTCTGGAGGTTACGCAGGTGTTGGGCGATGTGTTTGTGTCAGGGGATACTGAGGACGAGTCTGGCTGCTGTGTTCTGTATGGTCTGGAGTTTGCAGAGCAGAGACTTGTTGATCCCGGCATAGAGGGTGTTTCCGTAGTCAAGTCTGCTGGTTATGAGTGTGTGGGCGACAGTCTTCCTTGCTTCTGGGGGATCCATTTGAAGTTCTTTTGGAGAATGAGGAGTGTGTTGAAGCAGGTGGAGGCGACGGCGATGACTTGTCAGGTCATGGAGAGGGAGGAGTCAAGTATGATGTTGAGGTTTTGGGCCGGGTCCAAGGGGGTCAGGGTCTGCCAAGGGCGGTGGGCCACTAGGAGTTGTCCAATGCAGAGGGGGAGGGTCCGAGGACGAGGACCTCTGTCTTTTCTGAGTTGAGCTTCAGGAAGCTGCTGCTCATCCAGGATGGGCGTCTTTTAATTCCTCCTGGAAGTTGAGTCTGGTGGTGATGGGGTCCTTGGTGAGGGAGAGGATGAGCTGGGTGTCGTTGGCATAGGATGCTATGCTGAGTCTGTGCTGTCTGAAGATGGCGGCGAACGGGGCCATGTAGATGTTGGAGAGCATGGGACTGAGCGATGATCCTTGTGGTACCCCGCAGATGATTTCCTTAGGTTCGAAGAGGAAGGGTGGAAGTCTGATTCTTTGGGTTCTCCCGGCGAGGAAGGAGCAGAGCCAGTCGGGGGCGGTTCCCTGTATTCCGGCTTTGTGGAGTCTGGTGGCAAGTGTGCGGTGGGAGACGGTGTTGAAGGCTGCAGAGAGGTCGAGTAGGATCAGGACTGTGGTGTGTCCTTGGTCGAGCAGGGTGCGGATGTCATCTGTGGCGGCAGGTCGAGTGGTCTCAGTGTTGTGGTTGCTGCGTAATCCGGATTGGGAGGGGTCAAGGATGGAGGTTTCTTTGATGAATTTCATTAGTTGGATGTTGACTTCTCAGTGACTTTTGCCGCAAAGGGGAGGAGGGAGATGGGCCGGTAGTTCTTGAGGTCCATGTGATCTGCTGAGAGCTTCTTAAGTAGGGGTTTGACTTCTGCGCATTTCCAGTCATCTGGAAAGATGCCAGTTTCGAGGGTGGTGTTGATAGTGCATCGTAGTTCTGAGGCGATGGTGGCGGTGGCTCTGTGGAAGATGTGCAGGGGATAGGGGTCCATGGGGGATCCTGAGTGGATGCTTTTCATGGTCGATGCAGTGTCTTCTGTGGTGACTGGGGTCCAGGAGGGGATGGTGGGCTGGCTGGTGCTGGTGGAGGATGGAATGGTTTTAGAGGCAGGTGTCTGGTCGTTGAAGTTGTCATAGAGGCCCTTAATCTTCAGATGAAAGTAGGAGCCGATCTTATTGCAGAGGTCCTGGGTGGGGGTGATGTTTGTGGTTTTGCTGGGGAGGTTTGGTGAATTCCTGGATGATGCTGAAGAGATCCTTGGAGTTACTGGAGTTGGCAAGGATCTTGTTCTGGATGAAGGTCGTTTTAGTGGATCTGATGTGTTGGTGGTATTCTGTCATGGTGTTCTGGTAGGTGGTGTGGTCTTCCGAGGATGTCCTGTATCTTCAGTTCTTCTTGAGACGCCTGCAGGTGCGTCTGGAGTTTTGGATGTCGGCGGTGAACCAGTTGGCCTTCCTGTGGCTCTGTCTGTCGGTGTTAAGTAGGGGTGCGAGCTCGTCTGCACAGTTGGAGATCCATCTGTGAAGTGCTTCGAGGTTAGCGTCGGTTGAGGTGGCGGGGGCCTCGCAGTTGAGGGTAGAGTTGAGCTGCTACTTGGTGATCTTGCTCCAGTTTCTTCTTGGAGGCTGGGGTGCTGGTTTGGGCGCTGGGGGTTTGTCGACATAGAAGTGTACGCATTGCTGGTCCGTCCAAGGGGGTTGTATGGTGTGGCTGAAGTGGATGTTGTTACCTCCTGCGAAGATGTGGTAGAAGGGTTTTATGTTCGAACTACGAGTTTGCCAACCACGACTTCTTTAACAATGATGTCGCAACCATGACCTCGTCTAAACCACGATTTGTTTTTACCACGCATTCCTTTATCACGATTTTTCGTGGTAAAGGAATGCGTGTTAAAAAAATCTTACCGTCTAGTACCCTGATCCCTCCACCCCTTAAAAACTAATTACCCCCTCCCTAAAATTAAACACAATTACCCACACACACTAAACGTATTCCCCCACCCTAAAAAGATACACGATTACCAACACACCCTTAAAACAATCTCGATCACCTTCACCCCCTAAAAACTAACCCCAAACTCCCTACCCCTAAAACCCAACCCCTATATACTAACCCCCAAACCCACGCCCTCAAAAAATGAATTCCCCACTCTAAAATTAAACACAATCACCTACAAACCCAAATAACTAATTCTCCCCTATTATTTAACATGATCACCCACACACCCTTAAACATACACGTTCACCCACACCCCTTAATAAACAAACTTAACCCCCATAAAACTAATTTCTGGCTCCCTAAAAATATTCATGATCACCCTCACCTCCTTAAAACTATCTCCACACTTTATAAATTAATTCACCCACCTTTTAAATAAATACGAACACCCATACCCCCTAAAAACTATTCCTCAACCCTTAAAATCTAACCCTAAACTCCCCCACCCCCTGAAACTTAACCCCGCCACCTCGAAGACAACAACATCCTGGACCCGTCCCAATCCAGATTCAGACGTAACCACAGCACCGAGACAGCCCTCATCGCCGCCACAGACGACATCAGACGCCAACTGGACAACGGCGAAATATCAGCCCTCATCCTCCTGGACCTCTCAGCCGCATTCGACACGGTCTGCCACCGCACCCTACAGACACGCCTCCATGAAGCCGGAATCCAAGAGAAGGCCCTTGACAGGACCACGTCCTTCCTCTCCGGCAGAACACAGAGCGTCCGCCTACCACCTTTCCGGTCAGAAGCCATCGACATCATCTGCGGCGTCCCCCAGGGCTCATCCCTCAGCTATTCTACATCTACATGGCCCCCCTCGCACAAGTGGCCCGCCACCACAACCTCAACATCATCTCCTACGCCGATGACACCCAGCTCATCCTCTCCCTCACCAAGGACCCTCACACTGCCAAAACCAACATTCACGAGGGCATGAAGGCCATCGCCGACTGGATGAGGAGCAGCCGTCTGAAACTGAACTCGGACTAGACAGAGGTCCTCATCCTCGGACCCACCCCCTCAGCCTGCGACGACTCCTGGTGGCCGACCGCCCTGGGGACAGCACCGATACCAACCGACCACGCACGCAACCTAGGATTCATCCTCGACTTCTCCCTCTCCATGTCCAAGCAAGTCAACGCCGTCTCCTCCTCCTGCTACAATACTCTACGAATGCTCCGCCGGATCTACAAATGGATCCCGACCGAAACAAGAAGAACAGTGACACAGGCCCTCGTCAGCAGCAGACTGGACTACGGCAACACACTCTACGCAGGAATCCCAGCCAAACACCAACGGCGGCTACAACGCATCCAAAACGCCTCCGCCCGACTGATCGTCAACACCCCCCGCAACAGCCACATCACCCCCGTCCTGAGAGACCTGCACTGGCTCCCCATCGACAAGAGGATCACCTTCAAGCTCCTCACCCACGCACACAAAGAACTCCACAACGCCGGACCAGCCTACCTGAACAGCAGACTCCGCTTCTACACCCCCACCCGCCAGCTCCGCTCCGCCAACCTCGCCCTCGCAGATGTCCCCCGCATCCAACGTACGACCGCCGGCAGCAGATCCTTCTCTTACCTCGCCGCCAAAACCTGGAACACCCTCCCAACCCACCTACGACAGACCCAAGACCTACTAGCCTTCAGAAGACTCCTCAAGACCTGGCTCTTCGAGCAGTAGCGGCACCCACCCCCCCAGCCCTCAGCGCCTTGGGACCCTCACGGGTAAGTAGCGTGCTTTACAAGTACCCTGATTGATTGATTGATTGTTGCTCTGCGACGCTCCTCCGAACTCCGCCCTGCCCGAACACTAGACCGCATCAGCCCTAACCATGCACATGCATGGTTAAGGCTGAGTCGTTGTTCGGGTAAGTCGTTGTTCGGCTTGCGTGACTCCGGAACTCGTTGTTCCGGAGTCACTGTTCAGGATGTTTCCCGGTAGAGGGTGTGTCCTGCCTTGTGGGTGGGGGTGGTGACAAGTTGTTTCAGTCTTAGGTTGGCAGGCTTGTCCAGGAGGATGGCAGAGTTGGGGTCGCTAAGGTTGTCGAGGCGGAAGTTGAGGTCTCTGATGAGTATGTAGGCCATGGTGGTGATGGGGTGTGATGAGGTCGGGGATGATGGAGGTGAAGGCAGTTCGAGGTCTGGGGGGTCTGTAGGCAAGGGTGCCTGTCAAGGTCTTTCTGGAGTTGGTCTGGATCCGGAAATGGAGGTATTCAGTTGTGGGCGGGCTGTCGCTCGAGCTGGAGGTTATGAGTCGGAGGGAGCTCTTTTGTGCGATAGCAAGTCCTCCTCCTGGGCGGTTGGGGCAGTCCTTATTCTGGATCTTGTATCCATCTGGGATGCTGGTGGTGATGTCGGGGGTGGAGTTGGTCCAAGTTTCTGTGAAAAACGCGACATCTGGCGAGAGGGTGTTGAGGTGGTCCCAGATCTCTACAGCGTGTCTGTGCAGGGAATGCACAGTGAGGAGAATGCACCTCAGGGCTTCAGGGGTGTTGGTGTTTGGCGTGTGGGTGGTGGCCGTGGGGGTGCTGATGGTGCTGAAGGTCTGAAGGCAGTGACGGCAGGAGAACTGGCCATGGGTGGTGCTTGGCATGGACAGCTGGCAGTTGTTGTTCCTTCTAGGGTTGAGTGCGTGGAGGGCAGCTGAGTCGTAGTGGAGGGTGGTCGGAGGTCCAGGGATCCTGGCGCTTGTGCGGACGGGCACACACGGGCTTGCCTTTGGCGTGCCAGCAGCCCAATAAATAGGGAAGGGGGAGAGAAGCGCAGTTGGGAGGCGGGCGTCGGCAGGGGCCGCGGGGGGTCAGCAGCAGGAAAAAGGGCAGCGAAAAATAAAACGCAAGTCAACAGGAAAGATAAGGGACAATTACAGCTACAGTAAAGCAGGGAATGAGATGCAGGCAGACAACAGGAGGGCCACGAACACCTACCAGGAGTAGGCGAAGCACAGCGGAGCTGCTGGGGTGGAGAGCGGGACTCTGGTCTGGAGGTCAGAGGTCCTGCTCGGTCGTCCCACAAGTGGCCACCATTAAATAGGGAAGGGGGAGGGAAGCGCTGCTGGAGTCGGCAAGGGGGAGGGGCCGTGGGGGGGTCAGCAGCAGGGAAAAAGAGCGGCAGAAAACAAAATACAAGTCAACTGGAAAAATAAGGGACAATTACAGGCACAAAATACAAGTCAACAGGAAATATAAGGGACAATTACAGGCAAAATAAAGCAAAGAACGAGGCGCAGGCAGACAACAGGAGGGCCTCAAATACCTACCAGGGAAAGGTGTCGTGGCAGCAGCAGGCGAAGCACAGTGAGCTGCTGGGGCGGAGGGGCAGAGAGCATGACTCTGGTGTGGAGGTCAGAGGTCCTATCAACAGCAGCTACAACACAGACTGATTCGCCGTGTGTCACCACAGAAGACCCAGATGAGTTTTGGCAGCTTAGGGAGGTTTACCAGCAAAAGCAACAGCAGCAGCAATGGAGATACAGAGTGGGAGGCCAGAATAGATGGAAAACCACGCTCAAACAGCAATGTTGGGCCTCAGAACATCGACTCAGTAGACCACAGGACAGGCACAAAATATTCAATAACGGTGACCCTACTCCCTTATCTGAAGGCTCCAGAAGTCAACAAGCACTGGTTGCTGAACAGTACGGCAGTCATGAACGAGATCCCGGGGAAAGGGAGAAAACAAAGGGTGAACAAGCAGAAACTAATCATATCAGCACATAAACCTACTTGGTGGACTGGAGAGGGGGCAGCACTAGACAAACTCTATAGAGTCCGAGAGGAGATGCAACAGGGGAGGCCAGGAACAAGCTGGCAAAGGGGCACAAAGCAGTAAGACAAGCCAGGCAGGAAATCGGGAAATCCAGGGCCATTAGAGAGCCAAAGGGAAAAATATGGACAATGGAACTAAGAGGGACACAGGAGATCATGGAATAGTAGGGATGCCCCCTGGAAGAATACATGGCTTCTCTCAAGAACCGAATGTTGGTATCTTGAGAGAAGATCATCAAAAATGGGCAAATTGTGTGTCTGAATCTGAATCGCTCCTGGTCAGTGTAAAGTCAATAGTGAAGAAGCTCTAACGGAAATGTCAAACCCCATCAAAAGACCTACATGTTCTGATGGAAAGACTGGAAGGCCCTGAGGGCAGATCCAGGCACAATAATATGCGACTGGTTGGGGTGCCGGAGAGAGTAGAGGGACTGCATGTTGAGCTAGTTGTAGAAAACTGGATCTTAACAACTGTCTTGCAGGGTTACCCCTCTATATATTTCTATATTGAATGACCCATAGGGTCCCAGAAGTAGCACCATGCTGGGGTAACTCCCAGGTCCATAGTTGTATGCCTGTTTAACTTTAGAAACAGACCTCATAGATAATATATTGCAAATCTCCTCCACATACCGACCCTGGCAGATAGATGGGAGCTATGAGAATAGTGTGGTCCAGAAACAAAGAGGAATGTTTGCTTCCATCAAGAGAATTCTATGCCAACAAAACATAAAATACGCATTATTCCACCCCTTAAAACTACGCGTGAGTGGCAAAACACTTTTTCATGACTGTTGATGAGGCTTGCAACTGGCTTAAAAGATGAGCCCTCAGGAGTTACAAATGATTAGTACCTCTCAGTACTCCGGATGGCAAGAACAGCAGCAGAAACACTGAGCCAGAGAGAAGCCAACAACTCAGCCAACAATGGCATAAGTGGAAGCAAACAGATTTAAAGTGGTGGAGACACTGAAACAAAGGCGTACAGGCTGAGAGAACAACAACAGGAGGACGCTAATGTCGGACAATCAGGGAAGCAGCACTGAAGATACTGCATCAGAGCAAGGAGAAGAAACTGGGTCGGAACCTGTAGTGACCCTGTTGACGGCAACTGATTAATTTAGCACGGGAGATATAATTTAGCACGGGAGATGATTGATGCAAAGGAGAACTGGACCAGCACATGAGGGACTGAAAAGTTGAACGCTGGCCTGAAGGAAATAGGATTGCACCCATGATGCTACACTGTATTATGTTACTAACATGTAACAACAATGAGCTGGGGAACAAAATTAAAAGAGGTCTGGTGTCCCAGGCACTGACACTGAATAAAGCAGATGTGTTTCTACAAGAGACACACATGACAAGGTTCGAGATACGGCTTTTTGGTGCAAAGAAAGTAGAAAGTAGTGAGACCCGTTGGTCTGCGGAGCATGGCTGCATGGTGTGGAAGGTGCCATGTCCGTCGGCCCCGGGCTTGTGGCTTGCAGCGGCATGTGGTGGGACCTCCCGTCTACGCGCCGGTGGCGGAAGCTGAGCAGTGAGGCCTGGGTGTGCATGGGGGGGGCATGCTCCGATGGGGTTGGGTTTGGGTGCCTCTGCCTGGGTGTGCATGGGCAGGCAGGCGATGTTGTCTTGTGCAGGTGTGTGTACTGTGCCAGTCATGTATCTGGCCTCTGTTTCAGCTGACGGCTCTGACTCAGATGTGTGACCTGGTGAACTGTGATACATACCGGCAAGTGGTTGGAGACACACCAGTGGCAGCAGGTGAGCAGTGTGGCCTGGGTGCGCATGGGCGGCACTCTCTCTCTCTCTCTCCCCCTCTCTTCTCTCTCTCTCTCTCTCTCTCTGTCTCCCTCTCTTCTTCTTCTCTCTCTCTCTCTCTCCCCCTCTCTTCTTCTCTCTCTCTCTCCCTCTCTC